>NC_077245.1:40739213-41367427 GCF_947179165.1 Solanum dulcamara
TAACATAGAAGCTATCAGTAAATTTTGGATGCAAATTTTGGAATATTAAGTAATATAATGCAATGGTTCTTTATATTACTTAGTATACTTTGAGCCCCTAGGGCTTTACTTTAGTGGCAATTGTGCAACATATGATATGTAGGCGCACATCGCGAGTTTGAACCTTGTCACAAAGCTGTGTTTAATTGGAGAAGTGTGGATGAATGGGCCCATTATCCTCTGAGTTTCAAACTATTTGCCAGAGGGCCCTCCGGGATTTCCCGGTTATAAAAGATAACTTGGTATGTTCTGTTAACGTGCAACTTCAGTTGAATATGATGCATGTGTCTTATTAAATCTTGTAGAATTAAGTGTTGCCTCCCAATTTCGGCATTTAGCAGTTGATTTGTTCTTGTACAAAATGACAATTTACAAGTTAAATCAGAAGATATATGTTAAGAATGAATGTAGTTGGACAGATCTTCTGAAGTAATAGCATGGCTCTTACTAATAGGAGGGTATCAGCAAGAGTTATTGGAACATTGGTATGTTTAATAGTGTTATTACTAAAGGGGCTTGAAGTTCTCTGCTTACAAGGGCTTGGGTCAGTATGACAACTTCTTAATGGTTTTACTTGAGGCACCTGTTTAGGTATAATATCTTACTGTACTAATTCCTTTCTATTCATTGTTTACAAGTTCCAGTTGGTGACTTGCTTTGCTCGATCTAAACTGCCGAGGGAATGTGTTTGTGTACTTTTAGGATTTAATTAAGTTCCTATCTTGTAGTGGTTACTATGTTATGTATGGTGGTGAGTAGGCACTTTGCATGAGATGAAGAAAATGTCATGATGAGTGTTTGTTTGAACATCCATTAAAGTTTGCGTGCCAAGGTCAATTGAATACAGTTAAAGAGAATGTTGTCTTGGGATGTCGGTTGCCATGATTTATATTTGTCAAAGAGTGCCAATTTCGAATTGGTTGGCTTTAAAAATGCAGATTTGGATTTTGTCTTTGACATCGCAGCATTGCGTTGGTGTAGCCATAGACAACTACTATTCACTCTCGACCACCGAAGAGAGGTATCAAGCATTAACCCTCGCCATTGCAGATGTTAATAGTTGGTAAGATTGCTTCGAGACTTAAAACCTAAAAATGATAATAATAGTAAGGTTTATATTAAAAGAGTACTTCTGGATACCCTATGCTCTGTGCAAGACACCATGTTGCAGAATGTGCCATCATTAATTAAATCATCTATATTGAGTGTACTATATCCATGATGAAATCTGATATCTTATTATCTTAAACATAGGAGAATTCAATAGTCAGCCTGTTGACTTGCATAAACACCTGGTTTTGGAAGTAGGATGACTGTCATTGTATTACACAAGTGAATGCAATAAAAGGGCTTCTTTTATTCAAGACTGAAGATTTGATAGTTCTGCCTCTTGGATACTATGTAGATGTCATTTTTGAAGATGTTTGATATGTATGTACTAAAATTCAGATGATGGTTTGTTTATTATCTGAATAGTATCAGGGAACATCAGTTTATTTCTTATTGTGCTTTCTTGTAGTGTTATGGGTGACTCATCTGATTGTTTTGCTTTTCGAGTTAACCGTTTTCCGTATAAACAGTAGTCTTTGATTTTTTCTTAATGCGTCTTAGATTGCTTATATTGCTTTTATTCTTTGCCATTTCATCAGCGTTCTTGCTATCTTTTTTTCTTTAATGTGTTTTATTGTAACTCAATGCAAGTACAATCTGTCTATGCGTGTTTTCTTGCAGTTATTGTCCTGCTACAGTTCAAGCTTTGCAAATTTCATTTACTTCATTCCCCGGCAGCTATGCCTGAGTTGCACTATTTTATTCTTATATTTTTTGTTTATGTTTGCAATTGTGTGGCTAACTTCTCTAGTTGTCTTTCTTTTCACAATGGTGTGTGATAGCCTGTGAGACCAGCAACTCTCTCTTCGGGTTATGGTCAGCAGCCATTTCGCCCACGTGGTGGAGGTGCTCCACCTCAATGGGGACCCCGGGGTGGTCATCCTGGGCAGTTTCCAGGTTATGATTACCATCAAAGAGGACAATACTCATCTCGCAGCCCACAATATCCACCTCCTGCCTATGGAAATTATCCGCCACATGCACCAAGAGGCGGGTTTGGTCCGGGTTGGGAGCAAAGGCCTCAAGCCTCTATGCAGGGCCCTCCATCACAGGTTGGTGGTTATACATGATAATTACAGCAGGCAAGGTATAAGGCCAATGCCTCAGCTTTTGCTTTAGTCTAAATTTCATGCTCATGCTTCTGGCTCTATGGGTCCACCTTCTCAGGCAAACTACAACTATGGGCAGCCACATGGTCAAGATTATGGCCCGTCATACCCTCATCAGGCACAACATGGACAAGGTTATGGACATGGATACACTGATGCAAAATATGACCACCAGATGGCACCACATAATCAGTATGGAGGACATGGGCCTTCTCAGCCAACATCTTACCCTCAAAGTGGTGCACATCCCAGCTATGGAACCCATGAGCAATACGGTAAGCCTCCTTCCTACGGTATGCATCCACAGGCTTCGCAACCTTATAGCCATCCCAGGGCTAATCAACCTGGAGAAGTGCCATATCAGGGTCCAGTTCCATCAACCCAAGGGTATGGTGCTAGTATGCTGCATCAGCAGCAATACCCCTATGTATCCAGTGGGCAAGTGCAACAAACTTACCCTGCATATGGATCTTCCACTGCTGCCGATGGATATAATCATCCACAAGGTGCTCCAGCTTCTGGTCCTGGGTATCCTCAGCAAAGTGCACAGCCTGTTCCTGGGTATGGTCAGCCTGTGCCACAACAACCTCTTGCTTATGCTCAAGCAGCCCCTGTTGGAGGTTACAGTTCCTACCCTTCACAGCCTACTTACACTGAACAGCAGGCCACAAACAATGCAAGCTATGGTTATCAGGGACCAGTTGATCAAACTTACAGTGGCGCTCAGGCTTCAACAACTTATAGTGCACCATTTACTGGACAGCAAACTTATGCTCAACCAGCTCCAGTTCCTTCTTCAGCCCCAGCTCAGCCTGGTTATGATCAATCCATGACTCAACCAGGCGGTGGTTATGCTCCTGTATCTGCTGCTGCTGGTTATGTTAAGAGTGTCTCACCCCAGCCTGGTTATGCTCAGTATGATGCTAATCAGATGTATGGTGCCCCCAGGTGAAACTTTCTTCTTCGCTGATGAAATTGTTTCAGGAGAAGTGTTCCAGTGTTCTTGTTCTAGGCTGTTAGTTTGTACTAGTTTGAATTTCAGATCAGTCTCTCATTGCACATGAAATATTTGATTAGTAACAATGTCTACTGTGTTTTTTCTTTTTGTCCTCGGCAATATATATACGCTTAATCATAAATGCTAAGGATTTATGGGAACTAGGTATTTTCTGTTTTATAAAGTTTTCGCACACCTGTGAAACTAATGTGCTAGTAGAAGTTAATATGTATTTCAAAGTCTTGCGTTGGTACATTTTTGAATCTTATTGTTGACAATTTATCTCGGGAAGTGGTGAAGATGAAAAGATATTAGCAGGTGATTGTCACTGCTCTGTCATAGCATTTAAACTATATCTTGTAGATATTTGAAGGAGTATCGTGAGAATGGCCGCCTTTGAATGCCAGATTGCAATCTATACGTGTCTGAGAAATCGGGTGCTTGGAAAGAGTTTATATTGGTTGAAGTTGGAAAAGGTATTGACAGTAGATAATGTTTGAACGTGAATTTCAAGTGATAAAAAGTTTAAAAGTTATGGGGAGAAAAAAACCCATTATTCCCCTTGAAATACTCTTCAAACTAGTTTTTTGATATTTCAGAATAACATCTTTACAAATATTGCATTTTTAGTATCTGCAAATAACGAAACTATATTTGGCCAAACAGTAACATGTATACTGTGCATTTATCACGTAAACATGTTGACTCTGTACCACCGTTAGTGTTTGGCGCCAGCAACAGTTTTTTTTTGATCGCTTTCTATTTCTGCCTTATAGTGAAGTAGATAAGGTAAGACGAGCTTTCCTTTTATGGAGGCGGCATAAAACCTTTTTGCTTTGAATACCCATTCATTCATACCTTTGAGTCTTAAAATCATTAAAACATTGTTTACTTAACAATTCACGTGAAGCATATGATCAATTACCGTGATTTTATTCACTATTATTGTACAACACATATAACCAGTCTCCACCGTACATCTACCACCACCATCTTGGTCATTGCTAATTACCACCAACTACCTCTACTATTTGCTACTACCATCGGCCTCTAGCTATTGTAATGTGATTGTAGATGCAAGAAAACACAATCAAATAAATCACATTAGATAGGAAAAATCTAACAATTAAAATACATTAACCATTAGATTTAATCCAATAGGAAAAGTAAATGAACTCATACATGAAAATATTACTTAAGAGTATCCAAGAGGTTCATTAAAGAGATACAAGGGATCCTCCCATAAACTCACACAAAGAGTATTTCTCTATCTTTCAAATGAGCTAACCCTAAATGAAGGATTAAAAGACTATTTATTTTAGTCTAAATTACAAGAATGATCAAATTATTAAAATAGCCACTTGAGCATATTGATGATATTGAAGTCTTCCTTCCATGCTTCCTTGAAGTCCTCCAAGCTTATTATAATTGGAAGATAAGCGACATCACTCAAATTTCCGGGGGGGGGGGGGGGGGGGCTCCTAGCAACGAAGATCAGCCACCTTCGGGCCTCGATAGTGAAGTGGGTACTCTTAATTTTCGTCCGCTCATGGACCCAAGTTATCTGACCCTCCTTCTCCTCCTTCGCCAACATGTTCACTAGCCATGGCCCATGGCCCATTGCCCTCCACATCTCTAGCCCTGAAATCGTCCTCTAGAGGGTTGGGTAACTCCAACACCTCATTGATCACCGCAACCCCAAGTGGAACATAAACTCCTTGGACGTAAACCATCAGATTTTGTCTTCCCCATTCAACTGTGGGCAGATTAGCAGATTAGAATAGAACTCTCAAACCATCATCTCATAGTATTTGGTGGGCTCCTCCACTAATGACCCCTACTGCATAACATGAAGCATCCCATGGAAGGTCAGATTCCTCCTCTTGCACCTCCTTTATTATGAACCCCTTCTCATGCAAAAGGCCCTTGACCTTTTGCTCATAGAAGCATCAACTGCATTGGTTCAAGGCTAACCTTTCATATGGTACTGCATCACTGGGTCCATCCATTTCAAATATATGAGGAAAACGAAAAAGAAATTGTCATTAGATATCATATTCCAAAATTCTTGTAGTAATCCTGGGATGGGATTTATAAACCATGAAAATTTTCTGAAAAACTAAGTCTAGCAGCCTATTTAGCTGTTACCTATCGCTATGGCAAAGGCTTTCTCCACTCACTATAGACGGTTATGAAAATTTTGGCCCGAATTCATCAAATTTCTTACAAATCTAGTCTTAATCTAACATGCAATGTTCCTACCAAAGTCTTTTCAACCATTCTAGGCCAGATCAAGCCCTACAAGGCCATTAAAGTTCTAAAACAAATTTTCTATGAAATACCCATTCGGTGAGCACTTTCAACCATATTTTTGACTAGTTCGATGGAGCCAAGGAAAAAATTATTTTATTATGTATATTTTAGAAGCATGCTTTAGTTTACCCTCCTCCCAAGGCAAATCAAAATTCAAAAATCCTATACCCCCATAACCCCCTAGTTAACAAAAAATCTAGGCATAAAATTAAGAAACTTGCATGTATTATGGAAGTAGAGTGCAAGATGGAGTAGATTACCCTTGTAGATGAGGGAGACAGTTTTTGCGAAAGTGGAATGTGAAAGTGAGGGGAAGATTGTATGTCTTCTTTCTTTTGAACGTTCATTGTCTTTCGCTATAGCGAATAGGCTCACTATAACGAAGGGGTTTCACTATACCGAGCCTCCATATCACCAGGTTCCAATCAGCTAGAGATTTTTTCCTTTCCTAGTTCATGAGTCATCCATTTATATACTAGTTGTTCCTATTGATGATTGAATTGACTCTTCTTATAAGATCAATTTGTGCCCACCTACTGAACACTGTGCTTTGAATAAAAGTACATTGTTATATGATTTCTTGCTATATAGTGATAATGTCTTTGTTGAGAGTGTTCATACACTAGATGCTCATATTGATGACCGAATTGAGTCTTCTTGCAAGATTGATTTGTGTTTATCTAGTGTTGGCACTTGTGATTTGAATGATAGTACATTATTATGTGAAACTTGTGTTGATCAACTTATTCGTAGTTCTAGACCACTAATTGAGAGATTTTGTGATGTGATTTAGGAGCCTAAAATTAGTGATGATGTTGATCACGTGAAAAGTTGTGACTCTTTGAGCCTTGTTGAAGATCCTATTACTTGTTTTGCTCATAGAGGTCATGTGATTGAAACCACCTTGATAGATGACATTTGTCTTTTTGATTTAAATAATTTAATTCTCCACCTTTGATTGATTATTCTCTCTTTAAGTACAATGTCTTGTTTGATGATGATGAGATCACTTGTAGTCTAGTGTCTAGTGGTGTGAATTGTGATGGTAATGTAGCTCTTCTTGAGGGCTATAACTTATATGATAACCCACTAGGGGGTGTTGAAAAAGAAGGTATTTCTTTCTTTCAATTTGATACTTATTCTATGGATTGTCCAAATCTTAAAAGTGTGCTTGATTGTGTTCTTGAATCGAGTATTGCTCTTATAAGTGAGGACACTATGAATGAAGTTATCTTGTGTGACACCTTTCTTTACTATTTATTTGCTTATGATGATATTCTTTGTTATACCCCGCACTTTTGTATACCCGAACATTTTTGTAGTGTCTCTAAAAAGTTGCCATGTGATCCATGTTATCTATGAAGTACTATGTGAGTAGTGATGGTTGAAAATAGGTTGGGCAGGATTTGAAAGGAGTTGGAGGACAAATAATAAGTCATGGTAATTGTTATACCCCGCACTTTTGTACACCGAAATATTTTTTTTAGTGTCTCTAAAAAGTTACCATGTGATCCATGTTATCTATGAAGTACTATGTGAGTAGTAATGGTTGGAAATATGTTTGGCAGGATTTGAAAGGAGTTGGAGGCCAAATAATAAGTCATGGTAATCGACTTATGTAATCTACCGGTTTGGATGTCTTACATCTTTAAGCTACTTGACTACATGTCAAGCTTGAGTAGCAAAAATCATGTAGGTTCTCAAGGCGAGACTAGATTATGAACCTACGAAAAAGAGTAAGTAGGTGATGCACCTACTAAGGTGGACCCCACCAAGACACGTAGGAGCCATGGGGTGGTTGCATGGATGAGGTGCACGTGTAGGGGATGTACACATGTCACCCTTAAGGGATGACACGTGTCACTTCTAAAGGTGGTGTATATAAGGATAAATTAATGACTAAGGGTTCATTTTCTTATCTTCAACTTTGAAAATTCTTGAGAGAAAGAAGAAGAGAGCTACGACCATAGCTGCAGCAAGGTAAGGCCTCAAATTTTGATCCATAAATTAATTATCTAAGATTTTCTTCGATCAAGGGAAGGTGATTAACAACGTAAATTAATTATTGGAGAAGCAAGAAAGTCCGACGTGAAGCCATCAACTTTCAGCCGAGTTAAGAAGCCAAGTTGCTAAGGTAGGATTTCTTCTTTTCAAATTGGAGTTAATGGTGTTGTAATGGAAAGATTATTTTGTATTAAGTAGGGTTGGAGGTAAGAAAATTACACGGTTATTGTTGACGTTGTAAATGGATAGAATTGAAGTCGTTCTAGTTGGATTAAAGTTTGATTAGTGTTGTCATTATGATGGTATTTTATTTAAAGGTAATTCGTGTATGTTGAAGGGATGAAAATATAGTCATGAATGAGTAAAGTGCTGCTATTCACAGCCACGTTATGCTCCTTTTCGTGTGGTTGTGATTTTACAAAATAAAGATCGAAAACCGTATTTTGATGTCATGGTTTTGGGTGGGCTGTTTGGAACTTGTACTGAATAATGTTGAAGTAATTTTATTGTATATGGATGGTGGTTGTTGTTGTTGGTATGGCTGTGCTAATTGGAGGTTAATTGGAAGTTCGGATAAGGCGAGTTATAGGGGAAATGCTGCCCAATTTCCGTTAACTTCTTAACTAATCAATATACTAGTCGAGAAGTTTGAATGAGGAAATGGTTCATATGGGTAACTGGTTGTAGATTTAGAAGATGGAAAGTCAAAGTTTATTCATAATAGTGTTACTTTCGTGTTAAATATGTTAAATGGGTAACGAAGTAAGCTTGGTTGCGGATGATCTGTGACAGGTATGTAAAGCGATCCCTCTTTTGTCCTGGCATATCTTTGACATAAGTGATATATTGTCACGACCCAACCCCATAGGCCGTGACTGGGGTCCGTCCTGGACCCTTGTATCGTGTTCTAAACGCAGTTTTTTTTAGAATATCTTCTTTCTTACCCATACCTAATGATAGCCTGACCGCAGATCTATCTTCGAGAAACACTTAGCACCCTGCAACTGGTCAAATAAACCATCAATCCTGGGGAGAGGATCTCTATTCTTTATTATTACCTTATTCAACTGCCTATAATCAATACACATCCACAACAACCCATCTTTCTCTTTCACAAATTGTACTGGTGCTCCCTAAGGTCATATATTGGGCCTAATGAAGCCCTTTTCTACTAGATCCTTCATTTGTTCCTTCAACTCTTACAGCTCTGTGGGTACCATTCCATAGGGAAGAATAGATATGGGCTGAGTATCTGGTAACACATCTATAGTGAACTTTATTCCCCGTTCAGGAGGAAGACCTGAGAGTTCATCTGGGAATACATCTGGATATTCATTGACTCCTGGCACTGACTGAAGAGTTGGTACCTCTGCTTCCAGGTTATGCACACAAACTAGATGATAATTATACCCCTTTCTGCCTTATGCCTTTCTACCCTTATTGTGTACCCAACACAACCTTCTAACTTACTCAACAACATACCAAGTTCTCCTCAATAATGATCTTACATTATCACTAGGTCGTCGTACCACACCTTTCAGTCCATAACTATATATTCCCCTTTTATTCCATACTCGTATTCAATTAATTACGTCTAACTTGGGTGATTCTGTTAGAATTTCTTTATCATTTCTCCCGTCTATGTCTTCCTTATTTGTTCCATAGATTGCTTTTCTATTTCATACTTACCTTTATATTCTAGTCACACGGATCATGTCATATATTTGGCTACTTTCTCACTGGGCTTTCCTTATGTCCATAATGATCCTCATTATATTCACATTATATTCTGTTCGCATTCAATCCCATAGTATAACACTTCTTAACCTTTTTCACGATTCCTACTACGGGGTAATTGCACTCGGCGAAGTAAGCGTAATTAACCTTTTACCCTTCCTAGTCAGTCTTATCCGAATCATCGTAGCATTTCATCAACCACATATGAAATACATGATCCTGAATAGCCATAAGTTTGTTTCCCTTCCATAAATTCTATCTCTAATTAGTTGGTGAAGAACTAATAAAATGTTACCATGAAGCATTCTTCAACCATCACCAGAAGGGAACTAAAATCCAATAAGCACCACAGTACTTCTTAGTGCTTCACTCACATGGTTTCTCTCTAAGTTTATTCTTGAGTCGTGAACAAATTATCTAGTTCACAACTAATGGTTGAAGGTTTTGTACTTTTTAACAAAAGTGAAACTCAATCGCTGGACATTTTGCCCTTCAACGTGAGATTTTTCTAAGGCAAAAATACAGCTGGAAAATATCTTGGTCTGTTCAAATGAATTCTGAACTTTGCTGCTCATATAGGCTTTTTCCGAAATAAAACTCCCCAAGTAAAAATGGTGCCCCTTACCGACGACATGAAGGGTACCTCTTACAACTTTAGTCCAACCTAATAAATTTACCCTATCGGTATCAACTTCCAAGACATATTATGAACTTATATCTCATTCTCTCTTCTTCTTTTTTTTTGGGAAAATTTGGATAGAGTTTCCTTTGTATTTCTTACTATCTCAAACCTGCACGCAGAAAATAGCAACAATGCCTCACAGGGCCAACATATATATATATATATATCATCTCATATCACAGCCACACAGGGCGCCCAATATCAATAACAGTGTAAAAAGGATGGACTTACCTCGTATGTCCAACTCGAACTGCACCTGTTATACTGCTCTGTCTACTTTTTCTTTTCATTTTTAACTTTACATCTCAATTATATTTCAATATTCTTACCATCCAACATACCTCTTTCACATCGTTACTTTCCCTGTGTACTCTGGAGCAGCCAATATCATCAGTCAATTCCTTCTGTCAATGTCGTTCTTTAGCTGTAATTGAAGGTTAGTATAAGGAATCTTATTTCCTATAGCTCAGATCTATCACACGATCTTAGATATGGAAGAAAGATAATATCCTAAATGTCCTGTAGCCTCCTGTTTATAGATGTGGTGCACAACACACCGATAAACAAGCCTTACTAGACATGGTCTGTAGACACTCCGAGGATGAGCTGCTCTGATACCACTTCTGTCATGACGTGACTAGGGACCGACTTAGACCCCCGTATACATACCTATAAGATGTAGTCAAATCGAACTATGAACAATATGATAACATACATAAGAACCCCAATGGGTCATAACATTTTCATATACATATAGCCCTTTCATTTGTCTCCTGAGGAGTCACCACTAATCATATCATGAAAGGACACGCAAGCCGACAAGGCTTCCATTGTATATTAACATTCACAATACATCGTATAGACACAACTGAACAAAACTTACATACAACCCACACATATATGTCTACAGACCTCTAAGGGTGTCAATGATATCATATGACGAGACAGGGATGCCGCCGTACCCCTGAATAAATGAATATATACATCAAAAGATCAATACCAACAGTCTAGGCTCCGGTATAATGGAGCACTCCAAAATAGCTGAGTGAAAAGTCCTAAGCTGGCGAATCCCCAAAATGCATGTCTGTACATGCGGACATGAAATGCAGCCCCCCAAAGAGAGGGGGTCAGCACGGAATACGTACTGAGTATATAAAGTATAAAGTACCACAAAGGAGATTACATCTAAAATAAGGATGCAGGAGACAAGTATAACATTTAACAAATCACTGTACCTACATTTGATGAAATGAAGTCTTGCATCTCATCATCATATATCATACCCGACCCATTTTTGGAATTGGTGTTACAGCTATATATCATGATATCATCATATGTATATATATATATATATATATATATATATATATATATATATATATACCGTACCCAACCCTTTAGCAAGGGGATCGGTGAATAGAGTAATGTACACTTATATCGTACCCGGCCTATTATGGGACTCAATGCCATAATCATATCATTGCATCATCATATCACCATATACTTATATCATACCGTACCCAACCCTCTAGTGAGGGGCTCAGTGAATAGAATAGTGTACACTTATATCGTACCCACCCAATTATGGGACTTGGTGAAAGATGTGTTACCGTATGCATGAGCAGAGTAATGCGTAACCATATGTAAATTAAATCATCATCTGAGACTCAATAGAGTAATCAAGTGAACCATCACTTGAAGATCAGGGTAGTAATTGTCTCAAGTACCCTCTAATTGTCATTAGGGATCATATCGAGTGGAGCCTCAGGAATCATAGACATGTATCAAGATAATGCTAAATAGCTTATGGAATCAAAGACATTTGTCATCGTAAAGACCTTAGGAGTAGGAGCTCATACATCCAAATACTATTCAACATATAGAAGGCTCGAGGGTAGTAGTAACTTAACTACTTTAAGAGTCTTAACATTTAGAAGTGAATAAGAGTCATGCATCATACTCGAAGCTTATGAATGGAATTACCTCAAAACTCATATCATATATAACTTAGATCTAAGACATGCCAAAATAAAAGAGGGGTAACTTTACATACCTTTTATGGATCAACCGTAATCGAGCTTGCTTCGTTACCCCTTGAACCTATTTAACACGAAAGTAACACGATTATGAATAACCTTTGACTTTCCATCTTCTAAATCTACAACCATTACCTATATGAATTACTTCCTCATTCACACTTCTCGACTAGTGTATCAATTAATTAAGAAGTTAACGGAAATTGGGCACTATTTCCCTTATAACTCACCCTATCCGAACATCCAATTAACCTTCGATTAGCACATCCATATCAAAAAAAACAACCACCATCCATATACACTGTAACTACTACAACACTATTCAATATAAGCTCCAAACGCCCACTCAAAAAAATGACCTTAAAATGTTACACCCCATACTTTTGTACCTTGGAATGCTTCTTAAGCTTCTTAAGTTTCTGGGAAGGCTCTTAAGTTTCTTAGAAGTCGTCATGTGAGTCGGATAATCTATAACGCTATCAAATAATCCTAAGGAAAGGAGAAGGAGATACTCCATAATAGAGAAGAGTGGAAATAGGGTTATAAGAATTCGGAAGAAGTTGGAGGTCAAATAGTGATTCATAGGACTCGACTTACTTGTGAAAGCTATTAATTGGGACATTTTAATACTAATCTACTTGAGTACACATCGAGCTTGCATAGCAAGGATTCCATAGGTTTTTAAAGTGAGACGAGGTTGCGAACACATGGAAGAAGCGAAAGGAGGCGTAGCACCTACTCGGAAGCAAGTAGGTGATGCACCTACTTGGAAGCAAGCAGGTGATGCACCTACTTGGAAGAAAGCAGGTGATGCACCTACTTGGAACAAGTAGGTGACACACCTACTTGAGGTGGGTCCCATGCTGCCACGTGGCGTCTTTGGGTTGGATGCATGGATGAGGTGGTGCCTTAGGGGCTGCCACGTGTCACCCCAAGGGGATGCCACATGTCCCATCCTAAGGAAGTATATATATATATACATGTGTTGATAACTAAGGATTCATTTCCTTAGTCTTTTACCTTGGAAAAGTTGGAGAAAAACTAGAGAGACATGGGAGAGTAGCTACGGCAGTAGCTAGGCCAAGGTAAGGCCTCCATTTTCGCTCCGTGAATTAATAATTTAAGATATCCTACGGTTATATAGCAGTGTTTAATAACGTAAAATCTCATTTTGGGGCAGCAAGGAAGAGACACAAACAGTCCATTAATTTTCAGCATGTTAAGAGAACTTCCGAGACAAGTTTTAGCAAGGTATGGCTTGGTTCTCTTCTCCCACATTTTGGTAAGGGTTTGGAAATGATATAAAGGTGTTAATAATGTAAATTTATGATTTTTAGCAGCACCAAATGGATAGAAAACAGCCACGATGTTTCAGCCGCAATTAAGGAACTTCCTAGGCGGGTTTTGGCAAATTTTGGCCCATTTCGGGTAAGGTAAGGTCCTTCCTTTCAATTTGGAGTTTATGGTGTGGTTATGGAGTGTATTACACGACTTGTATGTGGCTGGAAGTATAAAAATTTCATAGAGATGTTTGACGTTAGAAACAATCTAAATTGGAGTCGTTATACTTAAGTTGAAGTCGAGTAGTGTGTTATTGTTATGGTGCTGCAGGTTGGGGGTGGTTTAATTGCGTGTTGCAGGGCTGGAATGTGGGTTAAAAGAGCTGTGTGTGCTTCTGGTTTCAGCCACCTAACCCTCCGTTCCACGTGGTTAGTGATTTTACGGATTAACGATTAAAAACCTTATTTTGGTATCGTGATTTTGGGCGAATTGTTTGGGACTTGTTTTGTGTAATATTGAAGTGGTCTAAGTGTGTATTTTCTGCTGGTTGTTGTGGTTAATATAGATTCTAAGGTTTGGAGGTTAATTGGAAGTTCGTATAGGGCGAGTTATAGAGGAGATGCTGCCCGAATTCCGTTAACTTCTTAACTAACTAATAGGCTAGTCGAGACTAGTCGAGAAAGGCGAATAAGGGATTGATTCCTATGGGTGCTTGGTTGTGGATTTAGAAGCTGGAAAGTTAAAGATTATTTGTATTAGTATTACCTTCATATTAAATAGGTTCGGAGGACGACGAGACAAGCCGGATTAAAAGCAATCGATACGAGGTATGTAAAACTTATCGCTTCTTTCTTTTGGCATGTCTTAGCTATAAGTGGAATGTAATATGTGCTCTGAGGATAATTCCATTCATAAAGCTTTGATAATGATTCATGCTTTTGACCTATTTCTTGATGTTAGAACTCCTACAATAAGTGAGATATTGCCTCTCAAGTCTTCTGCATGAAGGGAAGTAGTAAGTATGTAAGGCCTATCTCTCCCTTGGTTTGGCATGTTTCAAATGTATGTAAAGCCCGTCCCTTTTATTTTTGGCATATCTTAGATATAGGTTACAAACGATATATATATGAAGCTTGGGGTAACTCTATTCATAAGCTTCGAGCACGACTCATGACTCTTATCCACGTCTGAATGCTAAAACTCTAAAGGCGATCGAGCCACTACTCTCGAATCTTTTATATGGTGAATAGTAAGTGGAGATATAAGCTCTTATTCCTAAGTACCCTACAATAACAAATGTCCTCAGTTCCATAAGCTGTTGGGCACTTCCTTGATACATGTTTCTGGTTCACTTGTAGCTGTTAAGACTCTTAAAGGAGTTAAGATCCTATGGAATAGTGATTGGTACGAAAAAGCTCCTCTGTTTAAAAGGCTCTGAGATAGCCAATACTCGAACTTCTATAAGCTGGTTCATACTATAGTAACATATGACTATGAAGTTGAGGCTCCAGTTGACATAGTCCCTAATGGCATCTAGAGGGTACTAGAAATGATTTCTACCCTAGTTTCTAAGTGACAGTTCATTTGACGGTTTCGTTGAGCCTTAAATGATGGATTCATTTGCATATGGTTTTTCACTACTCCGCTCGCGCATGGTGCTAATACATTATTCACCGCATCCCATGAAGGGCCGGACATGATAAATGATGAAATACATTATTCACCATATCCCATGAAGGGCCGGGCATGATAAATGATAAAATGCTTATTCACAGCGTCCCATGAAGGGCCGGGCATGATAAATGATGAAATGCTTATTCACTGCATCCCATGAAGGGTCGAGCATGATAAATGATGAAATGATTATTCACCGTGTCCCATGAAGGGACGAACATAATAAATGATGAAATGCTTATTCACTGCATCCCATGAAGGGCCGAGCATGATAAATGATGAAATGCTTATTCACCGCGTCCTATGAAGGTTCGGGCATGATAAATGATGAAATGCTTATTCACCGCATCCCATGAAGGGCCGGGCATGATAAATGATAAAATG
Organism: Solanum dulcamara; assembly: GCF_947179165.1. NCBI lineage: Eukaryota > Viridiplantae > Streptophyta > Magnoliopsida > Solanales > Solanaceae > Solanum > Solanum dulcamara. The sequence goes on from NC_077245.1 coordinate 40,754,580, forward strand.
CATATTCACCACATCCCATAAAGGGCCAGGCATGATAAATGATAAAATGCATATTCACCGCATCCCATGAAGGACTGGGCATGATATATGATGAAATGATTATTCACCACATCCTATGAAGGGCCGAGCATGATACACAATGAAATGATAGCTTAATCGAGTCCCTCACTAAAGGGCCGGTCACAGTATATAGGCATGCATATGAAAACATAGTGATACATTTGTAACCCCGAGTCCCACAGCGGGCCGGGTATGGTATGTGAGGAAAATATACATGCCCTCATTTTACACAGTGCAAGTATAGTGATTCGTTAACTGTTACATTTATTGCCTGCATCCCTATTTTAGTTGAAAGGTCGTTTATGCTATGTTATGCTTTATATACTCAGTACATGTATCGTACTGACCCGCTTTCTTTAGGGGGCTGCATTTCATGCCCGCAAGTACAGACACATATTTTGGGGATCTGCCAACTTAGGGTTCCACTCAGCAAGTTTCGGAGAAGCTCCATTGAATCGGAGCCAAGATTTTGGGTACTAGATCTTCTATGTATATATTTATATATTCAGGGGTACGGCGGGGGCCCTGTCCCACCATATGTTGTTATTAATACTCTTATAGGTCTGTAGAAATGGAAGTGGGTTGTATTTATACGTGTGCTCATTTGTGTCTGTATGATTTATGTTTAGGACATTCCTGTTGTCGTGGAGACCTTGTTGGCTTGCGTGCATGTATATCATGGGATGACCCCACATGCTATGGTAGCCTCATCGGCTTATGCGTTATATTGCCTAATAATAGGTGTGATACGTAATGACCCCTCAGGGGACAGGTTGTTCCAATACGTAACCATGCGACAAGGGTATACGTGAGTGTCCAGGTTGGACACCCATCGCGGCCCACGAGGTTGGGTCGTGATATAAAATATGGTTTTTGGTCTTTATTTCATAAAATAACAATCACACGGAAAGGAGGACAACATGGCTGCACATGGAAGCACTTATACCCATTTTTAACCAAATTTCCAGCCCTTCAATATATACAAACCACCTTCAAATACAATACCATAATAACGACAACACTAACCAAACTTTAATTCACTAGAATAGCTTCAAAATAACCCCTACACGATTTTTAACACCCTTCAACAGTAACGTGCATAATTTTATATTTCCAGTCCATATTTACACATCCATAACATTTTAAACCCTTAATTAAATGTGTGAAAAGGGAATCAAGCCGTACCTTAATAAACGAGCTTCCAAAACTTGCCGAAAGTTGTAGGTTCACATTGAACCTCCTTGCTGCCCTACCGATGAATCCCACACAGCTAATCACCTTCTAATGGGTCGAGATTACCTTAGAGAATTAATTTACGGAGCAAGACTCAAAGCTCAACCTTGCCTTAGTCATGGCCGAACTTGCTATGGCTTTGAACTCTCCTTGTTTTCTCTATTCTTCTCTAAGGCTAAGGTTAAGAAAAAGATGAACAAATGAATTTCCTAGTCATTATTTAGGCATATATACACCTCTTTTAAAAGTGACACATGTCATCCCCTAAGGGTGACACGTGTCTGGTCCCTATATGTGTCCAACCCTAAGGGTGACACATGTCCAGCTCCCATAGGTCCATCCCCTCTATGCTCCAACCTGCTGCTACCACGTGGCTTGGCAGGGCCTACTTTCTAAGTAGGTGCATCACCTACTTACTCTTTTTCATAGGTTCGTAATCTCGTCACACTTTAAGAACCTATGTAATCCTTGCTAGTTAAGCTCGATATGTACTCAAGTAGCTTGATTATGTAAGACATCCAAATTAGTAGCTTATGCAAGTAGGTCGATTGCCATGACTCACTACTTGGCCTCCAAATCCTTTCAAATCCTTCCTAACCTATTTCCAGCCACCACTACTCACATAGAGCTTGTTTATGCAAAATATGGGGCGTTACATCCTCCCTTCGTTAGAGTTATTTGATAACATTGTCATGAATAACATGGATCACGTGGTAACTTTTAGAGAAGCTAGGTAACTTTAGAGAAGCTAAATAAATGTTCCTATGTACCAAGAGTGCGGGGTATAACATCCTTCCCCCCTTTAGAACATTCGTCCTCAAATGTTAACTAATCTCATAAGGTTTTACTAGGATTTCAAGAATTCTCTATAATGGTTGTCATCCATAGGCCTCTTATTAGCCAATACAATCAATTTAGGAGTTTAGACTACCCGTAGACATAGGGAACAAGTACGGATATTTATGTTTCATCTTTTTTTTTTTAGCTTCCCATGTCATATTTTCTCTATTTTTATTTTACCATAATACCTTGATGGAAGACACATCCTTAGTTCGCAGCCTTCTAATCCACCGATCCTAGATGGCGATAGGTTGCTCCTCATAGGATAACTCCTCCATCACGTGGACCTCATCCACGGGAAATATTCTAGGAGAATCGCCTTTACATTTGCGGAGCATTGACATGTTAAAAACTGGATGTATTGCTTCCAAATCGGATGGTAGGTCCAATTCATAGGCAGTCTTGCCTTCCCTACATACGATCTGATAAGGTCCCATGTACCTCGGGCTAAGTTTCCCTTTCTTGCCGAATCTCATTACACCTTTCATCAGTGACGCTTTCACGAATACCCAATCCCCAACTTCAAACTCTAAGTGTCGATGTCAGTTATCTGTGTATGACTTCTGTCGACTCTAGGCTGCTAATAGTTTCTCCTGAATGAGCTTCCCTTTATCCATAGATTGTTGAACCAAGGTGAGTTTTCCCTAATATCAAACAAACTAATAGGTGACCTACACTTCCTGCCATATAAAACCTCATACGGTGCTATCTGGATGCTAGAATAATAGCTATTATTATAGGCAAACTCGATAAATGGAAAATAATCACCCCAACTACTTCTGAAGTAAATAATGCAGGCCCGCAATATATCTTCTAGTGTCTGAATAGTGCGCTCAGCCTGTCCATCAGCCTGAGGGTGAAATGCTGTACTAAGATTCACATGTGTTCCTAATCCCTTCTGGAATGATCTCCAAAAGTTAGTTATAAATTGAGCTTTTCTATCTGAGATAATAGATATGGGAATCCCGTGAAATATATATAACCTCGCATAGTCCTCGGTTGAATATGTAGACCTAATCAGAAGGAAATGGGCTGATTTTGTCAACCTATCTACAGTAACCCATATAAAATCATACTTTCGTAGGGTGCGAGGTAAGCCTATAATAAAGTCCATATTAATTGCTTCCCATTTTCAAGTTGGGATTTCCATCTCCTGTAATAGTCCACCATGTTTCTGATGCTCAAGTTTGACTTGTTGGCAATTCAGGCACTGGGCTATGAACTCTGCTATACCCTTCTTCATGCCATCCCACCAATATAAACATCTGAGGTCATGATACATCTTTGTTGACCTTGGGTAAATAGATAACATGCACAGTGTGCCTCTCCCATAACCTGTTGCTGTAGCCCTGCAATCTTTGGTACCCATAACCTGCTCCTATACCTCAGCACTCCGTTAGGTGTGACCTCAAATGGGGTCTTTTCCTTTTAAAGGTTACATCCCTGTACTGTGCCAGAACATGGTCCTCATATTGGCGTTGCTTTTCTTCTCCTATGATAGAGGATTCATGTCACGACCCATTCCCGTAGGCCATGACTGGGGTCCGACCTGGACCCCATATACATATCTAGTAGATGTAGTCCAACCAGACTATGAATAATGTGATACTATACATGGGAACCCCAATGGGTTATACATTTTCATATACATACAACCTTTTTTATTTGTCACCTGAAGAGTTACCTTAATTATCTCATGAAAGGGCATGCAAGCCGACAAGGCTTCTATAGCATATTAACATTTACAACACACCATATAGACACAAGTGAAACAAATTTACATACAACCCACACAAACATGTCTACAGACCTCTAAGAGTATCACAATATCATATGACAGGAAAGGGCCCTCACCGTACCCCTGAATACAAACATATACATCAAAGAGCAATACCAACAGTTTAGGCTCCGGTACAATGGAGCACTCCCAAAATTGCTGAGTGGAAATCCTAAGCTGGCGGATCTCCAAAATGCGTGTCTGTACCTGCGGGCATGAAACGATGCCCCCCCAAAGAGAGGGGGTCAGTAAGATATACATATATCTGAAACAGAGGTTCAGGAAATAAGTATGATACTCAAGAAATCTCTGTACCCATGCTCTATGAAGTAAAATCATGCATGCTTATATCATATATCATATCCGACCCATTATGGACTCGGTGATTCATATATGACCCATCTTGGGGCCCGGCGCCATCATCACATCATCATGTTATCATATCATCGTATAGATATATACAAAGAAATGTACAACCTGATCCATATATACATATATCATACCCGACCCATTATGGGACTTAGTGAACAATGCAAAGAAACTGAGCATGATAACATACCCGGCCCATTCTAGAACTCGATGCCATAACCATGTTCATATATCATACCCGGCCCATTCAGGAACTCGGTTCCATATTCATGTTCATATATTATACTCATCCCTTTATAGGACTCAGTTATTCCCAGCCCTTTATGGGACTCGATGAAGATATAGTGAAATTGTGCACGATAATATATCCGACCCGAGACTCAGTGAAAGATGTGTTACAGTATACACGAGCAGAGTAGTGCATAACAATACACAATTTCAATCATTATCGGAGACTCAATGAAGTAATGAAGTGACCATCACTTGAAGATCAGGGTAGGCATTATCTGAAGTACCCTCTAGATGTCACTAGGGATCATATCAAATTGAGCCTTAGGAATCATAGACATGAAAATGCTAAATAACTTATGGAATCAGAGACATCTGTCATTGTTGAGTCTTTAGGGATAGGAGCTTATACCTCCAATTACTATTTAACATATAGAAGACTCGAGGGTAGTAGCTCAACTATTTTCAAGAGTTTTAACATTCAGACATGAATAAGAGTTATGAATCATGTTCAGAACTTATGAATGGAATTTCCCCTAGCTTCATATACATATCATTCTTCACTTATATCAAAGACATGCCCAAAAGAAAAGAAGGGATAGGCTTTACATACCTCTTATGGATTAATCGTAACCACGCTTGCTTCATCGCCCTCTGAACCTATTTAACACGAAAGTAATGATAGTATTAATAACCTTCGACTTTCTAGCTTCTAAATCTACAACCAAGCATCCATAGAAATCATTTCCTTATTTGCCTTTCTCGACTAGTCTATTAGTTAGTTAAGAAGTTAATGAAAATCGGGCAGCATCTCCCCTAAAACTCGCCCTATCTGAATTTCCAATTACACCTTCGATTGGTACAGCCATATTACCAACAACAACCAGCAGCCATGTACAAGTAAACCACTTTAATATTACACAACATCTCGCCCAAAACCACGACACCAAAATATGATTTTCAATCTTTATTTCATAAAATCTTAACCACACGGAACGGTACATGATGTGGCTGCTACCAGTAGCACCCACACCCATTTTAAACCATGTTTCCATCCCCTTTGACACACACAACTACCTTTAAATACAACACCATGATAATAACGCCACTACACAACTTTAATCCAACTAGAACGACTTCAATTCCGTTCATTTACAACGTCAATCATAATTATGCAATTTTCTTACTTCCAACTTCATTTAACACAATTAATCTTTCTATTACAATATCGTTAAATCTAATTCGAAAGGAAGAACCTTACCTTACTAAAAATCGACCTCGAGAGCTTCTTAACGTGACTGAAAATTAGTGGGTTTCTCGCTTCACTTTCTTGCTGCCCCAACAAGTAGGTTATATTGTTAAACACCTTTATTTGATTGGAGAACACCTTAGATAATTAATTTATGGAGTAAAAATCGAAGCTCCTCCTTGAGGCAGCCATGGCCGTAGCCTTCTTCTCTCTTTTCTCTAGTTTTCTCTCCATTTTTCTTAAGTGTAGAAGACAAGAATGAATTCCTTAGTCATTAACTGGGTATATATACCCTTTCTTAGAGGGTGACACATGGATACCCCTAAGCATGACACGTGTCCAACCCTGATTGTCCCACCTCTTCCATGCATCCACTCCATGGCTGCCACTTGGTGGGGTAGGGTCTACCCAAGCAGGTGTGTCACCTACTTGGTCTAAGTAGGTGCATAACCTGCTTCCATGTGCCTTCACCACCTGCTGCCATGTGTCCTCTTCTTCTACGTGTCTTAGTGGGGCCCACTTTCTAAGTAGGTGCATCACCTACTTGCTCCTTTTCGTAGGTTCGTAATCTCATCTTACTTTAAGAACCGATGTAATTGTTGCTACGTAAGCTTGTTATGTACTCAAGTAGCCTAATTATCTAAAACATCCAAGTCGGTAGCCTACGTAAGTAGGTCGATTACCATGACTCACTACTTGGCCTCCAACTCCTTTCCAATCCTTCCAAACCTATTTCCAACCATCTCTATTGTTACACCCTACACTTTTGATCTTGGTATGTCCCTCAAGTTCTTAGAAGTTATCATGTGATCTGTATAATTTACAACACTATCAAACAAATCTAAGAAAGGGAGAACGGGATACCCCATAGTAGAGAAGGTTGGAAATAGGGTCAAGAGAAGTCGAAAGGAGTTGAAGGCCAAGTAATAAGTCGTAGGACTCAATTTACCTACGTAAGCTATTAATTTAGAAGTTTTACATACTTAAACTAGTTGAGTACACACCAAGCTTGCGTTGCAAGGATTACATGGGCTCTTAAAATAGGACGAGATTACGAACCTACGAGGAAAAGGAGAAGACAACACATGGTAGCCAATGTAGGAGCTACACGTGGCATCACCTCAATCAAGAAGGTGACCCACCTACTTAGGGTCAAGTAGGTGACCCACCTACTTGGGGGTGGGCCCCTCCAAGGACACGTGGCAGCCCCTCCTTGATGGCATGGATCCGTGGCCCAACAGGGAATGGACACGTGTCACCTCCTAATACCACTTATATATATATATATATATATATATAGGGACTTATACTTCAGTTTCTATCCAAAAATCTGTAGCAAAAGCAAAGGAAAAGAAACCCTAAAAGCTAAAGGAAAAGGGTGACGGCTTAGGGAGAAAAAAGAGGTACATCTGATTTTGCTCCGTAAAGTAATTATCTAAGGTATTCTTCTATCAATTGGAGGTTTTTAATAACGTAACTTACCTATTTTGGGCAGAAAAAATGAGTAACAAGCAGCCACAACATTTCAGCCGCATCAAGGAGGTTCCGAAGTTAATTTTCAGCAAGTTTGGGAAGCCGTTTGATAAGCTATGGCTTGATTCTCTTCTCCCACGTTTTTTAAGGGTTTTAACATGTTATGAGGGTGTTAATAATGTAAATTTAAGATTTGGAGCAGCACCAAACGGACAAAAAACAGTCCACTCCGTTTCAGCACATGAAGAGGTTTTCCGAGGTAGGTTTTGGCGAGTTTTGGCCAATTTTGGAAAAGTTAAGGTCTTTCCTTCCAATTTGAAGTTTATGGTGTTTTTATTGGGTGTATTAAACACCTTTTGTGCTTCTGGAAGTGTAAGAATGTCATAGAAATGTTCGACGTTCGAAATGAACTAAATTGGAATTGCTATAGTTAAATTGTAGTCGAAATGAGGCGTTGTGCATGTGGGGGCTGCTGAAGGTGTGTGGTTGTGTGTTGCAGGGCCTAAAGGAATTCTAAAAGAGGTGTTGGATCTTCTGGTTGCAGACACATGATCCCCCGCTTCGTACAGTTAAAGATTTTATGAAATAGCGACTAGAAACCCTATTTTGATATCGTAATGTTAAGCAAGTTGTGTGGAGCTTATGTGGTGTAATGTTGCCATGTTTTATTTGTATATGAGATGCAGGTTGTTGTTTTAGTTTGGCTGTAGTAATTAGGGATCTAATTGGAAATTCGGATAGGGCACGTTATAGGGGAGGTGCTGTCCGATTTTCATTAACTCCGTAACTAACTAAAACACTAGTCGAACTAGTCGAGGAAGGCGAGTAAGGAATTGATTACTATGGGTGATTAGTTGTGGATTTAGGAACGGTAAAGTCTAAAGTCACTAACCTTAGTATTACTTTCATGTTAAATAGGTTAAAGGAGTACCGAAGCGAGTCTGGATGCGACTAACCCATAACAGGTATGTAGAGCTATCCTTCTTTTCTTTTGGCATGTCTTAGGTATAAATTATGAATGATTTGTATATGAAATGTGGGGATAATTCCACTCATAAAACTCCAAGTATGATTCATAAGTCTTGTCCATTTCTTGATGTTAGAACTCCTGCAATAGCTGAGTTGTTGACTTTAAGTCTTCTATGTGATGAAAAGTAGTACATGTAAAGCCTACCTCTTCTTTTCTTTGGAATGGATTAATTTTAAGTGAAATGATATATGATATGGGTTTAGAGGTAATTCCAATTATGATCTCTGAGTATAACTCATGACTTGTAGTCACTTCTGAACATTAAGAGTCTAAAAGTAGTCAAACTACTATTCTCGAGCCTTTTGCATAGTGAATGGTAAGTGGAGATGCCAGCTCCTCTTCCTAAAGGCTCTACGGTGATAATTTCTTCTGATTGCATAAGTTGGGTCTTTGTTTGCATGAGCTATGTGGTATTGTCTTGATGCATGTCTATGATTCCTGAGGTCCCAATTGATGTAATCCCTAATGACATCTAAAGGGCACTTCGGATAATTACCTTCCTGGTCTTCAGTTGACGGTTCACTTGACTATTTTATTGAGTCTCAAAGGGTGACTTAGTTGCATATAGTTTCTCACTACTCTACTCGTGCACACTGTAACCCTTCTTTCTTTGTAACCCACGATGGGACGAATATTATATCGGGCGCAGCTTTACTACTTCTTTCACCGCGTCCCGGGCCAGAGGTGTACAATTCCATGCACAAGGAGATGATTCCATACGTGAGGTGAGATATATGTTATGACGATACAGTTATTCACCGAGTCCCGGCTGGCTGTATTATGATAGTATATATGGCGAAATAAGGAAGGAACACCGAGTCCCTCCTTAGAGGATCGGGTACGGTATGTATATTATGATGGTATGCTATAGATGTACACCACTCCATTCACCGAGTCCCTCACTAAAGGCCCGAATACTTTATGTAAGCATGCATATGAGATTAGAGCGATACATTTGTGACTCCGAGCCCCATAATGAATCAGATGTAATACGATGACATACATGATAAGATTATACCATATACGATGATATGATGCTGTATATGATGATATGGTGAAGTAAAATACATGATGATATGATGACATGTGAATATGATGAAATGATTATGACACCGAGTTCACTAGAGGGCCGAGCACAATATATGATGATGTATATGATTACGTGTCCTAAGGTGCAGGTACAGTAATTTGCTAATTATTATACTTGTCCCCTGCATCCCTATTTCAGTTATGGTCTCAGTTATGATGTGTTATGCTTTACATACTCAATACATATTTCGTACTGATCCCCCTTTTCTCGGGGGGCTGTATTTCATGCCCACAGGTACAAATGTTCATTTTGGAGATCCGCCAGCTCAGGATTTCCTCTCAGCAATGTTGGAAGTACTCCACTGTTATGGAGCCTAATTTTTGATACTGGTTATTTGATATACATATTTATTTATTCAAAGGTACGACGGGGGCCCTGTCCCACCATATGATGCAGTTATTACTCTTAGAGGTCTGTAGGCATATGTATGTGGGTTATTTGTAAGTTTGTTTCAGTTGTGCTCATACGACGTATTACAAATGTTTTTGTGGTATGGCAACCTCATCGGCTCGCATGCTCTTTCCTGTTGTGATACAGGTGAATGAGGCTACAGGTTTATAAAGAAAGTTTTTGACCCATTGGAGTTTTTATATAGTGTCACATCACACACGGTTGAACTTAAGTGTAGCTGATAGATACGCACAAAGAGGTCCAGGTCGGACCCCAGTTGCGGCCTACGGAGTTGGGTTATGACAGCTACTCACATAAAAATTCATAAATAACATGGATCACATGGCAATCTTTTAGAGAAAAAGGAAAAACATGTTCCAATGTACAAAAGTGCGAGGTATAACAATTCAGCAGTTCCTCGAACAGAAACTTCACCATTATCCGAGTCAGCCAAATGGACTCCAAGGTTAGCAACTGGCAAATCTCACAAATTATCTTCCCCTTTTTTTCCCATTATAGTTGTACCTCTACCAAGCTACCCATAGACTTACGGCAGAGAGAATCTGCTATCACATTTGCTTTCCTTGGATAGTATAGGATGTCAACATCTTAATCTTTCAGCAACTCTAGCCACCTACTTTGCCGTAAATTCAGTTCCTTTTCCTTGCAGATGTATTGGAGACCTTTATGGTCCATATAGATATCAACATGTATGCAATACAGATAATGTCTCTATATTTTTAAAGCATGAATTACTGCTGCTAACTCTGGATCATGAGTTGGATAATTTCTTTCGTGCTTCCTGAGCTACCGGGAGGCATAGGCTATGACTCTACCATATTGCACCAGTACACAACCTAGGCCAACACCGAAAGCATCACAATAAATAATGTAGCCATTTGGTCCTTCAAGAAGAGATAGAACAGGGGCCGTAGTTAACTTGTCTTTCAGCCACTGAAAGCTTCGTTCACAAGCATCGGTCTATTGGGACTTAGCCGCCTTTTGAGTTAACTTTGTTTAAGGCGCAGAAATAGAAGCAAACTTCTCTATGAATATCCTATAGTATCCTTCTAGCCTCAGGAAACTACGTAACTCAGTAGGTGTCATAGGTATAGGTCAAGTCTTTCTAGCCTCAATTTTCTGTGTATCTAATCGAATACCATCAGTTCTAATGATATGCCCAAGAGTGCTACTAAAGTCAACCAGAATTCATATTTAGAGAACTTAGCGTACAACCTCTGGGGTTGGATCACCTCAAGTACCGTTCTCTAATGATTTACATATTCCTTCTCCAATTGAGAATAGACCAGAATATCATCCCTAAATATAATTACGAACAGGTCTAAGAATAGCTTGAACACCCAATTCATTAGGTCCATAAACACTGCGGGAGCATTAGTCAGCCCAAAAGACATTACTCTAAACTCATAATGCCCGTATCGAGTTCTGAACGCAATTTTTTTTAGAATATCTTCTTCCTTTACCCGTACCTGATGATAGCTTGACCACAGATCTATCTTGGAAAAACACTTAGCACACTACAGTTGGTCAAATAAACTATCAATTCTTGGAGTGGATATCTATTCTTTATTATTACCTTACTCAGCTGCCTATAATCAATACATATCCGCAAAAACCCATCTTTCTCTTTCACAAATTGTACTGGTGCTCCCTAAGGTCATATATTAGTTCTAATGAAGCTCTTTTCTGCTAGATCCTTTATTTATTCCTTCAACTCTTTCAGCTCTGCGGGTACCATTCCGTAGGGACGAATAGATATGGGTTGAGTATCTGGTAACACATCTATAGTGAACTTTATTCCCCATTCAGGAGGAAGACCTGGGAGTTCATTTGGGAATACATCTGGATATTCATTGACTCCTGGCACTGACTGAAGATTCAGTACCTCTGCTTCCAGGTTATGCACACAAACCAGATGATAATTATACCCCTTTCTACCTTATGCCTTTCTACCCTTATTGTGTACCCAACACATGCTTCTAACTTACTCAACAACACACCAAATTTGCCTCAATAATGATCTTACATTATCACTATGTCATCGTACCACACCTTTCAGTCCATAACTATATATTCCCCTTTCATTCCATACTCGTATTCAATTAATTACGTCTAACTTGGGTGATTCTGTTAGAATTTCTTTATCATTTCTCCCGTCTATGTCTTCCTTATTTGTTCCATAGCTCGCTTTTCTGTTTCACACTTGCCTTTATATTCTAGTCACACGGATCATGTCATATCTTTGGCCACTTTCTCACTGGGCTTTCCTTATTTTCATAATGATCGTCATTATATTCACATTATATTCTGTTCGCATTCAATCCCATAGTATAACACTTCTTAACCTTTTTCACGATTCCTACTATGGGGTAATTGTACTCGATGAAGTAAGCGTACTTAACCTTTTACCCTTCCTAGTCAGTCTTATCCTTTATATCTCACAAGCTGTTATCCCTACTTATCAATTCAGTCAGTACCTTACTATGACACCTTATCAAGATTTTGCAGCCTCTTCTAAATCATCTCTTAGTATTACAAGCCCTTCCGAATCATCATAGCATTTCATCAACCACATATGAAATACACGATCCTGAATAGCCATAAGTTTGTTTCCCTTCCATAAATTCCATCTCAAATTAGTTAGTGAAAAACTAATAAAATGTTACCATGAAGCATTCTTCAACCATCACTAGAAGGGAACTAAAATCCAATAAGCACCACAATACTTCTTAGTGCTTGACTCGCATGGTTTCTCTCTAAGTTTATTATTGAGTCATGAACAAATTATCTACTTCACAACTAATGGTTGAGGGTTTTGTACTTTTCAACAAAAGTAAAACTCAATCGCTGGACATTTTGCCCTTTAACGTGAGCTTTTTCTAAGGCAAAAATACTATTGGAAAATATCTTGAACTACGAACAATGTGATAACATACAAAAGAGCCCCAATGGGTCATAACGTTTTCATCTACATATAGCCCTTTCATTTGTCTCTTGAGGAGTCACCACTAATCATATCATGAAAGGACATGCAAGCCGACAAGGCTTCTATTGCATATTAACATTCACAATTCATCGTATAGACATAGCTGAACAAAACTTACATACAACCCACACACATATGTCTACAGACCTCTAAGGGTGTCAACGGTATCATATGACAGGACAGGGCCATCGCCATACCCTTGAATAAATGAATATATACATCAAAAGATCAATACTAATAGTCTAGGCTTCGGTACAATGGAGCACTCCAAAATAGCTGAGTGAAAAGTCCTAAGCTAGCGGATCCCCAAAATGCGTGTCTATACCCGCGGGCATGAAACCCAGCCCCCCTGAAGAGAGGGGGTCAGCATGGAATACGTACTGAGTATATAAAACATAAAATATCACAAAGGAGATTACATCTGAAATAAGGATGCAGGAGACAAGTATAACATTTAACAAATCACTATACTTGCATCTTATGAAATGAAGTCATGCATTTCATCATCATATATCGTACCTGACCTATTTTGGGACTCGATGTTATAGTTATATATCATGATATTATCATATATATATATATATATATATATATATATATATAGATAGATAGATAGATACCGTACCCGGCCCTCTAGCGAGAGGATCAGTGAATAGAGTAGTGTAGACTTATACCGTAACTGGCCTATTATGGGACTCGGTGCCATAACCATATCATTGCATCATCATATCACCATATACTTATATCATACCATACCCCTCCCTCTAGCGATGGGCTAGTTGAATAGAATAATGTACACTTATACTGTACCCGACCTATTATGGGACTCGATGAAAGATGTGTTACCATATGCACGAGCAGACTAGTGCGTAACCATATGAAAATTAAACCATTATCTGAGACTCAATAGAGTAATCAAGTGAACCATCACTTAAAGATCAGGGTAGTAATCATCTCAAGTACCCTCTAATTATCATTAGGGATCATATCGAGTGGAGCCTCAGGAATCATAGACATGTATCAAGATAATGCTAAATAGCTTATAGAATTAGAGACATTTGTCATCGTAAAGTCCTTAGGAGTAGGAGATCATACATCCAAATACTATTCAATATATAGAAGGTTCGAGGGTAGTAGTAGCTTAGCTACTTTAAGAGTCTTAACATTCAGAAGTGAATAAGAGTCATGCATCATACTCGAAGCTTATGAATGGAATTACCTCCAAATTCATATCATATATCACTTAGATCTAAGACATTCCAAAAGAAAAGAGTGATAGCTTTACATACCTTTTATGGATCAACCATAACCGAGCTTGCTTCATTACCCCTTGAACCTATTTAACATGAAAGTAACACGATTATGAATAACCTTTGACTTTCCAGCTTTTAAACCTACAACAAATCACCTATAGGAATTACTTCCTTATTCACACTTCTCGACTAGTGTATCAATTAATTAAGAAGTTAACAGAAATCGGACAGCATTTCTCCTATAACTCACCCTATCCGAACTTCTAATTAACCTCCGATTAGCAAAACCATATCAAAAACAACAACCACCATCCATATACACTGCAACTACTACAATACTATTCAATACAAGCTCCAAACAGCCCACTCAAAACCACGACCTTAAAATATGGTTTTTGGTCTTTATTTTGTAAAATCACAACCATATGGAAGGGAGCACAATATGGCTACACACGGCAGTACTTATACCCATTTTTAACAACGTTTCCATCCCTTCAATATATACAAACCACCTTCAAATACAACACCATAATAATGACAACACTAATCAAACTTTAATTCACTAGAATAGCTATAAAACAACCCCTATACAATTTTCAACACCCTTCAACAGTAACGTGCATAATTTTATGTTTCCAGTCCATATTTACACATCCATAACATGTTTAAACCCTTACTCAAATGTGTGAAAAGGGAATCAAGTAGTACCTTAACAAACAAGCTTCCAAAAATTGCTGAAAGTTGTAGGTTCATGTTGAACCTCCTTGCTGCCCCAACGATGAATCTCACACAGTGAATCACCTTCCAATAGGTCGAGATTACCTTAGAGAATTAATTTATGGATCAAGACTCAAATTTCCACCTTGCCTTAGCCATGGCCGAACTTGCCATGGCTTTGAACTTTCCTTGTTTTCTCTATTTTTCTCTAAGGCTAAGGTTAAGAAAAAGATGAAAAAATGAAGTACCTAGTCATTATTTAGGCATATATACACCTCTTTTGAAAGTGACACATGTCATCCCCTAAGGGTGACACATATCCAGCCCCTACACGTGTCCAACCCTAAGGGTGACATGTGTCCAACTTCTATAGATCTATCCTCGCCATGCTCCAACTAGCTTCTTCCATGTGGCTTGATGGGGACCACTTTCTAAGTAGGTGCATCACCTACTTACTCTTTTTCGTAGGTTCGTAATCTCGTCTCACTTTAAGAACCTATGTAATCCTAGCTAGTTAAGCTTGACATGTACTCAAGTAGCTTGATTATGTAAGACATCCAAATCAGTCACTTATGCAAGTAGGTCGATTACCATGACTCGCTGCTTAGCCTCTAACTCCTTTCAAATCCTTCCAAACCTATTTCCAGCCATCACTGCTCACATAGAGCTAGTCTATGAAAAATATGGGGTATTATATCCTTCCTTCCTTAGAGTTATCTGATAACATTATCATGAAGAACATGGATCACATGGCAACTTTTAGAGAATCTAGATAACTTTAGAGAAGCTAAATAAATGTTCATATGTACCAAGAGTGCGGGGTATAACATCCTTCCCCCTTTTAGAACATTCATCCTCGAATGTTAACTAATCTCATAAGGTCTTATAAGGATTTCAAGAATTATCTATAATTGTTGTCATCCATAGGCCTCTTATTAGCCAATACAATCAATTTAGAGTTTAGACTACCTGTAGACATAGGGAAAAAGTACGGATATTTATGTTTCATCTCTTTTTCGGCTTCTCAGGTCATCTCTTCTCTATTTTTATTTTTCCACAATACCTTGACGGAAGCCACGTCCTTAGTTCATAGCCTTCTAATCCACTGATCCAAGATGGCGATAGGTTGCTCCTCATAGTATAACTCCTCCGTCATGTGGTCCTTATCCATAGGAAATATTCTAAGAGGATCGCCTATACATTTGCGGAGAATTGACATGTGAAAAACCGGATATACTGCTTCCAAATCAGATGGTAGGTCTAATTCATAGGTAGTCTTGCCTACCCTTCATAAGATCCTTGTAATTGATCAAACAAATCATCTATCCTTGGAATTGGATACTTTTTCTTTATGGTGACCTTATTCAATTACCCATAGTCTGTACATATTCTGAGTGACCCATCCTTCTTCCTAACAAATAACATGGGAGCACCCCATGGTGAAATACTTAGTCTTTTAAAACCCTTATCCAACAAATCCTTCAATTGTTCTTTTAACTCCATAAGTTCCCCCGGATTTATACGGTAAAGAGGAATAGAAATACGTTGGGTATCGAGAACTATATCTATGCCAAAATTAATTTCCCTATCGGGAGGAATACCAGAAAATTTATCAGGAAACACATTGAAAAACTCATTAATTATAAGGACTGACTCAAGAGTAGGAGTTTTCAATTTAACGTCCCTAACTCGCACAATATGATAAATGCACCCCTTGGAAATCATTTTTCGGGCCTTAATACATGAGATGGATCGACCCTTAACCACTGAATCATTATCCTTCTATTCAAGAATAGGCTCATTAGGAAAGTGAAACTTAACCACACGAGTCCTACAATATATAGATGCATAAGTGACATATAACCAATCCATACCAAGAATGATGTCAAAATCAATCATGTCAAGTTCAAAAAGATCCCATGGAGTAACTCTGTGCAAGACCCATATGGGAAAATTTCTACAAGCTCTCCTGGCTAATACCGAATCACCAACGGGAGTATAAACCTAAAAAGTTCTAATAACACTTTGGGTCACACATCAAATCGCATAGCAAGGTAAGGTGTAAAAAAAGACAAGTTGGCACTTAGATCAAGAAATACATAAACATCAAAGTTAAAGACCCATAACATACCCGTGACCACATCGGGAGTCTCATCAACATCTTACCTAGCATAAAGAACATAGAATCTGCTGTTGCATTGGCCACTCTTGGGTTGAGCTTGGGCACCTTGTTGTACTTGACCTCCTAGAGAACGACCTTCTCCACCCTTGTTGAAAAAATAAAGGCATTCAAATTTATTATGGCCCATCTTGCCATATCATTAAAAAGCACCTGTTCCTACTAAATATTTCCCTCTATGATTTTTTCCACACTTTGCACAGTTAGGAAAAAAAGGACTACTAGCATTCACACCTCCTCCTCCTTGAGCTTTAGGGTATGGCAACCTATCCTTAGAAAAATTCTTCCCCAATCTTTGTCCTTGTTTAGAGAATCCCCTACTATGATAGGTCCTAGCCTTGGAGAACCCACCTTCATATCGGGCCCTCTTAGAATCCTTCATCCTCATCTCCTTGGGCTTTTCTCCTTTAATATTTTTGGTAAATATCATGAGCCGAGATGTGTCCATATCCTTAATAAGAATAGTGGTATGACATTCCTTAGGAACCGTGTTGGACACCCCCAATATGAATTGACTAATTCAGGCACATGGATCGGCAACCAATGAAGGAGCATACTTGGATAGCTTAGTAAACTTGAGGGCATAGTCCCTCATCCCTGAGGGAAAAAAGTTATCAAGGAAAGTAGGTTAGAAAGTTTCTCATTCAATAGGACCTTCATCCACCCTCTCCAACTTCTATTGAGTGTACCAAACTTGAGAAACACCCTTAAGTTAGTAAGCCGACAACTCCACTTTTCTTTTGAATTCACCCCCATAATATGCAGTATCTTGTAGACCTTATCAATAAACTCATGAGGATCCTCATCAAATTTTGATCCATGAAACTCTGGAGAATTCATTCATGCAAAGTCTCTCACTCTTGATGCCGGAGTAGGAACATTAGGAAGAGCCACTATCCCTTGGTTGGTCACCACTTGGTCAAGCATAGTAATAGCAGTTCAAAACTCCGCATTAGTCACCTTGTCTAATAGAGGACCATTTTCATGAGGAGACGAGGGATTTTGGGATTCATTAGCATTATTTCTCCTTGTATAAGAGAGTTTTCTTGGAGCCATTCTTCTACAAATCGCAAAAAAAGACCGTTAGGAAAAAGAAGTCTTACGATAAACTCTATAGCATGACATAGATCATGAAAGAAGTGAGAATTCCTAAAATATCTCATAGCCTCCTATTCATTTATGTGGCGCACTTCACAATCATGAATAAGACTCTACTTGACGCGGCATGTTAGACTCCCTAGGACACTTGAACCTTGTACTCTAATACCAAGTTTTTTACGACCCAACCTAGGGCCTAGTCGTAACACGGCAATCAAAATCTCAAAGGGCTCCAACAAAGCCTCTTGTTCATATTATAAACATATATAGGGTAAAGTCAAAGTGGATACATCATAGAGAGTCTAAACCATGAATAGAAAATGAAGAATGTCATATGACAACATAGACTCAAAATATTTATCCAACTAGATGCCTCTACTCATGAACATAGGCGGGGGTTAAGACATGTCCCTAGAACACCCTCAAAATGAAACTTAACAAAAGTCTTTAGAAAAAACAACTAACTCGACAACTAGTACCTAGTGAATGAGGACTCACCACAACTTCACCAGATAGTAAAGCTTAACTAGCCACATGGATGAATATGATCCTCAACCTCAACCCTTATATTATGAGACAATATAGGCGAAAAGTATGTATTAGTACATTGTAATCTATAAGTATGCGGGAATGACATGCAATATAAATCATACGATGCAGTGATCAAGATTATACATGATAAAAAGGTTATGTAAAGTCATGGGAATACCGTGATGATCAAAGCATTTAAATGATATGGTTGAAGATCATAAAGTAGAATAATAGTCATAAATATATGTGGAATAGGAACCATAACCGACATTAAGACCATGCGAGCTATAACATGGAATCTCGTTGTCTCCCTATACAATGAAGAAAAGGGGAATCTACTTGCCAAGGTACTCTACCCCGCTAGGCAGGTCATGTACATATCCTATATGTAGATCCACTAGCTAAGCCATAAGGCAACCTATACTGGCATATATTTTATGGGATATGAAGATGCTAGTTAGGATTTTGGCAGGATCCCCATGACATGTCCACTCAGTTCTAAGTCAAATCTCACGGAATACATATGTAACAAAGTAATCATCGTTAACACATCATAGACATGATCATAGGTTTGAAATTCATAGAGTAGCTCATCTCATAATATAGTGCAATGTGAGTATTGTCCTTTCACATTACAAATCATGGATATATAATTCATATCATTAGACCTTAAGTCACCACATAGGGCCCTTAGTCAACTTTTCCTTAATTTGCATGAAGAAAGCATAATTTGAAACATACTTGAAAATCATACTTGAATAGTCATGCTTGAAAGTAAGTTCATGTAATGGAAGAGTAATTCATGATTATTTGAGATGTTAAATCATAAATAAAATGTAATTCATGTACTTGAAGAGTAGTTGATGAGAATTAAGGACCAACAAAATAAAACAAAAGAATTTTTACCACATATGTCGCATTTGGTGAACGCGTTTTATGGAAAACTGGAAGATGGTGCTATAGTGGTGCATCGAGCCAAGGTGTAAAACACTAGGTTCTCTATAGGCATTATAGTGGCGCATCGCGCCAAGAGGCAAACTACAAAGACCCTTTCCTGGTGCGATAGTAGCGCGCCGCCCCAGCATTTTCCCAGTAAATTTTGAGATTGTTTTCATAATTGTTCATGAGTCTTCATCCCCTATAATGATATTCTAAGCCCTCATTAACAATATAATAAATATATATGAAGTATCTACCAATACCAAGCAATTACCAATCAATTTATGCCAAAATAGATTTGAATTCACAAGATCCATCATAGCTCATGCAATTGAAGTTAAAATTAAGAAGATTCAAAGTTTTAATTAAAACTCATGGAAGGTTTAAGAAATTCTGTGGGCTCCATGGGTGAAAATTACCCATGGATAAATCCCACATACCTTGGATACAAATTATGAAGAAAACTTGAAGAAGAACTTGAAGATCAATGGAGAATTTAAGAAGATTCTTTCTAGGTCTTTAATGAAGGTCTAGAGAACCTTTTGTAGAGAGAAGATTTTTAGGATGAGTGATTAGTGAATGAATGAGGAAACATTATGAGCTTTGGGGATTAAATAGATTAGGAACCTAGCCCAAAATCTGTCTAGATTCATTCCCCCTATAAAAATAGGGGAAAGACTACTTTTCCCTTAATAAAAATCTCCCTTAACCTACCAATGGATTCACCAAGGCTAATTATTCATCTTATTATGTCATACTCTATCTTTCTCACACCTAGGATATTATATATTCCTCGAGTGCCTTTGGTTGAAACTGTTGCTATTGCGGGTACTGATGTTCTTTTAGCTACTGTGATCGGAAATGATTCTGTGTTTGGTATTGAGGAGAAGGAACCTCCTGAGATAAACGAGGAGGAATTGGGGTTGACTGAGTTGAGGGCCGAGGACCCTTATGAGGGCCTCACTGATTTCAAGGATGTGTAGCTTCAAGTAGCTATGGAGTAGATGATCCTTCTCCTTAGGCACCGTCTATGGTGCCTTCTAGTGTGCCACCACCACCTCCCACTTCTATGATGAGATGTCGGGCACTGATGCCCCAGTTGAGAAGGGTGATGTGGTCCAGAGATCTCCTTAGTCTTAGCCTGATAGGGGGATACTTTTCTCATTCTCATTTACTTCTTGTTTTTACTTTTTGCATTGAGGACATTACTTTCTTTTTTTTGGTAGGGTGAGGGTACCTTAGGTACCTAAATCAGTTGTTTTTTTTTCATTTTGGTTTGTAAGTAATATTTTATTAATTCGGTCGTTTGTGTAAATTTGATTTTGAAAAGTTGGTGGGAAACCTGTGGGTTGCACCTCTACTTAAATATCTATGGTTGTGTCCATTGTTCATTTGTATATTTGAGAATCAATTGGGATCAATATCGATGACTTTAATAGGGCTCTTGATGAATGACATATTTTGTGTGATTCTAATGAGGCCAAAAAGAGAATGCATAAGTTTGTGTGAACTCTTGGCATCTCGTTGTGACTAATTGAATTTCAAGTGTGAGTCTTATAATGATCGATGCATGTGAGCTAAAATTATAAAGTTATGTTCGATGTTCATAATTGGAATGCCATGTGTGGTGAGATATATTTGAAAGACATGCATGACGACACCTAAAATTTTCCCCGTTTGTCCAGTTGGTTATTATTGGTAATTGAGAGAAATAATCTTAGGCGTAAGTTTGATGAGTCAGCCCGAAATAGCCTTAATCTCTTCTGATTCCATTCTGAACATGTGAACCCAACATGGCACCATTTGAGCCTAATTTTTCCATGGATGAAACTTATACCTCGACTGCGGAGTCAACTTTCGAAATCCCTTTATTCTACCTATCTATAAACTCCTTGGAGCATTGGATTTGTTAAATAGCCAACTTAGTTCAAAAGCCTCAGTTGGCAGTCTATTCATATTAAGAAGCAAGATGGTAAAGTAGTGTGTGAGAAGATCACCCTTGGATTATCAATAGAAGAAAATAGAACTCCTCCACATAAAAAAGGGGGAGGGAATAAATGAGGAAAAGTGTTTAGTCTTATCAAATGAGTAATGCAAAAGGAGGATACCAAATGAATAAGGCAAAATACGAGAGTGACATGAATAAAAAAGGGTGATCCGTCATTTCAAAAGAGGAAAAGAAAGGAATAAGGGAGAAGTTTGAAATTGATCCATGCTCCTAGGAAGTGAAGTTACTACACTAAAATGATCATACCTTGCACTCAACCCCATTACAAGCCTTAAAAGCCCTTTATGATCTAACATGATCTGATTAATTGATTGATTGGAAACTAAGGGCAAGCCTATAGGTGGAGTTATGCATGTTTTTATTGTTGTGAGTGTGAGAGCAGTGTGTGATTCCGATACTATAACATGTGAATGGCATATTGAGAGTGTGGAATAGAATTATTTCTTTGATGTGAGGGAATTCTACTATGAGCATTGGGCAAATATTTACACTTTGGAGCGAACATTTGATAGCATGAACTCGCATTAGGAATTGATTAGTCATTATTTAAAGCCTTGAGTGCACGATTGAACATTGCATGCTAACTTGAACCTCGTTTGCACTTCTTGTGTTGAGTCTCAATGACCACTATTTGTTGTCTTTTGTTTTGAACTGATTGACTTCTTGGTATACTTTAGGACAAGAAAGAGTTTAAGTTGGGGTGTTGATGAGTTGGGAATTTGGACTCATTTATAGCTCAACTAACGTCGTTAAAGTGGTTTCAAGTAACAATTTTGCCTAAAGTTCTGCACGTGTATAAATATAGTTTTCAAAGGCAAATGAGATAGGTTTTTGACTACTAAGACTTAGAGATAAGAACCTTGGAGCTATCTTGGGGTTTTGATTTTATTTTTGAGATTTTGGCTTTGGGCATTGTGATTTGAAGTTGTTAACTTGCTAAATTGAATGGAGGACAATTACTTTGGTAAAAATCTCTTTAATTTCTCACTGTGTAGCTAAACTACATACTTCTAGGGGTTCTTATGTAGTTAATTTGTTGCTTTAGGATTGAGATTTTTGTAATAAGCTTAAGAATCATTAATTTGATATGGTTTTTTTTAATTTTACATGTTTCATTTACGATTTATGGTTGCAAACATATGTTTATGTTAGATCTTCATGTCAGCCCGTGAGGGGGATATGACGTGGTTGTATTAACAAATAGTCCTTGATTGTTGATTTAAACGTATCATTATAATCTTGCTCGAGAGAGGAGGTTTTGCTAAGGATTAGATTAGTTATGTTGATACCCTTATCTAGGGTCAAGAGAGCTAGAATGGATAGATTACTAGCGATCGAGAGAAGCTTTTCATATAATTGATTGATCTTTCCCTATCCATTGACAATTAACGAAATTGAAATGTGCATATATACTTATGGGAATAATACAATTAACTATGCACCTATCCTAGAAGTCCTTTCTACCTTGTTACAACCAAATTAGAATTCCTTGTGTTGGTATTGATTTAGTTAACTCTCCGAACTTTGATGATGAAATTTATAGATTTAATTTATATTACAACTTACTTTTTTTTATGCTACAAAAGTCTAGAACACATTCTTATTTCGTGATTGAAGTCCATTCGTAATCATTCCTTGTGGGATTCAACCTCAACCTCATATGTTGGGTTTATATTACTAACAACTGCCTACACTCTGAATCATAATAAATATAGTTTGAGTGTTATCACTAGTCACCACATTGGGAGAATGCTCCAACTCCTGTTAAGTCTGTAAAGCATAAAATTTATTTTGGCGCTAACCACCTCCTGAACCTGATAAAGTGCCATGTTGACCCAGAGGATCACAAGTAGTAGTCTGAGTTTAAGGATGATCACCTCCACCTCTACTTGTAACTTAAGGACAATTTCTCACTTTATGACCCATCTTGCCACACCATAACAAGCATCAGAACCCGCCAAACAATCACCTCGATGAATCTTCCCATACTTTTTACATGCGGGGATTATTTGACAACTCCCTTAAAGCTTAGGATTAGACATCCCATCCTTGTTGAACTTTGGAGCGGGGGTACTTGAGAACGACCACCATTATTGGACTTCTTATATGAATAGTCACAACCATTGGTCCTTTCCCTCTTTGACTCACTAGTTCTCTCTATAAGTTTTTCCTTCTTTATTTGCTCAACATATGTCATCAACCTTGAGATGTACATCTCTTTGATGAACATGAAAGTTCTACACTCCTTGAACACAAAGTCTGAAACATTAGAAAAAAACTTACTTATATAAGGTCTAGAATCGGCAAGCATGTACGGAGCATATTTAGACAATTGATAAAATTTCTAGGCATACTCGCTCATGCTCATGTTACCTTGCTTTAGGTTGATGACCTCTTGGACTTTGGCCTCCCATAACTCAAGGGGAAAGAAACGGTCAAGAAAGGCATATTTGAATTCTTCCCAATCTAAGGGGCCCACATTTCCATCTCTCTCACCCTTCCATTCATCAATCCAAATTTAGGCCACACCCTTGAATTGATATGTGGATAGGTCCACTTTCTCTACAGGACTAATTCCCATATTGTCGACAATCTTGTGAAATACAATCGATGAACTTTTGTGGATCTTCGTCCACCTTTGAAATATGAAACACCAAAGGGTTCATCCTTTTGAAAAATTGAATCCTAGTATCCACCATACCTATATTTAGGTTCACGGGAGCAACCAACTTGTGATTGGATTATGGTGCCATAGCTTGGGCAAGTACTTAAAAAGTCCTTCAAAATTCAACATGAGAGTCTTTCTCGGCTAGAAGATCATTAGGAACTTGTGGAGCTTATTGCTCTTCATCGACATTCATATTTGTGTTCCTTCTAACATAGTCTCTTCATGGAGGCATTAATCTAAAATCATAGAGAACAAGAGTTAGAAGAAAACCATAGAGAGTTCAACCCTATCGCACGAAGTAAGAATGATTAAAGAAGTAAGGTTTCCTAAATGCCTCATTACTTTTTGCTTATAGAGGTGGAACGCTTTACACCCATGAACAAGACTCTACTCGACAAGGAATTTCAGACACCCTAGAACACTTGAAACCATGTGCTTTGATAGAAAGGTTGTCATGACCCAAACTTGACCCTAAACGTGACAGACGATTAGAATACTGACGAACTCCAACAAAAACTCTTATCATTCATAGAATGACATACATAACATGAAATCAAAAGTCTCAATTATAGAAATCTCGATATAAGAGAATTCAAACATAATGGTTAAAATGAACTAAACATACTCCTATAGTCCGACAATGCCTCTACTAGTATTAGAGATGGTGTAGGACCAACCCTAGCTCACCCAAACATAAGAAAATAAAGTATTATAAACATAAAGAAATAGCATAGAAGGTTCGTCCTAGAATCATGAGGACTCACCAAAATATCAAAATCCAAATGAAAATCAAAACTAGACAAATGGATAGGTGAGAGCTTCGTGGCCTATATTATGAAATATTATAGGAAAAAGTATGTGTTAGTACATAAAATGTACTAAGTATGTGAGAAATATGCATAATTGTGAAGCAAAAGACATAATAAGCATTATAGAAATGAGCGTGAGATGCATGACCAAAATATCTTGAAAAGCATGAAGTAAGTCATAAATAATGCTATAAGTTCAATGCATCATAAAAGAGATCATTTAAGAGCTTATAATAAAACATAGTCATTTTGTGGGATATAGAACGTAACCATGAATAAATCCATGTGAGCTATAACATGGAGTCCCTTGTAACTCCTACACAGAAAAAAGGAGAGGCTACTTGCCAAGGTAGACTTCATATTATTATCATCATGAGCTATTTGTGGATCCACTAGCTAAGTCATTTAAGATGATTCTACCGAGGCACATAGTTTGGGACAAGAGGTTTCTACTAGATACTCTCTTACGAAGCCTTACCTCAAGCCCTCTCGATGCTAACTCAAATCCCAATGGAATAGATAAAATCAATTATCAATATATCATTAGGAAAGGCATAAAGATATACCATTTCACATCATAAAATCATGTAATAGTAGCTCCTTTAAAATCATGATTCATAACATAAGTCATATAGAAACTTACCTTTCTAAGCATCTAAATCATGATTTCATTCATATTGTGAGAAAACCTTTCACAATTCATTGATACATACTTGAAAATATCCTTGAAATATAACTCATCATATTCACAATATATGTATAATTCTTTTACAAACTTCATGATCATAATTTATAGTTCATAGGTGAAAATCATAGACATATTGCATGGGTCCATATAAACACAATTGAAAATCATGTATCTTAGTAAATTCATACATAATAAAGTAGATTAACATCAATTGGATCAAAGTAGAAAGGACCTAGGGAATAATTGACATTAAACCTTCATTGAATTTGAGTGAAATTAAACTCGAAAGATAGGAATCTTTTTGGACCCGTAATCCATTGGTGAATTCCTACCTACCTAGATATCAAGGCCCTAGAAGCAATTAAAATTGACGAACTTGAAACTTGGAAACCCTAACTTTCCTTTGTTGATCTTGTTAAAGAATATGAGAAGATGCGTTGAGAGGATTTGAGTGTTTTTGAGTGAATGAGAGGGAATAAGGTATTCTTTAAGGGTAGAAACAGTTATTGCGGTAGTTATAGGTCCAAAATGATGTAATTTAGAGGTTAAATGAGAGGTAAAAGTCCAAAATACCCTTCACTTAAAACTTTCGGAGTGACCCAGTGAAACGAACATATGGTCCATAGGAATTATTATAATTCGTCAAGAGGGACCGTAGAAACTCAGGTTAAAACATCAGGGCTACTGGAGCTTGGATCTTCAACCCTACGACTTATTTCCTACATATCATAGAAGACCTTATGACCCGTATAACATGTTTGTGGAACCCATGTACAAATGCAGACCCAACTCCTACAACCCTTTCCCTATAGGTCATATTATATTCTATGAGTCGTAGAACTCCTTCATAGAAATCATGTACTGATATAGTAGCTACTAGAAATTGCACATTGATCCTACGATTAAAGTCTAAGGGTCGTAGACATACACTTCACCAAAATGGTTCGTAGAGTGAGTCAAAAGTCTAAGCCTTTGAATTCACCTTACATATTGTCCCTACGAATCATAGTACTTTCTACGATTCGTAGGACCTCTCTTCCACTAACCCCATACTTAGTAAATTTCCAATTCCTCAGGGTCCTTCCTACAAGACCTTCCTATGACCGGTAGGACTTCCTATGACCCATAGGTCATCTCATGGGAACTGACACCAGAGAATTCTTTTTTTTTTGCAACTTTTTCTTTGTTTTGACTTTCCAACTTTCGGATTCTTACATTAGCCTTAAAGGCATGACTGCATGTGGTGTAGGCGAATACCCCGATCCAAGACATGTAGTGTAGGCTAACATCTTGATCTTTAGCTTCAAAGGACATGAAATGCATATATTGTAGATGAACACTTTGATCATTAACCTCAAAGGAATGAATGCATATAGTATAGGCAAACACCCCTATCTAATGTATGTGGAATAGGAGAACACCCCGATCCTTAGCCTTAAAGGGCATGAAATGCAATTCATATGCACCATGAGTATCTATGTAGGAAAACAATATGAACATCACGCCAACAACAATATAAGCTATCCCAACAATTCATAAAATACATAATCATTTAACACAAAAATCATGTTTAGATCGTCGAGGTCACCATAATATGTAAAGCCTAAAAAGAGTACAACTACTTCTAATAATTCATATAAAACTATAATCAGCTAGCACACATTTCATGTTTGGACCGTCGAAGCCACCATGATATCTATGAACATATAAATGTTATATACACAAAATAAGAACCTTCAAGTAATCCATATTTAACCATACCTCCTCTATACCAAAACCTTAATATCATAATTAACCTGACAACCGCTGCAATCCGATAATTAAAATAACATATACAACCATTTCCTTCTCACCTACGTGACATGAGACCGACTCCATTGAATATGAGTTTTTTTTACAAGAATAGCACTAATAATAATTTATAGTCATATAATGATTGAGTCTTTGATAGCACACTAGACATGAAAATCATAAACCTTAAGAAATCATGCCAAAAAAAGAAATAACATTCACATACCCTAACGCTCACATCTCGAAACTACCATGAACTCCATCTATTCATCTCTCCTTAGTCAAAAATTATGATTTGCTATAATTCTTAGGAAATTAAATTCGAAAGTATGAAACTACTACATTAGCAAGAATTGGAGCACAATTTAGCAAGAGCGCCAATATATTAGTACAGATTTGTAATAGAAGTGGAATATGATGCGCATGTGTTCCAAATGAACAAAAAAATATTTGTTGTACCATTTCTCTAAATGAAGAATAATTAGTGTTTGAAAATATAGTAATAGTAATCAATTAAAGGCAACATGTACTTGTATACTTAAATTGATGAGGCAGTGATGTTAACAATGGCACACATGTATGTGCATATATATATATATATATATATATATAGGATTCCACCATTTAATGCCATCTTTCTTGTTCCATCCCTCCACTTCAATGTTGGATGGAGATGGCAGATCAAGAATATTTTAATCTGTTATATAAGTATTCGGATATTGTGTAGGTTTATGGTAAAATAAATATAATTTTTTAATCATATTATAATTAATAGAAAATTATTTTGAATAAATTCTACCTCATGTAATAATAATTTTTCAATATAACAAAACTTACTATCTTCATTAAAATATTAATAATTCAAAAAAAATTTCTGAAAATAAGTATATACACAAATATATCATAACTAATTTTTTTTTATAAATATTTAAGACAATTCAAAAAGAAACTAAAATATATTTTATCAAACTCCAATTTAAAGCAAATATCGTGGAATCGCGCGCGGTGTTATAATAAAACTTTTAAATTTAGACTCGTAAGACTTGAGTGCAGGACGAAGAACAATGGTAAACATCTAGGGTATTATATTCATCACTAGAATCTCAAATATACTGCCAAAATAAAAAACTTTATCCTCCAGACCTTCTCCAGCAAGATTTCTACATGAATTTGTCTAAAGAGACAAAAACTATGAATTTTGGATTTTTCTAAAATATGAAGAAAGGACTGAGTGAAGAGAACTGGATTTAACGATGGATTCTGGGTTACTCATAAAATACTTGTCTAAGAGAGAAGTGAGAACTATATGTTGGCTTTGACTAAATTATGATTTTTTAATTATTATCAAAGAAAAGAAAAAAAAATATCTCATTGACGGACTATGAAAATAAGCAACGGAAATTGTGGAGGCAGTAAATGATCGTTCCAACACATAATTTTTTTATAAAGCATTGTCGTGGAGGGTTTTATTGCCACGGTTTAACTAACTGTTGCAATAGGTACTTCTATATAGCAACACTTTTATTATAGTTGCAATGGTTTAATGGCTAAATCATAGCAGTAGCACCCAAACCTTGTGAAAACGGTTCAAACTATTGTAATAGGCACTCTATTGTAACGGTTTGCGATTCATTGCTAAAACATATGTTGTCGTAGGCTCAATTTTTGATAGTGATATTGGTTGATTGCAGCATTTTTGGATCCAAAGGTATAATTCCTTGTATCCCATTGAAACTCTTAGTATTCTTTGCATCCAACGATTGCAAAATAATTTTTTAGTGGACGTAATTGTTTGGTTGAGATTCTGCAAAATCTAGATTTCTCCCTCCATCTTTGATTTTCTCCCCATTTTTAGTGTGAGCTAAGAGAAAGTCTCAAGTAAGTCTTTCTCTCAATCTGTGTAAAATAAGTCTCACATCGCAAATGGGTAATTAAGAAAAAGATATTATATTTAGGGTGTAGGGATATCTTTCTAATGAATGGGGCGGATTTACTACGAGGCGCTGCGGGTTTTACCATATGGGAGGCACGGTGGGGTGTCTTAATGCTGGTGCAGGGTAGAGCGGACCAGGGATGGTTGATTTTTTTCAAACAAAAATTTACTACGAATGAAGGGCGGGGTGCGGGTTTACTGAAATTAGATATAAAACTATGAATATTACATATGAAATCGGTAGATAAGTTGAGTTGTAGAAGCATATTAAATATTTATTATTAATGTCCATTTTCCTTTAATTTCAGAAGTTCGAATATGACATGTTGTTTCTCATGCAGTAACGATAATTCTACAGAAAGAAAATTGCAGAATATTGAATTTTCTTGGATCCTATACAATCAACAACATTTTTCCTTAACAATTTAATATCTTTTTCAAAAAAATCCTAACCAATTTGGCCTATAGGTAGCCACTAGTTTACTACAATGTTAAGGGTGTTTTTGAGATGATTTAGCCTTAAAATATTGTTAGTAAAATTCTTAAAATTAGTATATATGTTTGTAATACCTTCGTAATGATTATTTTTTGATATAGTATAGCTTTTTCTATTTGTACTACTCTTGATATTTTAAAGTTATGAACAATATGAAACATGAAGGGATCAGTATATATAAAAGGAGGTACATGAAAGGAAGAGGGAGGAATAAAGCATCAGGTTAAGTTATCTCAGTTTGATCAAATTAGTTTGTTAGACTAGTCTTTCTACCATGAAATATGACCTAAAGAGAAAACCGTGAAGGTAGTTATGAGGATTACACAAAGGAAAGTAGACAAAGCCTCATGGTACATGCAAACAAGATTTGTGGCAAGCTAACTTTCTTAAACGCGTGATAAAAACTTACATAATAGAAAATATGGCTAGACTAATACAATAATTGTTCCAATTATACATGTTGCGCTGAGTTTCCACATGCAGTTATAAGATTATTAAGACAATTTGTTAGTGTTATAATGTATGCTTCGAACAAACTTCTTGGACCAGGTTATTTATAAGAAAACAGTGCAGAAAACTAAAGAACAAAAGTATAAAATCATACACGAGATTTTAGGTGAAAACTCCTTACTCAAGAAAGAAAAACCATGACCTGTCTCACAAGATTTCACCTCCAATCTTCACTAACCAACTGAGCCAAAGATTTAGATTATAAGTTCTTGCAATCTCGGAATTTTAGTCACAATCATTTCCCTCTCTATGTGACAACTCTGTTACACTCAGATCTAAAGAAATAACTCTATTGCTTGCTAAATCACTAGGCTTCTAGCTGACTTAGACTTTAAGTAGTCTCCATAACTAACTCTAGTTTTTTTGAAAAGATGAACAACGAAATAAACAATGAACTGGTCCAACCTTCTTTTATAGATTAGGAATATACCTTACAAGATTAAAACCAAGAAATCACAACTCAAAAATAAGAATAAAATGACTAATAACTCTATCAGGTCCTTCGTCTTCATCCAGAGCAGATTTTAGATTCTTGAGAGCATGAGCTTCAATGTTTTTCCTTTTTTTTAATTCCAAAAATTCCAAGTGAGAATGGTTGTAAAGAATGTATATATAAATGATCTACATTATTTTGGATAATTTCTATTGGGTAGATAATTTTCCTCTTGTATAGAGACTCGGCTGCGCACACAATAGTACTGCAGATTTGGCAAGATCTGTTTTGTACTGGTCCAACCTTCTTTTATAGATTTGGAATAGACCTTACAAGATTAAGACCAAGAAATAACAACTCTAAAATAAGAACAAAATGACTGATAACATTATTAGGTCCTTCATTTTCGTCCAAAGCAGATTTCAGATTCTAGAGAGCATGAGCTTTAATGTTTTTCCTTTTTTTTAATTCCAAAAAGTCCAAGTGAGAATGGTTGTAAATAATGTATATATAAATGATATACATTATTTTGGACAATTTATATTGGGTAGATAATTTTCCTTTTGTATAGAGACTCGGCCGCACATAAAATAGAATTGCAGATTCGGTAGGATCTGTTTTGTACTATTGTCTACTGTCATTATCAACTTAGAGTCCTCAAAAGGGATCAGGTCTCTTACATGTTACCTTAGTTTGTTAAATCATCAAAGCCAAACATCATTAAGCATTATCAATTTCCCTCTTTTTGATGATGAAAAATATCTTTACAACATTCTCCCCCTTTTTAAACACATTCAATCCTACCACCTACAGAGCAGAACCACAAGCAGTTTCCCCTTTCACCAATATGAACCAAGAATAGAACCAGAGAAAGTCCCTCCTATCACTGATGTATTTCCCCTTTCACCAATATTCATCAAGACAAACTTCAGTCCCCATGACTTTAGTCTAATTCTCTTTGCAGTTCCCTTCTCACAAATTCAATACTGATTCTAAATTAATAATAAACTTACAATATATTCCTCTTTTTAACATCATAAAATAAGAAAATCAGCAAACTAAGATCAAAGCATACATATCTTTAGAAAAGTCATAGACACTAAGGCCAAAACAAGCACAAGTTAATTAGTAACGAATCAAGAAGTTAATAGGAGAAATAAAATCATTCATTGAACACAAGTTAAAAATAATATTTGATATATTACAAAGTAACTGAAAATGTAAACCACTATGATTAGTTCAAAAGGATAGGAATATTTTAGAAGGTGACACTAGGAGGATGGGGGGGGGGGTTGAGTAAGGAACTTGAGGATGA
Source organism: Solanum dulcamara (assembly GCF_947179165.1). NCBI lineage: Eukaryota > Viridiplantae > Streptophyta > Magnoliopsida > Solanales > Solanaceae > Solanum > Solanum dulcamara. Next base: position 40,786,694 of record NC_077245.1, read on the forward strand.
GGGATAATTGATTAACATGATTTTCATGATGTTGAAGCAGTTTGTCTTTGAGATTGGTGACCTATGCATCAAGGCTAGCATTCTCTTCTTTAAGTGCTTGCAATTCAGAAGAACCTGGTCCCTCCGATTATGATGTAGCTAGCTGTGCCTTAAGACTTGCGATCTCAGCATCTTTAGCACTTAATAGTGTTGTCATACATTCAAGTTCATGCTTCAACTGGTCTTTTCAATCAATAATTCTGACATCCTGCTTACTTGCCAGTCTTCCCTTCTACACACTCACCTAAAGTGGTGATAGAAAATAAATGCTTACCAATCCCTCTTACACCAGCACTTAGAGGAACTTTAAAATGATTGAACACTTTAGTGAGGAAATACCCATACCCCATTCCATGTTTTCCATCCTTAGGAGAGATTATTTTGTGCATCTGTTCTAATATGATGGATGATAAGTTAATAGCATCAAACTTGCATAGAGCTTCCATGATAAAAAGATCAACAATAGAGGCTACTACCCTCTTTTCAGACCTTGGATGCATCACCTTATTCACAAACTCGTAATACAACTAAAATACTCATTTTAGAAATTTCTTAGGAATACCTGCTTTATTCAATTTTAGGAACTTCCCACACTTATGAACAAACTTCTTGGAACAGCCCATTCCTGTGACATATATGATCCCCTTCGGTTTCACATTCAGAAATTTACCAAGAACATTTTTGCACAAATAGATATTTACACCTTTATCTGTGGTGTAAAGACACCTATCATCTTTAAATTCAACATTATTGAAAAAATCTTGAACATGTACTTTATGCAACACTAGAACATGGTTTATGAACAAGTGAGTCCATCTTTGAATCTCCACTACATTAGCTCACTTACACATTTGTGTTTTTTCAATGATATCAGTGTCAAACACCCTCCCATTCAAAACCTTTTGAGTCTTCAAAATGTCGACTCTCTCTTCCTAGGATAGTTCCTTCTCATCCTTCAACTTTTTATTGCTTGAAACTGGTCCCTATCAGGTTCAAGATAAGATGCAACAAACAACTCATCTATGACCAGTTCATCAGTATTGGGGGAGGATTCTATCCTTTCTGGGGATTGTTCTAGGAATGATTCTCTTTTCCATTTGGTTTTCTTGTTTTCTTTCTTTTTTTCTTTTTTATTTCCGTTCCTCTTCGTGCTTATTGGCTTCTTCGCAGAACCCTTTCTAGTCCTTCTTTTTGTGACTTTTTTCCCTCTAGAGTGAGCTATCCTTAGTATTCTATAAACATTTTCTTCACCTTTTTCTAATTCAGTCTCACTATCATGTTATCATTTAGAGACCTCAATGACATCTTTTTCATTTGGTATGACAGTCTCATCAACTCTTGACAACTTTCATCTCCTTCTCTTAGTGGTCTTTGCTTTGCTCACTTTCATGCCATAACTCATCAATTTCTTAGATAAAATTCTCATAGCAGGATTGGATTTTGGCTTCGAGCTTGATGTATCAATTATTTTTTCTTTCCCTTTGCTAGATACATGAACCATTCTTCTTTTAATTCCCTAGGACAGGGACATATTGTACTCTTTATCTTTATTATCTAGAGCACTCATGAATAGTGGATCAATTTCTGGGGTTTTGTCTATATTAGAAGGAATTTATTTAGAGGGGGGAAGATTGGCATTACCTGGTTCTTCTTTTGAGAATGAAGGTATAACTTTTTCCTTCATGGTTGCAAGGCTCTCCACAGCCAAATTTTCAACGACTAACTCTTCACTTATTGCCAGGATATTTGACCCAGTTCCTTTTCTTTTAGCAAGATCTCCTTCAAAGTATTACTCTATAACATCATTTAAAGGCATGCCAGGTAGAGAAAGGGATAACTCAGGTTCAAAAGCGAGTTTGGACTGAATAAACTCATTTGAGACATGTTATGAGGCTCGTTCAAGTCTATAGTAGAAGAGACAATGGGAACTTCTTTTTCATCGACAAGAATGGAAGCATAAGGAACAAGATTTTTGGACACTTCACCCACAAGAAGGGTTGAAGGAGGAGTAGAAGAAGATGGAATGGCAGAACTATAAGGAAATGTAGTAGGATCAATATCTTAATGGGTTTTGAGAATGTCCTGAGTATTCAAACTTGGTTTAGACATTCTGAGATAGACAAGGAACAAGAAATAGAATTTTGAAAGGCGAGAGATAAATTTACTTAGAAAAGTTAAGGGTTTTAATTTGAAAATTTTAGGAACTTATGAAGGTTTATAAAAGAAAAGGAAGAGGTGTGTCAGGTCTCTGCAAAAAGGTTACAACAATGGAGTTTTAACTGATGGGACAATGGTCAGAAGATAGATGACTGACAGGTGACAATCACATCGGTTCGCTCAAGAAGTAAATAATGCAATGTAAAGAATACTAACCTAGAGAAATGACCAGGTCCCTCTCCAGAGTTTTAGGAATGAATTTTTCCTGCTTCTCCTGTTCTCATTTTATTCAAACTTACTTCTTATGAGTGTATAACTGCACCGATACTAGAATGACTTTTCATAAAATAAAGTAATGCAAAGATCAAAATTACCTGCATCCTAATCATAGTTAGTGAGAGTTGTGAGCGTTAGATTGTTTCAATTCTGCTTTAGCAAAGCAAAATTCTACTTCTTAGTTTCCAAAGAGTTGAGAAATGGTTTAAGAAAATAAGCCATTCCTGATGTTTTCTTTCCAGTCAGCCTGGTATCCAACATATTTTACATCCATATTTGATCACTAAGACACTCCTTGCCTTAGACCCTTGAATCACTTCTTTCTTTAGAGAGCGATTAACAAAAGAGACATCTCCACCTTGAAGTGCCTTGAGTGAGAGGAAGTGTTACATCCCACATTTTTGCGCATTCGAAAAAAATTTGACTTGCTAGGAATGGGGTTATAATTTATTTTATTTAATACTGGTGTGATGTTTAGGGAAAATTGATGTGGAAATACGGAGGAAGGCCGACGGTAAAATTGGAAATTTTGGAAATTAGTTTCATGAATTTCAAAAATAAGACTTATAGTTTTTGGGCTAAAAAAAATAATAATAAGAGAAGTTGAGGACCAAAGCAAAGGGTGGCCCAAGCCCATGGAAAATTTATTCTATGTAATAAATTAATTAAGAAGGCCCATTATCATCTACATATCTTCTATCTACTAGAAGCTTCAAGACTTAAGGAATTAAAACAAAAGAGAGAGTGAGAGAATAAGGGAAATTTCACCAAAATTATAGGAAAAAAAGAGAAAAATTTCCAAGTTCATCAACTTTGATCCAAAAATCTCTTCCTTCTTGAATTTTTATTAAGTTCAAGGTCCTATTCAATGTGGTATAATTAATTAAGCAAGAAAACTACATTTGTGGCAAGTGGAAATTTGAAGATAAAGTTAGAGTTCTATCTTTTTATGTTATGGAAGAAGTGTATGTGTTGTAAGTGTTGGAATTAAATGAAAATCATGAAATTGTGATGTATGTGTGTCTAGCTGTGTGGGTGTGCAAGTGTATGTATGGCCGTGTGGTATGATGGTGAAAGGAAGAGGAATTGAATTTTATTTAGCTTGTTAGTTGCATCGTTGTGGTAGTATGATGTAACTAAAAGTTTAATGATTAGAGACGACCTTGAAATTGGTTATAAGTTGTTATAGTGAATTATGTGATTTTAGTATAGTTTTTATGTAATCATGGAAGTAGAATTCTAATATGGGAATTATTGTTATTCTTAATGAATTTAGAAGAAGACAATGCGACTTGGTAGTTTCATTGCGTTCGTGGAAGTTTTGGGTGGATTATGGTTTTGATGGAATTTTTTGTATATTGTGCAAAATAATGTGAATTTCTTTTGAATTATGTCTAAGTGGTCTTGAATTAGTGAATGAATATGAAATGTTGATATTAGTTGAAGGTGTGAAGTTGGAGTAGAATTTGTTGCCTTATGTAATAAAAAAAAAAGAGAAAAGAAAAGAAGAAGAAGGACTATAGGTGTAAATTGTGTTTTGTAGTGATTTTTGATGTTGTCGGTATGCTTGTGGGTATTGTTGTTGATATTTTAGCCGAGTTAAATTCTCAGAGATGTTGAATTGGTAGGGAAGGTGCTGCCCAAATTTCTATAGGCAAATAAGGGTTAAAAAAATTGAACACTTAAAGGCTTATAACTTATATTTGGTAATTGTGACCATTTGTAGATTTTGGAAGAAATGAAATTTGAGTTTGAGTGAGCGTAAGAGGCGGATAAGGTAGGTAAAGTGATTCCTTTTATTCTTTTGGCATGTCCTAGGTGTAGTAAGTTATAATTTGAGCCTCGGGGGAAATTCTGTCGATGGAAATCCGAGTTTAAATCTCCTACAAATCCTTTTAGTGAAATTGAATTTAAAACTCATGTATATTGAAAAGAAACGTGCAAACATCCATAACTTCTACTTATGAGATCGGATCATCCTACAACCTTGATAGATGACTCCGTAGAGCTAAATATTTGAAATTCATGTACATCACCTAGGCTTGACCAGAGTGGGCCCATTAACTCTGAAAGTCGCCTAGTTTGTCCTATCTAGTTTATTCTCGTATGACATAAAGGAATAACTATTGTTCATGATTTTCCCTACTAAATAATAATGTCCTAATCATTCCCTTATGTTCTAATACCAATTTTGGGGCTGCAAATATAATTTTAGAAATCTTATCACGGGATAGCCCCTGTGTCCCTTAGTCGTCCGATTGGTTATACTTAACTTGTTGTCATATGATTATCTCAAGTCTTCAGAAATGCTTTATATACATGTGTTGTATTAGTTTCTCACTACTCTGCTCATACATACTATTATGATATCATTCGCCGGAACCCGGGCTGGCTTTGTAATCATGCACCCTATAATATACTCCACAGTATGATGTGTTATGGGTCTCGAGACCTCGCCATAGGGATGGGTACCATCTATGGTGTCATGATGTGATATGGCATAGGATATGTTTTAATGATACAACATGTTGTGATGATATGGTATGTTTGGGGTTTGTACGGAGACTTGAGACCTTCTAGAGTATGATGTGTTGTGGTACCAGCGTCGGGGTGGTGACCACGTTCCTGATCCTTATGCATGATTTCTTTTATTTGCATTTTATGTATATGCTTCAATACAGATTTTGATATACTGGTTTGGTAACTGCTCCTTGTACCTTTCCTTTTAGTTACGGTTTGGATTCTATATATACTTTGTGCTTTACATATTTAGTACACATTTCATACTGACCCCCCTTTCTTTGGGGGCTGCATTTCATGCCCGCAGGTACAGACGTTCGTGATCCATCAACATAGGATATACACCTTCTGCTACTACAGAGTGCTCCTTTGACTCAGAGCCCGCATTTTGGTATATGGCTTTCCTATGTACCTGCTCCTGTATATTTGAGCATTTGAGTATGGCGGGGCCTTGTCCCGTCATATGTTTTTGCTATATTCTGTAGAGACCTGTAGACATAGGTGTAGGTCATGGGTCATTTATGTTTGTCTGTTTATGACTTGTGTCTTAATGCGGTCCCTTCTAGTATAACGGCCAAAATAGCCCATATATTTGTATGTATGCACATACCCGGCGATGCGCGTTTCGTCACCCCTTTTGGTTTATGTTATTTTCTGCACACGCGATCGCTTAACATAATAATTGTCTTCTGTTCTGATTAATTAAAGAATACTAAATTTGAATTCTTCTATAATATGATGATTTAGTATGTAAGATCATTTGGGTGCCCAAGTAGGATGCTTGTCGCGGCCCACGGGGTTGGATCATGACAAAAGTTGTATCAAAGCGGTTTGTCCTCAGAGTGTCTACAGGTCGTGTCTCGTAGAGTCCTGTTTATCAGTGTGTTGTGCATCACATCTATAAATAGGAGGCTACAGGATATTTAGGGTGTTACCTTTCTTTGAATCGTAGATCGTGCGATAGAGTTATGCTATTAGGATGACTCTTTTCTGATCGGCTATTGTATTTTTTAGTGATGCCTCCAAAGAAGGCAATGACGGTCCAAAAAGGCAAAGCGGTGGTAGGAGAGACTAGTCAGATGTCGAGGGTTAGCCAGGCTTGTGCTCAGATCATGCCCAATATTATGCCCCGATTAGAGGGTTCTTCTACACCATCACCGAAGGAGCCTGGAGAAGCTCCCATATTAGCTCCAGAGGCTCCAGCGCTCGAGCCTCTAGCTCTTCAGCCTGGGGAGGAGGATAGGGTGCTGAGGGAGGTTATGTAGTTGCTGACAATGATAATAGCGGTTCTGGCTCGCAGATACGGGCTGAGAGGTGATGATGATGACAGACGTGATAGTTTGAGGGTCCGCGATTTCTTGACATGTAACCCCTAGAGTTTTTTGGGTCCAAGCCTGAGGAGGACCCCCAGGATTTCATTCGGTAGATGTATCGCTCATTGAGACTGGTCAGGGATTCTGAGACCGGGTCTGTTGAGTTAGTTTCACACAGGTTATGGCATGTTGCGATTAATTGGTACGAGTCCTAGGAGCTGTCTAGGGGTGAGGATGCTCCCCCAACTGTATGGGATGAGTTCGTAGCTGCCTTCCTCAGCCACTTCTTGCCCCAGAGTTGCAGCAGGCGAGGGTTGATAGATTTTTACAGCTAAAGCAGCGAGGTAGGAGTGTCCGAGAGTACAACTTGGAGTTTGACTCTCTGGCCCGATACGCACCTACTATCATAGCTGATATAGAGGATAGGATGCATTGGTATGTGGTAGGGTTGGATTGTTATTTGGTTGACAGTTGTATCACAATAATATCTCAGATCAGCATAGACATCGGTCGATTACAGGCCTACGCGTAGGGAATGGAGGACCAGCACAGGGGAGATCAGTCTGGTAGGGATAGTGATAGGAGGCCGCCTAAGAAGGCCAAATCAGTGGGGTATTTTGGAGATTTTTGAGGCAGGCAGTTTCAACAGCAGTCCAGTAGATATCTTCCTCCGTTAGGCCGGGGTACACAATCTGCCGGCAGATGATTTGATGGCGCATGGCTGTCTAGGGCCGGTCAGAGTTCTATAGCATCAAGTCCGCAGACGAGTAGAAGTTCTTGTCTGTCCAGGCCCCTTATGCCTCGGTGTTCTTATTATAGGAGATCACATCCCGGGGAGTGTTACCGAGCTACAAGAGCCTACTTTTCTTGCGGCCGTCAAGGCCATATCATGTGAAATTATCCATTGGTGAGTGGTTCAGGTGGCGCAGTTCAGTCGACAGGATCAGCTGCTGGTTCGTCGTCTACCCCTCCAATTGCACATCCTGCGGAACAAGGTATGCCGGCACCGATGGGCTGCGGTCAAGGCCGTGGTGGGGTTTCTAATTCTAGAGGTCCTTTGAACCACATATACGCATTGGCTAGCCGCCAAGATCAGGAGGCATCGCCAAATGTTGTCATAGGTACATTATTGGTTTTCTCTTGATCTGTATATGCATTGATTGATCTAGGATCTACTTTATCATATATCTCTCCGCTCGTTGCTAGTAAAATCAGGATAAATTCCGAAACTATGGAGCCATTTGAAGTAGCTACACCAGTTGGGGATTTTATTATAGCGAGACAGGTATATAAAGATTGTTTTGTTACTATATATGATCGTTGCACTACGGTTGATTTGGTGGAATTAGATATGACAGAATTTGATGTTATTATAGGTATGGACTGGTTAGCCTTCTGTTATGCTAATGTTGAGTGCTAGAAAAAGGTACTTGGATTTCAGTTTCCAGGGGAACCAGTGGTAGAGGGGACAGGGAGTACAACATCGCCGAGGGGTTGTGTTTCATACCCGCAGGTACAGACGTTCGTGATCCATCAGCGTAGGCTACACACCTTCTTCTACTATAGAGGGCTCCTTTGACTCGGAGCCCATATTTTGGTATATGGATTTCCTATGTACCTGCTTCTGTATATTTGACCATTTGGGTACGGCGGGGCCCTATCCCGTCATATGTTTTTGCTATGTTCTGTAGAGACCTGTAGACATAGGTGTGGGTCATGGGTCGTGTATGTTCATTTGTTTATGACTTGTGTCTTAATGTGGTCCCTTCTGGTATAACGGCCAAAATAGCCCATATGTTTGTATGTATGCACATACCCGGCATGCGCGTTCCGTCACCCCTTCTAGTTTGATATGTTATTTTCTGCACACGCGACCTCTTAACATAATAATTGTCTTCTCTTCTAATTAAATAAAGAATACTAAATTGGAATTCTTTTGTAGTATGACGATTTAGTATGTAAGATCATTTGGGTGTCCAAGTAGGACGCCAGTCGCAGCCCACGGGGTTGGGTCATGACAGGAAGTTTTTAATCTTTTGAGTAATGTTCTTTGTTCAAGCACTTGTCACAGAACAAACACTTTCTGTCACCTCCCTGCAGCACATACTAGTTGTACATTTGGGAACCTATTTTAATTTGAGTCCCCAATAATCAGATAATGGTACTATTAGAGGCTTTTTGGTCCAGTAACAAAAGATGTCTTTTCTCATACTACTTTTGTGTCCAGAGTTAGGACCAAGTCCCTTTCTCTATTTTACTTTTTGTTTAGCATAGTTTGCAATATTTTCTTGAGATCTTTTCCAAACTAAATAGTCATACTGCAAATAACCATTCCTTTTACAATGGAGACATGAGAGATTGTCAGATACATATACATACTTGCTATGAGGATTGTGGAGAGGAATGATGTTCAAGCTTCCAAGTCCTCCTCCATCATTGTGCCCCTGGTTAGTCATATTTTCAAGTATTTTTTGAAGCAGTCCATTTCAGAGACTTCTTCAGTTCTTTTTTTGCCTGAATAAGATCCTTTTCAAGTTAAGCATTTCTTTCAAGAGCCATAGACAGCTTCACATCAGCTTTATTCAACTTATCTTCAAGTTCTAACTGCAAATTACTGGCCTCACCCTTCCTTTTAGAGCAGCTTTTTTTGAATTTTTGAAGCTCATGATTAAGTTCTGCATTGTCCGCCATTAAAACCATTATTTGCTCCTCTAGATTAAATAGATTAATTTCAGCTTCATTCTACTTCTCTTCAAGCTTAGTTTGTAAACTTCTGGCTTCATCACTAAAAGTTTTACTGCCTTTGTTCAACTTCTTGAGTTCAAGATCAAATTCTACATTATTAGGTACCAACACCATTATCTGCTCCTCCAGATTAGAAAGTTTTACCTCAGCCTCACTTAGTTTCTCCTAAAGCTCAACCTGTACTTTTCTAGCTTCATTTATGCAATTTTCACTGCTTTTGCTCAACTTTTTGAGCTTAAGGTCAAGGTCTACATTGTTAGTTATCAAGGACATAATTTGCTCTTCCAGATCAGTGATTTATGCCACTAAGGCAAGATTTTCATCTTGAAAGATGTCTATAGTGGTATTCATCATATCATTCTCATTTGTTTATTCAGTGACAGAGTAGATCAGTACAGCTGCCAAGCTTCTCAATTGTTTAGTAGAGTATATATGCAAGTTTTGTCTGAGGTCAGCAAGAGTTACCTCTGTTTCAGCTTCTGCTTCAACTTCCTCATCATCAGGCTGCTCCATGAATGCAAATAGCGAATCAAACACTTCTTTATCATCTTTAACTACTACCATGGAAGTATCTTCAGGATGAGTAGACTCCTCAGAATAGCTTGAGGAATTTCCCCAAACAGTAAGAGCCTTCTTGACAACATAGTCAACTTCAGCCTTTCTTCCCTTTTTATCAAGAACTAGGTCCCTTCTTTTGTCTACTCTATTTTTTGCATAATCTTTATACTTTATCTTATGCATTGGACAATCTCTGATGAAGTGCACTGGTTTCCCATATTTATGACACAAATCTGTTGTATTTGCAAGTCGACTAGGGTTGCCCTTCTTAGAAAATCCTCCATATTTTCTCACTATCTTATGACATTCCTTTGTCAAATTAGCCATATCTTCATCTTCAGCTAAAAGTTCACTTGGAGTAACCTTTAGGGCAAGTGATTTCGCCTATTTTTTCTCCTTCTTCAGATAATCCTATGCTCCGTTTAGTTCATGGGTTTGGAGACTCTTAATAAAGGAATCCATAGTGAGAACCTTCAGGCCCTTAGCTTCAGTTATGGAATCAACTTTGATAGCCAATGACTTGGGAAGAATCCTTAAATCTTCCTAACTTTTTTGCTGGGATGAATAGGTTCACCCAGGCTTGAAAGCTCATTTGTATATGAACAAAACTTGGTGTGCATGTCATAGATTGACTCTTCTTCTTTCATGGTAAAATTTTCATACATAGTGGTTCAAGTTTCCACTTTTGATTGCTTTACTTGCTCAGTTCCTTCAGGAGCATTCTTCAAACAGTCCTAAATTTCTTTTGCAGAGTCATAGGCAGACATTCGGTTATACTCTTTAGATCCAATTCCACATACTAGCAATTTTTTAGCCTTGTAGTTCTTCTCAATCTTCTTTCTATCAGCCTGATTGTACTGCCAATGAGTTTTAGGAACAATCATGGTGATCTCTCCTTCTTTCTCCGCTATGGTTGGAACATAAGGACCATGAAGAACAATGTACCAAAGTTCACTGTCCTTAGCCATGAGGAAATCATGCATACGAGTCTTCCACTAGTTGTAAAATTGACTATTGAATCGAGGGAGTCTAGTTGAAGACTAACCTTTTTCCAAATTAAATGGATCATCCTTTCTTACAGGAACTTCTCTTGGTGTTAATCTAATAGAGAAAACCTTCTCTGATATCAATTGTTAGAATGTACGCTTCGACCAAACTTCTGGGACTAGGTCCCTTATTAGAAAATAGTGCAGAAAACTAAACAATAGAAGTATAAAATCAGACATAAAACTTTACATGGAAACTCCTTACTCAAGAGAGAAAACCCACGACCTGTCTCACTGGATTTCATCTCCAATCTTCACTAAAAAACTAAGCCAAATATTTTTATTACCATGTCTTGCAATCTAGAAATTGCACTCACAATTCCTTTCTTCTCTATGTAACAACTTTGTTACACTTAGATATGAAGCAATAACTCTATACCTTGCTAAATCACTAGACTCCCAACTGACTTAGACTTCAAGTAGTTTTCATAAAAAACTCTAGTTATTTTGACAAGATGAACAACTAAACAAACAATGAATTTGTCTAACTTTCTTTATAGATTATAAATAGACCTTACAATATTAAGACCAAGAAATCACGACTCTAAAACAAGAACAAAACGATTGATAACTCTATCAAGTCCTTCGTGTTCTTTAAGAGCAGATTTCAGATTCTTGAGAGCATGAGCCTCAATGATTTTTCTTTTCTTTTTTTATTCTAAAAAAGCCAAGTGAGAATATATCTATAAATTATATGCATTGTGTTGGCCGATTTCTATTGGGTAGACAACTTTCCTCCTTCACAGGAACTCGGCTTTGTAGGATTCAAGTCCTATTCTAGCATCACGAACACCACCACGGGCCGTGGTGAGCATTATGGACCGTGATGGGTCCTCCGTGGTGAGTCCCAATTTTAATAAAATGAAGGGTAATTCGGTCAATTCCCTATTCTTTTATTAATGTATATGGAAGTTATTGAGACTAGATTTATTATGAAATTTATCTTAAATACTCCTAAGTCTATTTTATTCTTTCATTAACTCCCAAACAGCTTTAAGACTTCAATCTCAAGGTTCATTCAAGGGTTCATCTTCTTCAAGTTTGGCAAGGGTTTCTTCAAGAACAAGTTTCTTTTCTCAATTCCAAGTTCAAATTCAATCAAGGTATGTAGGAATTGATCTATGGGTTCCTTTCACCTATGGAGTCCCAAGGTTTCTACCCAAAATCTCACGAATTTCAATTGGGTTTGTAACCCTAGTTTGATGAATTGGATTGGGTTGTTTCAATTATGTGTTTAATCATTATAAATGATCATTATAAGTATGTTTCTACATGAATTACATAATTTTAAGTTGAATTATGAATGTCTATGCATGACTCTATTTTCAATGATGATATACATGAATTATGATTATGAAGTTTAATAAATTCCAAATATTCTCATAGTTTTGATTCAAATTGATTATGTATATGAGTTTTACTCTAAATTCATTTATGATTTATGATCATGGATTACAATTATGTTCAATTTATGAATTTTATGCAAGTTATGAAAAAGGTGACTTAGGACCCTATGTGGTGACCTAGGAACCTAATAACATGAATTATGCAAGTATGATATTGTAATGTTGAAAGACTTATACTCACATTGCATGCATGATATAAAAATGAGCTACTACATAAATTATGATGTTTATGAACAAGTTATGATATATTCTAAGTATGATCATTATGTTATGTATTACATGGCTTGAGGTGGGGGATCAACTTACGGGGTCCTTATATAATGTCTCTTGCCTCATAAATATGTGCCATCGTAGGTTTTCTTTATGACCTATCTAGTAGATCCACTATACCATATGTACATAATCTGTCTAGCGGGGTAGATTCTTCCTTGGCTATTGGATGAGTTAGGAGATTGTTATGCCCCCGTCTAGTATTAGAAACATGTTAGATAAAACAAGTCTATGTTATCGCTTTCCTATTTTGAGACCTACGTCTTTCGTATCATGTATGAAATGCTTAGAGGCTTGGTTGGAGTCCTTCGGGATTCTAATCTCCATGTTACGATTAGGCCCAAGGTTGGGTCATGAAAAACTTGGTATTAGAGTACAAGGTTTAGGATATCCTAGGAAGTCTAACATGCTGTGTCAAGTAGAGTCTTATTCATAAATGTGGAGCACACCACATCTATAAATAGGAGGCTATAAGTCATTTTAGGAAATCCACACTTTTTATGGTCTATGTTGTGCTATACAGTACACTCTAAGACTTTTTTCCCCTAACGATTGTCCTTTGCGATTTTCAGAAATGCCTTCAAGAAGAGCACCTATGCAAATATGGATCAATGCTAATGAGGAACAAGTTCCTTCGGTTCCTCAAGAAAATGGTCCCCTACCCGACAAAGTGACTAATACGGTGTTCTGAACTGCTATCACTATGCTAGCTCATGTGGTGAGAAACCAAGGAGTTGTTGCTCCTCCTAATGCTCCTACTCTGACTTCAAGGGTGACAAACTTTGCAAGAATGAACCCTCCCTAATTCAATGGTTCAAAAGTTGATGAGGATCCTCAAGAGATCATTTATGAAGTCTATCAGATAGAGAGCATTATGGGGTGACGTCAGAAGATAAAATAGAGTTGGCGGCTTACCAACTAAAGAGTGTTGCTCAGGTTTGGTATACTCAATGGAAAATAGAGAGGGTGGTGATGTACCATGGATTTATGGTTCTTTTAATACTTTAAAGTGGAGAATTTATATGTCTTTTAAGTGTTTGTTAGTATATTTGATATTAGTTGTGTTTGTTTTGCAGGAAACTAAGTCAGAGTATTAGCTGAGGAAGCACATCACTGAGTTCAGAAGTTTTTGGGGTTTACGAGTCTATACTATGACTCATAGTTATTTCTATAGGTCGTAGGGAACAATCGTCAAAATAGAAGTAATGAATAAATTCAAATCAAATGATTACGAGTCTAGTCTATGACATGTTCAAAAGTTTACGAGTCATCATTTAAAGTCATCAATGTGATAGTGAAAAAGTGAACCAGGGTTGAAAGCTACAAGTAAAGTATATGACTTGCTCATAGGCTATGAGTCGTAAAAGACACCCATGGAAGTTACTGCAGAAGATAAAACCAGGACCTAATCTATGATTCAAGTGTAGAGTCGTCCTAGATGTTACAATACACAGAAGTCTTTCATGAAGAAGAAGAGTTTGTCAGTGGAAACTGCTGGATTATGATTTGGGTCTACGACTCGTCAAAATCATGATAATTTGTAGACATGAGTCGTAGAAGCCAACCTACTTAAAGTTTCTTGCTTTTTCCAAATTCATATATACTTAGGATTAGTTGTCTATAAATATACTCTTTAGGTTTATTTTTACATTATCCACATTTTTGGGTTTGAGAATATAGCTTGAACTACTTTTGAGCTTTTATTCTTGAATTTTGGTTTTTGGTGTCGATATTTACGTTCAAATTTTATTTGAAGATTTGGGATTCTCACAATTATTATTATAATTTCATGATTCTGTTAACTTAACTAGTATCTATTGTGATCACGTAGTTATTAGTACCTAATTCCATAACTAGGGATGTAGGAACCATGAAGAATTAATGACGTAGACTTAATAAAAAGTAATTCTTAAATAGTGTGCATTCATGTATTGTTCTTTCCTACATTTTGACAGATTTTTAACGGTGGACAACGTTAGAACTCGCCTTATTCTTACTTGCCGGAACAAGGAGGTAGCAGATGGGAAAAGAGATTAAAGCAGGAGATTTGAGGTTAATCGTGCTCATCTAATTAGCTTAACGGATCAAGGGATAGACAAATCTAGAATCATTGTTAAGAGTTAGTAAAGCATACATTCGTAGACGGATTAAGCTGCATAGTGAAATTCAATTATTTGCCTGATCAAGGACTTAGGTAAACTTAACTTACCGATTATACATGTAATACAATAGAAAAGGATTACTAATAAAAAATATATATAGTTAAGGATTCGTGGGGAACACGTAAACCCTAGTTTCTCTTCATATTAACTTAAAATCAAATTAAATTATTGATTTTGTTACTTAATGTTTGCTATTTGATTTGTTAATTAGTTTTTAATAAACAAAACATGCCTTTTATTACTGAAATAAATTAATTACTAAAATAAATAATAAATGATTAATCTAAGACTAAACCCTATTCTATGTGGGATTGACCCTAACCTTAGTTAGATTCTATATTTTATCAACAATCACTTTATTCTTACTTTGGGATACCATAGATTTATGGTACTTTTAATAGTTTAAACTTGACAATTTGCATGTCTTTTAAGTGTTTGTTAATATATTTGATGTTAGTTGTATTTATTTTGCAGGAAACTAAGTCGAAGTATTAGTTGAGGAAGTACAACACTGAGTTCAAAAGTTTTTGGGGTTTACGAGTCTATTCTACGACCCGTAGTTACTTCTACGGGTCGTGGGGATCATTCGTCTAAATACAAGTAATGAATAAATGGAAAGCTAAAGATTATGTGTCTAGTCTATGACTCATTCAAAACTCTAAAGTCATCGTTTGAAGACGTCAACTGATAGTGGAGAAGTGAAGCAGGGTTGAACATTATGAGTAAACTATACGACTTATTCATAGGCCTAAATTCGTAAAAGACACTCATAGAAGTTACTACAGAAGATAAAACCATGACCTGATCTACAATTCAAGATTAGAGTCATCCTAGATGTTACGATTCGTAGAAGTCTTTCGTGAAGAAGAAGAGTTTGTTAATGCAAAGTGTTGGATTATATGTTGGGTCTACGACTTGTCAAAATCATGACGATTTGTAGAAGCGAGTCGTAGAACCCAACTCACTTAAAGTTTACTGATTTTTCCAAATTCATATTTACTTAGGATTAGTTGTCTATAAATACTCTCTTTAGATTTATTTTTATATTATACACATTTTTGGGTTTGAGAATATAGCTTGAACTATTTTTTGGCTTCTATTCTTTAATTTTGATTTTTGTTATCGATATTTACATTCAAATTTTATTTGAAGATTTTGGATTTCATAATTATAATTGTAAGTTCATGATTCTTTTAACTCAACTAGTATCTATTGTGATCATGTAGTTATGAGTATTTAATTCCACACCTAGGGATGTGGGAACCATAAAGAATTAATGATGTAGACTTAATAAAAAAGTAATTCTTAAATAGTGTGCATTCATGTATTGTTCTTCACTACATTTTGATTGATTTTTAACAGTGGCCAATGTTACAACTCACCTTATTCTTACTTGCCGGATCAAGGAGGTAGAAGATGGGAAAAGGGATTAAACAACGAGATTTGGGCTAATCATTATAATCTAATTAGCTTGAATGGATCAAAGGATAGCTAAATCTAGAATCATTATTAAGAGTTAGTAAAGCATACACTCATAGACGAATGAAGTTGCATAGTAAAATTCACTTATTTGCCGGATCAAGGACATAGTTGAAGTTAACTTACCAATTCTACATGTAACACACTAGAAAAGGATTACTATTGAAAAATCTACATATTTAAGGATTTATGGGGAAAACATAAACCCTAGTTTCACTTCATATTAACTTAAAATCAAATTAAATTATTGCTTTGTTACTTAATGTTTGTTTTTTGATTTGTTAATTTATTTTTCATAAACCCCCCTCCCCCTTTCTTTACGGAAATAAATTTACTACTAAAACAAATAATAAACGATTAATCTAAGTCTAAACAATATTCTTCGTCGATCAACTCTAACCTTTGTTAGGTTTTATATTTGATCAATGATCGCTTTATACTTCTTTAGGGAGGTGTATTTTGAATGTTTCAAATTTTGGCACCGTTGCTGGGGAATTTAGCTTTTATATTAGATTAATTTTTATTATTTAATTTGTAGTTATTATTTCCTTAATTTACATTATTTTTTTTGTTTATGTTGAAACATGTTTTGATTCCTAGTGCATGATGAATACGAGAAGTCAAGGCATTCCCTTGAATACCTTTAATCCCGAAATTGAAAAAGCACCATGTAGGATGGCGAACAATAACAATAAAAATGATGGATACGAACTTGGTGATGACGTGGAACATCTTAGAGGAAAACACGACAATGCACCACGACATCCTTTGCAACATCAACCACAAAATGTTTTTAACAATCAACCAGTAGAAAGACAATGTTCTCCACCCTGACAACGATTTGAAATTTGGCATATCGAATAACTATGTGGTCAACCCTAACGCCATCGAAACTACTGATGCCATTGTTTCACCTCGATTGCCGCCTAGAACTAAGTGTAGCATCACAAGCTGACTGATTCAAATGCTTCATAGTAGAGGAATGTTTGCTAGCTTAGCATCCGAGAATCCACACACCTATCTCAATAATGCAGTGTATGTTTACAAGAGAAGTATTGGCAATCTAGGCTAACCATGGATGTCATCGGACTGCGTGTTTTTCCATTATCCCTTAGGGGTGGGGCATCCTAACACTTGGAGTTTTTTCCATATTTGTTTTCTCGCAAGCATATGTCTAGTAGAACTAGTATGTTTTGGTTGTTTCCATGTAAATACAAGAGTCTATAAAATATATATAGTAGACCATGAAAAGAATGAGTTGAAATGAACAAAAATTACTCCCAACTGAAAACCTTGTGAAATGCTATGTGATTGGCTTGGACTGTGAAATCTGACTTGCTGGGATCTTTATAGGACATTATACATATTGAATTTAAAATCAAATGCTAGTTAGGACATGACTGTATTAATTAGTATTGAACAGTGTAACATATATGCCGTGTGTGTGAGCTTAACTTCCTAGTTCGAATGCATCTGTAAGCTAGAACTTGTCTAGTTAGTCTCACTGAAAAGATTGAATAGCTCGATTAGGACAGGATCATAGGCCGTTGTTGAAAATGAGTCACTTAGTCTAAAAATAACTAACCAAATTAAAGCATATCCTTTGAATCAAGTGTTTGAGCCTGAATAAACCTTTGTTATAATTAGCCATAATTTACCTTCCCTTTTTGTCTATGAATCTTTACTTTGGCCCTGTTCCCTTCAAGGACAATGTGTACCTCAACTTAGACTAAAAGCCTAAGTTGAGGGTGGTCACTAAAAGGAAAATTAGTCTATGCCCTGGTCCCTCCTAGGAGATTATGTACTTTATTTAGGTGTTTGGCTTGAGTTGAGGGTGGCCCCTATAGAGAAGAGTTGTGTGATGAGAGGAAAAATAATAAGCATAGTTGAGGAAGTAAAAGAACAAGTGTGATGCATCATGAAAGTCAGAATTGCATTAAGAAAACACACTTAGAAAAAAGAAGAAGAAGAAAAGAACAAAGGCGAAAGCCACATCTGGGCAAGAATAGAAAAGTAATCAAAGGGATAAAATAGTTTTGCTAAATCAAATTAGTGTCAAGGATGGGCAAAGTAGTCACTTAAATCATAAATTCATCCTACTTGATCCCGAGCCAATGTTACATGCAAAGAAAGTATTAATGTTATCCTAAGAGAGCTATTCAAAAGTGTAGCTTAGAAAATAAGGTCAAGCCTATGGTCTTTACATGCATATTGATTGAACTTCTTTTGTGAACGTGAGTGAGTTTATCTCAATCTCTTTTCTGTTTTTGCATACTGTGCGAGAGAATTCTTTGTCGTGAGGGCACTACGATTATATTGTGAATTGCTATGTTGACTAGTTCACTATCGTTTGTATTTTCTTGGTTGACTGTGAGTAGTGCGATGTCGTAAATCGATCCTTGTAAGCTAGTTGGACTGCCAATATATTGCATAGTTGATTAAATTGAATAAGAGGGTCAGATTTGATGTGTGGGACCTCTATGTATATCCTCTTATAGTCGTTTGTGTTTTCGCGTGCATTTGTTTTTTTTATGTCATTGCTTGAGGACAAAAAATGGTTCTAATTTGATGGTCTTGATGTGTCGCATATTTACGATACTTTCGATGCTCAAATGGTGGATTAGTGTGCGTTACAAGCATGTTTTAGTAGATATGATGTGTGGTTTGTTTGTTTTAACAGAAATTGGAGTCGCGCATAGTTTTTGGATTGATCGACAAGTTGCTGTGGAAAACCTGGCTAAGTGTGGGTTCATATGGGCTTTCACGGATCGTGGATCAGTAAAATCTCCGTGTTAGGGCCTCGTGAAAAGTTGCTAAAGATTGTTTTGGAGAAATTTTTTCAAGTGCATTCCAACGACACTCTTAACTGGGCGTGTAGGTTTGCACGAGCCATGAAAGGTTCTGTGAATGATAAGCAACAATTGGATCAACAAAAATTTCAAGAAAGACTCCGCAAGCCCATGCACGAGTATTTTACAGTTTCACGGATCGTGAATAATGCCCTTGAAGAAGACAAAAGTTTAAAGAAAAATTTCATGGAGATGTCAATGGTATAATTCACAGATCGTGGTGCTCTGAATGAAGATGTTATCCATGCATTAGATTTTCAAAGGAGATGACCACGATTGCATGCCACAGAGCGTGAATAGCACCACGGCCCGTGAAATGTCATTGTGACATGCTTCGACCCAAATTTCCTAGTTTATTTAGGATTTGGTTTTGTATTTCTATAAATACATGAATTTATTTTATTTTTAGGTTTCCGCATTTTATTAGTTGTTTTTTGAGTATTTGTGAACATATTGAAGATACACTCTACTACTTTTGGAGATTGATTCTTGAAATATCATTCCGATTTATATTCTTTATTTGTAGTTTGAGTGTTTGATTCAAGGTTTACTTCTTCATTCACGTAGGTATTGATTCATGAATTCTACATAAATTCTTTTTAGTAGATAAGCCCACAACTAGGGTTGTAGGAACCATGCCTACTTAATTAAATAGGCAAAATATAGGATTGATATTCGTGATTTATTTTTGCATGTAATTCTAAAAGTCTTTCTTAGTGAGTGCACATATTAAGAACTTGCCCATATTCATTTCTTGCCTGGGAGGGAGGTAGTGATTAAGAAAAGAATATCACAACAGTAACTCGAAGAATCTGCCTTCAAAAGAAGGGACAAACTTCATCTAAGTTACTTGAGACTGGGAGGAAATAGTACTCAGAGATCTAGAGCGAGACGTAGTAAATCATATATTCTGATACTTCTAGATAAATTCCTTGTGGAATTCATCCCAAGTTATGATGGAGTTGTATGGATGTCCGAACAACTAAATTCTAGCTTTGCTGGGTTGTCATCGACAACCTATCCTAAGTGCCAGAGATAACGGCCTTGTTCGACAACTATCAATTTGGGTGGATTAATAGACCGCATGATAGTTATTTTGAGCAACTTATCAACGAATTCTATTCTGCATACGCAACCATGATCCTAAACTCAATCATTCATGAGACCTCACAGAAGAAGAAAAACGTCTATCACCTTAAAGCTGCCTCCGCTAGATACAGTACAGTTGAGGGGTGCTCAAGATAATATATTAGAGGCCACTATTCTCTAATTTTTACACGGTCCTGAGTATACTCTACATCCATCAGGTAAGTATGAGCATCAGCATCATTTGGCGATAGATAAGGAGAAGATGGATCATCCTACATACAGAATGAGATTCTAAGATGGATTGCAAAGGTTATTGCTATCGAGGGGGCCGAGGCAGCTTGGGTGACTTAACCAAGACAACCAGTCACCAAGGCATATCTCAGTTTAGTGGATAAATTCTAATGGGTCATAGTTCATACCCGATTGAATCCCACTATTAATGATAATATCCTTTTCCCATCCTAGGCATCTTTGGTAGGCTGCATCATGTCTCAATATACTTTGAATATGGTTCGGTTGATAACGACAGAGATACAAGACTGGGCACTTAATGAAAAAGCCAGTCTCCCCTTTCCTTGCCTGATTTGGAAGCTATGTGTCTACTATAAAGTTCATTTTTGCCCATTCTTGGATAGGCACACCACAGTCGCTAAGTCCACAAATATTGCCCTGATAAAATATGTTGAGAACCCTCTCTATAAGGTCAAGACATCCCGAGCAGCTGTCCTAGTGACTATCACACCAGGTCCACCTCAAACTAATCTGTCATTAGAGGGCATCTTTCTGCCCCACAGATCGGTGAGGCTTATTAGCAGACCAAGGGAGAGAGTCAGCCTCCTCCAACTATGGCTAGTCCTAAGATAATGGTGACTGCGTCATACGAGTTCCTTTCACGCCTGGTATGGAGCAGCTTCAGACTAGGGCACTCTGGATAAGATTGGTTCAAACTTAGGGTCAACAGATTGAGATCCGCCTTTTCTTAGATATCTGACAGAAGATTTCACTGTTGCAGGGTTGTATTGATGGTTTAGAAGCCCATATTACTACAGAGATGGCTAGCTTGGGTTCTGTGGAGATAGAGTTCATGCGAGTTCTATTAACCGACCTTAGGAGAGACTTTACTAAGCTTCAGGAAAGATCCACCGCTGCTACACCTCCAGTTACCACTGATGTTTTATTATATTTATTTTCTGCCCCTGCTCCTCCTTCTGGGCCTAATAGATTGGATAAGGAATGGGGCTCTATTTCAGCTTCCGAGCTCGATAAAAAGTGCAAGGAAAATAAGCGATGATAGAGAGACGATTTCCCAGATGAGGCAGAAAAGGCAAGGAGAGCAGACAGGAAAGCTAATAAGAGGGATAAGCGTTCTTACCAAAAAGAATTCTAGGGGAGGCAGGACCTCGAAAGGCAGTAGCTTGAGGCTACGAGAGCGGGAGCATTGGCTAGTGGAGTTTCTCACTTCGGTAGTTCTGAGATCCTGGCTCCAGCTGTGACTGTGAGTGAGGTTCTTCCCAGTATGCTTATTCCATATACGGGTTATGATTATTCAGGGAAACCCCATCATTGAGTGCACCGACCTACCCTAGTGCCACTACACCCCCACCTACTGACTCTTAGAGCATTGCAGGTATGATAACTTCCCTTGTATTTACTTTTGAGCATATTGATGTGCAATTGACGACAATGCACAATTTTTTTGATAACCGTTTGCTCAAGCTACTGGACTATTTGGTCAGACCATCATTAAATAGTTTTTGAGACCCTAGGACTGACATTGAGTATGTAAGAGGTTTATGAGAGCCCTTCATTCGACTGGATCAAATGTTCGGATGGATTCATACCGCTCAATACTATCTCCGCTCTCAGTTTTTTCCTCGTTGCTTTTGAAACTATTACCTTCTTCATCGGACTGCTCACCCTCACTGTTTTGTTCATTTTCCAACCCCACCACCTCCTCTTCAGACTGGGAGTGGGCAGTTTTTGCCTCGGTGGTAGCCATTGCTCTAGTAGTGCATGCTGAGTGAGGTGAGACAGTCATGTCACATCAGACTTCAGACCCACTAGATGCCTCTTCTCTCAACTTGTGTTCTGAGTTTGCTTCTGCTTCTTATGAAGGCGAGTCGTGGAGTCGAGACTTGGGTTTTGTGCATTTTGTGCATTTACGTCCCATGATAACTGAAAAGAAGACAAGTGGTTAGTACATAATAAATAAAGTGCAATGAATTTTGAACGGGTACTTAGACGTTCCCGCTAATATACAAGCATAGCAATAACCCTTAAGAAGTGACGTTGCTCAATACATCGTAGGGTGATCATAAGCCAAAACTACTTTTTTCAAGTGTTTTTTCACGGAGCTCGTCAATCGCACCACGGATCATGAACGATATTGTGAAGGGGATCTAGTGGGGTGCTTAGAAGTAGTAGGAAAATTTTTCCACGTGATGGATCACGATGCCCTTAACGGTCCATGAATATATTCATGCCCCGTGAAGTGTTCCATGGTCCCTCACTTACAAAGTTTCCCAATTTCACCTATGCTGAATACCACAGGCACTTAGCACAGATCATTAGGTGCAATACGGCCCGTAGAGGTACTATCATCCTAAGCAAGATTGGTCAGCAATGACGTAATTTCCCCCTTGTCCATTTTCAACCCAATCATAACAATATCAACAAAATAACATCAAATTCAACAACTACCTTAATATCAAGCAAACCCACCCTTTTAAACATTTTATTTTGGTAGACATCAAGAAATTCGACCCACACAATATGGAAATGGAGGTTTTAATCTAGCACTTTAATCACACTATGCACAAATATTAAGAGCATTATCTCATAGTCCACAACACCATAAGAAACTAGTAAAAATATGAAATAGACTTACTTGAACTAAGAAATCGACTGTACTAAGGATGCGGACATACGTATGGGATTTCTTCACACTAATGAGGACTTGATACACTCAAAAAGTGGGAAATCGATGGCGCGAAGTTGTTCTTTCAAGTGTGGGAGTGGGAAGAGAGTAGATTTTTGTGGGACTCAAGAATTTTACCCATGTAATTGGTGAAATGTGGGTAAAAATCTATTTGGGAACAATTAATTTGGTAACGGGTCGAATCGAGTCCGGCCTATCATCTGGGTTAACTGACTTGGTTACACGGATCATGAACAGAGCCTATTAATATCTGGATAAATCATGAACATGTTTGTTTAATCAGCCTTAGAGAGAAAAGTTAAAAACTTACCTAAGGGTTCATGAACGACTAAACGGTCTGTGAACAGTTACAATTACCATAAACCTGAAACCTTCCATGATATTGCCTTCACGCTTCCACACCACGGTCCATGGTGTTCTACACAGTTCATGAAATGACCTATGGTGAGGTTCCTTGGATCAGTTCCTGACTTTTTCTCATTCATTAGGTATTGTAATTGCAAAACACATCGTGACATTATAACAATATAGTTTTTATTCTCTATGTGTAAAGAGCATCACTCTCATATGCACGCAAGCAAAACTCATTCATCTCATTGCTCTGATCTAGACTCATATGTGCAGCTTCACTCCAATTCAAGTTTAACTTTTTAGGGCCCACAACGCCTTATGTTCCTGCTCCACAGGCACATAACATGCCTTTCCAAACACTAAATGGTATGGGGACATACCAATGGTTGTTTTGAAAGATATTTTATATGCCCATAGAGCATCATCTAGCTTCCTAGCCAAATCAGTCTTGTTAGTATTCATAGACTTGGCTAGAATCTCTTTGATTTCGTGGTTTGATACCTCAACCTACCCACTAGATTGGCGATGATATGGAGCAGCTACCTTGGGTTATTGCACACCATATTTTGCCAACAGAGTCCAAAAGATCTTATTGATAAAATGGGAACCCCCACCATTGATGATAGCCCTAGGAGTTCCAAACCTGGAAAAGATATTTCTTCATAGAAAAACAGCAACACACTTGCTCTAATTTTCTGGTAGGGTGACAACTTCCACCCATTTTGAGACATAGTCAACTACCATAAGAATATATTTTATCTCATATGAACTCACGAATGGCCCTATGAAATCAATGCCCCATAAGTCAAACAACTCTATTTCCAGAATTGGTGTCATAGGCAACTCTGGGCGTATGGATATGTTTTCTTGCCTTTGGCACTGATCGTACCTCTTCGCCAAATCATGCTCATCTTTGTAGATAGTAGGCTAGTAGTAACCACATTGAAGTATGTTTTACACAATGCGGCTCCCACCACGGTGTCCACCTACGTGAGATGAGTGGCAAGCCTCCAAAATACTAAGCATTTCTGCTTCTAGAATACACCTCCTGATGATATTTTCAGTGCACATCCTGAATAAATATTGTTCATCCCAAAATTACTTGTTAACATCATGTAAAAATTTCTTCCTCTGCTGGAACGTAAGATCTTCAGGCATAATATCACTAACAAGGTTGTTAGCAAAATTAGCAAACTAAGGGATAAGATTAAGAGTGGCAGCCAAGACCTGTTCATTTAGGAAGGAATCATCAATGTCAAGATCTTCCTTACCTCTATGCTCACCTTCTAGTGTGGAGAAGTGGTCGACCACCTGATTTTCACTACCTTTATGGTTATTTACCTCAAAATTGAATTCCTGAAGAAGCAGTACCCATCGAATTAACCTTGGCTTGGCATCCTTCTTGGTCATCAAATATCTCAAGGATGCATGGCCAGTTTTCTCTATCACCTTGGTACCGAAAAGGTACGTTCTAATTTTTTCGAATGCATACACTACTGCTAACAATTCCTTCTCAGTCACAATATAATTCTTTTGGGCTATATTTAGTGTTTTGCCAGCATAATATATGGGATGAATGATCATGGTACACTTTTGGCCTAGCACAACCCCAAAACCTACACCGTTAGCATCACATGATCTCAAATAGAGCAGACTAATCTCGGGAAATAATCACTGCTGTTGAGATCAAATTCTCCTTCAAACACTCAAATGCTTTCATTTATGCCTCATCAAAGTAGAACTTTATCTCTTTCTCCAATAATTTGTACATAGGGTGTGCAATTTTAGAGAAATCCTTGATAAAATGCCTATATGAGCATACATGACCCGGGATGCTATGAACACCCTTTACAGAGATAGGAGGAGGAAGTTTCTAAGTAACCTATATCTTCACCTTGTCGACATCCAAACCTTTCTCCAAAATCTTATGGACCAGCATAATACCCTCTTTGACCATGAAGTTGCATTTTTCAAAGTTCAGGACTATGTTAGCCTCTTCACATCTCTGTAAAGCCATGATAATATTGAACAAACAGTCATTGAAAGTATCGCCTACCCCAGCAAAATCATCAATTAATTCCTCAAGAGTTTCCTCTACCATGTCAGAGAGAATATACATCATATAGCGTTGGAATGTAGCAGGTGCATTGCATAATCCAAAAGGAATGTGCTTGAATGCAAAGGTACAATAAGGAAATGCAATGGTCATCTTCTCCTGGTCCTCTAACACTATGGAGATCTGTTCGTAGACAGAGTACCCATATAGGAAACAGTACCAACCTCTTCCTTCCAACCTATCTAGCATTTGGTCCATGAACGGCATTGGAAAATAGTGCTTCGAAGTCCAGTTGTTCAGCTTCTGGTAATTTATGCCGACTTGCCATCTAGTGACTGGTTTTGTGTCCTAATGCACATGCACTTGTACGCGGTCTCAAAAGTAATAGAGTGACCCTTTTTTAAGAGCCGGATATCGAACCCATGGGAAATTTAATTAGGCGTTAGTTAGATTTTTAATTAATCAAATTATTCATGCGTGTTTTCAAAGGGCTGTGTTCATTTATTTCTAAAAATAATTAAACCAAAAATGATATGAGAAAATGATTTAACAATATTAGAATTTTTTTTATCAATTTAAAGAAGAGTCTCAGGGTTTTATCACTCATAGATTTCCAGTCTAACATCCTTTACTTTGGTATCCAATGGGTTTTTTGATTACAGATTTATAGCGTTGATTTTACAATTATGATCTTCCAACCTCCAATTGCCTACACTTGTTGAGAGCATAATTACATCGCTGAGCAGGGATAAGCAGAACCAACAAAAATGCATTAATCATATCATCATATTTAGTAACCAAATATGGTGTATAGATCTGTGTCACGTTCATTCTATACGTGAATTATTCTAGATAATTTTAGGAAAAACATGCTCCATATATTCTAGTATTTTATTCCCTTTTCATCTTTCGAGTTCCAGGTGGAAAAAAATTGTTCTAATGGTGATCAAGAATTAAAACAATCAAAAAAGAATATAAGAGTAATTATATACAAAACCCATTTTCAACCAAAGGAAATAAGATTTAAACGTTCATCTTGTGGCTACAACTCAACAACAAGGGGTTTTAGCCACTCTAGTTTGTAACATAATTACATAAATCATTACTAACACAAAAACATGAATTCAAATGAAAGAAAAGAAGAAAAAATCACCAAAAGTAGTTCTTTCTTCACTTCTTCAATCCTTTCTCGACAATCTAATCTCCTTTTAAATAAAGTAAGTAAAGGTGCTATTTATAGCACCAAGAATACGAAATTAAAATAGGTGCACTGAAGTCCGCGACACGAACTTGGTTCATTTCAGTGCAATTTTTTATTTTCTATTTTGGTAGAAATTAGTTCTATCCAAAACCAGGTCTGCGATGTAAACCTGGCGCGCACTACACTGTTGAGTCAAATAAATTCCATGTTTTTGAATTTAATCACTGAAGATCAAGTCCGCGACGCGGACATACTTCTTTTTAGCACATTTTCTTCAAATGTTGTTCCCAACTTCTTCTTTGAGCTCCACTTTCAATCCTATCATGCTTTGAATGCACATTCTTTCTCAATTAGCCCTGGAAGTGTTTAATCATATTGGTTGGTTACAACAATATGCAAATATGCAAAAATATGAACTAAACTCTAGGAATTTGCGCTCAACTGGACTAATCAATTATGGGTTTTATTTTCTATTGGGCATATAAATGTACCCAAGATCACACTTCCATACTTATAAATTTGTTAGTCCTCGAACAAACTCTCAGTCTTATTTCTAAAATAATAAATACATGATATATAAAAGTAATTCTACCAAACCACAGTGATTGCACAATTAACTTGCATTACAAACACAAGTGTAATTTTGTTCAAGCAACTGACTAACTCAACACCACATAAACTCGAGAATTGACTCTACAATGAAACAAACTCATATGGCTTGTTAAATTAAAATTCATGTAGAATTACCATTGCTTCATTAAATATGTGGTCTCGCAAGAAAGAATTACCCATACTTTCACAGTTACATTCCTTGTCAACAACAATGGGTATTTAGATAAAATTCGCTCACTCTGTCAAATGAAATCACAAGTTGCTCATGATGAACCATAGGCTTGCGCTTAGTGTATTTAAGAAGTTCTATTAAGGTAGCTAAGACTTAAGGATCACTTAGAACTTTTTCAGGTTGTAATGTGGGCTAGGGGATGGGTAGGTAGAAATCTGCACATGCATAGTGACTTGGTTCCCAAACGCTTTCAACACACTACATTCTTTAATCCCATGTAAGTACTCCATAACCTTATTCTTACCACTTTGTTATTTCATTAGCTTAACGTTTTACTTCATTTATCTGTGTAGAGGAATTCTTCTTTTCTTTACTAACTTCAACTATAATGTGGTTGACGTTCTTTTAACTTTCCACAAGCTTGTCTTCCCTAACACAAGATTTTATTTCAATTAATTCCACCAATGATTTTATTCTTACATGGTTGTTAACCCCCCATTTCTCTACCTTTTCTCTTCCAAAGTACTTGGCTTCTTGTATCAAAATTATGGTCTCAAAAAAATTGGAAATAGGCTTGAAACTAGGCTGCTAAAGAATCAAGTCAAAGGCTCAAAAGGGAGAACTATGGATTTTCATTAAGGTGGGTAAAACAAGTGGTTTTAAAATGAGGTTACCAAAGAATTGCCTAGATCCTTTTCCTAAATTCTAAACTTCCTTTGTTTTCACTACTCATACACACATGGCAAGTTCTAGCAATCAAAAGCAACCAGGATTATACAATGAACCTTACTCAAACTGCACGTGTTTAATTTTAGAATGACAATTCTTCAAAATTTTCAACCACAATCACATGAATTCAACATTATTCAAAATCTAACAACAGAGTGCTAGGTGTCTTAATTTAGTTAATTTTTCATGCTTTTCTATAATTTCATCTGCTACTTATGCAATTTTATAGTTTTACAAAACACTTTATATACATTACAAATATTTTTAAAAAATAATTTATATACGGTTGAAAGGGACTATCCATGGCCAAAGAAACAAAAACAAATGCCATAAAACCCAAGGTCAGAATTTTTTTTAAACGACATCAACATTTAAGACCCAAAATATCAATATTGACAAACATAAACAAGTATCAATCCAGATAAACCAAAACATAAATCTAACAAAAAGTAACCACAATTAGCAATCCAGATAAAACAAAATATCAAACTTAACAAAACTAAACAGATATGGTTAGACTCCACCCCACACATAGAGTTGGGCACTGTCCTCAAGAGCACAAGGTCATAGACTTCCCTGTCTACTCATCCATCAACCCACCAATATTCGGATGTTCCACCGCCAAAGGGTCAAACTCTATGGCCTCCAAATATGACTCCACATCTGAGTCAGTCCTCCTCCTAGCCTCATTTGTAGGGATATCGTCTTCAGTAGGATCATAAAAATCAGGTCCCAATCCTAGGATAGTTGTATCATGCTCGTTCAATAGGTATTGTCTCTCTACCTCATGGAGTTCTTCTTCAGTTGAAGCTCGCCCTCTGTGTGGTGTCGAAGCATCTTCAGACCAAATATGTTGGCTATTATAATATCATCACACCTCACACGCTCTTATGTAGTGAGGACTGGGCCATGAGTATATTCTGGCCCCTTAATGTTTGTGGCATCATAAGAATCTAAGGGAAGGGGGGACATATAATCATGTTGGTCTTATGGACCCCGTCTCTTTGGCATATCTCCATGATGAGGCCTCTGAATGCAAACCCTCTACCTCAATGGACTCTGAATTTCAAGATAGTACATTTGATAACAACACCAATATTTATGTCCATCATATTAATAAGGGCATAGACCAATCACACTCTATCCCTAGTTAATTTGGTATAGTGGAGGCCTGAAATAAGGATGTGCATGATAATTTGTACCCACACACATGTTTTTTGTTAGTATGAGCATATTGGAATATGCTGTGGTAGACTTGAAGCCCGTGACATACCAATTTTGTTGTTGACCTAGGCCTACATAATGAATGTCGAACATACCTGTATGGTGGTTGAATATTAAAATCTGTCAAGGCGGTGGTAGGCATCTCTGGACTTCCCAATATTTTGTTTATGGATATTGGATATAAAGGAACATCAACCCCTCGCACTGTGATGTAATGAGTGCGTTGATCAGGTTGATAATTTGCATAAAATTCCCTTACCACATGCAAATTGCACGGCTTTGGGTCAGCGAACAAGAAATGTATTCAGTTCCTCTATTTTCCTCATGATTTGGGGGTTTTCTCTAGCAAAGTTTTCTTCATCAATTGGCATATCGGAGAGATAACGAGACTCGATGTGTCACTTGTACCAGTTTTTCCTTGTTGGATGTACTGCTTTTAAGCGAAATCGATGAGATTGGCCTCGAGGCATAGGTGGGGAAGGTGGTATAGAGGGTAACCCTTTTTCTCTTTTCCTGCTTCTAGGTCCTGCTAGTTTCTTTCATGGCCTTTGGGTAGATGACATTTTTGCTGCAAATAAGCCACCCATAAAGAACAAATCAGAACCTAAATGTGCATATGAACTTCAAGCCTGTACCTCACACTTAAGCATTTCATTAGCACGCAAGTGATATGAAGGTACTCATACTTCTCTTCATTTGAATACTATGTGCATATATGCTAATGAACCAACCCACACTTCAAATAATCAACATGGTGATACGAATTCAAAGTAGCCTCCAGTAATCTAGCATATCTCTCAAAAAGAAACATACATGATTCAATACCACATGCCATTTCAACCCAAATCTTTAGAATACTACTACATCACCCCACACTGAACTCACCAGGTAAACTCATGATTAACACAACATAGCATTCAGGTTCAAGCAGAAATGTGCATACATGATCACCACTACTACAACCATGTTTTCAACCCAAAATTTGGAATAATAGAAATTTTACACCATACTATTTTCACAAATCAAACCAACTTCAACACAATAACTCATGCATGTTTACTCAAGACTTCAACACACATTATCCATAACAACCATAACATCCAAAAAAAAATTCTAACATCAAAATTAGGGTTAGATTTCAAGAACTTAACCCATAATCAGTTAACCAAAACAAGCAATTTTACCCACCCATAAGCAAGTCAATCTAAGAAAAATGAGAATCCATTACATTAAGTCAAAACCTAAGGCCCGAGAACTTTCTTATGTAAACTTGAACCATTTATATCATAAAATAGTTCAAGAACACATTCCTTGTTGTGCAAAGTAGAAACTCACTAAATTTTGCTTTGAATTTGATGAGTACGTCATGGATTTGCCTTAGAAAAAATGAGTTGTTCCAGAGTAAATGAGAGAAAATGGTTTAATTTGATGAAACAATGAAGTTGAAAGGGTCCTTTTTGGTGTTTAAAAACTGATTTGGTTGGGTACTCCCCATTAAGAATGGGTTAAACCCATATTTTTAAATGAAAGATCCCAAAAAATATCCCATCGCGGATCTCACTTGTTAGCGTGCAAAAAATTTCAAAATTCAGCTTGTACTGAAATAAGCCAGGTCCGCGATGCAGACCCGATGCGGACTTTACTTGGAAGTTATTTTCACCAAAAATATTTGAAAACACATGGAAAAAAATTGAACTGTGCAGGCCTCGTTCTGGAGCCTAGCCTTTGAGTACTTGTCCTCCTATGTATATATTTGTTTACTCAGGGGTACGGCGGGGGCCCTGTCCCGCCTTATATTACCTTTACTATTTTTAGAGGTCTGTAGACATATGTATGTGGGTTATGTGTGATTTTTGTTCGATTATGGTTGTACGATGGGTTGTAAACGTTATTATGCTATGGCAGCCTTGTCGGCTTGCTTTCCCTTTCATGATATGATGCACATGAAAGAGGATACACGTGTAAGAAAAATTTATCACCCACTGGGGTTCATAGGTATAGTTCTTATATCTGATAGTTTTGTATACGGGGGTCCAGGTTAGACCCCAGTCACGGCCTACGGGGTTGGGTCGTGACAACCATATGGTATAGTGAAGTGCTAATTAATATTTTATATGCAGTTTGGTAGCCAGAATGCTTCATCTAGTTTCATAGCCCAGTCCTTTCTTGTAGCATTGATGGTTTTCTAAAGGATTTGCTTCACCTAACGATTTGATACCTTAACATGTCCACTTGTTTGAGGGTGATATGTCGTGGCAACCTTGTGCCTGACACCAAATTTAGCTAATAGATTTTTTATCGTTTGGTTTATGAAAGGCTTACCTCCATCGCTGATGATAGCCCTTGGAGTACCAAACCGTGTGAAAATATGCTTCTTAAGGAAACGACTTACCACTTTAGTGTCATTGGTTGGCAATGCAATGTCCTCGACCCATTTAGAAATATAATCAACTGCCAAAAGTATATACTCATTTCCATATAATAATGGGAGGGGACCCATGAAGTCAATTCCCCATACATCAAAGATCTCTACCTCTAAGATGTTATTCAATGACATCTCGTACCTTCTTACTATTGTGCCCAACCTTTGGCATTGATCACAACTCTTTACAAATCCTGCAGCATCTTTAAATAAATTAGGTCAAAAGAAACCTGACTGCAATACCTTATGGGCTGTTCGTTCGCCTCCATGATGTCCACCGTAAGTAGATGAATGACAACAATGTAGAATTTGTTGAATTTCAGATTCAGGCAAGCATCTCTTTATCATCTGATCAACACCTTTTTTGAATAAATAAGGTTCATCCCATACATAGAACATTGCGTCATACATTAGCATATTATTTTGTTGGGAGTTTGCTACATGAGGAAATACCCTACTCACAATGTAGTTCACAATATCTGTATTTCATGGGAGTTCTTGTACCTCTATTGCCAACAGTTGCTCATCTAGAAACTCTTTCTTTATCGACTTTTGCTCACCTACATGAGATGAATCCTCTAACATTGATAGGTGGTCCGCTATTTGATTTTTGAATCCCCTCCTATCTTTGATTTCAATATTGAATTCTTGGAGTAGTAAGATCCATCTGATTAATCTAGGTTTAGCATCCTTCATCTTCAACAAGTGACTGGGGGTTGTATGGTCAGTATAAACAATCACTTTTGTACCTACCAGCTAAGAGCGGAATTTATCAAACACATAAACTAATGCCATTATTTCCTTCTCTGTGATAGTGTAGTTGGTTTGAGCAGAGTCAAGAGTCTTTCTTGCATAATAGATAGAGTGAAAAGTTTTCTCCTTCCTTTGTCCCAGAACTTCTCCCACTATTGTGTCACTTGCATCGCACATTAACACAATAGGTAGCTCCCAGTCAGGAGATATTAGGATGGGGGCTTCAATCAGCTTCTTCTTCAAGAGTTCAAAGGCCTACAAACATTTATCATCAAAAATAAATTTTACCTATTCTTCTAACAAGCTGCACATGGTTCTGGCGATCTTTGAAAAGCCTTTGATGAATCACCGATAGAATCCAGCATGACCTAGAAAACTGTGGACACCTTTTATTGAAACCGATAGTGGAAGCTTCTCAATCACTTCAATTTTAGCTTTGAATACCTCCAAATCATCTTTTGAAACTTTATGCCCCAACAAAATACCATCATTTACCAAGAAATGACATTTCACCCAGTTTAAGACGAGATTTGTTTCTTCACACCTTGCTAGCACTTTCTCTAGATTATGAAAACAAAGATCAAAAGACTCTCCAAAGACTGAAAAGTCACCTATAAAAATTTGTACAAACTCTTCCACCATATCATGAAATATAGCTATCATGCACCTCTAAAAAGTGGCAGGTGCATTGTAAAGATCAAATGGCATAAGCTTAAATACATATGTCTCATATGGGCATATGAATGTTGTCTTTTCCTGGTCCTCCGGTGTAATGGTAATCTAGTTGTAACCCAAATACCATCCAAGAAATAATAGTACTCTTGGCCTGCTAACCTGTTAAGCATTTGGTCAATAAATGGTATAGGGTAGTGATCTTTTCTTGTGGCATCATTTTTCATTTGACTTGAAAGCTTTGACTCCAAATAAATATTTATGAAAGTAATGTCTATGATAACAAGGGAGTTTTATAAAATAAAAGAATGATGAAATGCTATGAATGGTGAATTCTTTATGCTATAAGGTCAATTCTTGCATATTTGAATCACTAAATGTTTTAATGAGCCATTCAATCGACTATGATGTTTTGAATTCTCAAGTTATATGCTATGACTATTTTGAAGTATTAAACTATTCCATGGGATTGACTTAGCACCGAATGGGGCATTGAAGTGGGATTTGGTAAGGGAATCCTAGTAGCAACCCCTTGTCTCATTAACTATGTGCCAACATAGGAACCCTTGTCGTCTTAGGATAATGGATCCATGAAAGCCCTTAAAGTTAAAGAATGAATGTAAAGTTGAAGGAGTTCTACCCTAGGCAAGTAAACTCTCCGACAAACGTAGGGGGTTATATTGGATTTCATGTAATAGCTCACATGGTCTTAATATCGGTTATATTCCACTTCCCAAAAATGAACGTTACAAATGCTATTTACACGATTAATTATGAAGGTATATATCCACATATGTATGATTTAAATAAAATCAACTTGATTACTCATGCATGCACTCATTTATGTACTTCACCTTATAAATGTCCTAAATGTTTTACTTTGTAATGCATGCCTACATACTTAGTACATTCAAAGTACTAACGCATACTCTTTTTCCTACATGATATCACTATGTAGGGACCTGTGCTCCTCTTTGTTCTCCTCTATGTAGCTAGTTGAGATTTCGTTGAAGGCTACTTTTGGTGAGTTCCCATGTTCTGGGAACAATACTCCTTTATCTTTCTAGCTTATGATATGTTGAGACCTTTAGATACTTACTATGACATTTCTTTCTATTATGATTGAGGGTGATCTAGGGACTTGTCTTAGCCCCGTTAAATCTAAAAGTTAGAGTTATTGTTGGACATATATAAATTAAAGATTTACTATTTTGATTTCCACTTGTTTATTTTTTGTCATTATCTATGAAAGGCTAAAAGAATGCTAAGAGACTTATTTGAGGTACTTCTGGGTTCCTCATTCACCGCGTCATGTCTAAGCACTAGGCTTGGGTTGTGACGAGAAATTTGACAAATCGTAAGGTCAACTCATGGATAAGATTCAGAGACTAAACATTGCAGACCTATTTCTATGAGTTGGTTCTACGACTCGTAGACACCCACTCGTAAACCCAAAAATCTCAGAATTCCAATTATTGTTTTCCCTTTCGTGATTTTTTTTGCTATATTTTTGTACTAATTCCTATTCCATAGGTATAATGCATCCCAAACAAACACTGAAGAAGGGTGGTGGAAAGAAAAAAGACTTCAAAAAAGGAATCCGCAAAGATTTTAACAAAATAGATACGGGACGAACAGATGGACGACGAGAACTATGGGTATGAAGAGGAACACTCTATTGACTCTGAGACACAGCTTGTTCGACAGTCTGAATCTAACCGCTCCAAACAAATCATCCCAATGTCTGAACCAAGTCAAAGATTTCCTCGTCCTTATACAATAGCAACATCTACACCCTTAGTCTAACGAGGAAGATTTAGTAAAGGCAGAAGAGAGCGATGACAAGTCCATACCCCAAAATGCTTTGGGATAAGTGTCTAAGAGAAAGTCAAAGCCAGAGCATCCCTCCATATCATTCCACATCAAAGGAGAACCAAATATATGGCATGTTGACTGGTTGTTTGACTTCTATAAGATGGGACAAGAAACAAATAATCGCCAAAATTTTAAGACGCCCATTACTGAGGAGTCGGGTGTTATCACAATCGGTCTAGAGGCAGTCCTATAGATTCATGATATATTTCATCACCATAGATTAGAGTGGATGGCTGATCATTGGGGTAGTTACAATAATTCCATGGTACATAATTTTTATGCCTCATATACGACAATGATCAAGAAGAATGCTCCATCCAACTAAAAGGAGTTGAAGCAGCCAATACTATTGACCATACTAGTTCGAGATGTCCCAGATGATCTATCCAAGGAGATAATCTGACGGGTTATCTATGGCCCAAAATTTCCATTGGCAGCCCCAATGGCTTAGTTTGATCGCAAGATGAAGGTGGTACATGATAAAAATACTAAGAAGGACCTAGTGCAACATGGAGAACTACTTAGATGGGTTGTAGGTTACATAGCTGAGCAAGGAATATTTGTGGATTGGGTATCACACCTGATACTAATTAAAAGAGCTTCTTTAAACATTACAGGTAAGTTTTGGTAGGTTATCGTTCGAGACCAACTTTTCCTGACCAACACCGAAAACAACTTGACTCTGGATCGATCCGTGATCATTATTAAGTTTGATGGCTGGATATGAGGTTGATTTTATCAAGATTATCATCATAGAAATACACGAGTGGGCTATTCGGTGGAATACCACAATCCTATTTCATTGCATTATATTTGCATTGTGTCACGAGGCCATAGTCCTATTAATTATAGGGGTCGACCTGCTGATCAGAGTGAATAGGACACAAGATATTGGGATCATTCAGGATAATACAAATCATGTCAGACAATAGCATGCTCCGTATTTGGAGATACAGTTACCTGACTTTGAAAGCATCCAGCAGCCTGCCAAAGGTGATTCGGTAGTTGTCCGGATGATGATATACCCTCCATGGAGCCATTTGAGGTTGCCCAAACTGCTTCTACAGTCCTATCTACTATCACGATGCATCCACAGCCCACAGGCTTGGTCACCATATCAGTCGAAGTACTTTAGATCTTGATGTAGTGGTAGGCTTAGACAGAGGCCCAACTTGGACACTTGATTCAGCAGCTCAAACCATAGGTCTGAAAAGCTATCACTGAATTAGAGGAGCGATTAGTAGCTAAGTTTTAGTCTGCCTTAGCTGAGCAAAAGTGGCACATTCATGCACACATTGATGCATTTGATGCTAGAGTGAATGACAGGCTACAGTCTTCTTTGAGTATTGATATCACCATTTTGGACAGAGGTTGGATTACTACTAGTCGAGGTCGCATCTTTAGCCACACCTTCTCCTATACCATTTGTTTTACAAGTAGTTTAGCCACCGATGTTGTTTGATTTATTTGGGGATGATGAGTCAGAGGTGTGAAGAGATAAGATATCTTGTACTGATGATGCTACTCCGACCATGGTTGAGGCTAGAAAAAGGAAGAAAAAGGAGCGTCATGATCTAGAGGAGGCCACATGGGCAACTAGATTGATCGAAGAGATACGAAGAAAGGAGGAAAGACAGTGTGCTATTGGAGTTTCAAGATCATGAGTTGACACTAATAATGACTTACAGATAGCATGGTGTCACATGCTATCATACCGTGATCCACACCGATAGACCTGGATGCTTCTATATAGACTTCGGCGCTTATGCGCCACAAGTTCTTTTTCTTCTCTCCCTTATATTTTACTTATTGTTGTACTGCATTGAGGACAATGCAATTTTTTTTTGAGTAAGGGTGGGGTTTTTATGAATGTACGACTACGTAGGTGAAGTCTGAGTACCCTAGACATTCGATTAAATTCTTGGGGTTTTCTTGCATGTGTTCTTGATCCCCATAGAATCCTTTTTATTTATGTTGATCCTTTTTATTTAAATAGGCCCCTCCAAAATTGAATTGAAATGTTGTGACTGTTTCTTTAATATATTGACTATGTAGGACCTTTGTGTGATATGATGTATACCTATATGATAACGCATGACTAAAATGAAAAATATGAACCTAAGATTTATAATTGATAATAAAACTTGATGCCAAGTGTGTGTAAGGTATTTTGTCTTTTCTGACCATTTGTGGCAATATAGGTCTTGTCCAGTTGGTCGTACTATGATAATTAAATTATTGATTCAGAAGGGATCATATTCTATTGTTGAATTAGTCCACTTAGACTTAAAAGAACCAACCGAAGAATGTTTTACCCTTTGAACCAAAGAATTAAGCCTCTTAAAAAAATTTGATTTAATAACGCATACTTCAGATGTCTCTATCTCTAATTGTAATCCTTTGTTTTGGCCGTGTTTCATCCTAAGACAATGTGCACCTCAAATCAGGGTAAAATCCTAAGTTTTAGGGTGGCTACTATGAGAGGAAAACAAGAAGAGAAGGGGTATGAAAAAAGAAAAATAAGAAAATAAAAGGAGTGAAAAAAGATGTGTGCTTAAGAAAAGAAAAATAAAAAAGGGGTGAGTGGCTGAGATAAACAAATAACTTAGCAATCTTTAAAACGAAAATCGTGAATGATTAGCACGATTAAATGAAAGCCACAACAGAAGCAAAAGCGAAAAGAAAAAAATAAGAGTAAAATGAGTTGTAGGTTGTAAGATGTAAAAGCGAAGTTAATATAGTGTTTGAGGAGGGCTAAAAGTCACTAAAAATCCAAATATACCACACCTATCCCTGAGCCTACGTTACAAGCCGAAAAATTCATATTGTTATCCTAATTCAAGTGTTCAAGAGTCTAAGTATTGAAAATAAAGGCAAGCCTATGGTATTGTGCATGAAAGTATGAATTTCTTTTATGAGTGTGAGTTTTTTTCGCTTACCTGAGTTTTAAAGAAATATAACAATATGTATGAAGAAAGGGATTTCTTTTCAATGAAGGAACAAGTGATATTGTCGAAAGAGTCATGAAAATGGTGAATGTTATTTTTGCATGTGCATTTGTCTATTGGTGTTGAAGTGTCTACTATTGAACCACATGATTTAGTTTGATTTGAAATAATGGTTGCAACGATATCATGGATGAAAATTGGAAGGGGTCAGGAGTTAATACTCGTGTGATTGCTGCAAATTCTTGGACTTATGTTGCATTATGTCGCTTTAGTATAGTAGTGTCGCTTGAGGACAAGCAACTATTTTAAGTTGAG
Organism: Solanum dulcamara; assembly: GCF_947179165.1. Lineage (NCBI taxonomy): Eukaryota > Viridiplantae > Streptophyta > Magnoliopsida > Solanales > Solanaceae > Solanum > Solanum dulcamara. The sequence goes on from NC_077245.1 coordinate 40,824,871, forward strand.
GGTATTGATGTACCATGGATTTACGGTACTTTTAATACTTTAAACTTGACAATTTGCATGTCTTTTAAGTGTTTGTTAGTAAATTTGATGTTAGTTGTGTTTGTTTTGCAGAAAACAAAGTCAAATTATTAGTTGAGGAAGAACAATAATGAGTTCAAAAGTTTTTTGGGGTTTACGAGTGTCACGACCCAACTCCGTAGGCCGTGACTGGTGCCCGATTTAGGCACCCATACGTAGCCTTAGCCCCACTAAGCATGTTAGCAGAATAAACAAAAGTAGAAATCAAAAAGGGGTCGCTAGAGGGCGCACAAAAACAGATGTAGCACACGAAGGCCATTAAGGTTGTCACTCAACACAAGCCCAAAACAGATATACAGAACCCACAACACAAGTCTACACACCTCCACAAAATGATAGCATAATTATAAGACGGGACAGGGCCCCATCGTACCCTTAACCATTACGTATAAATATACAATAAAAAAGTTAATGCCAAAATAGGGCCCCGGACAAAGAAGCATCGCCAACCAATAGGGTAGATGTCCTAGGCGAGCGAATCAGCAAACCGAGCGTCTGTATCTGCGGGCATGTAATGCAGCCCCCCGAAGAAAGGGGGTCAGTTCGGAAAATGTACTAAATATGTAAAGAATGAACTTTAATAAGTAAAGTCATTACCAGAACAGAAGGTGCAAAAATGAGCAAACTACCCAGAATATTAAAATGATTTTCATAACCTCAGATAATGTATGCAGAAAATATATGCCATATCCGGCCCCATTATGGGACTTGATGAACAAATCGTGGTCGCCGCCCCATCACTGGTGCCACAGCACATCATAACTTCAGAGTAGGGAATATCTCTGTAACAGATCATATCATATCAGATAGTTGTATCACATCATATCATATGTGTACATGGCACATCATAACTCCACAAATCCCATGTACAGGTCGTACCTACCCCTTCATATCGGGGCACGGCGAACAATGCAGAGAAGTATGCATGATAACAAATCCTGGCCCGGGCTCAGTGAAAGAAGAATTGAGGCATCCACGAGTGGAGTAGTGAGAAACTAAATGCAATAAATACAAAACATTTCCAGAGACTCGATAGCATAACTCCGATGAAAAGTCATATAAAAGAAATTGAGCGATAATCATAGTACATGTCTTTCAGATGTCACGATGGTCTATGTCAGAATAGTCTTTTTGAAATCGTTTCTATATTTCAAAATATATTATGGGGCTTAGTGGAATAATTAAAATAAGCTACCATTCAAGTCAAGAAAAGAGTCATATCAAGTGCCTTTTTGAAAGTCACTATGGATTACATCAAAATAGAACTTCTGGAATTATATACTCATATCAAAGCATAATAAAATGTCTTTTGGGAAATCAAGAAATTGGCCATCCTAGTGGCTCTAGGAATAGGAACTTCCTTGGAACCATATAAAAGTCATATACTTGTTTCATAAAAATGATGTCAAAAGTAAGATTTGCTTTATATACTCATGTAAAAAACATACCAAAAGAAGGAAATGTTAGCTTTACATACTTATGCCAAAAACATGCCAAAGGAACGTATAAGCCTTACATACCTGTTATGGGCTAATTGCATCCAGGCTCACTTCGTTATTCTTTTAACCTATTTAACACGAAAGTAATACTAAGGTTAGTGATCTTCGACTTTCTAGCATCTTAAGTTACATTCGAGCATACACAGAACTCACTTCCTCACTCGCCTTTCTTGACTATTTCCTTAATTAGTTAAGGAGTTAACGGAATTCGGGCAACACCTCCCCTATAACATGCCCTATCCAAATTTCCAATTACATCCCTAATTACCATATACAACCAACAACAACAACCTGAAGAACATATATAACTAATTCACTTCAACATTACAAGATACAAACTCCAAACAACTCGTTCAAAACTACAATACCAAAATAGGGTATTTAGTCTCTATCTCATAAAACCTTTAACCCTATGAAACAGAGGGTCATGTGGATGAAACCAGAACCACCTACACCCCTATTAGAACATTTTCCATCCCTGCAACACACAATCAAACCACCTGCAAGCACAGCACAACAACCACAACACAATACTCAACTTCGATTTAACTATGACGACCTTAGTTTAGTTTGTTTCTAACATCAAGCATCCTTGTGAAATTTTCATACTTCCTGCCACTTATAATATGTGTAATAAACTCCATAAAAACACCACAAACTCAAAATTGAAAGAAAAACACTTACCTTATCCGAAATTGGCCAAAGCTTGCCAAAACTTATCTCGAAAGTTCTTCTAGCGCGGCTGAAACGTCATGGTTGTTCATTGACCGCTTGGTACTTCTACAAAACTTAAATTTACATTATTAAAACCCTCATAACATGTAAAAATCCTTAACAAACATGGGAGAAGAGAACCAAGCCATACCTTAACAAACGACTTCCCAAACTTGCTAAAAATTAACTACGGAAACTCCTTTACGCGGCTGAGCTTTGGTGGCTGTTTGCAGCCCTATTTTTCTGCCCCAAATAGTTAATTTACGTAATTAAAACCTCCACTTATTCAATTAATACCATAGATAATTAATTGAAGGAATGAAATCGGGGTTTACCTTTCACTTTGGCCAAAGTTGTCGCCCCTCTCTCTTAACCTCTTAGGGTTTCTCTTTTTGTTTCTTTTGTTCTAAGTGCTGAAATAAGATATGTACAGAATGTAGTACATATATACACTTCCTTAATAGGTTTCACGTGGCATCCCCCTAGGGGTGACATGTGGCAGCCCCCTAGGGCGCCACCTCAATCATGCATCCAATCTAAAGCTGCCACATGGCAGCGTGGGACCAACCTCAAGTAGGTGTGTCACTTACTTGGTACAAGTAGGTGCATCACCTACTTAGTCCAAGTAAGTGCATCACCTACTTATTTCAAGTAGGTGCTACGTCTCCTTATTTCTTTGCTGTGGGTTCGTAATCTCGTCTCACTTTAAAAGCCTATGTATCCCTTGCTACTTAAGCTCAACGTACTCTCAATTAGATTAGTTATGTAAGACGTCCAAGTCGGTGGTGTACATGAGTAAGTCGAGTCATATGACCCATTACTTGGCCTCCAACTCCTTCTGGATTATTATAACCCTATTTCCAATCTTCCCTATTATTGGGGTATCTCATTCTCCCCTCATTAGAGTTGTTTGATAGTGTTATAGATTATCCAACTCACATGACAACTTCTAAGAAGCTTAAGAGCCTTCCCAGAAGCTTAAAAAGCATTCCAAGGTACCAAAGTACGGGGTGTAACATCCTTCCCCCCTTTAGAACATTCGTCCTTGAATGTGAACTAAAACCTTCCTCCGAACCTTATACTGACTATATGGAGAGGTCCTCTATCCCGTTGCCATAACATATACTTTCATCGAGTAATCAATATCAAAGTTCCAAAGGTTAGGATTACTTGTAGATGTAGGGAATAGGTACGGATACTTGAGTTTCATTTCCTCTTTTGCTTCCTAGGGGGTCACCTATCCTAGTACTACTCTCGTCCAAGCATGCTTAATTTTGGAGTTCTGATGGGATCCGATGACTTAGTGCTGGTATGATCACATCCATCCCTTATGGGATCTCATTTAAAGTTTAAGAGTTCCCATTTATATATGATAGCGTCCGTTTATTTTCTCTTATGCTTGTATTTCTCTTGTCCACTCCCCCCCTTTTAGCGTGTACCCATGTCATCCTCTATTTATTTTCAACTATTCACACGCAAATAATTCTATTCCAACATATTTAACATGCTGCACCATGTCTACACCTTTTGTTAGATCATCCATACTTTAGGTTGCCCTTATAAGAAACCCTAGCACAACCATAGGGTACTTAGTATTCTCGATAGACAGTACATAATTTAGTCCAAGTACTGGTACTTGAGTCATAGAACTTAATGTAGGAGTTTAGTCGAAGCCATATTTCATTCATCCCAATTTTATAATTCTCTAAGCCTAACTTGTAACACTCTAGGCATGTTCTACTGTGTTTTTTTTTCAGACCCTCTTCCCTGTCCTCCTACCACCCATCACATGGCAATCACATTGCTATTACCAACCTCTTTTTATCGAGTAACCACTCAGTCTCATTCTTAACATACCAGTCATTTCTGGCATTCATCCTATCTTGTTGCTCACCTTTACTTTCGTACCACTTGACCTTTTATTCTGAACCTTTCCTATAAATTTGTGTAAGTCTTCTTATTCATTTTATGTTTGCTTTTCTATTTTCCACAAACCACGTCATATCCTTTAGTTATTTCCTTACTAGGCTTTACTTATTGTCATAACGATCTTCATTACATTCACCTGATATCCTATTCACATTCAATCTCATAGATAACACTACTTAACCGTCTTCACGGTTCTTACTATGGGTTAATTATACTTGGTGAGGTAAACACACTTAACCTTTGTCTAAATTATCCCATAGTCTCACCAGTCTTTTCCAAATTCTTTTTCCACGCCAATATTGACCTCCTCATTACTATTACCATCATTTTAGTCATTAACTTATTTCTCAAGGTCATCCTTACTCGTAGTTTAGTAAAATCTCATTCTTATTATGGACAAGGCATACTACAACCCTGTATCTTATTCTCCTTTTATTTCTAGGAAAATTTAGGCAGAGTTTCCTCTGTATTTCTTACTATCTCTACACCTGCACGCAGAAAATGCCAACAATGCCTCATAGGGCCAACATATATATTCATATCGTATCATACCGCAGCCACACAAGGCTCCCAAATATCAACAACAGTAAAAATAATGGACTTACCTCATATACCCAACTCAAACTGCACCTGTTAACCTGCCCTGTCTACTTTTCCTTTCCATTTTTAACTTTACATATCAATCGTACTTCAATACCTCACCTGACATATATCTTTTATGCCTTTTCTTACCTGTGTGCTTTGTAACTTCTAATAGCGTCAATCACCTTCTTCTAACGATATTGTCCTTCTACTGAAACCATAGGTTAGTATGAGGAATTTCATTCCGTATGACTCGGCTCAATCACACGATCTTAGATATGAAAAAAAGGTAACATAATTATGCCAAAAATATGCCAAAGAAACGTATAAGCCTTACTACATGTTATGGGTTAATCGCATCCAGGCTCACTTCGTTATTCCTTTAACCTATTTAACACGAAAGTAATACTAAGGTTAGTGACCTTCGACTTTCCATCATCTTAAGTTACATTCGAGCATACACAAAACTCAGTTCCTCGCTTGCCTTTCTCGAATAGTTCCTTAATTAGTTAAGGAGTTAACGGAATTCGGGCATCACCTCCCCTATAATATGCCCTATCCAAATTTCCAATTACATCCCTAATTACCATATACAACCAACAACAACAACCTGAAGAACATATATAACTAATTCACTTCAACATTACAAGATACAAACTCCAAACAACTCGTTCAAAACTACAATACCAAAATAGGGTATTTAGTCTCTATCTCATAAAACCTTTAACCCTATAAAACAGAGGATCATGTGGATGCAACCAGAAGCACCTACACCCCTTTTAGAACATTTTACATCCCTGCAACACACAATCAAACCACCTGCAAGCACAGCACAACAACCACAACACAATACTCGACTTCGCTTTAACTATAACGACCTTAGTTTAGTTTGTTTCTAACATCAAGCATCCTTGTGCAATTTTTATACTTCCTACCACTTATAAGACGTGTAATACACTCCATAACCACACCATAAACTCCAAATTAATACCTCTACTTAGTTGAGTAATACCTTGGATAATTAATTGACAGAACGAAATCGGGGCTTACCTTTCACTTTGGCCAAAGTCGTCGCCCCTCTGTCTTAACCTCTTAGGGTTTCTCTTTTTGTTTCTTTTGTTCTAAGTTCTAAAATAAGATATTTACAAAATGTAGTACATATATACACCTCCTTAAGAGGTGACATGTGGCAGCCCCCTAGGGATGACATGTGGCAGCCCCTAGGGCACCACCTCAATCATGCATCCAATCCAAAGCCTCCACATGGTAGCGTGGGACCAACCTCAAGTAGGTGTATCACCTACTTGGTCCAAGTAGGTGCATCACCTACTTAGTCCAAGTAGGTGCATTACCTACTTATTTCAAGTAGGTGCTACGTCTCCTTATTTCTCTTCTGTGAGTTCGTAATCTTTTCTCACTTTAAGAGCCTATATATCCCTTGCTACTTAAGCTCGACGTACTCTCAAGTATATTAGTTATGTAAGACGTCCAATTTAGTGGAGTACGTGAGTAAGTCAAGTCCTATGACCCATTACTTGGCCTCTAACTCTTTCCGGATTCTTATAACCCTATTTCCAATCCTCCTTATTATTAGGGTATCTCATTCTCCCCTCCTTAGAGTTGTTTGATAGCGTTATAGATTATCTGACTCACATGAAGACTTCTAAGAAACTTAAGAGCCTTCCCAAAAGCTTAATAAGCGTTCCAAGGTACCAAAGTATAGGGTGTAACAACGAGTCTATACTATGACTCTTAGTTACTTTTATGGGTCATATGGAATAGTCTTCAAAATAGAAGTAATGAATAAATGCAAAGCTAAAGATTTCGAGTATAGTTTACGACTCGTTCCGAAGTCTACAAGTCATCGTTTGAAGTCATTAAAGTGATAGTGAAGAAGTGAAGCAAGGTTGAAAGATACGAGTCAACTATACGATCGTTCATAGGCCTACAAGCCGTAAAAGACACTTGTAGAATTTCCTACAGAAGATAAAACCAGGACCTAATCTATGATTCAAGTTTATGAGTAGTCCTGAATGTTACAGTTCATAATAGTCTTTCGTGAAGAAGAAGAGTTCATCAATGTAATGTGTTGGATTACGAGTTGGGTCTATGACTCGTCGAAATTATGAAGATTCATAGAAATAAGTCATAGAAACCAAATGACTTAAAGTTTCCTGATTTTTCCAAATTCATTTTTTTACTTAGGATTAGTTGTCTATAGATACACTCTTTTGGTTTATTTTTACATTATGCACATTTTTGGGTTTGAGAATATAGCTTGAACTACTTTTGGGCTTTTATTCTTGAATTCAGATTTTTGTTATCGATATTTATGTTTGGATTTTATTTGATGATTTTGGATTCTCACAATTATTATTGTAAGTTTATGATTTCTTTTAACTCAAATAGTATTGATTTATCATGTAATTATGAGTAGCTAATTCCATAACTAGGTTTGTGGGAGCCATGAAGAATTAAAGACGTACACTTAATAAAAAGTAATTATTGAATAGTGTGCATGCATGTATTGTTCTTCCCTTCATTTTAATTGCTTTTTAACGGTGAATAATGTTAGAACTCGACTTAACCTTACTTGTCAAATCAAGGAGGTAACAGATGGGAAAAGGGATTAAACAACGAGATTTTGGCTAATCATCCTCATGTAATTAGCTTGAACGGATCAAGGGATATCTAAATGTGGAATCATTGGTGAGAGTTAGTAAAGCATACACTCGTAGGAGGATCAAGTTGTGTAGTGAAATTCGCTTATTTGTTGGATCAAAGACTTAGGTGAACTTAACTTACCAATTCTACATATAACACTAGAAAAGGATTACTAATAAAAAATCTACATAGTTAAGGATTCATGAGGAACATGTAAACCCTAGTTTTACTTCATATTAACTAAAAATCACATTAAATTATTGCTTTGTTACTTAATGTTTGCTATTTGATTTGTTAATTAGTTTTTAATAATAAACAACCCTTTATTTATGCAAAATAAATTGTTTACTAAAACAAATAATAAATGATTAATCTAAGACTAAACCATATTCTTTGTGGTATCTACCCTAACATTTGTTAGGTTCTATATTTGATCAACAATCACTTTATACTTCTTTAGGGAGGTGTAATTTGAGTGTATTAGGTGGGTGAAGTACCTATTGATTGGGAAGTCTTCAAACTTACTTTCCATGATTGTTTTTTCCCTCTTTAACTAAGAGAAGCCAAGGTGTTGGAGTTCATCGATCTTCAACATGGAAACATGGGTATAAGGGACTATGCCCTCAAGTTCACTAAGCTATCCAAGTGTGCTCCTTCGTTGCTTGCTGATCCACATACCCAAATGATTCAATTCATATCGAGGGAATCTAACTTAGTTGCAGAGGAACACCGTACCGCTATACCTTTAAACAAAAGGACATATCTCGACTTATGACTTTTGCCAAAAATATTGAGGGAGAGAAACTCAAACAGATGATAATTAGAGATTCTAAGAGAGTCCAGTATGAATGTGGGTTCTCAAATGCTAGGTACGGTGGTGGTAGTGGTCATTCTCAACAAGGCCAAGGTTTAGGAAAGAATTTTGATAAGGCTAGGTTGCCATACCCTAAGGTTCAGGGAGGAGGTGTAAATTCTAGTAGCCCTTTATTTCCTAAATGTGCTAAATGTGAGAAGAATAATTGAGGAAGATGTTTGATGGGAATGGGTCCTTTCTATAGATATGGGTGGCAAAAAGGGCCATAGGCAATCCGAGTGCCCTCATGTCCCTCATGTTGCCAACAATGGTAGAGAAATTTGTCTTGAAGGCCAAGTTTCTTAAGGAATCCAAGTTCTACAAAGTTCCCAAGCTCATCCAAAGGGTGGTCAATGCAACAACTGGTTCTATGCTATTTATGGTAGACAAAAGGTGGAGAAGACTGTCGACATTGTTACTGGTATGTTATGGGTATTTCTTTATGACATTTATTCCTTGCTTGATCTGAGTGCAAATTTGCCTTTTGTTACTCCTTATGTGGCTATGAGGTTTGATGTATCCCCAAAGTGTTGTTAGAACCTTTTTCTATTTATACTCTCGTAGATGAGTCGGTTATGGCAAAAAGGGTTACATAAATTGTCCAATTTCAGTTTTCCATAAAGTCACTTCCGTTGATCTAGTAGAGCATGATATGACCAATTTTGATATTATTCTCGGTATCGATTGGCTCCATGCATGTTATTCCTCTATATATTGTAGAACCCGAGTGGTAAAGTTTCAGTTTCCAAATGAGTCAGTCCTAGAGTGGAAAGGTAGTAATTTCGTGTTTAAGGATCAATTCATCTCATGCCTTAAAGCCCAAAAAATAATTTATGAATATTGCATATACCATTTAGTATGGGTTAGAGATACTACCTTCGAGACTCCTACTCTTGAGTCAGTTTCTGTTGTAAATGAATTTCTGAAAGTTTTTTCCAAAGATCTCCCAGGTATTCCTTCCAAGAGGGAAATAAACTTCGGTATTGACCTTCTACCCAATACGCAACCTATCTCTATTCCCCCTTATCGAATGGCTCTGATAGAACTAAAATAGTTAAAGGATCAGTTGAACGATTTTCTGGATAAAGGTTTCATTAGACCGAGTATCTATTTTTATACAGATGATACACAAGGAATCTTTTTACCTTTCCACTAATAGTATGGGTGGATTGTCCTGTACATCTTCTTTCTCTAGCTTAAATACCTTACTTTTCCATTCTTTCCGGAATAAGATTTTGCTTAATATCATTTGGATGGACTTAGATCCTTTTATGTAGGAAAGTCTTTGATGGGATTTGAATTTGGATAGATCAAGCTATTCATTGTACAATAGATATATGCTTTCCTTGAGAAAGAGAAGGAGTGTTGCAAGTGAAGTAGGGAAGTGAATGAAAATTGACTCTCTAGGGAGTGCTCCAGTCCTGTTTATCAGAAAGAAGGATGGTTCTCTTTGAGTGTTTATAGATTATCGGTAGTTGAATAAGGTCACAATTAAGAATAAGTATCCCATTCCAAGGATTGATGATTTATTCGATCAACTTCAAGGAAAAATCTACTTTCCAAAGATTGACCTCCAATCGGATTATCATCAACTCTGAGTGATGGAATGTGACATTTCAAAAACAACTTTTACAACTCGGTATGGTTGCTTTGAATTTTTGGTTATTTCTTTTGGACTAACGAATTCCCCTGCAACTTCTATGGATTTGATGACCAGGGTATTCAAATAATATCTAGATATATTTGTGATCGTTTTCATTAATGATATTTTGATTTACTCACAAAGTGAGGAAGAGCGTGCTCGTCATTTGAGGATTGTGCTACAAATTCTCAAGAACCATCAATTGTATGCAAATTTTATCAAATGTGAATTTTGGTTAAGGTCAGTTGCTTTTCTTGGTCACATTGTGTTTTCGGAGAAGGAATTATGTTTGATCCAAAGAAGACCGAGGCGGTTAAGAATTGGCCTAGACTATTGAATACTAACGATATTCGAAGTTTCTTAGGTTTAGCCAGTTATTATAGATGGTTTTTGAAAGGTTTATCTTCCATTGCATCACCCTTGACTACCTTGACTCAAAACAAGGAGAAATTTCATTGGTCCGAAGCATGTGAGAAAAACATCCAAGAGTTGAAGGATAAGCTTACCTCCGCTCTGGTGTTGACTTTACTGAAAAGTTCTAATGGTTTTGTTGTGTATTATGATGCTTCACGAGTTCATATTGGTTGTGTGCTAATGCAAACTGGTAAGGTGAGAGCTTATGCTTTAAGGCAACTCAAGGCATATGAGAAGACTTACCCAACTCATGACTTGGAGTTGGCGGCTGTGGTGTTTGCCTTGAAATTATGGAGACACTATATTTATGGTGTCCATGTGAATGTTTTCACCAATAACAAGAGTTTTCAATATGTTTTCACTCAAAAAGACTTGAACCTTCGACAAACAAGACAACTTGAGTTGTTGAAGGACTATGACATGAGTGTGTTGTACCATCTGGGTAAGGCAAATGTAGTTGTCAACGCTCTTAGTAGAATGTTCATGAACACTATTCCTCATATTGAAGATGAGAAGAAAGATCTTGTTTGGGATATGCATAGATTAGCCCATTTAGGTGTGCGATTTATGGATTTTGAAGATAGTGGTGTTATTGAGCAAAATGATCCCTAATCATCTCTTGAGGAATATTGAGGTTTTTGTTTGAGTTATCAAGGCCGATTGTGTGCTCCAAATATGGATGTCTTGAAAGATATGATATTGTCTGAAGCTCATAGTTCACGATATTCTATTCATCTTGATACCACAAAGATGTATCGATATTTGAGGAAAGTATATTGGTGGAATGGCATGAAAAGAGATATTGTAGAATTTATGGCTAACTGTCCAAATTGTCTAAAAATTAAAGTTGAACATCAAAAATTAGGAGGTTTGGCTCAAGATATTGGGATTCCTACTTAGACGTGTAAAGCCTTGAATATGGACTTTATTATAGATTTTTCTCGTACTCGTAGGAAACATGACTCTATTTGGGTGGTTGTTGACCAAATGACTAAGTCGGCTCATTTTTTTCCTATTAAGACTCTATATTCATCCAAGGAATATGCTATATTGTATGTTCGAGAGTTGGTTGAGCTTCATGGTATTTTCAATCATTTCGAATCAAGGTACTCAGTTTACATCTCAGTTTTGGAGATATTTCCAAAAGGGTCTTGGTACCCAAGTGAAGCTTAGTACAGTTTTTCACCCACAAATGGATGGTCAGGCCGAGCGCACTATTCAAACGTTAGATGATATGTTAAGAGCATGAATTATAGATTTTAAAGGAAATTGGGATAATCATTTGATATTAATAGAGTTTTCTTATAATAACAGTTATTACTCTAGCATTGAGATGTATCCATTTGGAACTTTGTATGGTAGGCGATATAGATCCCCTATTGGTTGGTTTGAGGTAGGTGAAGTTTCTTTGATAGGACCCGAGTTGGTATTTGAGGCTATGGAGAAGGTTAGACTCATTAGATAAATATTGAAAATGGCCCAAAGCCAATACAATTCTAATTCAGATGTGAGGAGAAGGGAACTTAAATTTAAGGTTAATGATTGAATTTACTTAAAAATTTCACCTATGAGGGGGGTGATGTGTTTTGGTAAGAAAGAGAAGTTAAGTCCCCTCTATGTTGGCTCATATTAGATTTTAAAGCGAATTGGTAAGGTGGCTTATGAATTGGATTTGCCTTCAGATTTGGCGTCGGTGCATCCAGTGTTTCATATATCATTATTGAGAAAATGTGTTGGTGATCCTAACTCTATTGTGCTATTGGAAAGCATTGAGGTTGAGAAGAGTCTCTCATATGAAGAGGTTCTGGTTGAGATATTGGATGGAAAATTTAGAAAGTTGAGAAACAAAGAAATAGCTTCGGTTAAAGTTTTATAGAGGAACCAAGAGGTTGAGGGTTCTAAATGTGAGGCTGAAGCCGATATGGTATCTCGATATTCTTATCTCTTTTTTTCCATGCCTAGTTGAGGTATTTAGTTTCTTCATGATACAATAAACCCAAAATCATGTATTTCAGTTATTCTCATGGTTTCATATGCATTAGTGTTCATAAAAGGAGTTTTAAAGCTATGTTTTAATTGAGATTAAAGATTTCATGCTTTATGCATTTCTGAGATGTTTTGCATTCATGTTAAGCTGTTATGTTTTGCATTCATTTTTGAGGATGAATGTTACCAAGGGAGAGATATTATAAGACCCTAGAAGTTGAAAAGTTGAAAAATGAGGATCAAAAGATGAAAAGTGCAGCTTTTAGCACCAAGTGATCACCATGAAGGCCATCACGGGCCGTGGTCCGCAACACAGGCCGTGATGCCTTCTGTTGTGACCCCTCCCCAAAGACCACAGAAACTGATACCAAAGGCAGGGACAACGCCTCACCACCACGGGCCAGTAGCTTTTCATGGACCATGGTGAGTTTTGGGGTGGTCACTCCTGCAGACCACCCTACAGGTCCTACACTACGTCTATGGTTTAGGGACCGTGATGACCTCCATGGACCATGAAGGTCTCCATGAAGGAAGTTCTGAAAATCTTCCCCGACAACCCTAGGATTTAGGTCCTAGTCTAGCATCAAGTATCGTGATGGGTCCTTCGTGGTGAGTCCCTGTTTCAATTAAATGAAGGGTACTTTGGTCAATTACCTATTCTTTCACTAATGTATATGGACGTTTTTGGGACTAGATTCATTATGAAATTTATCCTAAATACTCCTAAGTTTATTTCATTCCCTCATTAAATCCCAAACAACTTTAAGACTTCTCTCTTAAAGTTCATTTAAGGGTTCATCTTCTTCTTTAAGTTTGGCTAGGGCTTCTTCAAGAAAAAGTCTCGTTTCTCAATTTCAAGTTCAAATTCAATCAAGGTATGTAGGGATTTATCCATGGGTTCCTTTCACACATGGATTCCCAAAGTTTTTACCCAAAATCTCATGAATTTCAATTGGGTTTGTAATCCTAGTTTGATGAATTGCATTGGGTTGTTTCAGTTATGTTTTTAATCATTATAAGTATGTTTCTACATGAATTACATGATTTTAAGTTGAATTACAAATGCTCGTGCATGAATCTATTTTCAATGATGATATACACAATTATGATTATGAAGTTTAATAAATTCTAAATATTTCCATGGTTTTCATTTAAATTGATTATGTATATGACTTTTACTCTAAATTCAAGTATGAATTATGATCATAGATTACAATTATGTTCAAGTTATGAATTTCATGCAAGTTATGAAAAAAGTGACTTAGGGCCCTATTTGGTGACCTAGGAACTTAATGACATGAACTATGCAAGTATGATATTGTAATGTCGAAAAGTTTATACTCACATTGCAAGTATGACATGAAAAAGAGCTACTCCATGAATTATGAAATTAATAAACAAGTTAAGATATATGCTAAGTTTGATCATTATGTTATGTATTCCATGGGATTTGACTTAGCACCGAATGATGGCTTGAGGTGGGGGCTCGACTTACGGGGTTCTTATATAAAGTCTCTTGTATTATAACTACATGCCACCATAGGTTTTTTTTATGGACTAGCTAGTGGATTCACATATAGTGTATGTACATGGACAGCCTAGCGGGTTAGAGTCTACCTTGGCAAGTAGATTTCCCTTTCTTTCATCGTATGGAGAGATATCGGGATTCCATGCTATAGCTCGCATGGTCTTATATGTCGATTAAAGGTCCTATCCCACACAGTTTCAATTGAGGTATGAGTTCTTATGGTGATTATGAGATTATTTTGATACATTGACCAATGAGATAAATGTGTTAATGTTTTAATGACTTTATCCATGTTTTAATGATATTGGTCTTGCATCTTATTATTCATATTAATTATGTCCTATGTTTATTGTTCGTGCATATTCTCACATACTTAGTATATTTCATGTACAAACGCATACTTTTTACCTTCATTGTATCATAATGTAGGAACCAACGATCACATTCATCCTCTTCCTGCTCGTGGCTAGAGTCTACTATTAGCTTCTTGTTGGTGAGTCCTCACAGTTCGAGGACATGATATTTATTTCTCATTTGATAGTCATACTTCATTACTTCTATGTTGTCTATCAGCTGGGAGATTGTCTCATGCCCCCATCAAGTATTAGAGTCATGTTCGATAGGACGAGTCTACGTTGTTGCTTTCCTATTTTAAGACTTACGTTTTATATGAGATTTTTTTCCGTATGATGATTTAACTTTATTTCTTAATTACCTTATGTATGCTCATGTATGAAATGCTAAGAGGCTTGGTTGGAGTTCTTGGGATTCTACTCATCGTATTACGACTAAGACCTAGGTCGGGTCATGACAATTAAGCTTAGTCCTATATAATACTAATATGTATTAATATACCGACAGAGTATCATAAAAATATATTTTCTACTAATTTATATTTTAAACATAATTGTGACTTTAATAATTTTCTCTTAATTGTTTAATTTTTATTTCTTAAAAAAGAGTCAAATATTTTATGACACCAATAGGGTATAAATAAATTGATAGAGTATCACAGAGAATTCAGTCCTACATGATACCGATATGATATCAATATACCGATGGAGTATCAATGGGAATTAATTCATAGTTTTGATGATGATGTCATGATGACCTCATGCGCGAAATAAGAAAGAAAAAGTGGGATAAGAGAATAAATAGTTTGGGTCATGAATCCATTAAAGGTAAATAGTTTAGATTTGGTCCAATTTGGGCAAATAATTTCATAATTGAGTCTATTTTGTATAGTTTTCCCTACTATTTATTTTATAATGTTAATAGAAGTCATAGGAGAAGGAAAAGATCAAATAGAGATTCAAAAATACTTCGGGAACTAGAATTATTATTGAAACAAGATAGATATGTAGAGTGATAGTATAAAACTCTAAAGTCACTTGACTATAGGGAGAAAACTTCCTAAACTCGATCTACTTTTACATCAAAGTATTGAATACTTCTTACTCTTCTTAGTTTTAAGAGTCTTCTCTTGTGAAATGGAACAACAATTTACCTTTAAATCAAACACTAATTCAATGATTATTTGTACAATATAATGAAGTAAGCACGGAAATAGATCAAGTCACAAAATATGATTAAGGCTTTCCCTTTAAAATTTAAGTTTATGATGTTTCTATGGGGTATATTACATGTCTTAAGTGAGGCTGGAAATGGAAAAAGTGTATAAGGATGCTTGACGTTAGAAACAAACTAAATTGAAGTCGAGTAGTGTGTTGTTTTTGTGGTGTTGCAGGTTGGGGGTTGTTTAATTGTATGTTGTAGGGCTGGAAAGTACTCAAAAAGGGGTGTGGGTGCTGCTGGTTGCAGCCACACGACCCTCTATTTTGTATGGTAGAAGGTTTTATGAAATAAAGGCTAAGAACTCTATTTTGATATCGTAGTTTTGAGCTAGTGGTTTGGAGTTGTATTGAGTAATGTTGAAGTGATTTACTTGTATATATGCTACTGGTTGTTGTTGTTAGTATGGTTGTTGACATAGTGGACGAGTTAAAATCCCAAAGATGTTGAAGTTATAGGGGAGATGCTGCCCGATTTTCGGTAACTTAGGAAATAGTAATGAACTAGTCGAGGGAAATGGATAAGGAAATGACCTCTATGGAGACTTGGTTGTAGAGTTGGAATTGGAAAGTGAAAGGTAATCCATAGTATTAATTTCATGTTAAATAGGTTCAAGAGACGATGAGGCGAACGTATTAGGAGTAATCCGTAAGAGGTATGTAAAGCTAATCGTTCCTTCTTTTGGCATGTCTTTGGCATAAGTATGTAAAGCTAACCGTTCTTTCTCTTGGAATATTTTGACATAAGTATATAAAGCTAATCTTCCTATTTGGCATGGTTTTTATGAAACAAGTATATGACTTTTATATGATTCCAAGGAAGTTCCTATTCGTAGAGCCGCTAGGATGGCCAACTTCTTGATTTTCCAAAGGATATTTTATCATGCCTAGATACGTGTATATAATTCCAAAAGTTCTATTTTGGTATAACTCATAGTGATATTCAAAAGGTACTTGATACGACTCTTGTCTTGATTTTTGAATAATAGCTCATTTTGTTAACTCCATCGAGTCTCAAAAATGATTTAAAGTGCATATATTTTCTCACTACTCCACTCGTGAATGCGTCAATGCTTCCTTCACCGATCTTGGGTCTAGTTTTATTAATATGCATACTTCTCTGCATCGTTTATCATCCCCTGACATGAAGGGGCAGGTACGCCCTGTACATGGGTTTGATTTGTGGAGTATGATGTGCCATGTACACATATGATATGATATGATGTGCCATGTACACATATGATATGATATGATCTGATATGACCATCTGATATGATATGATTTGTTATGGAGATATTCCTTACTCTGGAGTTATGATGTGCTGTGGCACCACTGATGGGGCGGCGACCACGATTTGTTCACCGAGTCCCATAATGGGGTCGAATATGCCATATGTTTTTCTGCGTACATTATCTGTGGTTATGAAAAGCTTTTTAATATTCTGGATATTTTTCTCATTTTTCCACCTTCTGTTCTGGTAATGGCTTTACCTATTACAGCCCATGCTTTACATACTTGGTACATTGTCCGTACTGACCCCTTTTCTTCGGGGGCTGCATTTCATGCCCGTAGGTACAGATGCTCGGTTTGCTGATCCACTCGCTTAGGACATCCACCCTGTTGGTTGGCAGTGCTTCTTTGTCCGGAACCCTATTTTGATACTAACTTTTCTGTTGTACGTTTGTACATATTGGTTAAGGGTACGATGGGGCCCTATCTCATCACATTACTAGGCTATTATTTTTCAGAGGTCTGTAGACTTGTGATGTGGCTTATGTATATATGTTTTGGGCTTTGTGTTTCGTGATGGCCTTAACGGCCCTCTTGTGCTATATTTGTTCTCATGTGCTCTCTAGCGACCCCTTTTTGATTTCTAATTTTGTTTATTCTGCTAACACGCTATGTGGGGCTAAGAGTCTGTATGGGTGCCCAACTCGGGCACCAGTCATGGCCTACGGAGTTGGGTCATGACAAAAGTGGTATCAGAGTGGTTCTTCCTCGAAATGTTTATAGACCGTGTCTAGTCGAATCTTATTTATCGATGTGTTGTGCGTCATATCTATAAATAGGAGGCTATAGGACATTTAGGATGTTACCTTTATTTCATATCTAAGATTGTGTGATAGATCTGAGTCATAGGAAAACTCTTTATATTAACCTTGGATGTTAACAGAACGATGACAGCAATGAAAGGAAGTGACTGACGATATTAGAAGTCACAAGGCACACAGGTAAGCAAAGGCACGAAAGATATCTGTTGGGTAAGGTATTGAAGTAGAACTGAAATGTAAAGTTGTAAATTGAAAGGAAGAGTAGACAAGAAAGTGTAACAGGGGAAGTTCCAGTAGACGTACGAGGTAAGTCCATTTTCATACTGTTGATTGTGGTCACCCTATGTGACTACGATATGATGTGATATGATACATATATAATTATCTTTATACATGTTGGCCCTCTGAGGCACTGTTGGTATTTTTTGCATGCAGGTTTGAGATAATAAGAAATACAGAAGAAACTCTACCCAAATTTTCCTAGAAATAAAAAGAGAATGATATACAGGGTTGTAGTATATCTTGAAAGGTCGTGCCCATAATAATGATGAGATTTGGCTAAACCATGAGTATGGCTAACGTCGAGAAATAAGTTAATTATTGAATTGATGGCAATAGAAACTAGGAGGTCGATATTGATATGGTAAACCGAAGTTGGACAAGACTTATGACCCTAGGGAGATGATTTAGAGAAGACTAGTAGTTCTGGATAGAATTATATATTAAGGTACCGACAAAATTGATACATAGAGATAAACTATGATGAGCTATAATTTAAAGGGAGTAACAGTATGATTAAGACAAGAGTGCAAGGGAAGCAGAATTATGACAGATATGAAGTATTAGTAGGACAGGTTGGGAGATATTAAGGATAAGACTAACTAAGAAGGGTAAGAAACCCATAGTAAGAATCGTGAAAAAGGTTAAGAAGTATTATACTATGGGGTGGAATACGAACAGGATATGATATGAATATAACGAGGATCATTATGAAAATAAGTAAATCCTAGTGAGAAAGTGTCTAGTGATAGGATGTGGTCCGTGTAATAAGAATATAAGGGTAAGTGTGAAATTGAAAAGCGGGCTAGGGAATAAATAAGAAAGTCTTATCAAGTTTTGTAGGGAATGTTGCGAATAAAGATTATGCAATAACATAAATGATAGGAGCACAAGGAAAGAAAGAGTAGCTGAAAGGAGTAAGCAAGAAGAAAGTAAGTTGACTGTGTAACAATAGGTCATGACATGTGTAGCTGAAGATACGAATGCTAAAAGTGACAAAAATACGAAAGACCAAGCTGTAGAAGGATGAGCAACGATATAGAATAGGTGTTAGGAAATGATTGGTATGATACGAATAAATATAGATGGACATAATATGTTTTGGAAATGAGAAAGAGAATTATGTGGAAGTAAGGCATTTCGAATAATACAGAGGTAGTATAAGATCCCTCTTGTGCGGAATAAAAAATAGACATAGAAAGGATAAATGATAAGAGAAATCTCCGGAAGCACCCAAAATAAATATGATTAAATGAATGCAGATATGGAACGAAAGGGGAACGTGCAATATGAACTTAAAAGTGCAATACAACTACATGGTTATAAGGTAAGGCCCTGATTGAGGCGAACTTGGTATGTTGTTGAGAAAATTAGAAGTCGGTGTTGGGTACACAGTAAGGGCAAGGGATATAAGGTATAAAGGGGTGGTGTGTACACACAACATCGCCCGAACAATAGTGGAATCCTTAAGAGATAAAGACGGTAAACTTAAGAAATAAATGGTGCAATATACATTCATCCCAAGAAACAAAGGATATAGGTTGGGATAAAGCTACTCCTGCGAGAGAACTTTGGACAATTATCGTCGGAATACAGGTATTGCCTAATTGAAATTAGAATGACTAAAAGTGCTAATTAACTTTTGATAAAGATAAGTGGAGTGTGGCCTTGGATGAGTTGTTCCATGGGTCACATTACACAAGTACAGATTAATAGATGAGATGTCGTACTATATATGAAAATGTTCTCGTTGCTTCGTGACTTATTCAAGGTTTCGTACATATGAAATCAAGTTATAAAGGATGAAGAAAGAGATGGACATGATATGGTACCAGAGGATTGGGAAAAGAGAATTAGATGAGTTTTGAGATTGGACAAAGGTATAAGTACCCCCCCTCCTTAAGAGGGAAAGAGGGTGAGAAGAATGCAAGGGCAAGATAGAAACAATGGATACTACAATATAGAAGACATGGATGTTTAAACTTCAAGAAGATCCCGTGCTGAAGTACGTTAGAAGAGCTGAAAGCAACTATAATGGGATAAAAGTCAGAATGGTATTTAAGGCGGTGTCAAGAAGTTTTTGGCAAAACCCTGCATGACATAACGTTAGAAGATGGGTGTGTATAAAAAAGAAAGAGTACGACCAGGAAAGGGTATCGAATAACTCAAGAGATCATGTGAAGGATGACGATACCATGCAGAGTCAAAAGCCAAGATGTTGTTTATAGTGTTGGTCGCAAATGATGAGGCGATAGATGAATAACCAAGGAAAAGGGACAGCAAGCCTCCTATGATTGGAAGTGAGAAGAGCAAGGAGTGAATAAAAGAAAAGAAAGAAGTATGATAAGATGGGACAAGCGAGTTTCAATGTGAATAAGATAGGTGAAGCAAAATGAACCCGGAGACAAAAACACTACGTCTACCTCATATAAGTTGTACCGACAGGGTTATGCAACCTATGAATATGTATGTGTTACGTATAGGGCCAAGTGAGTAAGTACGTGATAAAAGGAATAGGGGTTCAATAAGGACAATACAGTTGTAATATTTTGGATATGTTACAGGGAGGTAGAGAAGATATATCAGTACTTGTTCCTTATATCCAAAGGTGAAGGGGAGCCTTGGAGTAACTGGTAAAGTTGTTGTCATGTGACCAGGAGGTCACGGGTTCAAGCCTTGGAAACAGCCTCTGGCAGAAATGCAAGGTAAGGCTGCGTACAATAGACCCTTGTGGTCAGGCCCTTCCCCGGACCCTGCGCATAGCGGGAGCCTTAGTGCACCGAGCTGCCCTTTTTTTTCCTTATATCCAAAGGTAGCCTAAACTCCTAAAAGGATTGGAAGACAAAGGCTATAGAGAAACCGAAAATCTTCATAAAATCCTATAAGATGAGTTAACATTCGAGGACGAATGCTCTAAAGGAGGGAAGAATGTTATACCCTGTACTTTTGTGTCTTAAAAAGACTTTTGTACATTGAGAGGTTTTGAGTTTCTTGAAAGGTTCTTAAGTTTCTTAGAAGTTACCATATGATATGGATAATCTATAACGCTATTAAAAAACTCTAAGGAAAGGAGAATGTGATACCCCATAGTAGAGAAGATTGGAAATAGAGTTATAAGAATCCGGAGGAAGTTGGAGACCAAATAATGAGTTGTAGGACTCGACTTATTTACATAAGCTACCAACTTGGAAATCTTACATACTTAAGCTACTTGAGTACATACCAAGCTTACGTAGTAAGAATTATATAGGTTCGTAAAGTAAGACGAGATTATGAACCCACAAAGGGGAAAAGAGAGTGCCACGTGGCAGCATAAGAGAGTGCCACATGGCAGCATGAGAGAGTACCACATGGTAGCAGCTGGAGCAAGGGTGGTTGACCCCACATGCCACGTGGAAGACCATGATCGGAGGAAGGGATGTGTTGGCCCAATGAGGGCTTGACATGATTCACCACTTAGGGTTTGACATGTGTCACTACTTCGGGGATGACATGTGTCCCCTCTTAAAGTGGCCTATATATATATATAATTTATGACTTTAAGTTCATCTTTATCCTATAAGTCATCTTATCTTCAAGAAAGTTCTAGACAAAAAGAAGAGAAGAGAAACTTAAGCTAGAGAGAAGAAAGAGCTACGATTTTGGGAGAAGAAAAAGGTAAGTTCTCCAATTACGTTCCATAAATTAATTATATGGGGTATACCACGAAGGTATAAAGGTGTTATTAATATAAATTTATAGTATGGAGCAGCCCCAAACGGACAACAAACAGCCATGAAGTTTCAGTCGCGCTAGAAGAACTTACGAGGCAAGTTTTGGCGAGTTTTGGGCAAGGTAAGGCTTTCCCTTTCAAATTGAAGTTTATGATGTTTATATGGGGTATATTACATTTCTTAAGTAAGGATGGAAGTGGAAAAAGTGTATAAGGATGCTTGACGTTAGAAACAAACTAAATTAAAGTCGAGTAGTGTGTTGTTGTTGTGGTGCTGCAGGTTGGGGGTGGTTTAATTGAATGTTGCAGGGATGGAATGTACTCAAAAAGGGTTGTGGGTGCTGCTGGTTGCAGCCACACTACCCTCTGTTTCGTATGGTAAAAGATTTTATGAAATAAAGGCTAAGAACTCTATTTTGATATCGTAGTTTTGAGCTAGTAGTTTGGAGTTATATTGAGTAATGTTGAAGTGATTTACTTGTATATATGCTAATGTTTGTTTTTGTTGGTATGGTTGTTGACATGGTGGCCGAGTTAAAATCTCGGGAATGTTGAAATTATAGGGGAGATGCTGCCCGATTTTTGGTAACTTAGGAACTAGTAATGAACTAGTCGAGGGAAATGGATAAGGAAATGACCTCTATGGAGACTTGGTTGTAGGGTTGGAATTGGAAAGTGAAAGGTCATTAACCATAGTATTACTTTCATGTTAAATAGGTTCAAGAGACGATGAGGCGAACATATTATGAGTAATCCGTAAGAGGTATGTAAAGCTAACCGTTCCTTCTTTTGGCATGTCTTTGGCATAAGTATGTAAAGCTAATCGTTCCTTCTCTTGGAATGTTTTGACAGAAGTATATAAAGATAATCTTCCTTTTTGGAATGATTTTTATGAAACAAGTATATGACTTTTATATGATTCCAAGGAAGTTCATATTCGTAGAGCCACTAGGATGGCCAACTTTGATTTTCCAAAGGATATTTTATCGGGACTAGATACGTGTATATGATTCCAAAAGTTCTATTTGGATATAACTCATAGTGATATTTAAAAGGTACTTGATATGACTCTTGTCTTGATTTTTGAATAATAGCTCATTTTGTTAACTCCATCGAGTCTCAAAAATGATTTAAAGTGCATTTAGTTTCTCACTACTCCACTCATGGATTCCTCAATACTTCCTTCACCGAGCCTAGGTCAGATTTTGTTATTGTGCGTACTTCTCTGCATCGTTCATCTTGCCCCGATGTAAGGGGCAGGTACGCCCTGTACATGGGTTTGATTTATGGAGTTATGATATGCCATGTACACATATAATATGATATGATCTGATATGACCATCTAATATGATATGATTTATTATAAAGATATTCCCTACTTTGGAGTTATGATGTGTTGTGGCTCCAGTGATGGGGCGACGACTACGATTTGTTCACCGAGTCCCATAATGGGGCCGGATATGGCATATGTTTTTATGCATACATTATTTGTGGTTTTGAAAAGCATTTTGATATTCTTGATATTTTGCTCATTTTTGCACCTTTTGTTCTAGTAATGGCTTTACCTATTACCATCCATGCTTTACATACTCGGCACATTGTCCATAATGACCTCCTTTTTTCGGGGACTGCATTTCATGCCCACAGGTATGGACACTCGGTTTGCTGATCCGCTCACTTAGGATATCCACCCTGTTGGTTGGCAGTGCTTCTTTTTCCGGAACCCTATTTTGATACTAACTTTTCTGTTGTACATTTGTACATATTGGTTAAGGGTACGATGGGGCCCTGTCCCGTCATATGACTAGGCTATCATTTTGTAGAGGTCTGTAGACTTGTGATGTGGGTTATGTATATATGCTTTGGGCTTTGTGTTCCATGATGGCCTTAACGGCCCTCTTGTGCTATATTTGTTCTCATGCGCTCTCTAGCGACCCCTTTTTGATTTCTACTTTTGTTTATTCTGCTAACACGCTAAGTAGGGCTAAGGTTACGTATGGGTGCCCAACTCGGGCACCAGTCACGGCCTACGGAGTTGGGTCGTGACATACACAAACTTTGAAAGATGTTGAAAGCAGAACAAAATTCACCCAACCAAGCAATTTCCTCCCTTTCCCCCTCAAAAAATAAATATTATCAGTAAAATTTAAATTCATGTGAAGCAAAACAATATAAGTAATTAAAAGGAATACACATATATGGATACATGCCTGTGGAGTACAACATTAGATGATATATATATATATATATATATATATATAGTTTGAGGGGTGTTTGTTAGCCTAGATGTTGGCATCAATCATCCAGTACATAACTAGTCTATACAAATGAAAAGCACTATCTAATCTCCTTAACTTGTTATTTTGCTTCCTTATTCGTTAGTCCACATAATTCTATTTATAAGATCTTGTTTCTTTACCTTATAACTTCTCACTAAATTTACAAATAGCAGCTCTTTAATCGTCTTTACTATTCACTTACCCTAAAACAATTAATTTCTTTTTATCCATTCTTCTTTAAATCTTCTCAACTATCTAATATTCTTCTTGGATCTTCTCCCTAGTTGCTTTGATGTTTTGGTTTTCTAATACTTTAGGCGTCTATATATAGAGAGAGACACCTTATTTTGATTTATTATATTTGGATATAGCTTGATAATTTATAGTGAAAGAAGCATATTATGTGCAGTAGGGGCCATTGAAGGCCTCACAAAGACAAGAGGCTTAGGGAGTTAGTTGATAAATATGGACCTTATAATTGGAATGCTATAGCAGAAAATCTTCAAGGAAGATTAGGTAAAACAAAGTGAAATTCAAATATTTCTTCTTCAAATTGTTTTCTCTTACTTTTGTATTTAATACTAATAGCATTATGGTGTCTAATGTTCATGACCAACAAGGATATGATAACAATAATAATAACAAAAAATTTATCATATATATCCAAAAAAATTGAGCAAATTGTACATGCTTTTTATTTGTTTGTAGTCTTTTAATTATGCATCTCAATTTTGAAAGAGTTTGGTAATTTACTTCATTTTCCCATCATGAAATTATGGTCAAAAAAGATATCTTCTTTAGGAGATTCTTAGTTTGAACTAGTTTATCAGATTTGTTACAGCAGCAACTAGGGTAGGATGAGGACAGTTTGATTTTAGGGGAATTTTTAGATATGAAAAGTCTTTTAAGCATAATTATTCTATATGGGTATAGTTTCTCTAATTACTTATAATGGCAAACATAAAATTTTCCATTATACAAAAGATGTAGCGAATTATACAAACGTTATACCCACAAATTATTTGTATATCAAAATATACAAACAACGGTATACATATGTATTTGTATATCTGGCAAGCATGATTGATATAGAAGAAGAGAGAGGCGAGCGAGATCGAGAGAGGGAGGAGAGAGGCGAGCAAGAGGCAAATTGTATATGTATATTTTGTCAAAAAATTATATATATGTAATTGGTATACATATGTATTTGTATATCTGGCAAGCGAGATTGAGAGAGAGGAGCAGAGAGGAAAGTGAGATTGAGAGAGAAGAGTAGAGAGGCGAGTGAGATCGAGAGAGAGAGGAGAGAGGCAAGCAAGATCTAGAAAGAAGGATAAAGGCGAATGAGATCGAGAAAGGGAGGAGAGAGGCGAGCGAGATCGAGAAAGGGAGGAGAGAGGCGAGTGAGAGGCGAACTGGATATGTATATCTGTTGAATTGTATATGTATATTTGTCAGAGAAATTGTATAATGGTAACTGATATACATATATATTTGTATATCTGGCAAGCGAGATTTGCATACCACGTAATATAGATAGCTATGTTTGCTGCGAGTCATAATTATTTCTAAACTATACCCTAAATGCGTAATATAGTAGTAAGGTTTGTCATATTGCGTAATTTTTCGTTGATTTTATTCTATTTTTTAAAGGGACAGTGGTTGTTCGATTGTCAAGAAGCTGGTCATATTTCCTTCTTGTTTTTATTTTATTTATTAACACTCTTTATCCTATGGGTAAAAATTAAGTTCAACTTGAAATTTTTTAAATATTTATTTTCTGTTTCTTCTTTATATTTTTATTTTCAATGTATTTAGATTTTGGTTGCAATAATTTAATGACGGGAATTTTTTTTGGTAAATCGATATTTCAGTAAAAATTTACTTATATTAAGTGTTCAAACCGAATCATACTAGTTACACATTTACCATGATTAAGTGATAAGACAAGGTAAGATTAATGTGCATTTATTGATTATATGTATAGATGTCATATATATAGACACATATTATGTATTTATTGAATTGATATAAATTAAGTTTTAATTCTATATAATTTTATATGAATATACAATTGCATACGTATAATGTTTCATATTCTTTGCCCACGAAACAACTTTACTTATATATTTCTTTCATTTCAATTTGTTTCTTTTATTTTTCTTTTGTCTATTACAATAAGAATGTCTCTTGTAACTCTTTAATTCCATAATTCTATATGACATGTTTACTACGATGAGATTAAAGGGCATTTCTTCTTAAATTGTGTGACAAGTCAAAACCACACAAGCAAATAGTAAAGACATATATACTGAACCTTAAACTATGTATTGTTGTTAATGGTAGGGAAGAGTTGTAGGTTGCGATGGTTCAATCAGTTGGATCCAAGAGTTAATCGCAACCCTTTCACAGAAGAGGAGGAAGAAAGACTTCTTTCTGCTCATTTAATTCATGGCAATCGATGGGCTATAATTGCTTGTCTTTTCCCTAGTCGGACTGATAATGCTGTCAAAAATCACTGGCATGTTATTATGGCACGATAATATAGAGAACGGTCAAGGAATTTCGCAGAAAGAGACGCTACTCATCAAAAATCATCGTCGTCAAGGGAGCAACATAGTTATATGAAAATAATTAATAATGAGATAACAAGGAGTTTCAATTCAAATTTGACACACAATAATTTTGTTTACCCGAATGATCTTTTTCATCATGCTAAGATGGATCAAGGTAATCTAACTTTTGAACATTTATTTATTTTCTCATTTGCTCTAGTAAAGTGACATGGAATTGGACATCGATTAATTAATTACCACTCTATTTTGTTTTAGTTTTTTTTGTTTTATAAACTATACAAAAACCACTGGAAAGAAAAGGACATGTTCTATTGCCTTGTAAGAATTTGTGTCTTATATAGATTCTTTTATGGTTAGTTTTATGTACAAATAAAAATCAACCTGCGGAGTTCTACGACTTTCTGCAAGTGAATACCGACTCTAACAGAAGTGAAGTGATACACCATACTAGAATAGAGATGATGATGAAGTTGAACAGGAAGTTGCTGATCTTCATCAGAGCAAAGCCGGCGTTGGAGACTCAGCATAAACTCCATTTATTTCCTAGTAGTGTAGTTCAGAATATATAGACTTCTTTTTCTATTTTGTGAGCATTTAGTCCTCAATATATACAAGTTATATATACTCTAGAGTTTAGACTTGTAATTGCTATATAAGACTCGAGAATAGAGATACAAAGAGATAAATATCTATCCTATCACAACTACAAACTCTCATTTTTTTAAAATTTTTTTTGATATATAATTTCCCAGGTTCACTGGGGTGTTGCATTATTTCTTATTAACAGGAGGAGGATATGTCGGAAAAAGCAACACCGACTAATTTTCGTCCCTTGGACCGTCTTCAAGCAGAAAAATAATAACATAAATATTTAACGTGAAAATCCAATATGGAAAAATCACGGACCACCCAGAAAAATATTCGCTAAATGGAAATTCACCCATATAATAAATAATATTTCTCTCACACACCTCAATACCTATAAATATTATACCCAACAGACCTTCAAGAGATATCATCCTAAATTCCTCAATGGTAAAAAAAATACCATATCATGTATTTTACTATTGTAAAATATCATATCAAGTATTTTATACATTTTGGTATTTAGTGTATTTTTGTGTAGATACAAACAATGGAGCTAAGCTCCTTAAATAGCTTACAAAAACTATATGCATCTGTTATCTCACTGATGTGCGATAGCCAACATTTTTTACTTTCTTGTTTTTTCCTTTTTTAAACCAACAAACTAAACCTTTGAAAAAGAAGAAAAAATTCAATTCATTGGCCTTTACAGTTGTCCAGCTACACATAACAGAGTCAATTCTCCACCTGACTCAAACCTCGACAAATCATGTGCAACTGCAACTTTCACATTGTCTACTACTGACACTCATAATTCTAAATTCAAGAATTATCATACCACTGCCATAAAGAGTACATCCACTTAGATTAAAAAACCAATCCAAGAATTTTTACTTGAAAGTGCTTCCTAATTTCAAGAATGTCAATTTCGGCTCATGTCGAAAAAAACCTTGCTAATAACTTATGGTGCAACCCTTTTGTTGATTTTTTGAGAGTTCATTAACAATCAACATCATTTCCACCACACACCTTGGCATTACCAATCAACAAATGCCTATGTGCAAATTGTAGACCGCTAAAATTATTCCATCCTTTATCATGACAACCTTGGAGAACATGTCATAAGGATTTATATCCCAGCGTACAGTCGGATTCTTTGCCAAACAACCCCTTACAATCCTACCTTGTCTAAGTTTACTAGTTGTTGATCAAAATTCTCAGTCCACAAAGATTTCAAAATTCCACTAGTCAAATCCTCAATTTTATTTTTACCATTTGACCAGACTTGAATCTTTAACCACCTCTTTTGATCCCTCATTACATTTATATAATACCCCGGGTATGTGAAAGTTAGAGTATGATATAATTAATTAGCCTTGTTGGATTCATTGATGAGTCAAGGATGATTTTCATTAAGGGTATTATAGACTTTTCCCAATTTTTAGTAGAGAATGAACCTAGATATTTTTGGGGCTATGTTCCTAACCTATTTAATCCCTAAAGCTCTAAATTCTCCTCATTCATTCACAATTCACCCATTATAAAATTCTATCCCACAAAAGGCTCTCAAGACCTCTATTGAAGATCAAGCAAGTATTCTCTAAAATTCTCAATTAATCTTCAAGTTTTGTTCAAGCTACTTCAAAATTCTTATTCCAGGTATGTGAGTTTCATCCATGGGTACCTTTCACCTATGGATTTCAAAGAATTTCTTAAATCATCTATGAATTCCAATTTCATCATTGAAACTTCTCAATTTCGATTTCAATTGTGTGAACTATGATGTATTTTGTGAATTCAAATTTTTTTTAGTATAAATTGATAAATAATTGCTTGGGATTGGTAGATTCTTCATATGTAATCACTTTATTGCTATTTAGGGCATATGATCTCATTATGGGGAATGAATAATCTTAAAAAATGCTGAAAAATCTAAAAATTAATCGCAGAAACACTGGGGCGGCCCGCCACCATCGCGCTGCGAACACCCCTAGTAGTTTGGGCCTGACGCAGTGCACCTACAGTGCGCCATCACCTAATAAGAAATAAAATGCATTCAGTGAATGAGATATATGTTTTGTGCATAAATTGCATTCACCAAGTGTGATTTATATGTAAAAAATATATGTTTTATTTTTTTATTACTGATCCTTACCTCTCATCAACTACTCTTTCAAGTGCATGAATTATATTTCATTTATGACTTAAAATTTCATAGAAGTATGAATTACTACTAGATTGCATGATGTTAACTTAGTTTGCAAAGACTAATGCATAACGTTTCTTTCAAGTATGAAAATTCAAGCAGGAGTTATAAAGAGTTTGATTACAAATGAGATATGAGATATGATGAGGTTGAGCTATGATGCTTCAAGAAGTTATTATAGTGTGATAAGTCCAATTCTCATACAATCATGGTGATAAATACAATTCTTACCAAAGTTTATGGATTCTTATGAATCACTAAAGTTAATGAGCTACTCTAATGATTTATTTTCATGTTGATGTTAATGATAATGTATTAATATTTTAATGAATTCCTTTGGGATATTGACTAAGCACCGAGAGGACTTTTAGGTGGGTTTTGGTTCGGTAATGTAGTTAGTTACTCTAGAGAATCCTAGTAGCAACCTATATTCCCAAACTACATAGCCACCGTAGGTTTCCTTAATGTCCTAGGTAGTGGATCCGCATATAGCGCAATTGAATTAAGTTGAGTACCATGATGGAGTATACCCTGGTAAAGTAGACTTCGCCTTCTCGATGTGGGGATCATCGAATTCCATGTTATAGCTTGTATGGTCTTAGATTTTGATTAAAGGACTTATCCCATACAAGTTATACAAAATGATATAAGATTTACAATTAAGTTTATGATGCATTGACTACATGATTTTAATATGAATTCAAAGTCTTCAAGATCATATACATGCTTTTCATTACATTGGTCATGCATACTATGTACATACTGCCTATATGATTATTTCATTGCTCATGCTTTTATATCACATACTTAGTACATTCAAATGTACTAATATATATTTTGCCTACACTGTATCAAAATGTAAGGGTCGGAGATCACATCCATCCTCCACGTGGTTAGAGTTGAGTTGCTATAGTCCATTATTGGTGACTTCTCATTTTTCAAGGGCAAGGTTATGAGTTTCTTTCATGTTAAAGACTATACTTCTCATTGAGCATGAGCTAGGGACTTGTTTTAACCCCCGTCTATATTATTTATGTAGAGGCTTGTTGGACATATTATGTATTGTCTTGTGTTGTCATTTTGACTTGACTATGATATTTTCGCAATTTCTTCTAGTTTATTTAAGTCGATTCTTATTGTGTCGTGTATGTGTTCATGTATGATACGTAAGATAGCTTGGTTAGAGTCGTTCAAGATTCTGATAGTCGTGTCATGCCTAGGACCTAGTTTGGATGGTGATAAACTTAGTATCATAGCACAAAATTTTTAAAGTGTCCTAGAGAGTCCAACATGCCGCGCCAAGTAGAGTCTTGTTCATTAGTGTGAAGTGCGCCATATCTATAAATAATAGGCTATGAGGCACTTTAGGAAAATATCACTTCTTTCATGATTTATGTCGTGCGATAGAGTGTACTCTAAGCCTCTTTCCTCTAATAATTGTTCTTTGTAATTTTTAGAAAATGCCTCCACGAAGATACCCCACCTGAAGGAATGTGGTTGAGAAGGAGAAACAAGATCCAAATAACCCTTTGAACGACCATGTTACTAATGCTGAGTTTCGAGCAGCGTTCCAAGTGGTTGCTCAAGCCATGAAGGTGAAAATAAACCAAGAGGTTGTAGCTCCCGTGAACCCAAATGTGGGTACGATGACAACTAAGGTTCATGACTTTATGAGTATGAATCCTCTAGAGTTTTGGGATTCCAAGGTGGATGAGGATCCACAAGAATTTATTGAAAGCATTCATAAGATTGTAGAGATAATGGGGATAAGCCCGATTAAGAGGGTGGAGTTGGCTACTTATCAATTGAAAGGTGTTGCTAGAATTTAGTTTGACTAATGGAAAAGTAAGAGACCTATAGAGGTGGGCCCTATGAATTGCGGAGAGTTCAAAGAAGTGTTTCTTGATCACTTCTTCCCATTTGAGGTAAGGGAGGCCAAGATACAAGATTTCATTAACCTCACACAATGGAATTTGAGTGTGAGGGAGTATTCCCTCAAGGTCACCCAATTATCAAAGTATGCTCTGTTTATGGTTGTTGACCCAAGAGCTCATATGAGCAAGTTTATTTTGGGTATCTTCAATTTGGTGTCTAAGGAGTTTAGGTTATCCATGTTGATTAGGGAAATGGATATCTATAGGCTCACGAACCATGCAGAGAAAATAGAGGATGAGAAGCTAAGAGAAAAATATAAAGAATCCAAAAGGGCAAGGACCGATGGTGGTGATTCTTTTCATGCTAGGTTCGAAAATGGTGGGCGTCCCCAATTGCGCCAAATGTACTCTAGTTAAGGATCTTTGAATTCTCCTACTCAAAGGTTTCACAAAGATAGGCTGCCCAACCCTAAACCTCAAGGAGAAGTCCCGAATGGCCAAGTTATCCCTGCATATAGGAAGTGTGGAAAGAATCACAAGAGAGAGTGTATAGCGTGATTGAATGTGTTCTATAGGTGTGGCAAGCCGGGTAATCATGCTAAGAAGGTGTAGGTATAAAGATGGTCGTCCTCAAGGCAAAGTTTCTCATGGAGAGAAAATAAAACAAGGTGCCCAATCCCAATGTAACAACCCAAATATTTCAACACCAAGACCCGACCATTCTTCATATGTGTATAGAATCGAAATCGATTAATTCTTATTGTATATATGAGTTAGAATCAATTCCTAAATATTTTAAGTGTATTAGATGTGTTTTAGGGTCATAAGGGATCTCTAACACCAAGCCAACTCCAAAGAATTTCTATCGGCTAAGTTTTAGTATGTGTCCAAAATAGGGTCAACTTCAAAATGCCCATATTACCTATTAGATAAGGAATTAGATGTTCCATAACCTATCAAATTAAAGGTCTTTGATTCCTCTTTCCAATGCCAGTAAGTTTGCCTCATTCTTAGTTTGGAGTAAAATGTTATGACCATTTTACTATAGACTATCACTACAGCAATTTCAAGCCTGACGCTAGAGTGGTGCCCGACAGCACTATAAAGTCCAAAATCAGTTGCAGTAGTTTTGGCTCTGGCGCGATGCGCTACTATAGAGCCTACAGGGTTTTGAGCCCATTTTCCATATTTTTTTGATGAAGGGCATCTTGGACAATTACCTAATAACATATACATGAACTTGGACGCATTTTGGGTTATTTGTGCTGTCTTTTGCCTCTACAAAACCCTAAACTTCATCCTCTTTTTACCCAAATCACTGTCACGACCTAAAAACTGAGGTCACGATGACACACATCTCAAAACCCAATCTGATGTGTAACCCTAAAAATAAAACTCATACAAGACTCCCAAAGGGGAAAGTGATGCCACGATTTAAATAAAAAGAAAAAAAAATGAAGAAATTATCCCAAAACCTGGTGTCATAAGTATAAAGAGCATCTAATACAAGGTTCGACTCTGAAGATACAACATAAGTCTCTGAATGATACAAAAGACTGAAAAATAAAGATAGACTAGTGACGATCCGAATTCTGGAACCTCACCACTAATCTGAGAATACACAATCCGCTAGAATATTAACTGCCACGTGGGGTACCCCGACTAATATCTGCATCAAAAAGGGACACAGAAGTAGGGGTGAGTACAATTCACATGTACTCAGTAGGTTTTAGCTGACTGAGTATAAGGAATTAATCAAACCTATGAAATAAACTAAGGAACGCTTCCACCTGCATACAGAAAAGTCTCACTTCGGCATCGGTGCCGCCAGTTTATATATATATTGGCGCGAGTAAAGTAAACCCATAATAACAGCTCATAATCACAATTAATCAGATAATTCAAGCAGCACAGATATCAATGCAATGCAATGTAATATGATGATGCAATGATGTGGTGGTACGGTGGAATCAAGACTATCGCACAGCCTGTCGTATACACCTGCCGAGCTGTGCTACCAAGCAGGACCCATGGGGGTCTCACAGACCATATACCTCAATCACAATATCTCATTATCCTTGCCACCTCCTCATGGTCAAGGGATCACAATGCATCCACTACCCTGCCGGAAAACTGCCTCGGTCAGGGACTCAAGATACAAAGGTTAGGATCACAATGCATCCACTACCCTGCCAGAAAACTGCCTCGGTCAGGGACTCAAGATACAAAGGTTGGGATCACAATGCATCCACTACCCTGCCGGAAAACTGCCTCGGTCAGGGACTCAAGATACAAAGGTTTAAAGGTGTTTCATTTTCTTTCTCAAAAAGAATTTCCATATTTCTCAACTTCCCAAGTTTCATGATATGATGAATGAGGATGAATGCATCAAAACACATATGCATGGAAGTAATAATCAACTCACATGTGGTATAAGGTTCAAAGTTCTCAAAACTTAACCTACACATGATATTCACCCTCAATAAATAGTAATGGGAAGAACACACTTTCATTTAAATATTCACCCCTTTCTCAACAATATTTCAATACTCAAGTATGCTCAAAACCCCCAACTCAATCTCTCAGGCGGCATCACAAGTCAAATAATATACTCAAGCCTCTCTCTTAGGCAAATCATAATTCACATGCTCTCAAAGCAAATAAGATAACAAATAAGGCCCCCACCCGGGCTATGTAATACAAATAAACTCCATCACGGCAACATATTAATAAATAAGCCTCCACACGGGCATCACAATATATATAACATTCTCAACTCATACTACAACCCCATCCCAAAGTCTATAACATATGAATGACTAATTACCCCATCTCAATCTCAAAGAAAGATAGCCAAACCTACCTCAATTGCCGAAACCGCACTCGAATACCTCCACCGGACAAGTAACTCTCGAATTCAGCGCTCGGAATGACAACCCACTATCAACAATGAAACATACACATCACAAGGAGTCCAATGACACCCATATTGATAGGTTTCGGAACCGGGGGTAAAATGGTCCAAAAATTAACTATTTTCGAAAAGGGTCAAATCTGTAAATTTATTGAACAATCCCATTCTATTGGTAATAAGGAACTCATGGTTGAAAAACCCATAAAAATAGAGCTCAAAACGAGTTGGAAATCACAATTTTAAATTCGGATTAGGGAAGAAACAAAGATTTTTGGGGTTTTAAACTAAAATTTAAGAGTTAAAATCATCAAAAACTTAATGAAAAAGGAAGGTTTTAGGTCAAAAATCACTTACCCAACACTTTGCCTCGAAAATCTCTTCTCAAATCACCTCAAGGAGTTCAAGAACTCAAACAAATGTTGAAAAATATTGAAATGAGAAGAAAGGGGCATTTTCTGCCCAAAAAGTTACTGTTCACACGTGTTACTGTTCACGCGTGTTACTGTTCACGCGTGTTTTGTACAAATTTACGAAAATCACCCTCAAGGTCATTACAATCACCTCCTGCAAAAACAAAATCTCTCAAACTCAAAGGATTCAAGCTTCCCACTGAATGCCTAACATCAAGACTTCTCCAATTCAGGTATGTGGATTTTCATATATGGGTTCTTCCACCCATGGAGCCCAAATTTTTTCTCAACTTAGTATTTTAATTTTTAATGATGAAATCCTATGGGCTTTTACATGATGGTTCCAAATGCATAAATTATGATATATTTGAACTTTATTTGACTATGTTGACTTGTGTTCATTCTTATTTACATGAAATGGATAATTGTTTCAAGGTACTTATATGAAGGTTTGAAAGGTAGTTTTAAAGTGCATATGGTGGATTTTTAAAGATGTTTGATTTGATGCATTTATATCACTCTCATGCAAACAAGTATTCTTTAAATATATTTAAAAGTCTTTATAAAATGATTGATTCATGAAAGGGCTTCTTAGCCCAAGTAAGATTTCAATGTGAAAGGACAATTCTAACATTGAATCAAATAAAATGTTTAAGGTTATAATATGATATGCATGACATCCCTATAGGCCATCAATGCTTTTGAATATTTTTTCAAAAAGGAAGGTCTGTTTAACATGGTACCCAGAATACCATCACTGATTGTTGACCTAATTTTCTTATAAATCAAGGTTCATTAGTAAAACTGGTAAATAGGGCATGGAATCCATGATGATATTATGAACCAAAGGTTTTAATGAGCAATTCCACCGATTGATGTTTTAATGTTAAAGTTTCTATATTGATATTCAAATATTATTCTGCGGGATTTGACCCAGCACCGAATGTAGCATGTAGATGGGGACTCGACCTAAGGGGTTCTTAAGTAAAGTCTCATATTGCTTTAATTATGTGCCACCATAGAGTCCTTGTTGTCTAGGCCTTTGTAGCCATAAAATATTAAAGTTAAAATTAAATAATGTTAAAGTTGATTGAAGTTCTACTTGGCATGTAATCTATCCATGCCAACGTAGGGGGATATGTTGGATTCCATATAATAGCTCACATGGTCTTAAATGTCGATTATGGTTAGTTTCCCACAAAATAAATGTTTTAAGGTTTCATATGATGATGTATAATGCATGTATTCACTTATTCATATTGCTTACTCATGTCTCTCTCTTATGTTCTTTATTTCATAGTATACTCACATACTTAGTAAATTCAAAGTACTAATGCATACTCTTGCCTACATGATATCAGCAGGTAGGGACTAATGATCCTCCTTGATCTCCTCCACATGGCTAGCTCAGATTATCTTGAAGATTGCTTGTGGTGAGTTTCCATATTTTGGAAACAACATCCCTTTTATTCTAACTTATGTTATGTAGAACATTAAGACTTCTATTAGACATTTCTTGGCACTTATTTTGAGGGTGAGCTAGGGACATGTCTTAGCCCCCGCCAAGTTTATTAGTAGAGGTATGTCTGAACACAAATGGAAAATGTTTTGAAGTTGTTAAGGACTCTTATTCTATGATATTTCCCTTAGTCCCATTTTCCCTTTTTATTTCTGCTTGTTATTATATGTCATTACCTATGAAAAACTAAATAAATTCTAAGAGGCTTAAGTGAGGTACCCTCGGGTATCTCATTCATCGTGTCACATCTAGGCCTTAGGCTTGGGTCATGACAAACTTTGTATCAGAGAATGAGGTTTTGAAATGGTCCTCAGATTACAACATACCACGTAGAGTAGAGTCTTATTCATCGGTATGAAGTGCGCCACATTTATAAATAGGAGGCTATGAGGCATTGAGGAAAAAATATCAATTCTTTCATGATTCCATTGTATGGTAGAGTTGAACCCTATTAGGATTCCTTCTAACTCGTGCCTTATGTATTTTAGAATATGTCTCATCAAGAAGAAATCTACCAGAAGATTGGTCAAGATGGTAGATGTTTCATTCCTGATGACCCATCCTCAAATGTCAATATCTCTAATGCGGAGATTCTTTATGCCCTTATGTGGTTGGGTCGAGTTGTGACCGCTCAATTGAATCAACACAAAGTAACTCTGGTTCACACGAATGTTAAGAAAAGGAAATGGGTGAATAAAAGGAGTAATATATGACTTTAACCATCAGAAGATGTCAAAGGCGGAGACGTCTGGCCCTTGTTTTATGAAGGGTGATGGCAAGGAAAAGTCCTTCCTCTTATGTGGTAGGAGTAGTAAAAACCATCTAGGGGAGTGTTTATATGGTACAAAGAGTTGTTATAGTTGTGGAAAAAGTGGACATAAGGAGAAAGACTATCTAGTGGCATCTAGAAAAGAGAGGTAGTTCAAGAATGCTCGAGGTAAAGGTAAAACTTCTTAATCCAAGCCCGATGGTAGTTTTAGTGCATCTACTATTTCCAAGTGCTTCAAGTATGGGAAAGACCATAGGTGAGAGTGCTTAATGGGGTTGGATGCTTGCTATAGGAGTGGAAAGCCGGGTCATTATGCAGGGGAGTGTAGGATTGGTACTAGACCTCAGGCTCTGGCCCAGACTACAAGTCATCCAAATCAAAGTGCTACTACATCAGATGGCGGTCAGTGCCAAGAAAAGATTGTATTCCTTTCAGATTCATCAAAAGTTAGAGGATTATCCCGATGTTGGGAATTGTAAGTTAAAGGTTTTTGATTTTTAAGTGCATGCATTGTTATATCTGATAGAAATTTGTGGTTTGTTGCTTTATTTATTGCTAATGGGTTTGATGTATATCCCAAAATATTATTGGAACCCTATTTGGTGTCTCCCCCATTGGTGAGTCATTTACTGTAAAAAAATCTATAAGGATTATCCCATTTTATCTTGCTCAAAATTGTTCCTTCTGATCTCATTGAGCTTGAAATGGTAGATTTTGATGTTATTCTTGAATGGAAGGATCATGATTCAGTAGTAAAGGGTAAGTTCATTTCCTTTCTTAAGGCCCAAAAATTGATTTCAAAGGGTTGCATTTATCATATTATGAGGGTTAGGAATATCAACTCCGAAAGTCTTTCTCTTGAGTCGACTCCCATGGCTAATGAGTTTTATGACATAAGTGTGTAATCTCATCCAAGTAATGCCAATGTGTGGAAGGTGCACTTAGTAGGGTATTTATGAAGAGCGTGGCTCATGTTGATGAAGGGAAGAGGGAGTTGTAAGGATGTCCATCGGTTGGCGAGGGTGAGGTTGAGTGGTTTCGATTATGGTGGTGCAAATTGGGTTCGAATAGTCTTTAGTAGTAGATATTAAGTCAAACAATATCTTGATCCATCATTGGCAAAGTTGAAGGAATTGGTGGGAAATAAGAAAGTAGAGGTCTTTTCCCAAGGGGGAGACAGAGTACCTAGTTATCAAGGTCGGTTATGTGTTCTGAGGTTAATGATATTAGATGAGTCATGATAGATAGAGAAGGAGTATATGTTCCATATTATGATGATTGAAGTATGCTTATGCCATTTTAGGCTATAGACATAGAGGAAGAGATAGATGGGATCTTTTTTTGTGGAATAGATAGGTAAGAGTATATTGGTGTTCTCTTGGTAGGAGATAATGAAAATATTGATGTAGAGATGTTAAGGTAGGCATGAAAATTCTTAGGTAATTATGACTTCAAGGGATACATAAAGTGGTTAAAATGGTAGGTTTGAATATGTGGTTGTAGGTATATGGGTGATGGTAGTAGGATATTGATGATTTCTCGTTAAGGGTTTCAAAGGAGTGTATTAAAATGGTTATAGAACTAGTCTTGAATATGGTATTGATGGCATGTGGGTAAATGTTCGATGTATTGGGCGTTTCATTATTAAGTATCAAGGTTTGTGGAATATGGTAGTAAGGGGTAGTACTTCTGGGATAGATTTTCCTATAGAGGTATAGGATCCTAAGGATGTTTGGTAAGGTGGCCTATGAATGTGATTTGTCATTGGAGTTAGCCCTGGTTCATCTAGTGTTTCATGTGGTTATGTTGAGGAAATGTGTGGGAAATCCTAGTTTCATTATTCCTTTGGAGATAGTGAATGTTGATGATAATTTGACTTATAAAGAGGTTCTGGTTAAAATCCTATATCAGCATGTCAAGAGATTGAGGAACAGGGAAGTTCGAAGTTCCATCCGTCGAAGTCCTTTGGAGAAATCAACAAGTTGAAAGTGCTACATGGGAAGTGGAAACAGATATAATGAAACGTTACCCTAATATTTTTCACTCTACTCAAGCCTAAGGAACTAAGTTATCCATGCTTAAGTGTTTGAGGCTCCTATGTTTCAGTTTTCTTAAGTCCTCATATGCATGCATGTTCATGAAGTTAAATTTTAAATTCATATTTTATGCCAAGTTTAAAGATCTTATGTTTTATGCATTGCAGTTGCCATTTTGTTCATGTTGGGTTGCTAGTCATTGTGACATGTCCCCTTCTATGCTAATGAATCTTTTTCGAGGACGAATGTTCCCAAGGGGGAGATATTGTAACACCCCAAATATTTCTACACCAATCCCAAACCATTCTTCATATGTGTATAGGATTGAACTCGATGAATTCTTGTTGTATATATGATTAACTATTAATTCCTAAGTATTTGAAGTGTATTAGATATGTTTTAGGGTCATAAGGGATCTCTAACACCAAGCCAAGTCCAAAGAATTTCCATCGGCTAATTTTTCGTATGAGTCCTAAATAGGGTCAACTTCAAATACCCATATCTCCTATTATGTAAGGAATTAGTTGTGACATTACCTATCAAATTAAATTCTTTGAGTCCTATTTCCAACGCCACCAAGTTTGCCTCATTCTGAGTTTAGAGTAAAAGGTTATGACCATTTTACTATAGAATATCACTACAATGATTTTAGGCCTGGCGCTGGAGTGCCGCCCGGTGCCTCTATAGTGCCCAAAATCAGCTACAGTAGTTTTTGCTATGGTACGACACGCCACTATAGTGCCTGCAGGGTTTTAAGCCTGTTGTCCATATTTTTTTGATGAAGGGCATCTTGGACAATTACCTAATAACATATCCATGAACTTGAACGCGTTTTGGGGTTATTTTTGCTGTCTTTTGCCTCCCCAAAACCCTAAACTTCATCCTCCTCTATCCCAAATCATCTCCTACATAAATAAAATCCTCTCAAACTCAAAGTATTCAAGTTTTCCATTGAAGGCCTAACATCAAGACTTCTCAAATTCTTCTTCAAGTTCCTCTCATCTATGGGTTCTTCCACCCATGGAGCCCAAATGTTTTCTCAACTCGGCATTTGAATTTTTAATGATGAAATACTATGGGTTTTTACATGATGGTTTCAAATGCATAGATTATGGTATATTTGAAGTTTATTTACTCATACTGATATATATATATATATATATATATATACACTTTCAATTTCGAGTGATGAGTTTTATAGATTTTTATACTACGATTTTAAATGTATAGATTCTTGAATATTTGAAGTTTCATTTGTGTATGTTGACTTATGTTGATTCTTATTTACATGAAGTGGATGATTTTTTCAAGGTTCTTGTATGAAGGTTTGAAATGTAGTTTTAAAGTGAATATGGTGGGCTTTTTTAAGATGTTTGATTTGATGCATTTATATCACTCTCATGTATACAAGTATTCTTTAAATGTATTGCAAGGTCTTTATGAAATGATTGATTGATGAAAGGGCTTCTTAGCCAAAGTAAGGTTTCAATGTGAAATGACCATTCTCACATTTAATCAAATGAAATGTTTAAGGTTATTATATGACATGTATGACATCCCTATAGGCCGTCAATGCTTTTGAATATTTTTCCAAAAAGGATGGTCCAATTAGCATGGTACCTGAAATACCATCACTGATTGTAGACCAAATTTTCTCATAAATCAAAGTTCATTAGTAGAACTGATAAATAGGGCATGGTAGCTATTATAATATTATGAACCAAAGGTTTTAATGAGCTATTCGACCTATTGATGTTTTAATGTTAAAGGTTCTATATTGATGTTCAAACATTATTCTGTGAGATTTGACAAAGCACCAAATGTAGCATGAGGATGGGGACTCGACCTAAGGGGTTCTTAAGTAAAGTCTCATATTGCTTTAATTATGTGCCACCATAGAGTCCTTGTTGTCTAGGCCTTTGTAGCCATAAAATATTAAAGTTAAAATTAAATAATGTTTAAAGTTGATTGGAGGTCTACCTGGCATGTAATCTATCCATGCCAACGTAGGGGGATATATTGGATTCCATGTAATAGCTCACATGGTCTTAAATATCGATTATGGTTAGTTTCCCACAAAATGAATGTTTTAAGGTTTCATATGATGATGTATAATGCATGCATTCACTTATTCATATTGCTTACTCATGTCTCTCTCTTATGTTCTTTATTTTATAGTATACTCACATACTTAGTAAATTCAAAGTACTAATGCATACTCTTGCCTACATGATATCAACAGGTAAGGACTAGTGATCCTCCTCGATCTCCTCCACATGGCTAGCTCGGATTATCTTGAAGATTGCTTGTGGTGAGTTCCCATGTTTTGGGAACAACATCCCTTTTATTCTAGCTTATGTTATGTAGAACATTAAGACTTCTATTAAGGCATTTCTTACACTTATTTTGAAGGTGAGCTAGGAACATGTCTTATCCCCCGCCAAGTCTATTAGTAGAGGTATTTCTGGACACAAATGGAAAATGTTTTGAAGTTGTTAAGGACTCTTGTTCTATGATATTTCCCTTAGTCCCATTTCCCTTTTTATTTCCATTTGTTATTGTATGTCATTACCTATGAAAAACTAAATGAATGCTAAGAGACTTGAATGATATACCCTGGGGTGTCTCATTCGTTGTGTCATGTGTAGGCCCTAGGCTTGGGTCATGACACCTAACCAAAGGATGGTCAATGCAATAATCAATTTTATGCTCTTCATGCTAGGCAAGAGGTGTAGGAGACTCCTGTTGTTATTACCCAATGTTACGGGTCTTTCACTATGATGTTTATGCCTTACTTGATATGGGTGCAAATTTATCCTTTGTATCTCCTTATGTGGCTTCCATATTTAATGCTAGCTCCGAAATATTATTAGAGCCCTTTTCTGTCTATACTCCATTACGTGAGTCGGTAGTGGATAGAAGAGTCTATAAAATTATCCAATTTTGGTTTTTCACAAAGTTAATTCATGTGATCTAGCTGAATTTGAGATGACCAATTTTGATGTTATCCTTGATATGGATTAGCTTTATGCATATTATGCTTCTATTGATCGTAGAACCCATGCGGTGAAGTTCCAATTTCTAAATAAGCCAATCCTAGAATGGAAGGGTAGTAACTCTGTATTTAAGGTTTAATTCATCTTGTGCCTTAAATCTCAGAAAATGATTTCCAAGGGTTGTATCTACCATCTTGTGCGGGTTAGGGATACAAATTCCAAATCCCCTACTCTAGAGTCGGTCTCTATTATTAATGCATTTTAGGATGTGTTTCTTGATGATCTACCCGGTGTTCCTCTTGGAAGGAAAATTGACTTCGGCATAGTCCTTCTTCCCGTTACCCAACCTATCTCTATTTCTCTTTACCGAATGGCTCCAGTGGAACTAAAATAATTAAAGGATCAATTTTAAAGATTTATTAGATAAGGGTTTCATAACGCCAAGTATTTCACCATAGGGTGCTCCTCTGTTGTTTGTTAGAAAGAAGGATGGATCACTTCGCATGTGTATAGACTACCGTCAATTGAATAAGGTCAGAATAAAGAACAATTATCCCATTCCAAGAATAGATGATTTGTTTGATCAACTCCTAGGTGCAAGTCACTTCTCCAAAATTGACCTCCTGTCCAGTTATCACCAATTGAGGGTGAGAGAGTGTGACATCCCCAAGATGGCATTTTGAACAAAGTATGGACATTTTGAGTTTTTGGTTATGTTATTTGGGTTGACTAATGCTCCCTCTATCTTCATGGATTTGATAAATCGTATTTTCAAACCATACTTAGATATGTTTGTGGTAGTTTTTATTGATGATATATTGATTTATTCCCAAAATGAAGAAGAGCATAAGGGTCACTTTAGAATTATATTACAGACTTTGAGGGACAAGAAATTATTTGCCAAGGTTAGTATATGTGAATTTTGGTTAAAGTTCGCAGAATTTCATTATCATATTGCTTCTGGTGATAGTATTATGGTTGATCCAAATAAAATAGAGGAGGTAAAGAATTGGCCTAGTCTATTATCTCCTTCAAATATTCGTGTCTTTTTGGGTTTGGCCGGATATTATAGAAGGTTCGTAGAAGGGTTTTCATCTATTTCATCGCCTTTGACTAGGTTGACCCAAAAGAGAGTAAAATTCCAATGGTCGGATGAGTGTGAAAGGAGTTTCCAAACATTAAAGGATAGTCTTACGTCCGCTCCTATTTTAACATTGCTGGAAGGTCTAGATGGGTTTATTGTATATTATAATCCCTCACGGGTTAGATTGGGTTGTCTTTTGATTTAATATGTCAAAGTGATAGCATATGCCTCTAGACAATTTAAAGTGCATGAACGAACCTATCTAGATCTTGAACTTGCGGCGGTTGTATTTTCATTGAAAATTTGGCGTCATTATCTTTACGGGGTACATATCGATATATTTACCGACCACAAAAGTTTGCAATATGTGTTTATCCAAAGGAATTTGAACATTAGGCAAAGAAGGTGGCTTGAACTACTATAGAACTACAATATGAGTGTGTTATACCATCCGGATAAAGTTATTGTTGTCGCTGATGCCCTAAGTCAGTTGCCCATAAATAGTGTCGCCCATGTTGAAGAGGGTAAGAAAGGGTTGGTTAAGGATATGCATAGATTGGCTTATTTAGGTGTTTGTTTTGTTGATTTTAATGAAGGTTATGTTCTTGTTCCTAATGGTTCAGAATCATCCATTGTGGCAGATGTTAAGGCCAAACAAGATAATGATCTGGTATTGGTAGAATTGAAGAAGTCGATTGCCAAAAAAGCCATTGAGGCTTTCTCCCAAAAGGAAGATGGTGTAGTTTGTTACCAAGGTCATTTGTGTGTGCCTAATATAGATGGTCTAAGAGAAATGATATTGTATGAGGATCATAGTGGTCTAAGAGAAATGATATTATATGAGGCTCATAGTTCTCGGTATTGGATTCATCCAGGATCTACCAAAATGTACCGTGATTTAAGGAAAGTGTAATATTAATGGAATGGCGTGAAGAGGGACATAACTGGAGTTTGTGGCTTTGTGTCCTAATTGTCAACAAGTGAAAGTTGAGCATCAAAGACCAGGTGGTCTAGCTCAAGATATTGAGATTTCTACTTATACATGGGAAGATGTGACTATAGACTTTGTTACGGGTTTGCCTCATACTAAGAAACAACATGATTCTATTTGGGTTGTTGTGGATCAAATGACTAAGTCAGCATATTTTCTACCAGTTAAAACTTTTTATAGTGTCGAAGATTATGCTAAA
Organism: Solanum dulcamara; assembly: GCF_947179165.1. Taxonomy (NCBI): domain Eukaryota; kingdom Viridiplantae; phylum Streptophyta; class Magnoliopsida; order Solanales; family Solanaceae; genus Solanum; species Solanum dulcamara. The sequence continues at coordinate 40,868,811 of NC_077245.1, forward strand.
TTGTATATTCGTGAGTTGGTAAGACTCGTGTATATTATATCGGATAGAGGTACTCAATTAACCTCACATTTTTGGAAGTCATTTCAAAGGGGTCTTGGTACTAATGTTAAGTTAAGTACCACTTTCCACCCTCAAACCAATGGACAAACCGAAAGAACAATCAAACTTTGGAGGATATGTAAAGGGCGTGTGTTATTGATTTTAAAGAAAGTTGGGATGAGAATTTACCATTGATTGGGTTTGCATACAATAATAGTTATCACTTAAGCATTGAAATGACTCTTTTTGAAGCTTTGTATGAGAGAAGATGTAGGTCTCCGGTGGGATAGTTTGAAGTGGGTGAGAAGGCATTGATTGGTTCTGATTTGATGTTAGATGCTATGGAAAAAGTAAGGTTCATAAGAGAAAGATTGAAGACAACTCAAAGTCACCAAAACTCATATTCAGACATAAGAAGGAGAGACCTTGAATTTGATGTGGATGATTGGGTCTATTTTAAGGTTTGCCCATGAAGGGTGTAATGCGTTTTGCTAAGAAAGGGAAATTGTGTCCTAGGTATGTAGTACCTTATAAGATCTTGAAGTGCATTAGCAAAGTAGAATATGAGTTAGATTTTCCATTGGAGTTGTTTATGGTTCATCCGGTCTTTCATGTATCAATGATGAGGATGTTGTGGGTGATCCAAATTCTAGCGTGCCAATGGAAAGTGTGAGTATGTAAGAGAACTTAACTTATGAGGAGGTTCCAATTGAGATTTTGGACCACTAAGATAAAAGGATGAGGAACAAGGAAGTTTCATCCATTAAGGTCTTATAGAGGAATCAAGAAGTTGAGAGTGGCTACATGAGAAGCGGCTAATGTATAATTTTGCCTACATTGTCTCATAACATAGGGGTTGAGATTGAGGACCATATCCATTCGCATGGCTAGTTGAGTTCCTACGGTGAAGTCTTTGTGAGTCCTCATCTATAGAGGACAAGTACAAGTTGTTGTTTTTATTTCCAAAGACATTTACTTCTTTACTTAAGGGTGAGCTAGGGACATGTCTTATTCCCTGCCCATGTTCATGACTAAAGGCATTTTTGGACAAGTATGTAGAATCTTATGTTGTCAGATCATGTTTCGCTTATGTTAATGTTAGACTGTTTTCTATGATATTTCTGCATTTGCTATACCTTATGTATTCTTATGATATGAACAAGAGCCTTGGTTGGGGCTCTTTGGGGTTTCGATTGCTGTGTTATGACTATGCCCTAGGTCGGATCATGACAAATTTGGTATTAGAGCACAAGGTTTAAGTCTCCTAGGGAGTCCAATATGCCACATCAAGGAGAGTCTTATTCATGGGTGTGAAGTGCGCCATATCTATAAATAGGAGGCTATAAGGCATTTTAGGAATTCTTACTTCTTTCATGATCTATGTCATGCTATAGAGTGCCCCTTAAGACTTCCTATCCCTAACGTTCTTTCTTTACGATTTTCAAAAATCATGCCTCCAAGAAGACCAACATTTCCAAGGGGGAATAATGCTAATGATGCCCAAATCCCTCCGGCTCCTTAAGGGAATGACCTTTGGCCAGGCAAGTGATAGATGCACAGTTTCGCACTGCTCTCACCATGCTAGCCCAACGTGGGGCCAACCCCGTTGTAGCTCCTTCTAATGTTCCTACTCTGGCCTCAATTGTAAGAGATTTTGTAAGAATGAACCCTCGGAGTTTCATGGTTCAAAAGTTGATGAGGATCCTTAAGAATTCATTGACGATTTATAAGATAGTGAGTATTATAGGGGTGTCATCCGTAGAGAAAGAGGATTTAGTGGCTTATCAACTTAAGAGTGTTGCACAAGTGTGTTATACCCAATGAAAAATAGAGAGGGTGGTAAAGGACCTATTGAATAGGAATCCTTCAAACTTGCTTTCCTTGATCGCTTTTTCCCTCTTGAACTAAGGGAAGCCAAGGTATTGGAGTTCATCAATCTTCAACAAGGCAACATGGGAATGAGGGACTATGCCCTCAAGTTCACCAAGATCTCTAAGTATGATCCTTTATTGGTTGCCGATCCATGCGCCCGAATTAGACATTTCATAGTGGGGGTATCTGAATTAGTTGCTAAAGAATGCCGAATGCCATGGTTATTAAGGAAATGGACATATCTCAGGTCATGACTTTTGCCGAACAAATTAAGGGAGAGACTTAAGGAGATGAGATTAAGAGATTTCAAGAGAGTTCGGTATGAAGGTGCATTCTCAAATGTTAAGTCTGGTGGTAGTAATAGCCGTTTTCAACAAGGCCAAAGTTCAGCAAAGAAGTTTGTAAATAATAGAGTGTCATACCCTAAGTCTAAAGGAGGAGGTGTGAATGCTAATAGCCTTTCATTTCCCAAGTGTGCAAAATATAGGAAAAGTCATGTGGGGAGATGTTTAATGGGAACGGATGCTTTCTTTTGATGCGGAAAACTGGGTCATAGGCAATTCTAGTTCCCTCATACAACCAACAAGGGTAAAGAAGGTCGTCCTCAAGGACAAGTTATTCAAGATGGCCAAGCTCCATGAGGCGCCCAATCTCAACCTAAGGGTAGTCAACGCAACAAGTGGTTCTATGCCCTTCATGGTAGGCAGGAGGTGGAAGAGACTCCTGATGTTGTTATCGGTATGTTATGGGTCTTTAACTATGTCGTTTATGCCTTGCTTGATCTGGGTGCAAATTTGTCTTTTGTTACTCTGTATGTGGATATGAAGTTTGATGTTAGCCCCAAAATATTGATGGAGCCTTTTTCCGTTTACACGCCCGTAGGTGACTCGGTTATGGATAAAAGGTCTATAGGAAGTGTCCTATGTCGGTTTTGCATAAAATTATCCCCTGTGATCTTGTTGAACTTGACATGACCTAATTTGTCATTATTCTCGGTATGGATTAGTTAAATGCCTCTTATGCATCTATATGTTGTAGAACCTGAGTGGTTAACTTTTAATTTTCTAATGAGCCAATTCTAGAATGGAAGGGAAATAATTCAGTGGTTAAGGGTAAATTCATTTCATGTCTTAAGGTCCGGAATATTATTTCCAAGGGTTGCATCTACCATCTAGTACGAGTTAGGGATGTTGATTCGAGACTCCCACCCTTGAGTCAATTTCAGGTGTTAATAAGTTTCCGAAATTTTTTCCAGAAGATCTCCCAGGTGTTCCTTCCAAAAGGGAAATAGACTTTGTCATTAATCTCTTACCAAATACACAGCCTATCTCTATTCCTCCTTACCATATGGCTCTGGTAGAAATTAAGGAGTGGAAAGAGCAATTAAAGGATTTGTTAGATAAGGGCTTTATAAGGTCATGCATTTCACCTTAGGGGTGCTCCCATTTTGTTTGTTAGGAAAAAAGATGGGTCACTCCAATATATATAGATTACTGACAATAGAACAAGGTCACAATTAAGAATAAGTATCCCATCCCAAGGATTGATGACTTATTCGATCAGCTTCAAGGGTCAAGTTACTTTTTAAAGATTGACCTCCGATCGGGTTATCATCAACTTCAAGTGAGGGAGTGTGACATTCCAAAGACAACTTTTATAACTCGGTATGATCACTTTGAATTTTTGGTTATGTCTTTTGGACTAACAAATACCCCTGTGGTCTTTATGGATTTGATGAATAGGGTATTTAGGAAATACTTGGATGTGTTTGTAATTGTTTTTATTGATGATATTTTGATTTACTCATAGACTAAGGAAGAGCATGCCAATCATTTAAGGATTGCGTTGCAAATTCTCAAACACTGACAGTTGTATTCAAAGTTTAGCAAATGTTATTTTTGTCTAAGGTCAGTTGCTTTCCTTGGTCATATTGTTTCCAAAGAAGTAATTATGGTTGATACGAAAAAGATAGAAGATATCAAGAATTGGCCTAGACCATTGATTCCTTCTAATATCTAGAGTTTCTTGGGCTTAGATGATTATTATAGACAATTTGTTGAAGGTTTCTCTTCTTTTGCATTGCCCTTGACTTCCTTGACTAAGAAGAAGGTGAAATTCCAATGGTCCGAGGCTTGTGAGAAAAGCTTCCAAGAGTTGAAAGACAGACTTACCTCCACTTCGGTGCTGACTTTATCGGAAGGTTTCGATGGTTTTTTGGTATATTGTGACACTTCACGAGCCCTTCTTCGTTGTATCCTAATTCAAATGTTAAAGTAATAACTTATGCTTCAAGGCAACTTAAGGTGCATGAGAAGAATTACCCAACTCATGATTTGGAGTTGGTAACGGTGGTATTTGCTTTGAAGTTGTGGTGAAACTACCTCTATAGTGTCCATGCTGATATTTTCATGAATCACAAGAGTTTTCAATATGTGTTTACTCAAAAGGACTTGAATTTTCGATAAAGAAGATGGTTTGAACTATTGAAGGATTATGGTATGAGTGTGTTGTACCGCCTGGGTAAGGTGAACGTGGTTGCTGATGCTCTTAGTAGATTTTCCATGAACAGTCTTGCTTATGTTGAGGGTGAAAAGAGAGAGTTAGTTGGAGATGAACACCAATTAGCCAAGTTGGGTGTTCGATTGGTTGATTCCAAAGATTGTGGTCTTATTGTGCAAAATGGATCAGAATTGTCTTTTTTGGCCGATGTTAAAGAAAAACAAGATGATGATCCCACTTTGGTTGAATTGATGAAAATGATTGACAAAAAATCCATCGAGGCTTTCTCCCAAGGGGGAGATGGTGTTTTGAGATATCAAGGCTGATTGTGCATGCCGAATGTTGATGACTTGAGAAATATGATATTGGCCGAGGCTCATAGCTTGGGCTATTCTATTCATCTTGGATCTACAAAGATGTATCGAGATTTGAGGGAGGTGTATTGTTGGAATGGCATGAAAAGAGATACTGGAAAATTTCTGGCTAAGTGTCCCAATTGTCAACAAGTTAAAGTTGAGCATCAAAAACCAGGAGGTTTGGCTCAAAATATTGAGATTCCTACTTGGAAGTGGGAAGCATTCAATATGGACTTGTACGGGTTTTCCTCATACTCGTAGGCAACATAATTCTATTTGGGTGATTATTGACCGAATGACTAAGTCAGCTCATTTTCTCTCGGTTAGGACCTCATACTCAGCCAAGGACTATGCTAGATTATATATCAGAGACTTGGTCAAGCTTCATGGTGTTCCATTGTCTATCATTTCTAACAGAGATACTCAACTTACCTCCTAGTTTTGGAAATCCTTCTAAAAAGGTCTTAGTACCCAAGTAAAGCTTAGTATGGCTTTCATCCACAAATAGATGGTCAGGACGAACTCACTATTTAGACCTTAAAAGATATGTTGAGAGCATGCATGATCGACTTTAGAGAAAATTGGGATGACCATTTGCCATTAATAGAGTTTGCTTGTAAAAATAGTTATCACTCTAGAATTGAGATGGCTCTATATGAGGCTTTGTACGGTAGGCGGTATAGATCCCGTATAAGATGGTTTGAGGTAGGTGAAGCTTCTTTGATAGGAGCTGAGTTAGTATTTGAAGCTATGGAGAAAGTCAGACTTATTAGAGAAAGATTGAAAATGGCCCAAAGCTAACAAAAGTCCTATTCGGATGTAAGAAGCAGGGAACTTGAATTTGAAGTTAATGATTGGGTTTACATGAAAATTTCACCCATGAAGGGTGTGATGCATTTTTGTAAGAAGGGGAAGCTAAGCCCCCACTTTGTTGGTCCATATCAGATTTTGAGGTGAATTGGTAAGGTAACGTATAAGTTGGATTTTCCTTCAGATTTGACATCGGTATATCCGGTGTTCCATGTTTCATTATTGAGAAAGTTTATTGGAAATACTAGCACCATTGTTCCATTGAAAAGGATTGAGGTCAAGGAGAGTCTTTCGTATGAAGAGGTCCCATTTTAGATTTTGGACCAACAAGTTAAAAAGTTGAGAAATAAAGAACTAGCTTCAGTTAAAGTGTTATATGGAGGAACTAAGAGGTCTAGGATGCTACTAGGGAGGTCGAAGCCGACATGATATCCCAGTATCCTCATCTCTTTCCTTCCGTGCCTAGTTGAGGTATTTAGTTCCTTCATGACTCAAACAACCCAAATCATGTGTTCTAGTTGTTCTCATGTTTTCATATGCATTCATGTTCATTAAATAAGTTTTAAAGTTATGTTTTTATTTAAGATTGAAGATTTTATGTTTCTATGCATGGTCGAAATATTGTACATTTATGTTAGGCTATTATATTCCTTGCCTATTCCATTCATGTTGGGCCGAGTCCTACTTGAGGATGAATATTCTGAAGGAGAAGATATTATAAAACCCCAAAATCTGGAAAGTCAGGAAACAAGGATCAAAACCTAAAAATCTAGAAAGATGCAAATTTTGGGCACCAAGTAAAGACCACGGAGGCCATCACGGGCTGTGGTAAGCACCACGGACCATGGTGATCCACCGTGGTGATGTTTCTAAAGCTTAGCTTTGTAAGGTGAGTTCCATGATAGGTCACCATGGACCATGGTGACTAACACGGGTCGTGTAGCCTTCCATGGTGACCCCTCTCCTGAAGCCTCAAAACGTGATCCCAAGGCTAGGACCACAATGGACCCCAAGGGTCGTGGAACGTTTCACGGACACTGGTGATCTCCATGGTGGTCACCCTTCCAGGTCAAGTTGCAGGACCTGCACCACGTCCACTCTTTAAAGACAATGATGAACTTCACATACCGTGAAGGGTATCGTGAAGAAAGTTCTAAAACATTCCCTGCAACTCTAAAGAAAATTCGAGTCTAAGTCCAACATCACGGACACCACCACGGACCGTGGTGAGCACTACGGGCTATGATGGGTCTTCCGTGGTGAGCCCCAACTGCAGTTTAATGTGGGGTATTTTAGACATTTCCTATTCTTTGATTATGTGGAAATTTTTAGGACTAGATTTACTATGAAAATATCCTAAATACTCTTTAATATACTCTTTTCTCTCATTAACTCCAATCAACTAGAAGATCTCTCTCTCAAGACTTCTTCAAAGATCATCTTCTTCATCAAGCTTTTCGGCTAGGGTTTATTCTAGAAAAAAATTCCTTTTCTAGTTCTAAGGTCAAATTTAATTAAGGTATGTAGGGATTGATCCATGGGTCCCTTTCACCCATGGAGTCCCAAGGATTTCTTATAAAATCTCATGACTTTTAATTAGGTTTGCAACCCTAATCTTATGAATTTCATTAGGCTATTTAAATTATGAAGTAAATCATTATTTTTGATCTTCATAACGATGTTTCCATATGAATTACATGAGTTCTAAGTCCAATTATAATTGTCCGTGTATAAAGCCTATTTTCTGTGACGAATTATGAGGTATGATTAGCAATTCAATGATTTTAAGGTATTATCATGATTTTTAATTTAATTGATCATGCATTCATGTTTTACCCTAATTTTCGAGTATGAATTATGATTATTTATTTCAACTATGATCATGAATTACAAGTATGTTTCAAATCATGAATTTTATGCAAATTATGGAAAAGATTACTTAAGGCCCAATGTACTGCCTTAAGGTATGATGTGAATTATGTATGAACTACAACTATGTAGATATGTTATGTAATATGGAAGGACAATACCTGCATTGCACTTATGAAAATGAGTTACTCTATAATTTTAAGCCTATGATCATGACTATGATATCTCTTCATTATGATTTCTATGCTATGTATGTATTCTGTAGGATTTGACTTAGCATCGAGCGGAATTGAGGAGGAGGCCCTACCAAAAGCCTTAGTAGCAGCCTCATGTCTCTTCAACTATGTGCCACCGAAGGTTGCCTTCATGGCTTAGCTAGTAGATCCACATATAACGTACGTATCACCCGCCAATCAGGGTAGAGTCTACCTAGGCAAGTAGATTCCCCTTTTTCCAGTGTAGGGGCAACATCAGGAGACCATGTTATTGCTCACATAGTCTTAATGTTGGTTATGGTTTCTATCCCACATATGTATGATCTCTTATGTACTTTCATGATATTAATTATGCTTTTCAAATGCTTGACCATCATGATTCTCTCATGTCCTTACCTTTCTTCTCTTATCATGTATTTTAATTTACCATTATATCTCATTATTTATGTTGCATGTCATGCCCTCATACCTAGTACATTCAAACGTACTAACACATACTTTTGCCTACATTGTTTCATAATGTAGGGGTTGAGTTTAAGTACCATATCCATTTGTGTGGCTAGTTAGTTCCTATAACGAAGTCTTGATGAGTCCTCATCTATCGAGGACAAGTACAAGTTATTGCTTTTACTTCCAAAGACATTTACTTCTTTACTTAAGGTTGAGCTAGGGACATGTCTTAGCCTCCACCCATGTTCATGACTAAAGGCATTGTTGGACAAGTTTGTAGAGTCTTATGTTTTCGGATCATGTTTCCCTTATGTTTATGTTAGACTCTTTTCTATGATGTTTCTGCATTTTCTTTACCTTATGTATGATTACGATATGAACAAGAGGCTTGGTTGGGCCCTTCGGGATTTCTATCGCCATATTACGACTAGGCCCTAGGTTAGGTCATGACAGTTTTCATAGGATCAACCATAATTCCTTCAACAGACATAATGTGACCAAGAAAATCCACCTCCCTTAGCTAAAACTCACATTTATTGACCTTGGCAAATATTTGCTTGTTCCTTAGAGTTTGCAACACAATCCTCAAGTGATTAGCATGCTCTTCCTTATTCCAATAGTAAAGTAAAATGCCATTGATAAACACAATTACAAATATGTCCAAATATTGCTTGAAAACCCTATTCATCAAGTACATAAATGTTGCGGGGGAATTGGTCAAACCAAACGACATAACTAAGAACTCATAATGGCCATACTTTGTTCGAAACACCATCTTGGGAATATCACACTCCCTCACCCTTAGTTGGTGATAATCGAAATGAAGATCAATCTTGGAGAGATAGGTTGCCCCTTGCAATTGGACAAATAAATCATCTATCCTCGAAATTAGGTACTTAATCTTGATTGTTAATTACTTCAATTATCGGTAGCAATGCACATACAAAGCAAACTATCCTTCTTTATAAGAAACAATGCAAGAGCACTCCTTGGGGATATGCTTGGTCTAATGAAACTTTGTATAACAAGTCCTTCAACTTATCCTTTAACTCTATTAATTCTGTCAGGGCCATTCGCTAAGGAGGAACATAAATGGGTTGAGTACCCGAAAGAAGATCTATGCCAAAGTCTATTTTCCTTTTGGGACGAACACCGGGTAGATCATCGCGACACATCCAAAATTTCATCCCTAACCCTCAAAAAATGATAGATACAACCCTTGGAAATCATTTTCCGAGCTTTAAGGCATGAAATGAATTGAACTTTGAACACATAACTACTACCTTTCCATTCTAGGATTGGATCATTTGGGAATTGAAACTTGACTACTCGGGTCCTACAATCAATAGAAACATAACATGTATATAGCCAATCTATACCAAGGATAACATCAAAACTGATTATCTCAAGCTTAACTAGATCACATAGAGTAACTTTATGGAAAATCAAAACCGTACAACTTCTACAAACTCTTTTCCACGACCGACTCATATCTGGGAGTATAAATTGAAAAGGGCTCTAACAACATTTTAGGGATAACATCAAATCTCATAGCCACATAAGGGAAAATAAAAGACAAATTGCACCCGGATCAAGTAAGGCATAAACATCATAGTGAAAGACCTATAACATACCGGTAATAACATCAGGAATCTCCTCCACCTCATGCCTACCATGAAGAGCATAGAACCGGTTATTGCGTTGACTACCTTTTAGTTGCACTTGGGCATCTTTATGTACCTTAAGTTGCCTAGAAGCATAGCCTATCATCTTACCATGTTGCATTAATACACAACCAAGTTCTACCCTTGAAGCATCACAATACACAAAAAAAAACATCGGACCCTTCCTATAAGGTCAAAATAGGAGCAGTAGTAAGATGATCTTTCAACTCTTAGAAACTCTTCTCACAAGCTTTCGACCATTGGAGCCTCACTTTCTTTTTGTCAACTTTATCAAAGATGACAAAATTGAGGAAAACCCTTCCACAAACCTTCTATAATATTCGGCTAGGTCCAAGAAACTTCTATTATCCAAACGGGACAAAGGTATAGGACAATTCTTAACCACTTCAATTTTCTTAGGATCAACCATAATTCCTTGACTGGACACAATGTGACCATGAAAAGTCACCTCCCTTAGGCAAAATTCACATTATTGAACTTGACAAATAATTGCTTATCCCTTAGAGTTTGGAATACAATCCTCAAGTGATTAGCATGCTCCTCCTTATTCCGAGAGCAAACCAAAATGCTATCAATAAACACAATTACAAACATGTCCAAATATTATTTGAACACCATATTCATCATGTTAATCAATGTCGTGTGGGAATTAGTCAAACCAAACGACATAATTAAGAACTCATAATGGGCATACCTTGTTCAAAATATCGTCTTTGGAATATCACACTCCCTCACCCTTAGTTAGTGATAATCAAAACTGAGATCGATCTTAGAGAAATAACTTGTCCATTGTAATTGATCAAACAAATCATCTATCCTAGGAATAGGGTATTTATTTTTGATGGTTACTTTATTCAATTGCCGATAGTTAATACACAAAAGTAGCGAACCATCCTTTTTTCTAAAAAATAACACGGGAGCACCCCATGGCGATATACTTGGTTCTAATAAAACCTTTGTCTAACAAGTCTTTCAATTGATCATTTAACTCTTTTAGTTCCACCGGGGCCATTTGATAAGGAGGATAGAATATCTATGCTAAAGTCAATTTATCTTTCAGGTGGAACACCGGGTAGGTTATTGGGAAACACATCCAGAAACTCACTAATAATAAGGACCAACTCTACAGTGGGTGCTTCGGAATTAATATCCCTAACCCTTACAAAATGATAGATGCAACCCTTGGAAATAATCTTCTAAGCTTTAAGGCATGAAATGAATTGACCTTTAAACATAGATTTACTACCCTTCCATTCTAGGACCGTCTCATTTGAAAATTGAAACTTAACCACTCGGATTCTACAATTAATAGAAGCATAGCATGTATATAGCCAATTCATACCTAGGATAACATCAAAATTGGTCATCTCAAGCTCAACTAGATCATATAGTACAACTTTCTGAAAGACTAAAACCAGACAATTTCTATAGACTCTTTTGGCCACAACCGACTCACGTACGGGAGTATAAACAGAAAAAGTCTCTAATAATATTTTGGGGCTAACATCAAATCTCATGGCCACATAAGGAGTAACAAAAGATAAATTTTCACCCAAATTATGTAAGGCATAAAAATCATAGTGAAAGGTCTATAACATACCGGTAACAACATGGGAGTCTCCTCCACCTTTTGCCTACCATGAAGAGCATAAAACTATTTTTTGCATTGGCCACCCTTTGATTGAGCTTGGGAACCTTGTTTCACTTAGTGTTTAGGATGAACATCTTTAACCTTACACTCCTTAGCATGCTGACCCATCTTACCACATCTATAGCAAACATTCAAGCCCCCTAGACACTTTCCCTGGTGGTTCTATCCATATTTTTTGCATGCGGGGGTAACTTGGCCAATAGGAGAACCTCCTTGAGGCTTAGGGTTGGGCATCCTATATTTTCCAAAACTTGGATTAGTGGTATTTGAAGAACCTAGGCCAGAGTACTTTTGGTAGAAATGAGGACGTCCATCACCTCCAGAATTACGATAAGAGAAATCACCATCATCGGTCCTTGGCTTTTTGGACTCTCTAATTTTCTCTTTTAACTTCTCACTCTCTATTTTCTCTGCATAGGTCATAATTTGAGAGATGTTCATCTCCCATATCAACACAACCGTTTTATACTCCTTTGAGACCATATCTGATATACCCAATACAAACTTTCTCATATGAGCTCTTAAGTCAGCAACCATAAATGGAGCATACTTTGACAATTGAGTAAACTTGAGGGCATACTCCTTCATACTCATACTACCTTGCTTAAGGTTGATGAACGCTTGTACTTTAGACTCCCTCAACGCCAATGGGAAGAAGAGATCAAGAAACCCTAATTTGAACTCGTCCCAAGTCACGGGATCCGCCTCTCTAGGTCTCTCACTCTTCAATTGACCTAACCAAATTTGATAACTACCCTTCAATTTATACGAAGAAAACACCACCCTCTCAACTGGGCTAACCCCCATAATCTCCACAATCCTATGAATACTATCAATAAACCCTTATGTATCCTCTTCAACTTTAGAACCCCAAAACTCCAGAGGATTCATCCTCATAAAATCATGAATTCTTTTTGCCATCGTACCCATATTTGGGCTCATGGGAGCAACTACATCATGGTTTTCTTGGGCCCTAACAACTTGTGCAAGTACTTAAAAGGATGCTAGGAACTCGATATTGGAGACTTGATCATTCAAAGGATTATTTAGAGCTTGTTGCTCCTCTTCAACCATATTCCTTCTATCATGGTATCATCATGGAGGCATATTCTAAAAATCACAAAGAGTAAGCGTTAGAGGGATTAACCATTCTACCACATGACATAAATCATGAAAGAAGTGAGTCTTTCCTAAGATATTTCATAGCCTGCTATTAATGTATGTTGCACGCTTCACACCAACGAATAATACTCTACTTAACATGGAATGTTAGAATCCCTAACACTCTTTCTAAACCTTATGCTCTAATACCAAGCTTGTCACGATCCGAACTAGGGCCAAGCTGTGACACAATGATCAGAATACAAGGGAACCCAATCAAGACATCTTAGAATACATCGCCTATATAAGGTAAAGAAACATAGTAAAATAAATGGAAGTAACAACTCAAGGGAATGGGTCTAATGGATAGAATTAATCGATGAATGTCCAAATGGACTACATCATAATACCGTCTGAACATGACTCTAGTTTAATCTTTCATGGGGTCTTAGGAGAAGCTCTTAGCTCACCCAAAAAATATAATTAAGTCATTGAAACCATGTGACAAGATCATCATGTCCTCGATAATTTGAGGACTCACCATGTTCTTTAACAAAACTAAACAACTCTAGCCACGAAGAGAATGGTCATGAGTGTCGTCCGTCCCTACATTATGAAGCAATGTAGGAAATATATGTTTTTGTACATAGAAGGTACAGAATATGTGAGATATACATGAACAAGTAAAGGAACGTGAATAATATTTTATAAGATGCATAACCAATTATAGTGAACATGAGTAAGGCTTAAAAGCATTTTAAAAAATATGAAAACTCATGGTCAATTCATATCATAAAAGTTCATCATAACCTCGTAGCTTTAACATTTAACTTGTGTGGGATAAGACCTTTAACCTACGTCTTAGACTATGCGAGGTATAACTTGGATTGCAATAGAACACTCATCAAGAAGGAGGAGGCTACCTTGCCAGGGTATACTCCATCATGGTACTCAACTCAGCTGTTCTATATGTGGATACACTAGTTAGACCATAAAGGCAAACCTACATGGGCCACGTAGTTTGGGACTTTAGGTTGCTACTAGGATTCCCTTGGGTGAATAAATGTGTTACCAGACCGAATACCACCTAGAAGCTGTCTCGGTGCTTAGTCAATATCCCAATAGAAACTCATAAAAACATGATCATAACATAATAGCAAAAGATAGTAACTACCTATCAATCCATCTTTATAAAACATATTAGGAGTAGCTCATTAACTTTAGTAATTCATAAGAATCCATAACTTTGGTGAGAATTGTAATTATCACAATCTTTAACATGAGTGTGTGACAATTAAACTTATCACACCATAATAATATTCTTTGATCATCACCATAACTTCATCATTAAAATCATAATCTCAACTTTAATCATGAAAACTTTCCTTGAAAATCATTGAACTCATAATCAACTCATGAAAATCATCTTTGAACCTTAAAAATCATAATTGAGATAACTTTATGCATGGGCATATATAATTTAACTTAAAATCATGAAAATCATGTACAAACATGCTTAGAATAATCATTGATAAAAATTCAAAACAAAATTGAAACAACCCAATTCAATTCATCAAAACTAGGGTTAGTACATCATTGAAAATTGAGGACGAACTAAGCCATACTTAACTTATTAAAGCTTCAATTTCACTTCCCATTCGTAATCAAATTTGGTGATCCAAAGGTTTAAATTCAAGGTAATTTCATGGGGAATCCATTATTGAGCTTGGAAACTTATTTAGGAGCTTCGTGTGAGGTAAATTTCTATTTTAGCTACTGCCATTGTCATTTTCGAATTGGAATTTTAATAAAATTTTGGTGGATTATAACTTGATCATTTAACTCCATTTTTAGTGATTCTTAAGGCTAAATTGTGAGTTTTTACACAAGAAACATTGTAGTGTGCTTGTTTTGGGTTTTGGGGGTTTTGTTTTTGAGAAATATCTGCTTATAGATTCTGCCATAGTTGCTCCTTTAGCTTGCATTGTGGTAATTTAATTGCATGATCGATTCGTGTTGTTGTCCAACCCTGGGATGTGTATCAATTTTATTTGTGAGCTTGGGGTATTATTTTACACTAGTTTTTGGGGTCAATTCCAGAATTTTGGACACGAGTCCCACATTGCCCATTTTAGTCCCAGAAATTAATCTATCTCCAAAAATTATGAATTTACTGTCTCAATGATCTTAACGATGTTGTGATTCTATTTTTAATAGCGTGTTAGCATTTCGAAACCATTTGAAAAGGGAAAGTTCCGATTTTGGGAGTTCGAGCACACGTGGTTGGCCTATAGGTAGGCTACGATTTTCCCCTATTTATACTGACCATGTTTAGGAATTTTTATACTGCATCATGTGAGTTTGGATGGTTTTAGGGGATAAGCATGCTAAATTCCTAGACTTCATGCCCTAGTTCTTATTTTTAGGGTATTGTTGTACTGTTAAATCATGTCTCCAATTATTGTTGATCATCCATAATTAGTGGTGTGTGATGTGACTTTGGTTATATATTTGAAATCATGTTTCTCTTTAGTCTAGGTGTAGACAAGTGTTGCCTTAGACTTGCGCGACTTTGGGGTGTCGTTGGGCCATAGAACTTCTCCGACATTATTTCGGATAGTTAGCTCCCTGTAGACTGATATAGAAGACTTGAGTCTGATAGTCTGAGCTTTAGGTATAGTAACATCACTTTGGGAAACTTACCTCCATAATATCCTATTCGTCTACCGGCCATGTATCGCTTGGTTCTTGGTTTTATAAGTCTTTTCAATGATTCTAGTTGGATGTGGTTCAGGCTAGGGTAATTCATTGATGACGCTCGATTTGGGGTACTCTCTATGACATGCGGTTGGATGATGATCCTAATTCGGATCGAATCGCCTTGGTTTGTTGCATAAGTCCATATTTCACTCCATCGGGCGGGGTCCAAGGCCCTGGCTTGGTATTATAGCCTCGGTCTAAGTCCTTCACTCTTCACTTAGTTATGGTTCATGCCCACAACCTTTATACAGACTTGGTTCAAGTCTGTCACTCCTTACTATTTTGCTTTGACTCCTTAGCTATAGTCACCTAGTTTAAGTCTGTGGTCTAGCTTACATATGGTTCAAATCTACAATTATCTATCACCCATTTCAAGTTCGTGGTTTCTTTTAAATCTCAGTTTGAGTCCTTAACCTTCTGATGAATCATCGGTTCAAGGCCTTATCTACTCAGAGCTTTGGGTTATGATTTTAGGATTTTAGGATGGTTCGTTTCAAGTCCAGGAAAATTGTGGCATTGTTGGAACTATACTGGATCCGCTCTTTTTACATCAACTATCTTTAGTTTTGTTGGGGTTATGGGGGTTCATTCAGGTTGTTACCTTAGACTTGTACATAAGTGTACCCATCGGGTTTATGGGAGCCAGACAGATTTAGCTAGTTTCATTCTCTTTGTGTGTTGAGTACACTTGTGTACATACCTACATTTACTCAGTCAGCCTATGATGCCTATTGGGTACCTTTTGTTTGGTACTCATACTACACTATGTATTTATTTTTGTGATACAGGTCTGAGTACTAGTTATCCACGTCGATTCGAGCTAGCTGCATTCGTGATTGGAGGTGAGGGTGAGCACATTGCATTTGGGATTTATCCATCTCCCTCTATACATGTATTTCTTGTCTTTTTCTTTTTAAAACAACCCTGTTTCTGTGGTCCACTTTTGGGACTTATCTTTTTTTTTAGTAGCTTTGTATATGTGACTTTCAGATTCTAGGAGGGATTCTTTATTTGTATATATATTTAGCTTTGCTTTTGCTTGTTTATTTATGTTCCTCTTATTTCATTAGTTCTTTAAATTGAATTGTTGGTCTTTTACCCTGACATCCTATTACTCGTAGTTTTGGGATATTGGTCAGCTTGCGTACTGGTGGGTCATAGTAGGCACCATCATGACCTGAGAAATTAGGTCTTGACTAGCTGGTATCAGAGCCTCTAGTTCACTAATGTCACCTGTATATATATAACATCTAGTAGAGTTATGTGGATCAGTGTGAAGAATTTATGACTTTTCTTCGGGAGTCTACACGATGTCTTTAGGAACGTTCCTCTTTTGTATACTTATCATCCAATGTGTGTCTTATCAGTTTTTGGAAATCTCACTTGTTCTACTTCTTTATAGGATTGCTAGCATGCGCGCTAGGGGTAGAGTGCGATCTTGAGGTTATGCTAGGGCTGCAGCATTAGCCCAAGAATGAGAGCAGACTTTGGAGCTGGAAGAAGAGTCGGGGTATTCCTTGGACTATCACCGCTGAGGTTTTCTAGGGCTATGGGTTAGGATGCCCATGAGTTTTTACTCACCTTCCAAGAATGGCTGTAGACTTTCGATCTAGTAGAGTTGAGAAGAGCCAACTTCTCTACTTAATAGCTAGATGATCCCACTCAAAAGTGGTTGCATTCATATTTAGAGACTAGGCCAACTGGGTTTCCACCAGTATCATGGGCTGAGTTTTCAGAGGCCTTCTTAGCCCGGTTTATCCCCAGGAGCATTAGAGATCAGTTTTCATGATTGGTAAAGCAAGGATTCATGACAATATCAAAGTATGAGGTCTATTTCCATGAGCTCTCCAAGCATTCTACCATGATTCTATCTACAAAGGAGGAGAGAGTTTGGTGCTTCATCAAAGGATTGAGGTTTTAGCTATAGATTGAGACTCATCCTTTAGTCTCAATAGGCCACTTATATCTGGATATGGTAGATCACACCCGCATACTTGAGAGGCTCTGTTGCGAGGCCCAAGGGGGCAGCAGCAAGAGAGTGAGGTAGGAGGATAGCTAGGATAGGCGTCACTTTAGACCCTGGAAGTCTTATGACATATCTCGCCAGAGATTCCAGCTAAGTCAGTCCAACCACCCCTTCCAGGCCTCTTTTTAAACTTCAAAGGGTGAACAGCACTATTAGAGTAGCTCTAGTTCCAGTCTGAGTAAGGGCTTAGATAGAGCACAGATAAGTTCTTTCGGCTGAAGCAGCCGACCTCCAGCTTGGAGCCGGCAGTCATAGGGATGCTATGAGTATGGGGAGCTAGATTATTGGTCTAACAAATGCTTTCAATGCAGGCCAGCCTTACCAACTCCACTAGCAGCTAGACCTACAGCAGCACTAGCACCTCCAATTATAGGTGAAGGCCAGGGCCAGGACCACAAGGGTGGTCATCATGGTGCACAGGGAGGTCCCCAAGGAGGCAGGGAAGGAGGCAGAGTTGATGCACAGGGTAGAGATCCCAAGCCTACTTCTATTTAGCTTCAGGTAGAGCAGAAGCTAAGGCCTTAGATGATTTGATCAGAATTACGATTTTATTATGTCATCAGCCCATATTTGCTTTATTTGATGTAGGCTCCACCTATTATTACATATTTATATATTGTGCCCCTCGACTTAGTATGAATCTGGAGCCCTTAGTTAAGCCATTGTGTGTTTCAATCCGGTAGGTGGTTCTTTAGTAGTGGAGCTGTATTTAGATCCTATATGGTGACTATTCAGGGGCAAAACACTAGGGTTGATCTCATTTTGCTTGATATGGTGGATTTTTATTTGATTCTAGCATGGACTGGTTATCCCCTCACCGTGCAGTCTTGGGTTGCTATGCCAAGACTATTACCTTAGCCATGCTTGGTATTCTACCAATGGTATTGCAGGGCTCTTGTAGTCACACGCCAGTTAGAGTAATTTCTTTTTTTGAGCTTGGAGGCTAGTGGCTAGTGGGTATTTATCATACTTGGCTCGTGTTAGAGATATGAGTAGGGAAGACCCTACGGTTGATTCAGTACTTATAGTTTGAGAGTTTGCATATGTGTTTCCTGTTGATCTGCCCGACCTTCCTTTTGTTCACAATATTGACTTTGCCACTAATGTAGAACTGGGTACCCATCCTATTTCCATTCCGCTATATCATATGGCCCCCATAGAGCTCAAGGAGCTCAGTGTTCAGCTTCAGGATCTCTTAGATAACGATTTATTTGGCCTAGTGTATCACCTTGGGGTGCCCCAATCCTATTCGTTAAGAAACAAAATGGTACTATGTAGATGTGTATTGATTATATACAGTTGAATAAGGTAACGGTGAAGAATCCTTATTGCATGCCTAGGATTGATGATCTATTGACTTCAGGGTGTCGTAGTATGAGATTCTAGTATACTCGCAGAGCTACGATGAGCATTAGCATATTTGAGAGTAGTGCTCCAGACTTTGAGAGATCAGCGGCTTTAGGCCAAGTTCTCAAAGTGCGAGTTTTGGCTTAAGTCCGTAGCATTCTTGGGATATGTGGTATCCAAGGATGGTATTATGGTAAATCCGACCAAGATTGAGGCTATTTGTAACTGGCTTAGTCTATCTCTATGACTGAGATTCATAGCTTCTTCGGATTAACAGGGTACTTTAGGTAATTTATGGAGGGGTTCTCTATTATAGTGGCACTTTTGACTCGCTAGGACGTCCATTTTTATGGTCAGAGAAATGTGAGAAGGGCTTTCTGAGGGTTAAGGAGTTGCTTACCACCTCTCATATATTGACTCTTCCACGACTAGGGATTTACCATTTATTGTGATGCATCTGGCATTAGTTTGGGTTGTGTACTAATGCAGCAGGGCAGGGTTATTGTTTATGCATCGAGGCAGCTTAAGCTGCTTGAGCACAACTACCCTACTTATGACTTAGAGTTGGCAGCGGTTGTTTTTAAAGTTAAGATTTAGAGGCATAACCTATATAGATTTTGATGTGATATTTACACGGATCATAGGACTTCAATATATTATTAGCCACAGGGATCTTAGTTAGAGCTAGCGCCGTTGGATTGAGCTGCTGAAGGACTATGACCTCTCTATTCTCTACAATTCGAGCAAGAAGAATGTAGTAGAAGACGCCTTGATTAGGAAGGCGGTGAGTATGTGTAGATTAGCCTTTCTTTATACTGTAGAGCGACTATTAGCTTTGGACATCCAGTTCTTAGCTAAACAGATGATTCGACTTGATATCTCTATTTCTTAGTGTGTGCTAGCTTATGTAGGAGATCAGGCCTCTATATTAGACCGAATTTGCAGTCGTCAGTTTGAAGACGGGGATTTAGTTTCACTTTAAGATCGGGTTAGGAGATGATGTCAGCCTAGCTACGTTAGATTTAGATGGGGTTTTGAGGTTTGGTGGTCGCCTTTACATTTTGAGAGTTGGGGGTTTGATTTAGTTAAAGCTTAGTAAGGCCCATGATTCAAGATATTCTATTCATCCAGACACCGCTAAGATGTATCATGACTTGAGGCAGCATTAATGCTGGAGAGGAATAAGGAGAGATATTATGGATTATGTGTCGTGTTGTTTGAGTTGTCAGTAGGTTAAGGCCGATCATTTGAGGCTTGGTGGCAAGCTTTAGAGATTGCCTATTCCCGAGTGGAAGTTGGAGGACATCACCATGGATTTCATTATAGGTTTGCCTCGCATTTCCTGTGGTCTTGATAGTATTTGGGTCATCATGGATCGATTGACCAAGTCAACACACTTCCTTCCCATTCATATTTCCTACAGTGTTGAGAGGTTGGCCCGTATCTACATTTGGGAGATGGTTCTCCTTCTGCCAACTTCTGTCATCTCAGACCTGGGCTCACAGTTCACATCTAGCTTTTGGAGGACTTTTCAGAAAGAGTTGGGTACCCGTGTTGACCTTAGCATAGTTTTCCACCTGCAGACTGATGGCTAGTTGGAGCACACTATTCAGGTTATTGACGATATATTGTGCGCTTGTGTTATGGATTTTGGGTGTGTTCCTCCATGTATCTCTCATAAAGGGCTTGATGATATTTATGAGGTGGGGAAAGCTTAGCCCTAAGTACATTGGCCCTTTTTAGATATAGAGGACAGTGTGCGAGGTTACATATGAGTTACCTTTGCCTCCGACCTTTTTAGCTATTCATCCGGTCTTACATGTTTCGATGTTGCAGTGGTAAGTTCCAGATAAGTCCCATGTGCTTCAGTATGACGCAGTTGACTTGGATGATCAATTAAGTTATATTGAGGAGCCAGTTGTTATTTTGGCTGGACATGTTAGGCAGTTGCGATCCAGAGTCATTCCTATGGTTAAGGTCTGTTGGAGGCGTCATCCAATCAAAGAGGCTTCCTAGGTGACCGAGCATGAGATGCGAACATAGTTCCCTGGCTTATTTAAGCCTTGAGGTACTTCTTGACTCTTACTTTTGTGGACGAAAGTTCTTTTAGTAGTGTCTGTTATAATGACCCTCCAGGTCATTTTTCAATTAACACATTCATTTCACCATTTAGAGAGTTCCTGTAGTGACCCCAAGTCATTTATCACATGCTGGCACTGACTTTTTGATCGCCTGGTCATTCATTTGGGTTTTAGGACTGTTTCCCTATTTTGGAGTTTTTATAACTTAAAAAATTGAATTCGGTCATAACTTCAAGAAAATGACCTAAAATGGAATTCTGACAATTCTATAACCTCTAAAATGGCTAAATTAGGCTAGGAGCATGGTTGGCATGAGTACCGAGGCAATCAATATGAGTTTGGGGCCATTATGCCCTTTTACCATTGAAATTTGGCTTATGATTGACTTTGGTGAATATCATTGGAAAATGTGCTCAAATGAAAATTCTGATAGCGCGGTTAGCTCTGAAATTGAGTTTGGTCTAGAACGATCCTTTGTTTACTTCTCTAGGCTTTCAATCTAATCTCAAGGCCCATTGTGAAATTTAGCTCAATGACACTTGGGTGTGGGACCCACTTTCAGTCGTAATGACCTCATATGGAAATTTTGACTACGCCATTGAGTTTAGAACATAGAATTTAGTAGGGTAGCATATCTCATTTGCACGCATGAGATTCTGGATGAATTCCAAGCACCTTGTTGAAATATTCAAACTTGGTGAAAATCAGTATTTTAGCAGATATCTGGTGTTGGAGGATTTGTTCTCCGTGATCGCGGGTCCTTGGCCGCGTTTTTGGAGATCCAAGAAATTTCTCTCCCCATTCTTGGGGCTTGGGCTACGTTCATAGAGGTGTATCCCTTTGACCACTCCATTCATGGTCTTCTAGATGCGTTAGCGAAAGCCAAACTTCCTGACCTCTGCGTTCGCAGGCCACTTAGGCTGCATTCGCAAAGGTCAAAACCTTTGTGTTTTATTAAAAGACCAAGGACGAACTCAGCCATACTTCACTCCTTCAAGTATCCAATGCTACTCCCATTCTTAATCAAATTTGGGTACCAAAAGGTCTAAATTCAAGGGAATTTCGTGGGGAATCCATTGGTGAGCTCAGAAACTTTTGTAAGAGCTTCATGTGAGGTAAATTTCTATTTTAGCTATTTCCATTGTCATTTTCAAATTGAAATTTTAATAAAATTTTGGAAGATTGTAACTTGATTATTTTAGCTCTATTTGTAGTTATTCTTGAGACTAATGTGTGAGTTTTTGTTCAAGGAACATCGCAACGTGCTTGGTTTGGATCGTGGAGGTTTTGTTTTTTAGAAATTGCTGCTTATAGATGTTGCCATAGTTGTTCCTTTAGCTTGAATTATGGGAATTTGATTGCATGATTAGTTCATGTTGTTTTCCAACCCCAGACTGTGTATCAATTTGAATTTTCAACTTGGGGTGCCATTTTACACTAGTTTTTTGTGTCAATTCTGGACAAAGGTCCCACGTTGCCCTTTTTAGACCCCAAAATTGGTCCTTCTTCAAAGACTGTGAATTTAGTGTCTAAACCACCATAACAATGTTTTGATTCTATTTTTGATAGCAAGGCAGCATTACGAGGTTGTTTAGAAAGGAAAAGCTCAGATTCCGTGAGTTGGAGCATGGGTGGTTGGCCTACAGGTTAGATATAGTTTTTCCCTCGTTAGACTGAGCATGTTTAGTCATTTGTATACTAAATCGTGTGAGTTTGGAGGGTTTTGGGTGTCTAGCATGATAAATTCCTAGATTTCATGCCCTAGATATTAATTTTGGGGTATTGTCGCACTGTTAAAGCATGTCTTTAGTTACTGTTGATCATCCATACTTTGTGGTGTGTGTTTTTCCTTTGGTTATATATTCGGAAGCATGTTTGGCCTTATTCTAGGGTTAGAATAGTGTTTCCTTTGACTTGCACGACTTTGGGGTGATATTGGGCCTTAGAACGTTTTCAACATCATTTTGAATAGCTTAGCTCCATGTAGACTGATATAGTAGATTGAATCTGATAGTCTGAGCTTTAGGTAGGAAGTAACACCAGTTTGGGAACTTTACCTCCATAATTTCCTATTCTTCTACAGGCCCTGTATTGGTTGGTTCTTGGTTCTTGAAGTCTTTTCGATGATTATGGTTGGATGTGGTTCAGGCTGGGTGATTAATTAATGGTGTTCGATTGTGGGTACTCCCCATGACACGCAGTTGTCCGCTGATCCTAATTCAAACTGACTCACCTTTATTCATTGTTCAAGTCCCTATTTCACTCTATTGGGCAGAGTTCAAGCCCTTGCCTTCATATTATAGCCTCATTCCAAGTCCGTCTCTCTTCACTTAGCCGTGGTTCGAGCCCATAACCTTTATACAACCTCGGTTCAAGTTCTTCTCTCCTTATTACTTTGGTTTGACTCCTTATTTACAGTTACCCAATTCAAGTCTGTGGTTTAGCTTACACTTGGTTCAAATCCACGATTATATATCACCTGATTCAAGTTCTTGGTTGCTTTCAAATCTCGGTTTAGATCCTTGACCCTCTAATGAGTCATCAGTTCAAGTCCTTATCTACTCATAACTTTGGGTTAAGGTTTTATGTTTTTAGGATGATTCGATTCAAGTCTAAGAAAATTGTAGCATTGTTGGAACTATACCGGATTCGCTTTGTTTACTTCAAGTATCTTTGCTCTTATCGGGCTTATAGGGGTCCATTTAGGTTGGTACCTTTGACTTGTGCACGAGCATACCCGTCAGGTTTATAGGAGCCCGACGAATTTAGCTAGTTTCTTTCTCTTTATATGTTGAGTATGCTCGTGTACATACCTATATTTACTTCGTATCCTGTCTTTGGTTGTGGTTATTTTTGCGCATTTTAGTTTACTTTTGCTTATCATGCTCAGTTGGTCTATGATGCCTAACGGGAACCTGTTATTTGGTACTCATACTATACTCTACATCTATTTTGGAGATATAGGTCTGAGTACTAGCTACCGACGTTGATTCGAGCCAGTTGTGGTCATGATCGGAGGTGAGGATGAGCACATTGTGTTCTGTATTTACTCGTCTCCCTCTGTACATGTATTTTGCCTGTCTTTTGCTTTTTGAGACAATCTTCTTTCTGTGGTCCAATTTTGGGACTTGTACTCTTTTCTAGTAGCTCGGTATATGTGACATCCAGGTTCTAGCAGGGATCCTTTATTTGTATATATTTAAATCTGCTTCCGCCTATTCATTTATGTTCTTATTATTTCATTACTATTTCTGATTGAATTGTTGGTCTTCTACCTTGACATCCTATTACTCATAGTTTTGGGATATGGGTCGGCTTATATACTGGTGGGTCATAGTAGGCACCATCATGACTTGAGAAATCAGGTCATGACAATAACTACACTTCATTAATAACTGGAATATCGACCTATGGGATGACTCTAAGAGTCGTAGAAAAGTTGACGAGTCGTCAAAACAACTCATCTTGCAGGTCTGAGAATGACTTTAAAAATCAAGCCTCTGAAGTTTGCAAATGATTCATTTCTATGATTCGTCTTCATGATAACGAATCAATGTTTGGGCTCGTCCTGCAGGTTCCAAAACCTACAAACTTTAAGGTTCTCTAAGGGTTGGTTACGATTTGTGTCTATGACTTATAACAATTCCTATGAATCGTCCTATTAAGTTGTATGTTATACCCTGTACTTTTGTACCTTGGAAGGTTCTTCAAATTCTTAAGCTTCTTAAGTTTCTTGAAAGGTTATTAAGCTTCATAGATATCACCATGTGAGTCGTATAATCTATAACGCTACCAAACAACTTTAAAGAAGGGAGAATGTGACACCCCATAGTAGGGAAGATTGGAAATATGGTTATAAGAATTCGGAAGAAGTTGGAGGCCAAGTAATGAGTCGTAGGACTCGACTTACGTACATAAGCTACCAACTTGAAAAATCTTACATTCTTAAGCTACTTGAGTTCATACCAAGCTTACATAGCAAGGATTATATAAGTTCGTAAACTAAGACGAGATTACAAACCCACGAGGAGGAAAAAAAGGTGACACGTGACAGCAAGAGGGAGTGCCACATGGTAGCAGCTGGAAGTGCCATGTGGCAGTAGCTGAAGCAAGGGGTGCCCCCCCCCCCCACATGCCACGTGGCAGCCCCTAAGTGGAGGAGGTGATGTGTTAGCCCACTAAGGGCTTGACATGTGTCACCACTTAGGGGGTGACAACATGTGTCATCCCCTAAGGTGGCCTATATATTTATGTTTTATGATCATCCTTATCCAAACAACTCATTCTTATCTCCAAGAAAATTCTAGAAAAAAAAAAGAGAAGAGAAACTCTAGACTAGAGAGAGGGAGCCACGGATTTAGAGCCAAAACGATAAGTCCTCCAATTTCATTCCATGAATTAATTATCTAGGGTATACCACGATGATATGAAGGTTTTAGTAATGTAAATTTATGATTTGGGGCAGCACCAAAAGGACAACAAGCAGCCACAAAGTTTTAATCGCGCTAAAGGAACTTTCGAGATGAGTTTTTGCGAGTTTGGCGAGTTTCGGGAAAGATAAGGTTTTTCCTTTAAGATTGGAGTTTATTATGATGTTATGAGGTATATTATATGTCTTAAATAAGGTTGGAAGTGGAAAAATTGCATAAGTATTCTTGACGTTAGAAACGAACTAAATTGAAGTCGTTATAGTTAAATCGAAGTCGGATAGTGTGTTGTGATTGTGGTGTTGCGGTTGCATCTGGTTTGGTTGTGTAGTTCAGGGCTGAAAGGTGTTTTAAAAAGGGTATGGGTTCTTCTATTTGCAGCCACACGACCCTCCGTTTCATATTGTTAAAGGTTTTACGAAATAAAGATTAAAAACTCTATTTTGGTATCTTAGTTAAGCGAGTTGTTTGGAGTTTGTATTGTGTAAAGTTGAAGTGATTTACATGTAAATATGCTGCTGGTTTTTATTTTTGGTATGGTTGTTGATATTTTGGCCGAGTTGAAATCTTGGGGATGTTGAAGTTATAGGGGAGATGTTGTCCAATTTTCGGTAACTTTAGAGCTAGTAATAAGCTAGTTAAGGGAAATGGATAAGGAAATGATTCCTATGGATATGTGGTTGTAGAGTTGGAAATTGGAAAGTGAAAGGTTATTAATATTAGTATTTCTTCCATATTAAATAGGTTCAAAAGACGACTAGGCGAATGTGGTAAAGGGTAACCCATAAGAGGTATGTGAAGCTACCTTCTTTCTCTTGGCATGTTTTTGGCATAAGTATGTAAAGCTACCCTTCTTCTCTCTTGATATGTCTTTGACATCAGTTATGATGTTATGATGAAATATTTATGGAACCGAGTCCCTTGATGGGACAAGTAGGATATATGTTACTATCTAAGCATCGGGTCGTACGTTCCACGGCACATATGTATATGACGACTATATGAGGTGAAGTAAAGAGTATGTAAAGCTTATCTCTTCTTTTGTCTTGGCATGTCTTAGTCATAAGTGGTTGGTATATGTACTATGGGGATAATTCCATTCATAGAACCCCGAGTATGGTTCGTAAATCTTATTCACTTCTTGATGTTAGAACTCCTGCGATAGTAGAATTATTGTCTTGTAAGTCTTCTACATGACGAAAGGTACTACACATGAAGCCTATCCCTTCCTTCTCTTGAAATGGCTTAACGTAAGTGAAGCGGTATACAATATGACTTAGATGTAATTCCATTTATAGGTTCTGGGTGTAACTCATGGCTTGTACTCAATTCTGAATGTTAAAGGTCCTAAAGCAGTTGAACTACTACCCTCGAGCCTTCCATATGTTGGATAGTAACTGGATATGCAAGCTCGTATTCCTAAGGGCTCTAGGGCGATGAATGTCTCTGATTATGTAAGTCGTGTAGCATTATCTTGATGCACGTCTATGATGCCTGAGGCTCCACTTAATATGATCCCTAATGACCTTCAGAGGGTGCTCAAGACAATTACTACCTAGATCTTCAAGTGACAGTTCACTTGGATATTTCATGGAGTCTCAGATAATGATTTAACTTGCATATGGTTACTCACTGCTCTACTCATGCATATGGTTAATATATCTTCCACCGAGTCCCTCACAAGAAGGATGGGTACGATCGAGTCCCATAAAGGGTCGGGTACGATATAAGATGATATAAGTATTCTCTGAGTCCCACAAAGGGCTGAGTATGACCGAGACCCACAAAGGGTCGGGTATAACCGAGTCCCATAAAGGTCCTGGTATGACCGAGTCCCATAAAGGGTCGGGTATGATATATGTATATGATGGTATGATGACATGATTATTGACCGGGTCCCATAAAGGTCTGGGTATGGTATATATACGCATATGATGACATAATGATACATTTATAACACCGAGTCCCACAACGGGCCGGGTATGGAATATGACACTAAGATGCATAACATTGTTTTACAAGACACAGGTACAGTGATTTATTAATTGTTATACTTGTTCCCTGCATCCCTATGACAACTGTAATTTCATTATAATGTCTATGCTTATATACTTAGTACATATGTCGTACTAAGCCCCCTTTTTTGGAGGGTTGCGTTCATGCCTGCAGGTATAAATACACACTTTGGGGATCCACCAGCGTCTGAGTTTCACTCAGCAGTTCAGAAGCACTCCATTGTGTCGGAGCCTAGTTTTGGTACTAACCCTCGATGTATATATTTATTTGTTCACGAGTACAGCGGGGGGTCTATCCCGCCTTATGTTACTATTCTTACTCTTAGAGGTCTATGGACATGTATGTGGATTGTATATGTGTGTGTGTACAGTATTGCCTATAAGACTTATGTTTTGGACATTCCCTTTTGTCATGGAAGCCTCATCGGCTTATATGTTATCGTGCCTATTGATTTCTTATGACGCAAATAGGAGACATGGTTACTTATAGTTAGCAAGGGTATATGCGAGTGTCCATTCTGGGCACCCATCACGGCCTACGGGGTTAGGTCGTGAAAGAAGTAGTATCAAAGCAGTCCTTCCTTGGAGTGTCTATAGACTGTGTCTAGTAGAGTCTTGTTTATCGGTGTGTTGCGTGCCACATCTATAAACAGGAGGCTACAAGACATTTAGGATGTTACCTTTATTTCATATGTAAGATCGTGCGATAGATTCGAGTCATAGGAAAACTCCTTATATTAACCTTGGAAGTTAACAGAAGGATGAAAGCAACAGAAGGAAGTGACTAACGATATTTGAAGTCGCAAGGCATGCAGGTAAGCAAAAGCACGAAAGATATATGTTGGGTAAGGTAATGAAGTAGAACTGAATGGTAAAGTTGTAAATTGAAAGGAAGAGTAGACAAGAAAGTGTAACAGGAGAAGTTCCAGTGGACGTACGAGGTAAGTCCATTTTCATACTGTTGATTGTGGGCACCCTGTGTGGCTGAGATATTATGTGATATGATACATATATATATAACTTTATACACGTTGGCCCTGTAAGGCACCGTTGGTATTTTCTGCGTGCAGGTTTGAGATAGTAAGAAATACAGAGGAAACTCTGCCCAAATTTTTCTAGAAATAAAAAGAGAATGAGATACAGGGCTATAGTATGTCTTGAAGGGTCATGCCCATAATAATGATGAGATTTGGCTAAACCACAAGTATGGCTGACCTCAAGAAATAAGTTAATTGCTAAATTAATGGCAATAGAAACTAGAAGATCGATATTGATATGGTAAACCAACGTTGGAAAAGACTTGTGACCATAGGGAGTGGATTTAGAGAAGACTAGTAGTTTTGGATATAACGATATATTAAGGCACCGATGGAATTGATACATAGGGATAAACTATGACGAACTAGAATTAAAAGGAGTAACAGTATGATTAAAACAAGAGTGCAAGGGAAA
The DNA here is from genome assembly GCF_947179165.1 of Solanum dulcamara. Classification (NCBI taxonomy): domain Eukaryota; kingdom Viridiplantae; phylum Streptophyta; class Magnoliopsida; order Solanales; family Solanaceae; genus Solanum; species Solanum dulcamara. Next base: position 40,897,466 of record NC_077245.1, read on the forward strand.
CAGAATTGTGACAGATATGAAGTATTAATAGGACAGCTTGGGAGATATTAAGGAAAAGACTAACTAAGAAGGGTAATGTTATACCCCCTACTTTTGTACCTTGGAACGCTTCTTAAGCTTCTTAAGCCTTGAAAGGTTCTTAAGTTTCTAGAAGGGTTCTTAAGTTTCTTTGAGCTTGTTAAAGCTTCTTGAGCCTCTTAAAAGTTACCATGTGAGCCGGATAATCTATAAGGTTATCAAATAACTCTAAGGAAGATAGAATGAGATACCCCATAATAGAAAAGATTGGAAATAAGGTTGTAAGAATTCGGAAGAAGTTGGAGACCAAATAATGAGTCGTAGGACTCGACTTACTTAAGCTACCAAGTTGGAAGTCTTACATACTTAAGCTACTTGAGTACATTCCAAGCTTACGTAGAAAAAATTACATAGGTTCGTAAAGTAAGACGAGATTACAAATCCACGAGAGGGAAAAGAAGGTGACATATGGTAGCATGGGAGAGTGCCACGTGGAAGCAGCTACAGCAAAGGGTGAGAACCCACATGCCACGTTGTAGCTCATGGTTGGAGGAGGTGGTGTGTTGGCCCAATGAGGGCTTGACATGAGTCACCACTTAGGGGTTGACATGTGTCACCCCTAAAGTAGCCTATATATACATATATGTTTTATGGATTTTACCTTCATACTTATCCCATAAGTTCCATACTTCTCTAGAAAATTCAAGAGGAAAAAGGAAGAGAAGAAACCCTAGAGCTACAGAGAAAGTAGTGGGGGCCAAGGGGAGAAAAAGGTAAGTTTTCTGATTTCGTTCCGTGAATTAAGTATAAGGTATACAATGATGGTATGAAGGTGTTAGTAATGTAAATTTATAGCTTGGAGCGGCACCAAAAGGTTAACAAACAGCCACAAAGCTTTAGCTGCACTAAAAAAAACTTTCGAGGAGAATTTTGGCGAGTTTTAGGCAAGGTAAGGTTTTCCCTTTCAAATTGGATTTTATGATGTTATTATGCAGTATATTACATGTTTTAAATGAGGTTGTAAGTGGAAAACTTGTATAAGGATGCTTGACGTTAGGAACAAACTAAATTGAAGTTAAGTACAGTGTTGTGATTGTGGTGTAGCGGTTGCAGCTGGTTGGATGGCATGTTTCAGGGCTGGAAAGTGTTCTAAAAAGGGTATGGGTACTTCTGGTTGCAGCCACACGACCCTCCATTTCGTATTATTAAAGGTTTTATGAAATAAAGGTTAAAAACTCTATTTGGGTATCGTAGTTTTGAGCTAGTTGTTTGGAGTTGTATTGAGTAATGTTGAAGTGATTTGATTTTATATATAGGTGCTGGTTGTTATTGGTAATATGGATTCTAAGATTAGCAGTTGGATAGGGCAAGTTATAGAAAGATGCTGCTCGATTTCCGATAACTTCGGAACTAGTAATAAACTAGTTGAGGGAAAGGGACAAGGGAATGATTCCTATGAATACTTGGGTGTAGAGTTGGAAATTGGAAAATGAAATGTTATTAACATTAGTATTGCTTTCATGTTAAATTTAAAAGACGACGAGGCGAACGTGGTTAAGGGTAATCCATAAGAGGTATGTAAAGCTACCTTCTTTCTCATAGAATGTTTTTGACATAGGTATGTAAAGTTATCCCTTCTTTCTTTTGGCATGTCTTAGAATTAAGTAAGGATTAATATGAGCTTTGGGGGTAATTTCATTCATAAGTCTCGAGGGTGAGTCATGATTCCTGTTCTTAGAGATTCACCGGTAGCTAATGTCCTTGACTTTTATAAGTTATTTTGTATCGTCTTGATTCATGTCTATGATTTCTAAGGCTCTTTGATATGATCAATAGTGATATGACTATTGTCCTGATTTTCAAATGACAATTCGTCTTTACTACTTCATTGAGTCTTTGACAATGTTTTAAATTGCATTTAGTTTCTCACCACTCCACTCGTGGATGCCTCAATGCTTCTTCCACTCCATCCGGGACAAGATATACATGATCATGCATACTTATCTGCCTTGTTTATCGTGACCCAACGTAAGAGGGAAGGTACGCCTTGTACATTGGTTGTGGAGTTATGCTGTGCCATTACACATATGCTGATGTCTGATGATATGATATGATATTATATGGCCATCTAATATGATATAATTTGTTACGGAGATATTCTCTACTCTATAGTTATGCTATGTTGTGGTGCCGGTGATGATATGGTGATCATGTTTTGTTCACCGCATCCCATAATGGGGTTGGATATGACATATGTTTTTTCCACATGCATTATTTGTGCTTGTGATAAATATTTTGATATTCTGGGTATTTCGCTCATTTTCTGCACATTCTGCTCTAGTTATGACTTTATTTATTACAGTCCATGCTTTACTACTCAGTATATTTTCCGTACTAACCCCCTATCTTCGGGGGCTGCATTACATGCCCACAGGTATAGTCGCTCGATTTGCCGATCCGCTTGCCTAGGACATCTACTCTGCTATTTGACAGTGCTTCTTTATCTGGAGCTCTATTTTGGTACTAATTTTTCTGTTGCATATTTGTACGCGTTAATCAAGGGTACAACGGGGCTCTATCCCATCATATGATTAGGCTATTGTTCTGTAGAGGTCTGTAGACTTGTATTATGGGTTCTGTATATGTTCTGTGGGGTTTGTATATGTGTTTTGGGCTTTGCTGTTCCGAGATAGACTTAACGTCCTTTGTGTGCTACATCTACATTCATGTGCTATCTAGTGGCCTCATTTGCTTTCTATATTTGTTTATTCTGCTAATATGCTAATTTGGACTAAGGGGACGTATGGGTGTCCAACTCGAGAATGAGTCGCGACCTACGGGATTGGGTTGTGACAAAAGTGGTATCAGAACAGTTTGGTCCTCGGAATATCTACAGATCATGTCTAGTAGAGTCCTGTTTATCGGTGTGTTGTGCACCACATCTATAAATAGGATGCTATAGGACATTTAGGATATTACCTTTCTTTCTTGTCTTAGATCGTGCGATAGAGTTGTCTATCAGGATAATCCCTCCCTAGCAGACCACTATGTGTGCGGCAAAACCTGTAAAGGAAGCTTATTTTTGACCTCCTTTCTTGCAGGTGAGTACAGGCTGTGGTGGAAAATAAAGAGACTAGCTCTAGACAGTAGAGGGGGTGCAGAAAAGGACCCTAGGGCACAAATGGGACCTCAGGCTCCAGGACCAAGCAAGCGGAGCCCCAGTTATTCGATTGAGACTGATCCCTCTAAAGACCCTGATTATGTTATGGAGACCGATCCCTCGGAGGGCCCAACGATAGGTTCCCTAGAGCATATAATAACCAGGGAAGTGGTTCTGGAAGCCACGCCAGCTGCTCTTATGACCAAGCACTATGTCAGGCAAGCTCCTACCATAAGTTGTTACAGCATATTAGAGCCCTCTATCTTGGTCATTGGTGAATCAGGAATTACCTGGCTATCGATGTCTTTTGGATGCAAGCGAGGAAGATGATGACGAACAGATAAGCAAATGGCAACCAGATAGAGACGAGGAGCATACTTCACCTCTTAGGTCACCGGGTCGAACTGGAAACTGATCGATTATAGGTAGGAGAGTGATAGGTATAGTTTTGTTGGCTATATGGGGCAATTTGTCAGTTTGGTTTCGACTTAAGGTAGGAAGCCCTACATGGATATAATATGAGATACTATAAACCTATGTATATGTTGGCCCTATGAGGCGTTATAGTTATAATATGATATAATATAGATGTATATATATGTTGGCCTTGCATGGCATTGCTGGTATTTCCTGAGTGCAGGTTTGGGATGGCAAGGAATATAGAGGAAACTCTGCTGAATTTTGTTTTTGGAATAAAAAGGAAATGAGATATAGGTTCATCATATGGTCTAGAAGTTGATATCGAGTACCCCTATTATAATGAACTAAAGCTATAGGGGTACCCTCCGTGTTGCTCGTAAGGGGGGCCCATGTTTACTTAAAAAGTTTTATGTCAGAGGAAAACTCCTGTTGGAGGGAAAGGTGTCCAGCAATTGGGTTCCATTTTGGTGGGAAAGTATAGAACCCTCAACCATTAGTGGTGAACTAGATAAGTTGTTCATGACTCAAGAATGAACCTGGAGGGAAACCATACGAGTTAGGCACTAAACGATATTGTGGTGCTTATTGGATTTTAATTTCCTTCTAGTAGTGGTTATAGGATGCTTTATAGTAACCTTTTATTGGTTATTAAGCAACTAAAATAACTGGTGGACGGAAGACATGAACTTATGGGCTGTCCAGAATCATGTGCTTCATATTTTGGATAACATACTAGAAGGATTCAGAGGGGTCAGTGATAACAAGGAATGATTTTTCCCAAGGATATAGGGGTAACATGAAACTCCTCGAGCACAAAAATAGCCATGGACTGGAAGGGTAGAAGGACTACTACAGGGAGCTCTTAAGATAGACGTGATCAATTAAGTATGAGTGTCGGATGAAAAAGGGAATAGATAGCTACGAACTGAATGTGTAGTATGAAAAGGCTAGAAGATAAGACCAGTATTAAAGTAAAATTGACATGGGACTGAGAAGAATTGGAAGTTAACCTCAGGTACCCAACAAGGATAAACTCTTATGAGATATAAGGAAGTATTGTGGATATGTGACTCCACCGTGGAAAATATAAAGACCCCTAAAGGATGAGGGGGTAGCTCTACCAAACCATTGATGCATTGCAAGTCCATTAAGAGGAACAAGTGGTATCCACTGGGATGAAGATAGTGTTATAGCAGAGCTAGAAACACGGGTCACTGGAGTACAAGTACTTCCTAATGGAGAAGTTGAAACCATTAGGGGGCTAGCTAATCACTGGTAGAGAAGACAAGAATATGGCTCTAGATAAATTACTACATTAATTATATGACTCGATTACCAGTACTTGGACTAGATTGGGTACTAGTTATTGAGAATTCTAAGCACCCCATGGTTGTATTAAGGTTTCTTACTGGGGCAACCTAAAGTATAGATGATCTACAGAAGGTATATATATGGTGCAGTATGTCAAATATGTTCGAATAGAATCATATGTGTATGAACAGTTAAAAATAAACAGAGGATGACATAGTATCACGACCCAACCCCATAGGTCGTGACTGGGGACCGACCTGGACCCCTGTATATATATCTACCAGTTGTACCTCATATGTCCAACTTCAAACTGCATCTGTTGCACTTTCTGTCTACTTTTCCCTTCAATTTTTGACTTTATATTTCAATCATATATCAATACCTTGACCAACAGATATCTCTCGTGCCTTTACTTACCTGCGTGCTTTGTGACTTCCAATATCGTCAGTCACTTCCTTCCGTCGATGTCATCCTTCTATTAAGATCCAAGGTTAGTATAAGAAATTGTTCTATGACTCGAGTCTATAGCACGATCTCAGATATAGAAGAAAAGTAACATCCTAAATGTCTTGTAGCTTCTTGTTTATAGATATGGCGCGCAATACATCGATAATCAAGACTCTACTAGACACGGTCTACAGACACTCTAAGCATGTACTGCTCTGATACCACTTCTGTCACGACCCAACCCCGTAGGCCGAAACTGGGGTCCGACCTAGACCCCCGTATACATATCTATCAGCTATGGTCAAATCGAGTTGTAAATAATATAATACCATATAACAAAACCCTATTGGGTGATAACATTTTCTAAACCTGTAGCCTCTTTCATTTGTATCACAACATGAAAGGGCACGCAAGTCAATGAGGCTGCCATAACATAACCACATGAACAATATATCATATAAACCCAGCTGAACCAAAATGACATATACAACCCACATATATATGTCTGCAGACCTCTAACAATATCAATGAAAATATACGGCGAGCCAGGGCTCCCGCCGTACCCGTGAATAGACAAAACAGTTTTATACATCAATGGTCAGTACCAAAAGCTAGGCTCCGATACAATGGAGCCTCTTCCAACTGAGATGAGTTGAATCCTAAGCTGACGGACTCCAAAACCTATATCTGTATCTGCAGGCATAAACTCAGCCTCCCCCCCGACCCCCGAGAAAAGGGGGGTCAGTACGACATATGTACTGAGTATGTAAAACATAACATAATACGACTAGAGGCATATCTGAAATAGAGAAGCAGGGGATAAAATATCAAATCTGAAACTTGTACCTGAAAAAGTAAAATCATGCATGCTCAAATTTTTAATATAGTCGGCCCTATCAGGGATCCGGTGAATTATATTTGTAGTAGCATCACCTCCTTATTACAACACATCATCATATCATCATTTATATACATACGTACCCGGCCCTCTAGTGAGGGCACGATGAACAATGCAGTGGATTGTGCACAATTACTATTCCCGACCACACGGTCGATGAAAGAAGTATTACAGTATGCACGAGTAGAGTAGTAAGAAATAAAACGCAGTTTAAATCATTATCGGAGACTTAATGAAGTCATCAGGTGAATCATCCATGGAGATCAAGGCAGAAAGTATCTGACGTATACCCCCTAAATGTCACTAAGGACTAGGTAAAAGGGAGTTTTAGAAATCTTAGACATATACTAATATGAAATATCTTATAGCAGTCCGAGCGTTGGTTATCTCAGAGCCTTTCTTTTTTTACAGAAAAGAGCTTAGTCAAATTAATCGTTATACAGTCATATAGAAGACTCGAGGAGTAGGAGTATAACTACTTTAAAAGTCTTAACATCCAAAAGTGATCCAGAGTCCTGAAGTCATATTCAGAACTTAAGAGTGAAGTTTCCCCGAAGCTTTCATCATCCATAGCCTACATCTAAGACATGCCAAAAGAAAGAGAAAAGATAGGCTTTACATACCTATGTCAAAAATATGCCAAGAGAGAGATTCACATACCTCTTCTGAGTTACTCTTTGTATCGTTCGCCTCGTCTTCCTTTGAACCTATTCAATATGAAAGTAATATGAATATCCACCACTCTTAACTTTCCAGCATCTTAGGCTGCACCTTAGTATTCATGGAACCTATTTCCTTGTTCGTCTCCTCAACTAGTTCTTTAATTAGGTAAGGCGTTAATGAAAATTGGGCAGCACCTCCCCTATAATGTGCCCTATCCAAATTTCCAATTAGATCCCTAAACACTACAGCCAACATACAACAACAACCTGCAGCATATGTTTAAGCAATTCACACCAACAATATACAACATAAGCTCCAAATGACTCGCTCAAAATTGCGATATCAAATAGGGTGTCTAGCCTTTATTTTGTAACATCTTTAATTATACAAAATGAGGGGTCATGTGTCTGATAACAGAAGCACCCCTACACCTTTTAGAACAAATTTAGGCCTTCCAAAAAAATACCACACCCCTGCAGCAGCACCTCACAAGCAAAACCCTTTACTTCAACGACAATTCAACTATAACGACTCCAACTTAGTTTATTTCGAACGTCAAGCATCTCTATAATGTTTACATATTTACAACTACTTAAACAACATATAATACACTTCTTAAAAATACCATAAACTCAAAATTAATAGGACAAACCTTACCTTACCCGAAATTGGCCAAAACTGCCAAATTGCAACTTGGAAACGTTTCAAACTTGCTGAAATCGCATTGACTGCTTGTTATCTGTTTGGTGCTTCTCCAATCCATAATTTTTCATTATTAACACCTTCATATTATGTACAAACCCTTACCAAAACGTGGTAGAATATAAACAACCATACCTCAACAAACGGCTTCCCAAACTTGCTAAAAATTAACTTCGGAAACCCCCTTAACGTGCTGAAAGTTGCGGACTGTTTGTGCCACTTCTCCATTGCTCCAAATTGGAATTTCTTGCTATAACACATCATTATACAATTTCGTCCGTATTGTCTTTTCCCTTTCCTCGTGGGTTCATAATCTCATCCTATTTTAGGAGTCTATGTAATCCGTGCTACGTAAGCTTAGTATGTCTTTAAGTAGCTCAAGTATGTAATACTTCTAAGTTAGTAGCTTACGTAGGTAATTCGAGTCCTACGACTCATCACTTAGCCTCCAATTCCTTCCGGATTCTTATGACTTTATTTCTAACCTTCTCTATTATGGGGTATCACATTCTCCCTTCCTTAGAGTCATTTGATAGTGTCATAGCATATCTGGATCACATGATAATTTCTAAAGAACTTATAAGACATTCCGAGTTTTTAAAAATGTGGGGTATAACACATGTGTACACCCTAAAGGGGGGAAATGGACAGTAGAAATACAAGTGTGAGATGAAGTCAACTGACACTATCACATGTTAATGGGAATGCTTAAACTTTAAGTGAGATCCCATGCGGGCACGAGTTAGCAAGGACTGAAGGCCAGTAATAAATGGATAGAAGCCATGATATCTGAGACCTTATGGAGAACCATTAGCATAGACCCTACTGGATGGGTGCATACAAAAAGGGGTGAATACAATAAGAGAGTAAGACTGAGTGATCTAAGGATTGTGTAAAGGGTAGCAAGGCCATGGTTTAGTAAAGATTAAGATATGCAACAGAGTTATTGGCCGCTGATATATGACATACAAGTGGCAAGGAGAAAGAATGGAAAATCTCCTATGGTAGGAAATGAGGAGACCAAGGAATACCTAAAGGAAGGAAAAAGGGTAGGATAGAATAGCGCCAGCGTGAGCAAGTTCCAGTGTGAAGGCGATATGTAAAGCAAGATGGACTAGGAAATAAAAAGACTGTGTCTACCTCATACCGGTGGTATAAAAATAGTTGTGCAACCTATAAATATATATATACAGCATAAGACCAAGTGGAGGAGTACGTGATGAAAAGGGGGTTATGATGGAAAGGGGGTTATTATATTTTGGATAAGTTACAAAGAAATACAAAGAGAAGTTAAATCAAATGACCAAAAAGGACATGGTCATGGTTGAACTAAAGATCTACCTCGATACTGGTTGTAAGATAAAAGAGGAGAGGGCAAGGTGGAACCTAAAAACTAGCAAAATGACGCTAAGGAAAATCTTGGTACTAAGGTGAGTGCCTTCGCACGTTATTGCAAGAATTGCAATGTAACGTGCAATAGGAAAATTGGAGCCAAATCTGAGCAAAGTACCATGGAAGAATCTGAACTAACGAGAAGCAACCTATTGCCATATTGGATCGGCGGAGTAGGAAGTTATGAGTTAAGGACGTAGTTTTCATCAAGGTGTTGAGGCAAAATGAAAATCGTGAAGAAGTGACCTAGGAAGCTAAAAAGGAAATGAAACACAAGTATCCGTACCTATTCCCTATGTCTACAAGTAATCTCAACCTTTGGAACTGTGATATTGAGTGCTTGATGAAAGTATATGTTATTGCAGCGGAACAGAGAAACTCTCCATATAGTCTGTATAAGATCTTGACGAGGTTTTTTGGTTCACATTCGAGGATGAATGTTCTAAAGGAGGGAAGGATGTTATACCCCGTACTTTTTAACCTTGGAACGCTTCTTAAGCTTCTAAAGCCTTGAAAGGTTCTTAAGTTTCTGGAAGAGTTCTTAAGTTTCTTTGAGCTTTTTAAAGCTTCTTGAGCTTCTTAAAATTTACCATGTGAGCTGGATAATAACTCTATCAAATAACTCTAAGGAAGGGAGAATGAGATACCCCATAATAGAGAAGATTGGAAATAGGGTTGTAAGAATTTGAAAGAAGTTGGAGACCAAATAATGAGTCGTAGGACTCGACTTACTTACTTAAGCTACCAACTTGGAAGTCTTACATACTTAAGCTACTTGAGTACATTTCAAGCTTACGTAGCAAGAATTACATAGGTTCGTAAAGTAAGAAGAGATTACGAATGGGGGAAAAGAAGGTGACACGTGGCAGCATGGGAGAGTGCCACATGGAAGCAGCTAGAAGTGCCATATGGCAGCAGCTGGAGCAAGGGGTGGGACCCCCACATGCTACGTGGCAGCTCATGATTGGAGGAGGTTGTGTATTGGCCCAATGAGGGCTTGACATGTGTCACCACTTAGGGGTTGACACGTGTCACCACTTAGGGGTTGACACGTGTCACCCCTAAAGTAGCCTATATATATATATATGTTTTATGACTTTTAGCTTCATCCTTATCCCATAAGTTCCATACTTCTCTAGAAAATTCAAGAGGAAAAAGGAAGAGAGGAAACCCTAGAGCTAGAGAGAAAGTAGTGGCGGCCAAGGGGAGAAAAAGATAAGTTTTCCAATTTCATTCCGTGAATTAAGTATTTAAGGTATACCATGATGGTATTAAGGTATTAGTAATATAAATTTATGGTTTGGAGCGGCACCAAAAGGCTAACAAACAGCCATGAAGTTTTATCCACGCTAAAAAAACTTTTGAGGAGAATTTTGGTAAGTTTTGGCGGGTTCGGGCAAAGTAAGGTTTTCCCTTTCAAATTGGAGTTTATGATGTTTTTATGAAGTATATTACACGTCTTAAATGAGTTTGGAAGTGGAAAACTTGTATAAGGATGATTGACGTTAGGAACAAACTAAATTGAAGTCGTTATAGTTAAATCAAAGTCGAGTAGTGTGTTGTGATTGTGGTGTTGTGGTTGCAGCTGGTTGGATAGCGTGTTGCAGGGATGGAAAGTGTTCTAAAAGTGGTGTGTGTACTTCTGGTTGCATCCACACGACCCTCTGTTTTGTATTGTTAAAGGTTTTATGAAATAAAGGTTTAAAAACTCTATTTTAGTATCGTAGTTTTGAGCTAGTTGTTTGGAGTTGTATTGAGTAATGTTGAAGTGATTTGATTTTATATATAGCTGCTGATTTTTATTGGTAATATGGCATCTAATATTAGCAGTTGGATAGGGCAAGTTACAGGAGAGATGTTGCTCGATTTCCGGTAACTTCGGAACTAGTAATAAACTAGTCGAGGGAAAGGGACAATGGAATGATTTCTATGAATACTTGGGTGTAGAGTTGGAAATTGGAAAATGAAAGGTTATTAACCTTAGTATTTGTTTTATGTTAAATATCTTCAAAAGACGATGAGGCGAACGTGGTTAAGGGTAATCCATAAGAGGTATGTAAAGCTACCTTCTTTCTCTTGGCATGTTTTTGACATAGGTATGTAAAGCTGTCCCTTCTTTCTTTTGGCATGTCTTAGAATTAAGTAAGGATTAATATGAGCTTTGTGGGTAATTCCATTCATAAGTCTCAAGGGTGATTCATGATTCCTATTCTTAGAGGTTCTCCGGTAGCTATTCTCGTTGACTTTTATAAGTTAATATGATTTCTAAGGCTCTTTTGATATGATTAATAGTGATATGACTATCGTCCTGAATTTCAAATGACAATTCATCTTTACTACTTCATTGAGTCTTTGATAATGTTTTAAATTACATTTAGTTTCTCACTACTCCACTCGTGGATGCCTCAATGCTTCTTCCACTCCACCCAGGCCAGGATATACATGATCATGCATACTTCTCTGCCTTGTTCGTCGTGCCCCGACGTGAGGGGGAAGGTACGCCCTGTACATAGGTTGTGGAGTTATGTTGTGTCATGTACACATATGTTAATGTCTGATGATATGATATGATATAGCCATCTGATATGATATGATCTGTTATGGAGATACTCGCTACTTTGGAGTTATGCTGTGTTGTGGCGCCGGTGATAGGATAGCAACCACATTTTGTTCACCGCATCCCATAATGGGGCCGGATATGACATATGTTTTTTCCGCATGCATTATCTGTGCTTGTGATAAACATTTTGATATTCTGGGTATTTTGCTTATTTTCAGTACATTCTGCTCTAGTTATGACTTTATTTATTACAGTCCATGCTTTATATACTCAGTACATTTTCTGTATTGACCCACTATCTTCAGGGGCTGTGTTACATGCCCACAGGTACAGATGCTCAGTTTGCCAATCCACTTGCCTAGTACGTCTACTCTACTGTTTGACAGTGCTCCTTTATCCGGAGCCTTATTTTGGTACTAACTTTTATGTTGCATATTTGTACAAATTGTTCAAGGGTACAACGGGGCCCTGTCCCGTCATATGATTAGGATATCATTCTATAGAGGTCTATAGACTTGTATTGTGGGTTCTATATATATTCTGTGGGGTTTGTATATGTATTTTGGGGTTTGGTGTTCCGGGACGGCCTTAATAGAGTTTGTGCGCTAAATCTACTTTCGCGTGCTATCTAGCGGCCTCATTTTCTTTCTACATTTGTTTATTCTGCTAATATACTAATGGGACTAAGGGGACGTATAGATGTCCAACTCGGGCACGAGTCGCGACCTACGGGATTGGGTCATGACAGGTAAGTAACCTATAGTAAGAATTATGAAAAAGGTTAAGAAGTATTATGCTATTGGGTGGAATACGAATAGGATATGATATGAATATAACGAGGATCATTATGAAAATAAGTAAAGCCTAGTGAGAAAGTGGCTAGTGATAGGACGTCCGTGTAATAAAAATATAAGGGTAAGTGTGAAATGGAAAAGCGGTCTAGGGAACAAATAAGAAATACTTATCATGTTCCATAGGGAAAGTTGCGAATAAAGATTATGCGATAACAGAAATGATAGCGATCACAAGGAAAGAAAGAGTAACTAAAAGGAGTAAGCAAGAAGAAAGCGAGATGATAGTGTAACAATAGGTCATGACATGTGTAACCGAAGATACGAATGCTAAAAGTAATGGAACTACGAAAGACCAAGCTGTAAAAGGATGAGCAACGAGATAGAATGGGTGTTGAGGAATGATTGGTATGATAGGAATAAATATGGATGGACAGAATACGTTTTGGAAATGAGAAAAAGGATTATGTGGAAGTAATGCATTCTGAATAATATGGAGGTAGTATAAGATCCCTCTTGTGTGGAACAAAAGATAGACATAGACGGGATAAATGATAAGAGAAATCTACGAAAGCACCCAAGATAGATATAATTAACTGAATATAGATACGGAATGAAAAGGGAACGTACAATATGAACTTAAAAGTACAATATGACTACATGGTTATAAGGTAAGGCCCTGATTGAGGTGAACTTGGTATGTTGTTGAGAAAATTCAAAGTTGATGTTGGGTACACAGTGAGGCAAGGGGTATAAGGTTTAAAGGGGTGGTGCATGCACACAACGTCGCCCTGACAATAGTGGAATCCTTAAGAGACAAAGATGGTAAACTTAAGGAATAAATGGTGCAATATACATTCATCCCAAGAAATAAAGGATATAGGTTGGGATAAAGCTACTCCTGCGAGAGAACCTTGGACAATTATCGTCAAAATACAAGTATTGCCTAATTGAAATTGGAACGACTAAAAGTGCTAATTAACTTTTGATAAACATAAGTGGAGTGCCTTGTATGAGTTGTTCCATGGGTTATATTACACAAGTACAGATTAATAGATGAGATGTTGCACTATGTATGGAAAGGTTCTCATTGCTTCGTGACTTAGTCAAGGTTTCGTACGTACAAAATCAAGTTATAAAGGATGAAGAAAGAGATGGACATGATACGGTACCAAGAGGATTGGGAAAAGAGATCGGATGAGTTTTGAGATTGGACAAAGGTATAAGTACCCCCCCCCCCCCTCCTTAAGGGGGGAAGTGGGTGAGGAGAATACAAGGGCAAGATAGAAATAATGGATACTACAATATAGCGGACATGGATGTTTAAACTTCAAGAAGATCCCGTACTGAAGCAAGTTAGAAGGGCAGAAAGCCAATAATAATGGGATAGAAGTTAGAATGGTATTTAAGTGGTGTCAAGAAGTTTTTGGTAAAACCCTGCATAACATAACGTTAGAAGATGGGTGTGTACAAAAAAAGAAAAGGTACGACCAGGGAAGGGTATCGAATAACTCAAGAGATCGTGTGAATGATAACGATACCATATGGGGTCAAAAGCCAAGATGTTGGCTATAGCGCTGTCGCAAATGTTGCTGCGATGGATAAATAACTAAGGAAATAGTAAAGAAAGCCTCTTCTGATTGGAAGTGAGAAGAGCAAGGAGTGAATAAAAGAAAATAAAGAAGTATGATAAGATGGGATAAGCGAGTTTCAATGTGAATGAGATAGGTGAAGCAGAATGAACCCGAAGACGAAAAGACTACATCTACCTTATACAAGTTGTATCGGCAGGGTTATGCAACCTATGAATATGTATGTGTTACGTATAGGTCCAAGTGATTAAGTACATGGTAAAAGGAATAAGGTTTCAATAAGGACAATACAGTTGTAATATTTTGGATACGTTATAGAGAGGTAGAGAAGATATATCCATACTTGTTCCCTATATCCAAAGGTAGTCTAAACTCCTAAAAGGATTGGAAGACAACGGTTATAGAGAACTCTCAAAAATCCTCGTAAAACTCTATAAGACGAGTTAACATTCGAGGACGAATGTTCTAAAGGGGGGGAAATGCTATACCCCATACTTTTGTACCTTGGAAGGTTCTTCAGCTTCTTAAGTTTCTTGATAGGCTCTTAAGTTTCTAGAAAGGTTCTTAAGCTTCTTATAGGTCACCATGTGAGCCGGATAATCTATAACGCTACCAAACAACTCTAAGGAAGGGAGAATGTGACACCCCATAGTAGGGAAGATTGGAAATATGGTTATAAGAATCCGGAAGAAGTTGGAGGCAAAGTAATGAGTCGTAGGACTCGACTTACATATGTAAGCTACCAACTTGAAAATATTACATTCTTAAGCTACTTGAGTTCATACCAAGCTTACGTAGCAAGGATTACATAAGTTCATAAAGTAAAATGAGAGTACGAACCCACGAAGAGGAAAAGAAGGTGACACATGGAAACAAGAGGGAATGCCACATAGCAGCAGCTGGAAGTGCCACATGGAAGCAGCTGAAGCAAGGAGGTGGTCCCCATATGCCATGTGGCATCCCCTAAGTGGAGGAGGTGATGTGTTGGCCCACTAAGGGCTTGACACGTGTCACCACTTAGGGGATGACACATGTTACCCCCTAAGGTGGCCTATATATATATGTTTTATGATCATCCTTATCCAAACAACTCATTCTTATATCTAAGAAAATTCTAGAAAAAAAAAAGAGAAGAGAAACTCTAGACTAGAGAGAGGGAGCCACGGATTTAGAGCCAAAAAGGTAAGTCCTCCAATTTCATTTCATGAATTAATTATCTAGGATATACCATGATGATATGAAGGTTTTATTAATGTAAATTTATGATTTGGGGCAGCACCAAAAGGACAACAAGTAGCCACAAAGTTTTAATCGCGCTAAAGGAACTTTCGAGATGAGTTTTTGCGAGTTTGGCGAGTTTCGGGCAAGGTAAGGTTTTTTCTTTCAAATTAGAGTTTATGATGATGTTATGAGGTATATTACATATCTTAAATAAGGTTGGAAGTGGAAAAATTGCATAAGGATTCTTGACGTTAGAAACGAACTATATTGAAGTCGTTATAGTTAAATCGAAGTTGGGTAGTATGTTGTGATTGTGGTGCTGCGGTTGCATCTGGTTTGGTTGTGTGGTGCAGGGCTGAAAGGTGTTTTAAAAAGGTTATGGGTGCTTATAGTTGCAGCCACACGACCCTCTGTTTTATATTGTTAAAGGTTTTACGAAATAAAGATTAAAAACTCTATTTTGGTATCGTAGTTAAGAGAGTTGTTTGGAGTTTGTATTGTGTAAAGTTGAAGTGATTTACTTATAAATATTCTTCTGGTTTTTGTTGTAAACTGCTTTTCGAACCTGAATGTTACACCCCGCACTCTTGAGCTCAGAACGTCTTCTTAAGTTCCTTAGACACTATCATGTGAGCCGGATAAGCTACGACACTATCAAACAACTCTAAGAAAAGAAGATTATGATACCTCGCGAGAAGGGAGGTCGGAGATAGAGTCATAAGAATTCGGAAAGAGTTGGAGGCTAAGAAATGAGTCGTAGGACTCGATTTACCTACGTAAGACACTAAGTTAAGAGTCTTATACACTTAAGTTGCTTAAGGATATACCAAGCTTACGTAGTGCGGATTACATGAGCTCTTAAAGTAAGACGAGATTACGAACCCGCGAGGAAGGAAAAAAGATGACGCGTGGCAGCCAATGGAGGAGCGACACGTGGCAGCACCTCAAGCAAGCAGGTGATGCACCTACTTAGGGTCAAGTAGGTGATGCAGCTGCTTGGGGGAGGTGGGCCCCACTGCCACGTGGCAGCCCCACCCTTCTTGCATGGACACGGTGGCCCAATAGGGGCTGGACACGTGTCCCTCTTAGGGGCTGACACGTGTCACCCCTTGGGACCACCTATATTAGTTGATATGTATCCAAAAATCTTCAGCTTGTTCATTAAAAATTTCCAGCAGCAACGTGAACAAAGAACACTAAAGCTTAAGGAGAGAAACTTGCGACGGCTTGGGAGAAAAATAAGGTAAGTCCCGATTTCGTTCCGTAAATTAATTATATAGCGTATACTACGATGATATGGAAGTATTAGTAGTATAAAATTAGGATTTGGTGCAGCAAAAAAACGGACAGCAAGCTGCCACGACGTTACAGCATGCTGAAAATATTTCCGAGGCGCGATTTTGGCGAGTTCTAGCCAATTTCGGGAAAGGTAAGTTCTTACCCTCTAATTTGAAGTTTATAATGTTACATTATGGTGTATTATACACCTTAGGACCTGCTGGAAGTTGGGGAAAAGGTTTGAAAAGTTCGGCGTCCGAAATAAACGAATTTAGAATCGCTATAGTTAAGTTGTTGTCGAAATAAAGTGTTGTACGCGTAGGGGCTGCTGCTGGTTGTGTTGTGGCGTGTTGCAGGGTCTAAAATTTATCTAAATGAGGTGTGGGAGCTTCTGGTTGCAGCCACAGGATTTGCAATTAAAGAATTCGCGAAAGAAAGATTAAAAACTCTAGTTTTGGTATCTTAGTTTTGAGTGAATTGTTGGGGGCTTATATTGTATAATTTTGGTTGTAAAATGTATATGTATGGGCTGATGGTTGCATTGTTGGTTGGCTTCAGGTTCTAAGGACATGGTTGGGAATTCGGATAGGGCACATTATAGGGGAGGTGCTGCCCGATTTTCGTTAACATCCTAACTAGTTAAGGAACTAGTCGAGAGGGCGAGCGAAGGGATGAATGTTATGAATACTCGTGGGTAGTCTAAGTTGCTGAAAAGTCCAAGGTTGCTAATACTTACATTACTTCCATGTTAAATAGGTTTCGAGGACAACGAGGTGGACGTGATTAAGAGAAGTCCACACAAGGTATGTGAAGCTTTCCTTTGGCGTGTTTTTGGAATAAATATGTAGAGCTATTCTTCTTTTCTTTTGGCATGTCTTAGATATAAGTTATAAATGATATGTATATGATATTCGGGATTCAATCCATTCGTAAAGCCCTAAGTATGAGTCGAGACTCTTGTTTACTTCGTGATATTAGAATTTCTGCAATAGCTGAGTCATTGCCTATTAGTCTTCTATGTGATGAAAACTAGTACATGTAAAGCCTATTTCTTCTTTCCTTTGGAATGGCTCAACTTTAAGTGAAATGGTATATGATATAGGTTTAGAGGTAATTCCATTTATGAGCTCTGATTGTAACTCGTGACTTGTAGTCACTCCTGAACATTAAGCGTCTGAAA
This sequence comes from Solanum dulcamara, assembly GCF_947179165.1. Classification (NCBI taxonomy): domain Eukaryota; kingdom Viridiplantae; phylum Streptophyta; class Magnoliopsida; order Solanales; family Solanaceae; genus Solanum; species Solanum dulcamara. The sequence continues at coordinate 40,915,099 of NC_077245.1, forward strand.
GTAGTCAAACTACTATTCTCGAGCCTTCTATATAACGAATAGTAAGTGGAAGTACCAGCTCCTCTCTTTTTAAAGGCTCTAAAATGGTAAATGCATCTGATTGCATAAGTTGAGTCTTTGACTAGATAACTATGTCTCTGATTGCATAACTGCGTCTCTGATTGCATAATCGTGTCTTTGATTGCATAAACCATGTTTCTGATTGCATAAGCTATATGGCATTGTCTGGATGCATGTATGTGATTCTTGAGGCCCCAACTGATATAAGCCCTAATGACATCTAAAGGGATACCTCGGATAATTACTCCCCCAGTCTTCAGGTGACGGTTCACTTGACTGTTTCATCGAGTCTTAGATAATGACTTAGTTGCATATGGTTTCTCACTACTCTACTCGTACATACTGTAACCCATCCTTCCTCGAGTCCCACGATGGGCCGGGATATGTTATCGTGCACAGTGTTACTACTTCTTTCACCGCGTCCCGGGCCGGATGTGTATAGTTCCACGCACGAGGAGACGATGCCGTACGTGAGGTATGATATATGTTATATGTTATGACGATACGATTATTCACCGAGTCCCGGGCCGGCTGTAATATGATTGTATATGTGGTGAAATAAGGAAGGAACACCGAGTCCCTCCTTAGAGGGCCGGGTACATATGTATATTATGATGGTATGCTATAGACGTACACCACTCCATTCACCGAGTCCCTCACTAAAGGGCCGGATACTTTATGTAGGCATGCATATGAGATTAAAGCAATACATTGTGACCCTGAGCCCCACAGTGAACCGGGTATAACACGATGATATACATGATAAGATGATACCGTATACGATGGTATGATACCGTATACGATGATATGATGAAATGAAATGCATTATGATATGATGATATGTGATTATGAAGAAGTGATTATAACACCGAGTTCACTAGAGGGACGGGCACAGCATATGATGATGTGTATGATTTACGTGTCCTAAGGTGCAGGTACAGTAATTCATTTAGTTATTATACTTGTCCCCTGCATCCCTATTTCAGTTATGATCTCAGTTACGATGTGTTATGCTTTACATACTCAGTACATATATCGTACTGACCCCCTTTTCTCGGGGGGCTGTGTTTTATGCCCGCAGGTACAGATGTTTATTCTGGAGATCCATCAGCATAGGAGTTCCTCTCAGCTGAGTCGGAAGTGCTTCACTGTTCTGGAGCCTAAATTTTGATGCTGGTCACTTAATGTATATATTTGTACATTCAGGGGTACGGCGGGGGTCTTGTCCCGCCATATATTGTTGTTACTATTCTTAGAGGTCTGTAGACATATGTATATGTGGGTTGTTTGTGAGTTAGTTTCGATGTTGCCTATTCGATATGTTGTGAATGTTTTTGTTATAGCAGCCTTGTCGGCTCGCGTGCCCTTTCATGATATGAAACAAATGAAAAAGGCTACATGTACATGAAAAAGTTTTAAACTATTGGGATTTTTGTATATAGTATCACATCACACACTGTTCAACTTAAGTGTAGTTGATAAATACGCATAAGAGGGTCCAGGTCGGACCCCAGTTGCGGCCTACGGGGTTGGGTCGTGACAGAAGTGGTATCAGAGCAGTTCGTCCTTGGAATGTCTACAGACCGTATCTAGTAGAGTCTTGTTTATCGATGTGTTGTGCACCACATCTATAGACAGGAGGCTACAGGATATTTAGGATGTTACTTTCTTTCATATCTAAGATCGTGCGATAGAGCCGAGCTATAGGAAATGAAATTCCTCATACTAACCTATGATTTTAGCAGGAAGACAACGCCGATAGAAGAAAGTAACTAACAATATTGGATGTTACGAAGCACGCAGGTAAGCAAAGGCACGAAAGCCCTATGTCAGGTAAGGTATTGAAATGCGATTGACAGATACAATTGAAAAGTGAAAGGAAAGGTAAATAGGAAAGTATAACAGGTGCAGCTCGAGTGGACATAACAGGTAAGTTCATTTTCATACTGTTAATTATGGGCGCCCTGTGCGGCTGCGATATGAGACGATATGACTATATATGTGTGCCCTATGAGGCATTGTTGGTATTTTCTGCGTGCAAGTGTTGAGATAGTAAGAAATACAGAGGAAACTCTGCCCAAATTTTCCTAGAAATAAGAGGAGAATGAGATACAGGGCTATAGTATGTCTTGAAAGGTTGTCCTCACAACAATGATGAGATTTGACTAAAAAAGTATGGCTGACCTCGAGAAATAAGTTAATTGCTGAGTTAATGGCAATAGAAACTAGGAGGACGATACTGGAATGGTAGAATAAGTTAGAAAGGACCTATAATCCAAAGAAAATGACTCAGAGAGGAATGATAGATCGGGATAAAACGAGATAGTAAGGCATTGCCTGAATTGATACATAGGGATAAACTATGACAAGTGATAGTTGAAGGAAGTAACAGTATGGTTAAGACAAGAGTAAGACAAGAGTACAAAGGGAAGAGAATTGTGACGGATATGAAGTGTTAATAAGATAGCTTGTGAGACATTAAGGACAAGACTAGCTAAGAAGGGTAAGTAACCCATAGTAAGAATCGTGAAGAAAGTCAAGCGGTATTATACTATGGGTCTGAATGCGAACAAGGTACCAGGTGAAAATAACAAAAACCATTATTAGAATAAGCAAAACTTAGTAAGGAATTAACTAGAAGGTATGATGTGGTCCATGTAAATGGAATGTAAAGATAGGTGTGGAATGGAAAAGCAAGCTATGGAACAAATAAGGAAGATTTATCAAGTTCCATAAGGAAAATTTCGAATAAAGGTTATATGATGACGAAAAGGATGGCTAGTGCAAGGAAATAAAGGGTAATATGGAATTCCTTATGCCCAACCAAAAATGGAAATGAGTTGAAGGAATAATACAGAAGTTCTAATAGAGGCACTCAAGATAGATGCGATTAATTAAGTATAAGTATCGAACAAAAAGAGACATAGACAGTTACGAACTGGAGGTATAGTACGATGAAAAAGTATTAAGACAAGGCCATTACTACCACGAAATTGATATGGTTTTAAGCAGGATTAGAAATGAGCCTTAAAGCACACAACAAAGATGCAAGCTCAGGAGGCATAAAGAAGTATGGTGTACACGTGACTCCACTCTAATGATTAGTGGTATCCACTGGAATAAAGTTAGTATAATGACGAAGCTCGAAACATGAGTCATTAAAGTATAAGTACACTCGAGTGGGGAATGTGCACCAATTATGAGCCCTCCCTAATTACTGGTTTGGATGAATGGGATATGGCTTTGAGTGCACTACTACATTACAGATACTACTCGAGTATCAATCATTAGATGAGATTCGATTCGAGATATTCCAAATATTACAGCACCCTACGATTGTGCTAGGGTTTCCTAGAAAGGCAACCTAACGTGGGGATGATTTAATAGAAGTTGTAGATATGGTGCAACCGGTTAAATATATTGGAATAGAATCATTCGTATGTAAATAGCTGAAGATATACGGAGAATGACATAGGTACACCCTAAAAGGGGAGAAGTGGACAAAAGAAGTACAAGCGTAAGAGAAAATCAACTGATGCTATCATATGTAAGTGGAAACGCTTAAACTTCAAACGAGACCCCATAAGGGATGGGCGTGATCATACTCATACTAATGCACCAGATTTCGTCAAAACACTGAAGTTAAGCGTGCTCGAATGAGAGTAGCACTGGGATGGGTGACCCTCTGGGAAGTGAGAAAGAGAACAAAACAAGTATGACAAAAAGAGATTATAAAGGCGTTTTGGTACAACGACACATATAGAACAGAGTAAGCCAAGAGCAGAAAAGATTATGACTGAAATACAACGCACCTCGTGAAAATGGCATAAAAATAGTTGTGCAGCTTATGAATATTGGCATACTAAGAGCGAGGTCAAATAATTACTCGATAAAAGAAAGTAAGTAATAACAATGTGATTACCATATTTAGAATCTATTCAGGAAAAGTGTAAGATGGTTCGAGGCAGAACTATTCAGATATAATCGGTATTAAGGACAAGAGCCATAGTGGAGCCTTGACCTCGACTAAAGGAGGTAAGCCACTAGTATAGAAACGCTAAGGAATTTTCTGGACTGCTCTATGTCCGTACACACGTTTATGTAAGGATTACAATATGATGTATGGTAAGAAAACTGGAGAAAAGATCTGAGTAAAAGAGAAAGATAGCATACCTAAGGTATTACAAGTTGGATTAAGAGGAGTTGTACAATAGCTTAAGTTAAAAGAAGCATCAGTAGTCTGATAGCCTATCTCAGGGAATGGAAACCCCGACTCTGAGGTAGAAAGCAGTTAATATGTATTATAGTACGAGCTAACCTCACATTCTAAGGAACTGGGAGTTCATACGGGCTATGGTAGATGGGCTGACAGAATCAACCTGTTCCCCTCTAATTAGGAAGGCATATTATGCTGAGGGTTCTGCGAAATGACATAGTAGGGAAACAATAAGATTTCACGAAGTCCCCACATCTATTATCTCAGATAGAAAAGTTCAATTTACAGCTAACTGCTGCAAATCATTTCGAAAGGGATTGAGGAACCCAGATGAATCTTAGTATGACATTTTGCCCTTCAATTAAGGGACAAGCCCAAATGTGACCCACTAAATTATTGATGAAGAAAAGCTTATTCCGGAACAAGATATTGATTAGCAGCCTAAAGTCAGCAAGAAGGGAATACATTGATCCTTCGCAGAGCATTTTTAGAATAGATAAAGCTGCCTATGAGTGGGACCTACCGTCTGATTTGAAACAATAAATTCATTTTTCACAGATCAATGCTCCGTAAGAATGGGAACGACGCTCCCAAAATATTTCCCGTGGAGGAGGTCCACGTAACAGGGAGTTATCCTACGAGGGGCAACTTATTGCCATCCTAGATCGGAAGATTAAAAGGGGTGCGAACCAAGGACATAGCTTCCGTCAAAGTACTGTGGCGGAATAAGAATCGTGAAGACATAAACTTGGAGGTTGAAAAGGACATGAAACACAAGTGTCCGTACCTATTCCCGATGTCTACGGATAGCACCAGTCTTGGAACTCGTATATTAATTACTTGGACGAAAATGTATGCCATTCCAGTAGAAAGGCATCTCCCTATGATCCGTATAAAGTCTTAAGGAAAGTTTTATTCAACATTCGGGGACAAATGTTCTAAAGGGGGGAAGAATGTTACACCCCGCACTCTTGAGCTCAGAACGTCTTCTTAAGTTCCTTAGACACTATCATGTGAGCCGGATAAGCTACGACACTATCAAACAACTCTAAGAAAAGAAGTTTATGATACCTCGCGAGAAGGGAGGTCGGAGATAGAGTCATAAGAATTCGGAAAGAGTTGGAGGCTAAGAAATGAGTCGTAGGACTCGATTTACCTACGTAAGACACTAAGTTAAGAGTCTTATACACTTAAGTTGCTTAAGGATATACCAAGCTTACGTAGTGCGGATTACATGAGCTCTTAAAGTAAGACGAGATTACGAACCCGCGAGGAAGGAAAAAAGATGACGCGTGGCAGCCAATGGAGGAGCGACACGTGGCAGCACCTCAAGCAAGCAGGTGATGCACCTACTTAGGGTCAAGTAGGTGATGCAGCTGCTTGGGGGAGGTGGGCCCCACTGCCACGTGGCAGCCCCACCCTTCTTGCATGGACACGGTGGCCCAATAGGGGCTGGACACGTGTCCCTCTTAGGGGCTGACACGTGTCACCCCTTGGGACCACCTATATTAGTTGATATGTATCCAAAAATCTTCAGCTTGTTCATTAAAAATTTCCAGCAGCAACGTGAACAAAGAACACTAAAGCTTAAGGAGAGAAACTTGCGACGGCTTGGGAGAAAAATAAGGTAAGTCCCGATTTCGTTCCGTAAATTAATTATATAGCGTATACTACGATGATATGGAAGTATTAGTAGTATAAAATTAGGATTTGGTGCAGCAAAAAAATGGACAGCAAGCTGCCACGACGTTACAGCATGCTGAAAATATTTCCGAGGCGCGATTTTGGCGAGTTCTAGCCAATTTCGGGAAAGGTAAGTTCTTACCCTCTAATTTGAAGTTTATAATGTTACATTATGGTGTATTATACACCTTAGGACCTGCTGGAAGTTGGGGAAAAGGTTTGAAAAGTTCGGCGTCCGAAATAAACGAATTTAGAATCGCTATAGTTAAGTTGTTGTCGAAATAAAGTGTTGTACGCGTAGGGGCTGCTGCTGGTTGTGTTGTGGCGTGTTGCAGGGTCTAAAATTTATCTAAATGAGGTGTGGGAGCTTCTGGTTGCAGCCACAGGATTTGCAATTAAAGAATTCGCGAAAGAAAGATTAAAAACTCTAGTTTTGGTATCTTAGTTTTGAGTGAATTGTTGGGGGCTTATATTGTATAATTTTGGTTGTAAAATGTATATGTATGGGCTGATGGTTGCATTGTTGGTTGGCTTCAGGTTCTAAGGACATGGTTGGGAATTTGGATAGGGCACATTATAGGGGAGGTGCTGCCCGATTTTCGTTAACATCCTAACTAGTTAAGGAACTAGTCGAGAGGGCGAGCGAAGGGATGAATGTTATGAATACTCGTGGGTAGTCTAAGTTGCTGAAAAGTCCAAGGTTGCTAATACTTACATTACTTCCATGTTAAATAGGTTTCGAGGACAACGAGGTGGACGTGATTAAGAGAAGTCCACACAAGGTATGTGAAGCTTTCCTTTGGCGTGTTTTTGGAATAAATATGTAGAGCTATTCTTCTTTTCTTTTGGCATGTCTTAGATATAAGTTATAAATGATATGTATATGATATTCGGGATTCAATCCATTCGTAAAGCCCTAAGTATGAGTCGAGACTCTTGTTTACTTCGTGATATTAGAATTTCTGCAATAGCTGAGTCATTGCCTATTAGTCTTCTATGTGATGAAAACTAGTACATGTAAAGCCTATTTCTTCTTTCCTTTGGAATGGCTCAACTTTAAGTGAAATGGTATATGATATAGGTTTAGAGGTAATTCCATTTATGAGCTCTGATTGTAACTCGTGACTTGTAGTCACTCCTGAACATTAAGCGTCTGAAAGTAGTCAAACTACTATTCTCGAGCCTTCTATATAACGAATAGTAAGTGGAAGTACCAGCTCCTCTCTTTTTAAAGGCTCTAAAATGGTAAATGCATCTGATTGCATAAGTTGAGTCTTTGACTAGATAACTATGTCTCTGATTGCATAACTGCGTCTCTGATTGCATAATCGTGTCTTTGATTGCATAAACCATGTTTCTGATTGCATAAGCTATATGGCATTGTCTGGATGCATGTATGTGATTCTTGAGGCCCCAACTGATATAAGCCCTAATGACATCTAAAGGGATACCTCGGATAATTACTCCCCCAGTCTTCAGGTGACGGTTCACTTGACTGTTTCATCGAGTCTTAGATAATGACTTAGTTGCATATGGTTTCTCACTACTCTACTCGTACATACTGTAACCCATCCTTCCTCGAGTCCCACGATGGGCCGGGATATGTTATCGTGCACAGTGTTACTACTTCTTTCACCGCGTCCCGGGCCGGATGTGTATAGTTCCACGCACGAGGAGACGATGCCGTACGTGAGGTATGATATATGTTATATGTTATGACGATACGATTATTCACCGAGTCCCGGGCCGGCTGTAATATGATTGTATATGTGGTGAAATAAGGAAGGAACACTGAGTCCCTCCTTAGAGGGCCGGGTACATATGTATATTATGATGGTATGCTATAGACGTACACCACTCCATTCACCGAGTCCCTCACTAAAGGGCCGGATACTTTATGTAGGCATGCATATGAGATTAAAGCAATACATTGTGACCCTGAGCCCCACAGTGAACCGGGTATAATACGATGATATACATGATAAGATGATACCGTATACGATGGTATGATACCGTATACGATGATATGATGAAATGAAATACATTATGATATGATGATATGTGATTATGAAGAAGTGATTATAACACCGAGTTCACTAGAGGGACGGGCACAGCATATGATGATGTGTATGATTTACGTGTCCTAAGGTGCAGGTACAGTAATTCATTTAGTTATTATACTTGTCCCCTGCATCCCTATTTCAGTTATGATCTCAGTTACGATGTGTTATGCTTTACATACTCAGTACATATATCGTACTGACCCCCTTTTCTCGGGGGGCTGTGTTTTATGCCCGCAGGTACAGATGTTTATTCTGGAGATCCATCAGCATAGGAGTTCCTCTCAGCTGAGTCGGAAGTGCTTCACTGTTCTGGAGCCTAAATTTTGATGCTGGTCACTTAATGTATATATTTGTACATTCAGGGGTACGGCGGGGGTCTTGTCCCGCCATATATTGTTGTTACTATTCTTAGAGGTCTGTAGACATATGTATATGTGGGTTGTTTGTGAGTTAGTTTCGATGTTGCCTATTCGATATGTTGTGAATGTTTTTGTTATAGCAGCCTTGTCGGCTCGCGTGCCCTTTCATGATATGAAACAAATGAAAAAGGCTACATGTACATGAAAAAGTTTTAAACTATTGGGATTTTTGTATATAGTATCACATCACACACTGTTCAACTTAAGTGTAGTTGATAAATACGCATAAGAGGGTCCAGGTCGGACCCCAGTTGCGGCCTACGGGGTTGGGTCGTGACAGGTATGGTCACTTTGAATTTCTAGTTATGTCCTTTGGTTTGAACAATGCTCCTACAGTATTTATGGACTTGATGAACAGAGTGTTCATATAGTATTTTGGACATGTTCTTGATTGTATTTATAGATGGTATACTTATCTATTTGAGGAGTGGGAGGAGCATGTTAATCATCTCAGAATTTTCCCTCAAACTCTTAAGTAAAAGGATCTATATGCTAAATTTTCCAAATGAGAGTTTTGGCTCGCATCGGTGGTGTTCTTAGGCCATATCATTTCTAGAGACAGTATATGAGTTGAATCACAAAAGATTGAAGTGGTTAAAAACTGGCCAAGGCCCACATCCCCGAATGACATAAAGAGTTTGTTAGGTTTGACCAGCTATTATCATAGATTTGTTAAAGCATTCTCATCTATATCTTCACCATTGGCTAAGCTAACTCGAAAGAAGGCTACATTTCAATGGTCAAATGCTTATAAGAAGAGTTTTCAAGAATTCAAAACAAGATTGACTACTGCTCCAGTGTTATTCCTACTCGAGGGAATAGATAATTTTGTGATTTATTGTGATGCGTCTAAAGTTGGATTGGGATGCATGTTGATGTAGAAGGGGAAACTGATAACTTATGCTTCCAGAAAGTTGAAGATTCATGAGAGGAACTGCCCAAGTGAAAATATATAATGGACTTAGAGCCTATTTGGATTGGCTTAAAAGTCGATCAAATCTACTTTTAAGTCAGTTTTTAACTTTCAAAAGTGTTTGGCAAATATAACAATATCTTAAAATAAGTTTTAAATGATTTTAAATAAGTTAAAAACCAAAAGTAGGCCTCCCCCTACTTTTTATTTTTTGCCTTAAACGTCATTTAAGTTTTACTTTTTATTTTTGACTTAAAAGTTACTTTTTTCAAGTCAATCCAAATGGGCTCTTACTTGAACTACAAATTCGACAGACTTAGGGTTCGAGGCCTGACACGTGTGGATTCCTGACCCTACTTAACACTTGAATTACTTTGCAAAGGGGTTTATCAATGAGTAGGAGGAATTTTTGATGCTTTGGAGTTGGAAAGGGATTTCGTTCATGTGGAGGAATTCGAAATGACCCAATTTTTGTGTGGAATTGGGTAAAAACACAATTACCCTTTAGAAAATTTGGGAATGTGTAGAACTGGGTAGATTTATTTTTTAATTTCACCAACCTTGCTTCCACTGCTCGTGAAGAACACTACAGGCCATCGCCCATCGCATGGTATTGGAAATAGAAGAAAATACTAGAAACTTAGCTAAGGTTTCACAGAAGGTTAAGCAATCCATGAAGATTTTCACGGGCCATAAACCCACCCATAAATCAGAAGCCTTTGAGCCAATCTCTCTCTAGAAAATCTCTCCCCTAACGGTAACTAGCACTACTGTTCATCATCTTCATCGGCATAAGACTGTCGGAATGGCTTCAGCACCGTCAGTGGAGCTCCACATACCACCGGACCATAATATGAACATAGCTCAAGAAGCATCAACCTCTAATCTAGCTAAGAGTACTTTGAATCCAGAAAAAAATATTGACAAAACAGTAGCAATATCAAGTATAGCAGAATTAACTCAAGTTGTAACATCGCAAAATTCAACCCACATCTACTCCAATCTGCAAAACACACTTGCGAACATTGTACCACTTTCAAAAGAGCAAATCGCCTGGGTTCACAAAATTATTGTGCTAGAGAAATCTAGTTTGATTCATGTAAAATCGAACACTGGAGATGAATCTCCATTGCCTAATCTATATACTAGTGAAAAATTAGTTCATTTCACCATGCCAATCTCAACATCTTCACTGTTAGCTCAAGCGCAAGTCGCGATGGCGCCGCTGGAAACTCGATCACAAATTAGCGATACCTTCGATGACATTCAAGCAAATTTTATTACTGGGGTTTGTTCTCCAGTCCATAGCACTCCTCATACAAAAAATTCAGACTAAATGGCTGACAACATATGTTTAAGCAATTCACACCAACAATATACAACATAAGCTCCAAATGACTCGCTCAAAATTGCGATATCAAATAGGGTGTCTAGCCTTTATTTTGTAACATCTTTAATTATACAAAATGAGGGGTCATGTGTCTGATAACAGAAGCACCCCTACACCTTTTAGAACAAATTTAGGCCTTCCAAAAAAATACCACACCCCTGCAGCAGCACCTCACAAGCAAAACCCTTTACTTCAACGACAATTCAACTATAACGACTCCAACTTAGTTTATTTCGAACGTCAAGCATCTCTATAATGTTTACATATTTACAACTACTTAAACAACATATAATACACTTCTTAAAAATACCATAAACTCAAAATTAATAGGACAAACCTTACCTTACCCGAAATTGGCCAAAACTGCCAAATTGCAACTTGGAAACGTTTCAAACTTGCTGAAATCGCATTGACTGCTTGTTATCTGTTTGGTGCTTCTCCAATCCATAATTTTTCATTATTAACACCTTCATATTATGTACAAACCCTTACCAAAACGTGGTAGAATATAAACAACCATACCTCAACAAACGGCTTCCCAAACTTGCTAAAAATTAACTTCGGAAACCCCCTTAACGTGCTGAAAGTTGCGGACTGTTTGTGCCACTTCTCCATTGCTCCAAATTGGAATTTCTTGCTATAACACATCATTATACAATTTCGTCCGTATTGTCTTTTCCCTTTCCTCGTGGGTTCATAATCTCATCCTATTTTAGGAGTCTATGTAATCCGTGCTACGTAAGCTTAGTATGTCTTTAAGTAGCTCAAGTATGTAATACTTCTAAGTTAGTAGCTTACGTAGGTAATTCGAGTCCTACGACTCATCACTTAGCCTCCAATTCCTTCCGGATTCTTATGACTTTATTTCTAACCTTCTCTATTATGGGGTATCACATTCTCCCTTCCTTAGAGTCATTTGATAGTGTCATAGCATATCTGGATCACATGATAATTTCTAAAGAACTTATAAGACATTCCGAGTTTTTAAAAATGTGGGGTATAACACATGTGTACACCCTAAAGGGGGGAAATGGACAGTAGAAATACAAGTGTGAGATGAAGTCAACTGACACTATCACATGTTAATGGGAATGCTTAAACTTTAAGTGAGATCCCATGCGGGCACGAGTTAGCAAGGACTGAAGGCCAGTAATAAATGGATAGAAGCCATGATATCTGAGACCTTATGGAGAACCATTAGCATAGACCCTACTGGATGGGTGCATACAAAAAGGGGTGAATACAATAAGAGAGTAAGACTGAGTGATCTAAGGATTGTGTAAAGGGTAGCAAGGCCATGGTTTAGTAAAGATTAAGATATGCAACAGAGTTATTGGCCGCTGATATATGACATACAAGTGGCAAGGAGAAAGAATGGAAAATCTCCTATGGTAGGAAATGAGGAGACCAAGGAATACCTAAAGGAAGGAAAAAGGGTAGGATAGAATAGCGCCAGCGTGAGCAAGTTCCAGTGTGAAGGCGATATGTAAAGCAAGATGGACTAGGAAATAAAAAGACTGTGTCTACCTCATACCGGTGGTATAAAAATAGTTGTGCAACCTATAAATATATATATACAGCATAAGACCAAGTGGAGGAGTACGTGATGAAAAGGGGGTTATGATGGAAAGGGGGTTATTATATTTTGGATAAGTTACAAAGAAATACAAAGAGAAGTTAAATCAAATGACCAAAAAGGACATGGTCATGGTTGAACTAAAGATCTACCTCGATACTGGTTGTAAGATAAAAGAGGAGAGGGCAAGGTGGAACCTAAAAACTAGCAAAATGACGCTAAGGAAAATCTTGGTACTAAGGTGAGTGCCTTCGCACGTTATTGCAAGAATTGCAATGTAACGTGCAATAGGAAAATTGGAGCCAAATCTGAGCAAAGTACCATGGAAGAATCTGAACTAACGAGAAGCAACCTATTGCCATATTGGATCGGCGGAGTAGGAAGTTATGAGTTAAGGACGTAGTTTTCATCAAGGTGTTGAGGCAAAATGAAAATCGTGAAGAAGTGACCTAGGAAGCTAAAAAGGAAATGAAACACAAGTATCCGTACCTATTCCCTATGTCTACAAGTAATCTCAACCTTTGGAACTGTGATATTGAGTGCTTGATGAAAGTATATGTTATTGCAGCGGAACAGAGAAACTCTCCATATAGTCTGTATAAGATCTTGACGAGGTTTTTTGGTTCACATTCGAGGATGAATGTTCTAAAGGAGGGAAGGATGTTATACCCCGTACTTTTTAACCTTGGAACGCTTCTTAAGCTTCTAAAGCCTTGAAAGGTTCTTAAGTTTCTGGAAGAGTTCTTAAGTTTCTTTGAGCTTTTTAAAGCTTCTTGAGCTTCTTAAAATTTACCATGTGAGCTGGATAATAACTCTATCAAATAACTCTAAGGAAGGGAGAATGAGATACCCCATAATAGAGAAGATTGGAAATAGGGTTGTAAGAATTTGAAAGAAGTTGGAGACCAAATAATGAGTCGTAGGACTCGACTTACTTACTTAAGCTACCAACTTGGAAGTCTTACATACTTAAGCTACTTGAGTACATTTCAAGCTTACGTAGCAAGAATTACATAGGTTCGTAAAGTAAGAAGAGATTACGAATGGGGGAAAAGAAGGTGACACGTGGCAGCATGGGAGAGTGCCACATGGAAGCAGCTAGAAGTGCCATATGGCAGCAGCTGGAGCAAGGGGTGGGACCCCCACATGCTACGTGGCAGCTCATGATTGGAGGAGGTTGTGTATTGGCCCAATGAGGGCTTGACATGTGTCACCACTTAGGGGTTGACACGTGTCACCACTTAGGGGTTGACACGTGTCACCCCTAAAGTAGCCTATATATATATATATGTTTTATGACTTTTAGCTTCATCCTTATCCCATAAGTTCCATACTTCTCTAGAAAATTCAAGAGGAAAAAGGAAGAGAGGAAACCCTAGAGCTAGAGAGAAAGTAGTGGCGGCCAAGGGGAGAAAAAGATAAGTTTTCCAATTTCATTCCGTGAATTAAGTATTTAAGGTATACCATGATGGTATTAAGGTATTAGTAATATAAATTTATGGTTTGGAGCGGCACCAAAAGGCTAACAAACAACCATGAAGTTTTATCCACGCTAAAAAAACTTTTGAGGAGAATTTTGGTAAGTTTTGGCGGGTTCGGGCAAAGTAAGGTTTTCCCTTTCAAATTGGAGTTTATGATGTTTTTATGAAGTATATTACACGTCTTAAATGAGTTTGGAAGTGGAAAACTTGTATAAGGATGATTGACGTTAGGAACAAACTAAATTGAAGTCGTTATAGTTAAATCAAAGTCGAGTAGTGTGTTGTGATTGTGGTGTTGTGGTTGCAGCTGGTTGGATAGCGTGTTGCAGGGATGGAAAGTGTTCTAAAAGTGGTGTGTGTACTTCTGGTTGCATCCACACGACCCTCTGTTTTGTATTGTTAAAGGTTTTATGAAATAAAGGTTTAAAAACTCTATTTTAGTATCGTAGTTTTGAGCTAGTTGTTTGGAGTTGTATTGAGTAATGTTGAAGTGATTTGATTTTATATATAGCTGCTGATTTTTATTGGTAATATGGCATCTAATATTAGCAGTTGGATAGGGCAAGTTACAGGAGAGATGTTGCTCGATTTCCGGTAACTTCGGAACTAGTAATAAACTAGTCGAGGGAAAGGGACAATGGAATGATTTCTATGAATACTTGGGTGTAGAGTTGGAAATTGGAAAATGAAAGGTTATTAACCTTAGTATTTGTTTTATGTTAAATATCTTCAAAAGACGATGAGGCGAACGTGGTTAAGGGTAATCCATAAGAGGTATGTAAAGCTACCTTCTTTCTCTTGGCATGTTTTTGACATAGGTATGTAAAGCTGTCCCTTCTTTCTTTTGGCATGTCTTAGAATTAAGTAAGGATTAATATGAGCTTTGTGGGTAATTCCATTCATAAGTCTCAAGGGTGATTCATGATTCCTATTCTTAGAGGTTCTCCGGTAGCTATTCTCGTTGACTTTTATAAGTTAATATGATTTCTAAGGCTCTTTTGATATGATTAATAGTGATATGACTATCGTCCTGAATTTCAAATGACAATTCATCTTTACTACTTCATTGAGTCTTTGATAATGTTTTAAATTACATTTAGTTTCTCACTACTCCACTCGTGGATGCCTCAATGCTTCTTCCACTCCACCCAGGCCAGGATATACATGATCATGCATACTTCTCTGCCTTGTTCGTCGTGCCCCGACGTGAGGGGGAAGGTACGCCCTGTACATAGGTTGTGGAGTTATGTTGTGTCATGTACACATATGTTAATGTCTGATGATATGATATGATATAGCCATCTGATATGATATGATCTGTTATGGAGATACTCGCTACTTTGGAGTTATGCTGTGTTGTGGCGCCGGTGATAGGATAGCAACCACATTTTGTTCACCGCATCCCATAATGGGGCCGGATATGACATATGTTTTTTCCGCATGCATTATCTGTGCTTGTGATAAACATTTTGATATTCTGGGTATTTTGCTTATTTTCAGTACATTCTGCTCTAGTTATGACTTTATTTATTACAGTCCATGCTTTATATACTCAGTACATTTTCTGTATTGACCCACTATCTTCAGGGGCTGTGTTACATGCCCACAGGTACAGATGCTCAGTTTGCCAATCCACTTGCCTAGTACGTCTACTCTACTGTTTGACAGTGCTCCTTTATCCGGAGCCTTATTTTGGTACTAACTTTTATGTTGCATATTTGTACAAATTGTTCAAGGGTACAACGGGGCCCTGTCCCGTCATATGATTAGGATATCATTCTATAGAGGTCTATAGACTTGTATTGTGGGTTCTATATATATTCTGTGGGGTTTGTATATGTATTTTGGGGTTTGGTGTTCCGGGACGGCCTTAATAGAGTTTGTGCGCTAAATCTACTTTCGCGTGCTATCTAGCGGCCTCATTTTCTTTCTACATTTGTTTATTCTGCTAATATACTAATGGGACTAAGGGGACGTATAGATGTCCAACTCGGGCACGAGTCGCGACCTACGGGATTGGGTCATGACAGGTAAGTAACCTATAGTAAGAATTATGAAAAAGGTTAAGAAGTATTATGCTATTGGGTGGAATACGAATAGGATATGATATGAATATAACGAGGATCATTATGAAAATAAGTAAAGCCTAGTGAGAAAGTGGCTAGTGATAGGACGTCCGTGTAATAAAAATATAAGGGTAAGTGTGAAATGGAAAAGCGGTCTAGGGAACAAATAAGAAATACTTATCATGTTCCATAGGGAAAGTTGCGAATAAAGATTATGCGATAACAGAAATGATAGCGATCACAAGGAAAGAAAGAGTAACTAAAAGGAGTAAGCAAGAAGAAAGCGAGATGATAGTGTAACAATAGGTCATGACATGTGTAACCGAAGATACGAATGCTAAAAGTAATGGAACTACGAAAGACCAAGCTGTAAAAGGATGAGCAACGAGATAGAATGGGTGTTGAGGAATGATTGGTATGATAGGAATAAATATGGATGGACAGAATACGTTTTGGAAATGAGAAAAAGGATTATGTGGAAGTAATGCATTCTGAATAATATGGAGGTAGTATAAGATCCCTCTTGTGTGGAACAAAAGATAGACATAGACGGGATAAATGATAAGAGAAATCTACGAAAGCACCCAAGATAGATATAATTAACTGAATATAGATACGGAATGAAAAGGGAACGTACAATATGAACTTAAAAGTACAATATGACTACATGGTTATAAGGTAAGGCCCTGATTGAGGTGAACTTGGTATGTTGTTGAGAAAATTCAAAGTTGATGTTGGGTACACAGTGAGGCAAGGGGTATAAGGTTTAAAGGGGTGGTGCATGCACACAACGTCGCCCTGACAATAGTGGAATCCTTAAGAGACAAAGATGGTAAACTTAAGGAATAAATGGTGCAATATACATTCATCCCAAGAAATAAAGGATATAGGTTGGGATAAAGCTACTCCTGCGAGAGAACCTTGGACAATTATCGTCAAAATACAAGTATTGCCTAATTGAAATTGGAACGACTAAAAGTGCTAATTAACTTTTGATAAACATAAGTGGAGTGCCTTGTATGAGTTGTTCCATGGGTTATATTACACAAGTACAGATTAATAGATGAGATGTTGCACTATGTATGGAAAGGTTCTCATTGCTTCGTGACTTAGTCAAGGTTTCGTACGTACAAAATCAAGTTATAAAGGATGAAGAAAGAGATGGACATGATACGGTACCAAGAGGATTGGGAAAAGAGATCGGATGAGTTTTGAGATTGGACAAAGGTATAAGTACCCCCCCCCCCCCCTCCTTAAGGGGGGAAGTGGGTGAGGAGAATACAAGGGCAAGATAGAAATAATGGATACTACAATATAGCGGACATGGATGTTTAAACTTCAAGAAGATCCCGTACTGAAGCAAGTTAGAAGGGCAGAAAGCCAATAATAATGGGATAGAAGTTAGAATGGTATTTAAGTGGTGTCAAGAAGTTTTTGGTAAAACCCTGCATAACATAACGTTAGAAGATGGGTGTGTACAAAAAAAGAAAAGGTACGACCAGGGAAGGGTATCGAATAACTCAAGAGATCGTGTGAATGATAACGATACCATATGGGGTCAAAAGCCAAGATGTTGGCTATAGCGCTGTCGCAAATGTTGCTGCGATGGATAAATAACTAAGGAAATAGTAAAGAAAGCCTCTTCTGATTGGAAGTGAGAAGAGCAAGGAGTGAATAAAAGAAAATAAAGAAGTATGATAAGATGGGATAAGCGAGTTTCAATGTGAATGAGATAGGTGAAGCAGAATGAACCCGAAGACGAAAAGACTACATCTACCTTATACAAGTTGTATCGGCAGGGTTATGCAACCTATGAATATGTATGTGTTACGTATAGGTCCAAGTGATTAAGTACATGGTAAAAGGAATAAGGTTTCAATAAGGACAATACAGTTGTAATATTTTGGATACGTTATAGAGAGGTAGAGAAGATATATCCATACTTGTTCCCTATATCCAAAGGTAGTCTAAACTCCTAAAAGGATTGGAAGACAACGGTTATAGAGAACTCTCAAAAATCCTCGTAAAACTCTATAAGACGAGTTAACATTCGAGGACGAATGTTCTAAAGGGGGGGAAATGCTATACCCCATACTTTTGTACCTTGGAAGGTTCTTCAGCTTCTTAAGTTTCTTGATAGGCTCTTAAGTTTCTAGAAAGGTTCTTAAGCTTCTTATAGGTCACCATGTGAGCCGGATAATCTATAACGCTACCAAACAACTCTAAGGAAGGGAGAATGTGACACCCCATAGTAGGGAAGATTGGAAATATGGTTATAAGAATCCGGAAGAAGTTGGAGGCAAAGTAATGAGTCGTAGGACTCGACTTACATATGTAAGCTACCAACTTGAAAATATTACATTCTTAAGCTACTTGAGTTCATACCAAGCTTACGTAGCAAGGATTACATAAGTTCATAAAGTAAAATGAGAGTACGAACCCACGAAGAGGAAAAGAAGGTGACACATGGAAACAAGAGGGAATGCCACATAGCAGCAGCTGGAAGTGCCACATGGAAGCAGCTGAAGCAAGGAGGTGGTCCCCATATGCCATGTGGCATCCCCTAAGTGGAGGAGGTGATGTGTTGGCCCACTAAGGGCTTGACACGTGTCACCACTTAGGGGATGACACATGTTACCCCCTAAGGTGGCCTATATATATATGTTTTATGATCATCCTTATCCAAACAACTCATTCTTATATCTAAGAAAATTCTAGAAAAAAAAAAGAGAAGAGAAACTCTAGACTAGAGAGAGGGAGCCACGGATTTAGAGCCAAAAAGGTAAGTCCTCCAATTTCATTTCATGAATTAATTATCTAGGATATACCATGATGATATGAAGGTTTTATTAATGTAAATTTATGATTTGGGGCAGCACCAAAAGGACAACAAGTAGCCACAAAGTTTTAATCGCGCTAAAGGAACTTTCGAGATGAGTTTTTGCGAGTTTGGCGAGTTTCGGGCAAGGTAAGGTTTTTTCTTTCAAATTAGAGTTTATGATGATGTTATGAGGTATATTACATATCTTAAATAAGGTTGGAAGTGGAAAAATTGCATAAGGATTCTTGACGTTAGAAACGAACTATATTGAAGTCGTTATAGTTAAATCGAAGTTGGGTAGTATGTTGTGATTGTGGTGCTGCGGTTGCATCTGGTTTGGTTGTGTGGTGCAGGG
This sequence comes from Solanum dulcamara, assembly GCF_947179165.1. Lineage (NCBI taxonomy): Eukaryota > Viridiplantae > Streptophyta > Magnoliopsida > Solanales > Solanaceae > Solanum > Solanum dulcamara. The sequence continues at coordinate 40,934,142 of NC_077245.1, forward strand.
CTGAAAGGTGTTTTAAAAAGGTTATGGGTGCTTATAGTTGCAGCCACACGACCCTCTGTTTTATATTGTTAAAGGTTTTACGAAATAAAGATTAAAAACTCTATTTTGGTATCGTAGTTAAGAGAGTTGTTTGGAGTTTGTATTGTGTAAAGTTGAAGTGATTTACTTATAAATATTCTTCTGGTTTTTGTTGTAAACTGCTTTTCGAACCTGAATGTTACACCCCGCACTCTTGAGCTCAGAACGTCTTCTTAAGTTCCTTAGACACTATCATGTGAGCCGGATAAGCTACGACACTATCAAACAACTCTAAGAAAAGAAGATTATGATACCTCGCGAGAAGGGAGGTCGGAGATAGAGTCATAAGAATTCGGAAAGAGTTGGAGGCTAAGAAATGAGTCGTAGGACTCGATTTACCTACGTAAGACACTAAGTTAAGAGTCTTATACACTTAAGTTGCTTAAGGATATACCAAGCTTACGTAGTGCGGATTACATGAGCTCTTAAAGTAAGACGAGATTACGAACCCGCGAGGAAGGAAAAAAGATGACGCGTGGCAGCCAATGGAGGAGCGACACGTGGCAGCACCTCAAGCAAGCAGGTGATGCACCTACTTAGGGTCAAGTAGGTGATGCAGCTGCTTGGGGGAGGTGGGCCCCACTGCCACGTGGCAGCCCCACCCTTCTTGCATGGACACGGTGGCCCAATAGGGGCTGGACACGTGTCCCTCTTAGGGGCTGACACGTGTCACCCCTTGGGACCACCTATATTAGTTGATATGTATCCAAAAATCTTCAGCTTGTTCATTAAAAATTTCCAGCAGCAACGTGAACAAAGAACACTAAAGCTTAAGGAGAGAAACTTGCGACGGCTTGGGAGAAAAATAAGGTAAGTCCCGATTTCGTTCCGTAAATTAATTATATAGCGTATACTACGATGATATGGAAGTATTAGTAGTATAAAATTAGGATTTGGTGCAGCAAAAAAACGGACAGCAAGCTGCCACGACGTTACAGCATGCTGAAAATATTTCCGAGGCGCGATTTTGGCGAGTTCTAGCCAATTTCGGGAAAGGTAAGTTCTTACCCTCTAATTTGAAGTTTATAATGTTACATTATGGTGTATTATACACCTTAGGACCTGCTGGAAGTTGGGGAAAAGGTTTGAAAAGTTCGGCGTCCGAAATAAACGAATTTAGAATCGCTATAGTTAAGTTGTTGTCGAAATAAAGTGTTGTACGCGTAGGGGCTGCTGCTGGTTGTGTTGTGGCGTGTTGCAGGGTCTAAAATTTATCTAAATGAGGTGTGGGAGCTTCTGGTTGCAGCCACAGGATTTGCAATTAAAGAATTCGCGAAAGAAAGATTAAAAACTCTAGTTTTGGTATCTTAGTTTTGAGTGAATTGTTGGGGGCTTATATTGTATAATTTTGGTTGTAAAATGTATATGTATGGGCTGATGGTTGCATTGTTGGTTGGCTTCAGGTTCTAAGGACATGGTTGGGAATTCGGATAGGGCACATTATAGGGGAGGTGCTGCCCGATTTTCGTTAACATCCTAACTAGTTAAGGAACTAGTCGAGAGGGCGAGCGAAGGGATGAATGTTATGAATACTCGTGGGTAGTCTAAGTTGCTGAAAAGTCCAAGGTTGCTAATACTTACATTACTTCCATGTTAAATAGGTTTCGAGGACAACGAGGTGGACGTGATTAAGAGAAGTCCACACAAGGTATGTGAAGCTTTCCTTTGGCGTGTTTTTGGAATAAATATGTAGAGCTATTCTTCTTTTCTTTTGGCATGTCTTAGATATAAGTTATAAATGATATGTATATGATATTCGGGATTCAATCCATTCGTAAAGCCCTAAGTATGAGTCGAGACTCTTGTTTACTTCGTGATATTAGAATTTCTGCAATAGCTGAGTCATTGCCTATTAGTCTTCTATGTGATGAAAACTAGTACATGTAAAGCCTATTTCTTCTTTCCTTTGGAATGGCTCAACTTTAAGTGAAATGGTATATGATATAGGTTTAGAGGTAATTCCATTTATGAGCTCTGATTGTAACTCGTGACTTGTAGTCACTCCTGAACATTAAGCGTCTGAAAGTAGTCAAACTACTATTCTCGAGCCTTCTATATAACGAATAGTAAGTGGAAGTACCAGCTCCTCTCTTTTTAAAGGCTCTAAAATGGTAAATGCATCTGATTGCATAAGTTGAGTCTTTGACTAGATAACTATGTCTCTGATTGCATAACTGCGTCTCTGATTGCATAATCGTGTCTTTGATTGCATAAACCATGTTTCTGATTGCATAAGCTATATGGCATTGTCTGGATGCATGTATGTGATTCTTGAGGCCCCAACTGATATAAGCCCTAATGACATCTAAAGGGATACCTCGGATAATTACTCCCCCAGTCTTCAGGTGACGGTTCACTTGACTGTTTCATCGAGTCTTAGATAATGACTTAGTTGCATATGGTTTCTCACTACTCTACTCGTACATACTGTAACCCATCCTTCCTCGAGTCCCACGATGGGCCGGGATATGTTATCGTGCACAGTGTTACTACTTCTTTCACCGCGTCCCGGGCCGGATGTGTATAGTTCCACGCACGAGGAGACGATGCCGTACGTGAGGTATGATATATGTTATATGTTATGACGATACGATTATTCACCGAGTCCCGGGCCGGCTGTAATATGATTGTATATGTGGTGAAATAAGGAAGGAACACCGAGTCCCTCCTTAGAGGGCCGGGTACATATGTATATTATGATGGTATGCTATAGACGTACACCACTCCATTCACCGAGTCCCTCACTAAAGGGCCGGATACTTTATGTAGGCATGCATATGAGATTAAAGCAATACATTGTGACCCTGAGCCCCACAGTGAACCGGGTATAACACGATGATATACATGATAAGATGATACCGTATACGATGGTATGATACCGTATACGATGATATGATGAAATGAAATGCATTATGATATGATGATATGTGATTATGAAGAAGTGATTATAACACCGAGTTCACTAGAGGGACGGGCACAGCATATGATGATGTGTATGATTTACGTGTCCTAAGGTGCAGGTACAGTAATTCATTTAGTTATTATACTTGTCCCCTGCATCCCTATTTCAGTTATGATCTCAGTTACGATGTGTTATGCTTTACATACTCAGTACATATATCGTACTGACCCCCTTTTCTCGGGGGGCTGTGTTTTATGCCCGCAGGTACAGATGTTTATTCTGGAGATCCATCAGCATAGGAGTTCCTCTCAGCTGAGTCGGAAGTGCTTCACTGTTCTGGAGCCTAAATTTTGATGCTGGTCACTTAATGTATATATTTGTACATTCAGGGGTACGGCGGGGGTCTTGTCCCGCCATATATTGTTGTTACTATTCTTAGAGGTCTGTAGACATATGTATATGTGGGTTGTTTGTGAGTTAGTTTCGATGTTGCCTATTCGATATGTTGTGAATGTTTTTGTTATAGCAGCCTTGTCGGCTCGCGTGCCCTTTCATGATATGAAACAAATGAAAAAGGCTACATGTACATGAAAAAGTTTTAAACTATTGGGATTTTTGTATATAGTATCACATCACACACTGTTCAACTTAAGTGTAGTTGATAAATACGCATAAGAGGGTCCAGGTCGGACCCCAGTTGCGGCCTACGGGGTTGGGTCGTGACAGAAGTGGTATCAGAGCAGTTCGTCCTTGGAATGTCTACAGACCGTATCTAGTAGAGTCTTGTTTATCGATGTGTTGTGCACCACATCTATAGACAGGAGGCTACAGGATATTTAGGATGTTACTTTCTTTCATATCTAAGATCGTGCGATAGAGCCGAGCTATAGGAAATGAAATTCCTCATACTAACCTATGATTTTAGCAGGAAGACAACGCCGATAGAAGAAAGTAACTAACAATATTGGATGTTACGAAGCACGCAGGTAAGCAAAGGCACGAAAGCCCTATGTCAGGTAAGGTATTGAAATGCGATTGACAGATACAATTGAAAAGTGAAAGGAAAGGTAAATAGGAAAGTATAACAGGTGCAGCTCGAGTGGACATAACAGGTAAGTTCATTTTCATACTGTTAATTATGGGCGCCCTGTGCGGCTGCGATATGAGACGATATGACTATATATGTGTGCCCTATGAGGCATTGTTGGTATTTTCTGCGTGCAAGTGTTGAGATAGTAAGAAATACAGAGGAAACTCTGCCCAAATTTTCCTAGAAATAAGAGGAGAATGAGATACAGGGCTATAGTATGTCTTGAAAGGTTGTCCTCACAACAATGATGAGATTTGACTAAAAAAGTATGGCTGACCTCGAGAAATAAGTTAATTGCTGAGTTAATGGCAATAGAAACTAGGAGGACGATACTGGAATGGTAGAATAAGTTAGAAAGGACCTATAATCCAAAGAAAATGACTCAGAGAGGAATGATAGATCGGGATAAAACGAGATAGTAAGGCATTGCCTGAATTGATACATAGGGATAAACTATGACAAGTGATAGTTGAAGGAAGTAACAGTATGGTTAAGACAAGAGTAAGACAAGAGTACAAAGGGAAGAGAATTGTGACGGATATGAAGTGTTAATAAGATAGCTTGTGAGACATTAAGGACAAGACTAGCTAAGAAGGGTAAGTAACCCATAGTAAGAATCGTGAAGAAAGTCAAGCGGTATTATACTATGGGTCTGAATGCGAACAAGGTACCAGGTGAAAATAACAAAAACCATTATTAGAATAAGCAAAACTTAGTAAGGAATTAACTAGAAGGTATGATGTGGTCCATGTAAATGGAATGTAAAGATAGGTGTGGAATGGAAAAGCAAGCTATGGAACAAATAAGGAAGATTTATCAAGTTCCATAAGGAAAATTTCGAATAAAGGTTATATGATGACGAAAAGGATGGCTAGTGCAAGGAAATAAAGGGTAATATGGAATTCCTTATGCCCAACCAAAAATGGAAATGAGTTGAAGGAATAATACAGAAGTTCTAATAGAGGCACTCAAGATAGATGCGATTAATTAAGTATAAGTATCGAACAAAAAGAGACATAGACAGTTACGAACTGGAGGTATAGTACGATGAAAAAGTATTAAGACAAGGCCATTACTACCACGAAATTGATATGGTTTTAAGCAGGATTAGAAATGAGCCTTAAAGCACACAACAAAGATGCAAGCTCAGGAGGCATAAAGAAGTATGGTGTACACGTGACTCCACTCTAATGATTAGTGGTATCCACTGGAATAAAGTTAGTATAATGACGAAGCTCGAAACATGAGTCATTAAAGTATAAGTACACTCGAGTGGGGAATGTGCACCAATTATGAGCCCTCCCTAATTACTGGTTTGGATGAATGGGATATGGCTTTGAGTGCACTACTACATTACAGATACTACTCGAGTATCAATCATTAGATGAGATTCGATTCGAGATATTCCAAATATTACAGCACCCTACGATTGTGCTAGGGTTTCCTAGAAAGGCAACCTAACGTGGGGATGATTTAATAGAAGTTGTAGATATGGTGCAACCGGTTAAATATATTGGAATAGAATCATTCGTATGTAAATAGCTGAAGATATACGGAGAATGACATAGGTACACCCTAAAAGGGGAGAAGTGGACAAAAGAAGTACAAGCGTAAGAGAAAATCAACTGATGCTATCATATGTAAGTGGAAACGCTTAAACTTCAAACGAGACCCCATAAGGGATGGGCGTGATCATACTCATACTAATGCACCAGATTTCGTCAAAACACTGAAGTTAAGCGTGCTCGAATGAGAGTAGCACTGGGATGGGTGACCCTCTGGGAAGTGAGAAAGAGAACAAAACAAGTATGACAAAAAGAGATTATAAAGGCGTTTTGGTACAACGACACATATAGAACAGAGTAAGCCAAGAGCAGAAAAGATTATGACTGAAATACAACGCACCTCGTGAAAATGGCATAAAAATAGTTGTGCAGCTTATGAATATTGGCATACTAAGAGCGAGGTCAAATAATTACTCGATAAAAGAAAGTAAGTAATAACAATGTGATTACCATATTTAGAATCTATTCAGGAAAAGTGTAAGATGGTTCGAGGCAGAACTATTCAGATATAATCGGTATTAAGGACAAGAGCCATAGTGGAGCCTTGACCTCGACTAAAGGAGGTAAGCCACTAGTATAGAAACGCTAAGGAATTTTCTGGACTGCTCTATGTCCGTACACACGTTTATGTAAGGATTACAATATGATGTATGGTAAGAAAACTGGAGAAAAGATCTGAGTAAAAGAGAAAGATAGCATACCTAAGGTATTACAAGTTGGATTAAGAGGAGTTGTACAATAGCTTAAGTTAAAAGAAGCATCAGTAGTCTGATAGCCTATCTCAGGGAATGGAAACCCCGACTCTGAGGTAGAAAGCAGTTAATATGTATTATAGTACGAGCTAACCTCACATTCTAAGGAACTGGGAGTTCATACGGGCTATGGTAGATGGGCTGACAGAATCAACCTGTTCCCCTCTAATTAGGAAGGCATATTATGCTGAGGGTTCTGCGAAATGACATAGTAGGGAAACAATAAGATTTCACGAAGTCCCCACATCTATTATCTCAGATAGAAAAGTTCAATTTACAGCTAACTGCTGCAAATCATTTCGAAAGGGATTGAGGAACCCAGATGAATCTTAGTATGACATTTTGCCCTTCAATTAAGGGACAAGCCCAAATGTGACCCACTAAATTATTGATGAAGAAAAGCTTATTCCGGAACAAGATATTGATTAGCAGCCTAAAGTCAGCAAGAAGGGAATACATTGATCCTTCGCAGAGCATTTTTAGAATAGATAAAGCTGCCTATGAGTGGGACCTACCGTCTGATTTGAAACAATAAATTCATTTTTCACAGATCAATGCTCCGTAAGAATGGGAACGACGCTCCCAAAATATTTCCCGTGGAGGAGGTCCACGTAACAGGGAGTTATCCTACGAGGGGCAACTTATTGCCATCCTAGATCGGAAGATTAAAAGGGGTGCGAACCAAGGACATAGCTTCCGTCAAAGTACTGTGGCGGAATAAGAATCGTGAAGACATAAACTTGGAGGTTGAAAAGGACATGAAACACAAGTGTCCGTACCTATTCCCGATGTCTACGGATAGCACCAGTCTTGGAACTCGTATATTAATTACTTGGACGAAAATGTATGCCATTCCAGTAGAAAGGCATCTCCCTATGATCCGTATAAAGTCTTAAGGAAAGTTTTATTCAACATTCGGGGACAAATGTTCTAAAGGGGGGAAGAATGTTACACCCCGCACTCTTGAGCTCAGAACGTCTTCTTAAGTTCCTTAGACACTATCATGTGAGCCGGATAAGCTACGACACTATCAAACAACTCTAAGAAAAGAAGATTATGATACCTCGCGAGAAGGGAGGTCGGAGATAGAGTCATAAGAATTCGGAAAGAGTTGGAGGCTAAGAAATGAGTCGTAGGACTCGATTTACCTACGTAAGACACTAAGTTAAGAGTCTTATACACTTAAGTTGCTTAAGGATATACCAAGCTTACGTAGTGCGGATTACATGAGCTCTTAAAGTAAGACGAGATTACGAACCCGCGAGGAAGGAAAAAAGATGACGCGTGGCAGCCAATGGAGGAGCGACACGTGGCAGCACCTCAAGCAAGCAGGTGATGCACCTACTTAGGGTCAAGTAGGTGATGCAGCTGCTTGGGGGAGGTGGGCCCCACTGCCACGTGGCAGCCCCACCCTTCTTGCATGGACACGGTGGCCCAATAGGGGCTGGACACGTGTCCCTCTTAGGGGCTGACACGTGTCACCCCTTGGGACCACCTATATTAGTTGATATGTATCCAAAAATCTTCAGCTTGTTCATTAAAAATTTCCAGCAGCAACGTGAACAAAGAACACTAAAGCTTAAGGAGAGAAACTTGCGACGGCTTGGGAGAAAAATAAGGTAAGTCCCGATTTCGTTCCGTAAATTAATTATATAGCGTATACTACGATGATATGGAAGTATTAGTAGTATAAAATTAGGATTTGGTGCAGCAAAAAAATGGACAGCAAGCTGCCACGACGTTACAGCATGCTGAAAATATTTCCGAGGCGCGATTTTGGCGAGTTCTAGCCAATTTCGGGAAAGGTAAGTTCTTACCCTCTAATTTGAAGTTTATAATGTTACATTATGGTGTATTATACACCTTAGGACCTGCTGGAAGTTGGGGAAAAGGTTTGAAAAGTTCGGCGTCCGAAATAAACGAATTTAGAATCGCTATAGTTAAGTTGTTGTCGAAATAAAGTGTTGTACGCGTAGGGGCTGCTGCTGGTTGTGTTGTGGCGTGTTGCAGGGTCTAAAATTTATCTAAATGAGGTGTGGGAGCTTCTGGTTGCAGCCACAGGATTTGCAATTAAAGAATTCGCGAAAGAAAGATTAAAAACTCTAGTTTTGGTATCTTAGTTTTGAGTGAATTGTTGGGGGCTTATATTGTATAATTTTGGTTGTAAAATGTATATGTATGGGCTGATGGTTGCATTGTTGGTTGGCTTCAGGTTCTAAGGACATGGTTGGGAATTTGGATAGGGCACATTATAGGGGAGGTGCTGCCCGATTTTCGTTAACATCCTAACTAGTTAAGGAACTAGTCGAGAGGGCGAGCGAAGGGATGAATGTTATGAATACTCGTGGGTAGTCTAAGTTGCTGAAAAGTCCAAGGTTGCTAATACTTACATTACTTCCATGTTAAATAGGTTTCGAGGACAACGAGGTGGACGTGATTAAGAGAAGTCCACACAAGGTATGTGAAGCTTTCCTTTGGCGTGTTTTTGGAATAAATATGTAGAGCTATTCTTCTTTTCTTTTGGCATGTCTTAGATATAAGTTATAAATGATATGTATATGATATTCGGGATTCAATCCATTCGTAAAGCCCTAAGTATGAGTCGAGACTCTTGTTTACTTCGTGATATTAGAATTTCTGCAATAGCTGAGTCATTGCCTATTAGTCTTCTATGTGATGAAAACTAGTACATGTAAAGCCTATTTCTTCTTTCCTTTGGAATGGCTCAACTTTAAGTGAAATGGTATATGATATAGGTTTAGAGGTAATTCCATTTATGAGCTCTGATTGTAACTCGTGACTTGTAGTCACTCCTGAACATTAAGCGTCTGAAAGTAGTCAAACTACTATTCTCGAGCCTTCTATATAACGAATAGTAAGTGGAAGTACCAGCTCCTCTCTTTTTAAAGGCTCTAAAATGGTAAATGCATCTGATTGCATAAGTTGAGTCTTTGACTAGATAACTATGTCTCTGATTGCATAACTGCGTCTCTGATTGCATAATCGTGTCTTTGATTGCATAAACCATGTTTCTGATTGCATAAGCTATATGGCATTGTCTGGATGCATGTATGTGATTCTTGAGGCCCCAACTGATATAAGCCCTAATGACATCTAAAGGGATACCTCGGATAATTACTCCCCCAGTCTTCAGGTGACGGTTCACTTGACTGTTTCATCGAGTCTTAGATAATGACTTAGTTGCATATGGTTTCTCACTACTCTACTCGTACATACTGTAACCCATCCTTCCTCGAGTCCCACGATGGGCCGGGATATGTTATCGTGCACAGTGTTACTACTTCTTTCACCGCGTCCCGGGCCGGATGTGTATAGTTCCACGCACGAGGAGACGATGCCGTACGTGAGGTATGATATATGTTATATGTTATGACGATACGATTATTCACCGAGTCCCGGGCCGGCTGTAATATGATTGTATATGTGGTGAAATAAGGAAGGAACACTGAGTCCCTCCTTAGAGGGCCGGGTACATATGTATATTATGATGGTATGCTATAGACGTACACCACTCCATTCACCGAGTCCCTCACTAAAGGGCCGGATACTTTATGTAGGCATGCATATGAGATTAAAGCAATACATTGTGACCCTGAGCCCCACAGTGAACCGGGTATAATACGATGATATACATGATAAGATGATACCGTATACGATGGTATGATACCGTATACGATGATATGATGAAATGAAATACATTATGATATGATGATATGTGATTATGAAGAAGTGATTATAACACCGAGTTCACTAGAGGGACGGGCACAGCATATGATGATGTGTATGATTTACGTGTCCTAAGGTGCAGGTACAGTAATTCATTTAGTTATTATACTTGTCCCCTGCATCCCTATTTCAGTTATGATCTCAGTTACGATGTGTTATGCTTTACATACTCAGTACATATATCGTACTGACCCCCTTTTCTCGGGGGGCTGTGTTTTATGCCCGCAGGTACAGATGTTTATTCTGGAGATCCATCAGCATAGGAGTTCCTCTCAGCTGAGTCGGAAGTGCTTCACTGTTCTGGAGCCTAAATTTTGATGCTGGTCACTTAATGTATATATTTGTACATTCAGGGGTACGGCGGGGGTCTTGTCCCGCCATATATTGTTGTTACTATTCTTAGAGGTCTGTAGACATATGTATATGTGGGTTGTTTGTGAGTTAGTTTCGATGTTGCCTATTCGATATGTTGTGAATGTTTTTGTTATAGCAGCCTTGTCGGCTCGCGTGCCCTTTCATGATATGAAACAAATGAAAAAGGCTACATGTACATGAAAAAGTTTTAAACTATTGGGATTTTTGTATATAGTATCACATCACACACTGTTCAACTTAAGTGTAGTTGATAAATACGCATAAGAGGGTCCAGGTCGGACCCCAGTTGCGGCCTACGGGGTTGGGTCGTGACAGGTATGGTCACTTTGAATTTCTAGTTATGTCCTTTGGTTTGAACAATGCTCCTACAGTATTTATGGACTTGATGAACAGAGTGTTCATATAGTATTTTGGACATGTTCTTGATTGTATTTATAGATGGTATACTTATCTATTTGAGGAGTGGGAGGAGCATGTTAATCATCTCAGAATTTTCCCTCAAACTCTTAAGTAAAAGGATCTATATGCTAAATTTTCCAAATGAGAGTTTTGGCTCGCATCGGTGGTGTTCTTAGGCCATATCATTTCTAGAGACAGTATATGAGTTGAATCACAAAAGATTGAAGTGGTTAAAAACTGGCCAAGGCCCACATCCCCGAATGACATAAAGAGTTTGTTAGGTTTGACCAGCTATTATCATAGATTTGTTAAAGCATTCTCATCTATATCTTCACCATTGGCTAAGCTAACTCGAAAGAAGGCTACATTTCAATGGTCAAATGCTTATAAGAAGAGTTTTCAAGAATTCAAAACAAGATTGACTACTGCTCCAGTGTTATTCCTACTCGAGGGAATAGATAATTTTGTGATTTATTGTGATGCGTCTAAAGTTGGATTGGGATGCATGTTGATGTAGAAGGGGAAACTGATAACTTATGCTTCCAGAAAGTTGAAGATTCATGAGAGGAACTGCCCAAGTGAAAATATATAATGGACTTAGAGCCTATTTGGATTGGCTTAAAAGTCGATCAAATCTACTTTTAAGTCAGTTTTTAACTTTCAAAAGTGTTTGGCAAATATAACAATATCTTAAAATAAGTTTTAAATGATTTTAAATAAGTTAAAAACCAAAAGTAGGCCTCCCCCTACTTTTTATTTTTTGCCTTAAACGTCATTTAAGTTTTACTTTTTATTTTTGACTTAAAAGTTACTTTTTTCAAGTCAATCCAAATGGGCTCTTACTTGAACTACAAATTCGACAGACTTAGGGTTCGAGGCCTGACACGTGTGGATTCCTGACCCTACTTAACACTTGAATTACTTTGCAAAGGGGTTTATCAATGAGTAGGAGGAATTTTTGATGCTTTGGAGTTGGAAAGGGATTTCGTTCATGTGGAGGAATTCGAAATGACCCAATTTTTGTGTGGAATTGGGTAAAAACACAATTACCCTTTAGAAAATTTGGGAATGTGTAGAACTGGGTAGATTTATTTTTTAATTTCACCAACCTTGCTTCCACTGCTCGTGAAGAACACTACAGGCCATCGCCCATCGCATGGTATTGGAAATAGAAGAAAATACTAGAAACTTAGCTAAGGTTTCACAGAAGGTTAAGCAATCCATGAAGATTTTCACGGGCCATAAACCCACCCATAAATCAGAAGCCTTTGAGCCAATCTCTCTCTAGAAAATCTCTCCCCTAACGGTAACTAGCACTACTGTTCATCATCTTCATCGGCATAAGACTGTCGGAATGGCTTCAGCACCGTCAGTGGAGCTCCACATACCACCGGACCATAATATGAACATAGCTCAAGAAGCATCAACCTCTAATCTAGCTAAGAGTACTTTGAATCCAGAAAAAAATATTGACAAAACAGTAGCAATATCAAGTATAGCAGAATTAACTCAAGTTGTAACATCGCAAAATTCAACCCACATCTACTCCAATCTGCAAAACACACTTGCGAACATTGTACCACTTTCAAAAGAGCAAATCGCCTGGGTTCACAAAATTATTGTGCTAGAGAAATCTAGTTTGATTCATGTAAAATCGAACACTGGAGATGAATCTCCATTGCCTAATCTATATACTAGTGAAAAATTAGTTCATTTCACCATGCCAATCTCAACATCTTCACTGTTAGCTCAAGCGCAAGTCGCGATGGCGCCGCTGGAAACTCGATCACAAATTAGCGATACCTTCGATGACATTCAAGCAAATTTTATTACTGGGGTTTGTTCTCCAGTCCATAGCACTCCTCATACAAAAAATTCAGACTAAATGGCTGACAAAATTGTGGTGGAGCAAACTGACGGCGTCGGCGGCAGAGCTCTGGTGAACTTTTCAGTTCAAAACCAATGCCAAGAGGGACGCTTCAACAAGCATAACAACCCCCACCAGGTATCATCCATCAAATCTCAGCCTATCAATTCGAATATCAAAAACTTACCTACTGAAATTGAAAATGCTGCTGAGATTTCTGGAGAAAAAATTCATGTTTCAATTCCGGATAATACTCAATGTAGTCGTTTAGTTATTATGAAAGATAGAGATTATCCTACTCCAATATTTGGTGATGAAGATTTGATCTCCTTAATTCTTGGGAAAAAGGACATGTACTCTGTTTTATTGAACGGCAAGCTTAAAACTGATAAAGACATATCAAAATGTGATTGTAATAAGATAAATGATCTTAGTTCGACTAATTTTTTATTTGGTCTAACTACTCATGGAGCCTTGTTACAAATTCAAGCAAATAAAAAGAATCAAGGATTCACTGCCAAAGAAGTAGAAGTAGAATAGCCATATACACTTATGGCGATTGCTCAACACAACAATACATCTCCAATAACACCTACCATAGCAGATCAACAAGCTGATAATGTAGAGAATCCACGACATCATAATGCTAATGAGAATACAAGGCAATCACAAATGCAAACAGTGGGCACAGCTATAGATGTGGTCAATACTGAACAGGGGACATCCTTTGGAAATGTGCAAACAAACAACAATATTAACCAACAACCTACACACCTCAGTGTGAACCTCCAACCTGTCCAAAGACCTTATATTCCTAATAGCAATCCTATGAAAGTGTCTAACAATTTTGATTTTTCAAATCCAATAATAAAACTGCTGATGTGAATAATGGAAAAAATTTAGGTTCCAAAAATCCTAACCCAATTAGAGTTCCAAGTCTTAATAGTCCTAATCCTCCTAATCATGTGGTGCCTCATAATACTAATCTGGCTATCAAACAAACCAAGCATCCCAATACTAATACTCCAACCCCTCCTAATCTTGTCATCCCTCATACCTTGGCTACTAAGTTGAGAGCCCAAGAAGCTATGAAAACTGCTACTATTGAGATTACCCCTCCCAAAATTACCACAAAGCAGGGCTATCTAGCTGTTGTATTTACACAAGAAGATTTCATGGTGAAGTTGGACAATGACTGTAAGTATACTCTAATAGGCAAATTTAGAAACACTGTGCCTAAGATGGAAACCATTACAAAGGAATTCATCTTGCAAACAGATCTTAGAGGAGGAGTGAAACTTACCCACTTTAACTCTAGGCATCTGTATATAGACTTGGACAATAAGTATGACCACTCTATTGTATGGTCCAAAGGAAAAATGTGCATAAATGGCCAACTTATGAGACTCCAGCTATGGACCCCCACCTTCAAGCCTGACGAAGAAACTCTTTTAGTTCCTATATGGGCTATCTTACCCGAATTACCTTGGCACTGCTATCGTCTTGAAGTGGTAATCCCATTATTATCTCCAATTGGAAAGGTCTTGTTCTTGGACTTGGCAACCTACAAGAAAACAAGGGGTAGTATTGCAAAAGTCAAAGTTCAAATTGATCTTACCAAACAAAGACCCAAGCATGTCTGGATGGGCTTTAATGAAGATGAAAATAGAGCAGGCAGGTGGCAGACTATTCACTATGAGGGGGTGCCAGACTACTGTCACCACTACAAGCATCAAGGTCACACCATTCATATGTGTACTATTAAAAAAAGAGATGAGAATAATAAGAAAAAGAAAGATCAAGAAAAAGAAGCAAGAAAGAAAGACAGGGCTAGCAATGACAAGAGTAAAGAACTGAAGCACCAAGAAGACAAACAAACTAAGGAACAACAAAACACTAGCAGGGCTGAAGCTGAAAAAAGAGACCAAGAACATGCAGGTTGGCAAATTCAAAGGAGGAAAGGCAAAAATGATGGACAGAACTACCAACAACAACCACAAAAGCATAAAACACAAGTATCCATGTCAAAAGGGGAAAGCTTAGTACCACCCTAGCACAATATCAGCAATAGCAATAAAGGAAAAACTCAACAGCAGACAAGTATGCTTATTAACTCTAACTTTAATACTTGTAATATCCAAACTTGTAATGTTGACTCTAGAGTCCAGAGCCAACCCCCCTCTCCCCATACAATATTGAATCCCAGTCCCCATAATCCTATGCAGTAGGTTTTACATGTTAATGGAACTAGCAGACCTGCAGACAAACAAAAAGATCATAATATTACTGTCAGGTTTGAACCAAATACTGATTTGGATAATATGGAATGCAATAATGCCAAAGGAAAAATCCCAAGTATTCACTCAATGCTCCCATACCCCCATGACTCCCCCAATTATTTTAATGTGTTAAACAATATTGTTGTTGTGGCTGAAGAAGTCAGTGGAGGTGAGATTGGGGGAATATAGGAGACAATTACTAATCTGTAGGAAGGGGAAACCAGGGAGAGGGAAAATCTATTGATTGACCAAAGGAGAGTCCCTAGAGCCTCTGCTACCACTCTTCCAGCACATACAAGGTCCAATATACAGGTTCAACAAGTTGATATTCAACAGGTTTCAAAGGACAGGCTCCAGCTCAATGAAATTGATAAGGGAGGTGCTGAATCTCCAAATATCAATGAACAAAATATGGGTGCAGTAGCTCAGCTCCTGAACAATAAATACACTCTATATTTGAGTAAAAAGAAGAGGGATGCATTGGAGAAAAAGCTAGCTAAGACAAAGAAATCTCTGTCTGGAAAGTCACAGCATAGAGTGAACTATGTGTTGGTTGAAGAACAAGCAGGGATTTATGTGAATCCTTTTCAAATTCAAGCCAGCTCTACTGAGTTGTGTGTGCTTAATAAAAGAGCCATATCAAATGACTTTGAGGATAAATACAGAACTATTCAATCTGAAGATGTAAAGGATCCAGATCAAATAGAACAATCTCATGAAGAGAATGAGGAAACTAGTGCCCCTCTTTGGAGAGCACCGGATGCTACCACAGATACTACAACTGAGGATGAAGAGTTGCAAGTCACTGAGAAATAGGGTTTATCACCTAGGGGTCAGCAGGACAAGAAGAAGAAAAAATGAAGCAATAGATCTCTGCTAGTTCAGCTAATGCTACTTAGAAGAGTAGCATCAACACAAGGTCCAAATCTCTGAAATTTTGATGATGACTACAATATGCTGGAATGCAAGGAGTATTGATACTCAAGGTACATTGGATAGACTCCAAAGACTCAAGGATTATCAAAACATTTCTATGCTAGCAATTCTTGAACCATTTGCCAATCAATCACAACTCAACCACTACAGAAATCAGTTGAGAATGGACAGTGCTATTCATAATCCCAATAATAAGATTTGGTTGTTTTGGAACCAGGATGTGGATTGCTCCATTTTAGATGAAGATGAACAGCAGGTTAGTTATAAAATCAAACATGTGGCTAATCCTAATTCTCATATTATTACATTTGTTTATGCCAAGTGTAAGGATTATATTAGAAGAAGTCTCTGGATAAGATACTGCAGTATGCTGACACACACAAGCTATGGTGTATTATTGGAGACTTTAATGTGATCACTGATGTTGAAGAAAAGTTAGGAGGGCAACCATAAAATATGAACAAAAGTTTTGAGTTTATAAGTGTAATTGAAGCATGTGGACTTATTAATTTGGGCTTTCATGGTTAGAACTTTACATGGTGCAACAACAGGGACATGGAGGCTAGAATATGAAGAGGTTGGATAGGGACATGGTGAATGATAGGTGGTTAGAGATGATACCTATGACTACTGTGACTCATCTTGCTTCTACAGGTTCAGACCACTGTCCTCTTGTACTTGAATGCAAGGAGACTCGAAGTAATCTTATCAAATACTTCAAATTCCTTAATTGTTGGGTAGAGAATAAGACTTTCCTAGACACTGTTAGATCCTGCTGGAAAAGACCAATAGAAGGTAATCCAATGAGAATTTTCCAATTGAAGCTTAAGAGAGTGGCTAAAACTCTTAGTACTTGGTCAAGATAGCAATATGGAGACATATATGAAGCTGTCAAAGAGTTTTAAGAGAAGATAAAGCAAGCAGAAGATGCTCTCATCCAGGACAACTCTAAAGACAACAAGATCAAGCTGAATCAAGGGAATTCTCAGTACATTAAATACCTGAAGACTGAGCAATCAATCCTTAAACAAAAAACTCAGTAGTTTAAGGAGGGAGATGCCAATTCCAAATACTTTCATGCCATCAAAAGAGGAAGGACAAGAAGATTATTCATCCATCAGATTACTGATGATCAAGATAACACCATTCAGGGTGATCAGAATATAGCTACTACAGCATGTGACTACTTTGAGAAGATCTTTACTGGTAAGGAAGAGGTCATCAATGAAGATATTCTCAGGTGCATTCCCAACACCATCACAGATCAGCAAAATCAGTCCCTTAATGCTATGCCTACTAAAGTGGAGCTGAAAGAAGCTATATTTTCTCTTAGTGATGTATCGATTGCAGGTACAGATGGAATTAATGGCAAGTTCTTCCATACTTGCTGGGATATCATTAGTGAAGACTTATTAAACTTGGTGAAATTCTTTTTCTGTGGTCATTCTCTTCCCAAGTTCATCTCACATGCATGTTTGGTTCTACTTCCAAAAGTAGACCATCTTAATAAGCTTTCAGACTTCAGGCTCATATCTCTTAGTAATTTTACTAATAAAGTCATTTCTAAGGTTCTATGCCTCATATTAGCTCCCATTCTTCCTCAGCTAATCTCTGAAAATCAGTCAGGATTTGTCCAGGAAGAAATATCTCTGAAAATATCATGTTGGCATAAGAAATCATTCACAGCATCAAAAGATCTAAGATTGGTGATAATGTTGTTATCAAACTAGACATGGTCAAAGCCTATGACAGAGTGTCTTGGTCATTCATATGCCTGGTTATGAGAAAGATGGGATTTGAAGAAATACTTATAGATATGGTTTGGAGGTTAATGGCCAATAATTGGTATTCAGTTATTGTGAATGATTGTAGGCATGGTTTTTTCCATTCTACAAGAGACCTCAAACAAGGAGATCCATTATCCCCTGCCCTCTTTGTAATAGGTGTTGATGTTCTTTCAAGAATGCTCAATAATCTGCATCAACATTACTTGTATAGAGGTTTTTACATGGAGAAGAAGGGCCCCTTGATTAATCATCTGAGCTTTGCTGATGATATAATCATATTCACTTCAACTTGCAAATACTCTCTCAAGATGATCATGAAGACACTCCAGAGGTATGAAAAAAGTTCAGGTCATCTTATTAACAAGAAGAAGAGTCAATGCATGCTCCCTTTGAATACCAATCCTAAGATTATATCAAGGATCACTTCCGTCACTGAATTCAAGCATACTCATGGTCCTATTACCTATTTAGGATGTCCTCTATATATTAGAAGACAAAGGATCATTTACTTCACTAGTATGGTGGCTAAAGTGACCTTTAGAATTAGAGGATGGTGGACCAAAGTCCTCAGCTATGGAGGGAGAGCTTCTCTTGTGAAGTATGTGCTGCAGTCTCTCCCAATTCATCTTTTATCTACTATCACTCTTACTGCCACTACCCTCAAATAAATAAAGTCTCTTATAGTAAACTTCTTTTGGGGATGGGACAAATAAAAGAGGAAATACCATTGGGCTTTATAGGAGACCCTCAGCTATCCAACAAAAGAAGGAGGTATTGGTATGAAAAATCTTAAAGATGTGTGCCTAGCATTGCAGTATAAATAATGGTGGAACTTCAGGTATAAGAAGACTCTATGGGGGAGCTTCTTGATGGCCAAGTACTGCCAAAGAGCTCATCCAGTAATAAAAAAATGGGACACTGGTCAATCACTTATGTGGAAGCATATGATGAAAAATAAATCTGACATTGAGCCTTATATACAATGCCACATTAATTCAGGTTCTTGCAGCTTTTGGTGGGATGATTGGCTAGGAATTGGCCCCCTAGCCTACCACGATGAACATCTACCTAGACTTAACAATATCACTGTCTCTAAGTTCTAGGTTAATGAAGGCTGGAATGAAGAGAAAGTGAGACAGCATGCACCACATCACCTTATACATAAGAACCTCAATTTTTCCTTCAAGTATCAACCTGACCTCTCAGATATAGCCTGCTGGAAACTAACCTCAGATGGAAAGTTCACTTGTGCTTCAGCTTGGAACCAGATCAGGCAAAAAAGAAACAAAACCATGACTGACAATAATATATGGCATAGGAATAGCCCTTTCAAGATATCCTTCCTTATTTGGAGAACTCTCAGCAGCAAGTTGCCTACAAATGAAAGTATTGAACACTTTGGTCATGCACCTGCTCAGTGTTCTTGCTGTTACAGGCCAGGGTGGGACACTATCTCTGTACATATTGTTAGACACATATGGAAGTATTTTTCTGACTGTTGGGGTATACAACACAGCAGTAGCCCCATGAGAAGTAAGTTAATGAAATAGTGGTTGTCTAAACCAAACAATGAGGTACATAAACTCTTATTGAAAGCTACTCATATATTTATTTATTGGAACCTATGGAAGAATAGATGTGCTAGCAAATATGGAGGCAAAAAGTCAAGAAGTACTAGAGTGAGTTTTTCAGTCATCAAAGACCTCTATATGCTGATTTTCACAGCTTTCCCTTATATTAGCTGGCAAAATGACTGGAAGGGGCTTATAGCGATGGTGGAGAGATGCAACCATGAATTGAAAATCATCCAAGTTAGTTGGCACAAACCTGATTATAACTTGGTTAAGCTTAACACTGATAGAAGTGCTTTGGAGAATCCTAGAAGAATTGGAGTTGGGGGCATCCTAAGAGATCACAAAGGAAAGTTCATTTATGCCTTTGCTGCACCACTTGGATTTGGATCTAATAACTAAGCTGAGGTACAGGCTGCTCTGATGGGCATCTCTTGGTGCATTCAGCATGGCTACAGCAGGGTTCTCTTGGAGGTTGATTATGAATTACTTGTGAAATGGCTAAAATAAGAGATCACACCACCTTGGACCATCAGGAACTATATCATAAACCTGTAGGAGATGATTATAATGCTGGATTACTTTCAATATAGCCACATCTATAGAGAAGCTAACTTTGCTGCAGATACTCTTTCCAAGCACAGCCACAATGTAGACAGCATGTTCCAAGTCTACAATGTTCAACAACTTCCAAAGGAAAAAAGAGGATACTACATATTAGACAAAATGGGGATGATAAGTTTTAGAAGGACAAAACTGAAAAGGATCAAACAACCTCCATGATTTGTATACCTTATTTGTAATTGAAGTATAGAACTTTTTATGTATAATTTCATAGTTAGAAATTTTGTAAAGGGGAGAGTCTCCATTGTTTATTGCTTTCCTAGAATAAACAACTTACTAGTAGAGGTAAGGACTAGAGTAGTTATTTCTTCTTTGTTTTTGCTGTGCAAGTACATGACTGATCTACAACACTTGAGCCAACACTTGGAAATGCATTATTTGTTTCTTTGTGCAGGCACACTAAAGTGTTGCAGCACTTGGTTATGGAGCTCCAGCATGGTTCCAATACCTGTAGAGTCTAAGAATTCGATGGTTGATACCAACAAAGATGCAGCACCCAACAATAACATCTTCAACATCCAACAATCTATAACTAGCAGAACTGTAGTTGTACACTCCAGAACTACAACATCTCAACCAACATTTGGAATTTTCCTTTCCTTTTCTTATGTTGTGCAGGCTACTTTAAGAAGACCAGTGGATCCAATAAGAGCAGTACACAACAACAACAAGAGTTGCAGCAGTTAAACTACAGCTGCAGCAGTCACCAGGAGCAACACAACACCAACATCCAATAACAACAATACTCAACATATTCATGGAGTTGCAGATTGCAGCCTTAATCAGCCTGACATGGGGGTTTTCTTATAGGTAATTATCAGAGCTGCAGTTCTTATATACTGCAGGTCTACAACAACTAACAAGTAGTCTATTAACCACTCCAAACACCTACAACAACATACAAAATTGCAGTAATATTAGTGCAAGCTGCAACACTTCTTCAATCACACTACAGACCATCAGCATTTATTGTATCTCTTATTTTTTTGCTCTCTTGGTTTGCTTCTTTTATGTAGCACACTAAAGAGCTACATCATTTGCCTAAGCTGCAACATCATCTTGTACCTGCAGGGCCAAGCAACAATCCTACAATAACAACAACCTGCAAAAACTAGGGACTACACCTTGGCTCATCAAGAGATGCTGACCTGCCGAGAAATACCTACAAATACTGCAGCCTCCAACACTGGATAAGAACTTGAGGTTAGGACTTTCTTGAACTCATCTAAGCTGGAATCGATAATTCAGAAGACGATGACGACTCTAGATGAACAAGATAACATCATGAGTTCTCCAGTTTTACTATTTAATATGGAACTAAGTACTTTTTAACTCTTTAAGAATATTTAGTTATGATTAGATTGTAAAGGGGAGAGTCTCCCTCGTTTATTGCTTTTCTAGATATTATGAATAGAGAGGAGTCCACCCATAGGGTCTTTCTCTTTTTTTTAGTATTTAGAAAGCACCATATTGTATTGGGGATGAATTGGCCGACCTTAGTAGGTTAGCCGACTTATGAACCACTATAGGATCGGAGGTTAGGGTTTATGTCCCCCTCCTTGTATTTTTCTATTTTCATGTAAAAAAAATTGGAAGCCTTTCTTTTCCTGTTACCTTTACATTTACACACCATGGGTTGTGGTGCGGTACACACTCCGTGTAGTGGCCCATGGTAAGGTGACTTAGTTTAGTTTCTAAGTTTTTCTCCTTTATTAGGTCCTTACACTCACAAAACGCACTATGACACTATACAAACTTCAAAAACAAAAACATAGCCTAACTATTACAAGTACAATCCTTGGGTTGCCTCCCAAAAAATGCCTGATTTAACATTGTGGAAGGACGTAGGTCACTTACTCAAACTTCATCAAGCTTCTCCATGGGTTGCCTCCCATTAAGCGCCTGCTTTAACATCACAGCACTACATAGGTTCCTTGATTACTCAGGCTTTATCAAGCTGGAGCTCCTCAACTGTCTTTGCTTCTTTATTTTCTCCCAAGTACAACTTCACACCCTGCCCGTTCACTTTGAACTTGTACCCATGTTGCTATTTGATCTAGATTACACCATGTGGAAACACTCGTGCTATAGTGAAAGAGGCAGACCATTTGGAATTTAACATACCTATAAACAATCTCAGTCTGGAGTTGAACAATAACACCAAGTCATTAGGGAAAAACTCTCGCTTCTCTATACGCCGATCATGATATAGCTTTATTTGTTCTTTGGATAAAGCTGCTATCTGGTATTTTCTCAAGAGGAACTTACGCATCTCATTTATCTACTCTCGCCTTATATTTACAGCTTTACTCCAACTCAAATTTAGCTTCTTTAGTGCCCACAACGCCCTGTACTCTAACTCTACAGGCAAATGACATGCCTTTCCAAACACTAACCGATATGGTAACATACCAATGGGTGTTTTAAAAGTTGTCTGATATGCCCATAGTGTATCATCAAGATTCCTTGACCAGTCAGTTATGTTTGCATTCACAGACTTAGCAAAGATCTCTTTTATTTCCCTATTGGACACTTCAACTTGCCTGCTTGACTAAGGATGATATGGGGTAGCTACCTTGTGTTGCTTTACACCGTATTTCTCCAATAGACTCTAGAATATCTTGTTATAAAAATGGGACCCTCCATCACTGATGATTGGTCTCAGAATGCCAAACCTGGAAAAGATGTTCTTTTTTAGAAAACCAGCAATAGTGTTACTCTCATTGTCTGCTAAGGAAGCAACTTCAACCTACTCGGAGACATAGTCGACTGCAACCAGAATATACTTCATCCCATATGAACTCAAAAAAGGTCCCATGATATCAATTCCCCATACATCAAAAATCTCAACCTCTAAGATTGGAGTCATAGGCAACTCTATGTGCCTTAATATTGCCCCTTTCCTTTGGCATTTGCCGCAACTCTTCACCTGATCATATGCATCTCTATAAATGGTGGGCAAGTAGTATCCACATTGAAGCACCTTTTGAGCTATTCGGACTCCACTGTGATATATACCCACTGGTGAGGAGTGACACTGTCATGACCCGACCTAGGTCCGATAGTAACATTGAGATTGAAACCCCGAAAGGCTCTAATCAAGCCTTTTAACATATCATAAATCATACATAAGGTAAAGTAAATATAAAAAAATAACATAAGAAGGAGTCCAAATCATGAATCATAAAAAGTACAAAAATTTGACAACATAGAGTCTAAACATATGTCCAACAAATGCCTCTACTACATGAAAATGGCAGGGCTAACACATGTCCCTAGACCACTCTCAACATAAAAGAAATTACCGTCTTTGAAAGAAGAATCAACTTATTACTAGTCTTCAATGGATGAAGACTGACCAAAAACTTCACTGAATAGAGCTCTACTATCCACGTGTGGGAACGTGATACTCAACCCCTACATTATAAAACAATGTAGGAAATAATATGTGTTAGTACGTTTGAATTTACTAAGTATGAAGGCATGACAAACAACAACAACAACATATCCAGTGAAATCCTACAAGTGGAGTCTAGGAAGGGTAGCATGTACATAGATCTTACCACTCCTTATGGAGGTACAGAGGTTATTTCTGAAAGACCCTCGGCTAAAAAGTCACAGTATGAGGGCATGACATGTAATATAAATCATAAGATGCAATGATCAATTAAGCACATGATAAATAGGATATATAAAGTCAGGACAAAACCATAATGATCAAGCATTTGAAAGGCATAGTTGAAATCATGAAAATACATAAGAAGTCATACATATGTGGGATAGAACCATAACAGACAATAAGACCATGCGAGCTATAATATGGAATCTCGATGTCTCCCCATAAAATGGAAGAAATGGGAATCTACTTGACAAGGTAGACTCTACCCTGCTATGTGGGTCATTTACATACACTATATGTGGATCCATTAGCTAAGAAATGAAGGAAACCTACGATGGCACATAGTTTGAGAGACTTGAGGTTGCGGATAAGGCTTTTGGTAGGGCCCTCACCTCAAAGTCCACTCAGATCTAAGTCAAATCATGCGGAATACATAACATAGTAAATATACTTAGCACATATCATAACTTGTTCATAAACTTCATACTTCATAGAATAGCTTATTTCATAATATAATTTCAATGTGAGTATTGTCTTTTCATCATTACAAATCATACTTGCATAATTCATAAAATTAGGTCCTAGGCCACCACATAGGGCTCTAAGCTACCTTAATTCATAACAACAACAACAACAACAACAACAACAAACCCAGTATAGTCCCATCATGTGGGGTCTGGGGATGGTAGAGTGTACGCAGACCTAACCCCCACCTTGAAAGGTAGGGCGGCTGTTTTTGAAAGACATAACTTGCATTAAATTCATATATTGAACATACTTGTAATTCATGATCATAATTCATACTTGAATTTAGAATAAAACTCATATACATAGACAATTTGAATAAAAGTCAAGATAATACCTTGAAATCATTGGATTCATAATCATACTCTATAATATCATTATTAAAAATAGGCTTCATGCATGGGCAATCATAATTTCATTTAAAATCATGTAATTCATGTAGGAAGAAACAAGTATAATGATTTAAAACATAAATGCAATTCATCAAATTAGGGTTACAAAACCAATTAAAATTCATGAGATTTTTAGTAGAAACTTTGGGAATCCATGGGTGAAAGGGACCAATGGATCAATCCCTACATACCTTAATTGAATTTGACCTTAGAATTGAAAAAGGTGACTTATTCTTGAAGAAACCCTAGCCAACATTAATGAAAAGATGAACCCTTTAATGAGCCTTGAAAGAGAAGTCTTAAATTTAATTGGGAATTAATGAGGAAAAAAAATAGGTTTAGGAGTATTTAGGATAGTTTCGTAACGAACTAGTCCCAAAAATGTCCATGGGACATGAAGAGTTAGCTGAACTTTCTCCATGGAACCCTTCACGATATATGGAGTGCATTACAGGATGTGAAGAGTGGGCGTGGTGCAGGCCCTGTAGGGTGATAAACAAGAGTAACCACCACAAATCTAATCACAGTTCTTGAAGAGCTACACAGTCTGTGGTGGCCAATCGTGGTCCTAGCCTTAGGATCATGTTCTGAGGTATCAGGGGAGGGGTCATCACAGAGGGTTTCACGGCCCGTGGTGCTCACCACGGTCCATGGTTCCCTGTTGTGGACCTCACTCTATAGGAGTAAACCTCAAGGTCACCACCACAGTGGCTCACCATGAGGTGTGGTGATCATCACGACCCGTGATGGCCTTCGTGGTCATCCTTTGGTGACAAAATTGTAGGTTTTTCAAAATTTTCATGTTTTGATCTTCGTTTTCCAACTTTCCCAAATTTCAGGGTCTTATAATATCTCTCTCTTGGGAGTATTCATCCTCAAATGGGATTCAAGCTAGCATGAATGGAATAGGAATGGAATATAGCAGCCCAACATGAATGCAAAACATCTCAATAATGCATAAAAACATGTAATCTTTAATCTCAAGCAAAAACATACCTTTAAAACTCATTCTATGAACATAAATGCATATGAAACCATGAAAACAACTGAAATGTATTATTTGGGCTGGTTGGATCATGAAGGAGCTAAGTAGCTCAACTAGGCATGGAAGGAAAGAGATGAGGATATTGGGACATCATTTCAGCTTCGGCCTTCCATATAGAGCCCTAACCACTTGATTCCTTCATAACACTTTAACTGAAGCTATTTCTTTGTTTCTCAACTTTCTAACTTGACGGTCCAAGATCTCAACTGGAACCTCTTTATAAGAAAGTCTCTTTTTGACCTCAATGTTGTTCAATTGCACAATGGAGCTAGGATCACCTATAAAATTCCTCGGCAATGACAAATGGAACACTAGATGCACTGATGCCAAATCTGAAGGCAAATCCAACTCATAAGCCACTTTACCCATTCGCCTCAAAATTTGATATGAGCCAACATAGTGAGGACTCAGCTTCTCTTTCTTACCAAAATGCATCATACCCTTCATGGGTAAAATTTTCAAGTAAACCCAATCATTGACTTCAAATTTGAGTTTCCTTCTCCTTACATCTGAATAAGACTTTTATCGGCTTTGGGCCAATTTCAATCTTTCTCTAATTAGTCTAACTTTCTCCATAGCCTCAAATACCAACTTGGATACTATCAAAGCAACTTCACCTACCTCAAATTAACCGATAAGGGATCTACACCATCTACCGTACAAAGCCTCAAATGGAGACATCTCATTGATAGATGATAACGGTTATTATACGTAAACATCATTAACGGAAAATGGTCATCCCAATTTTCTTTAAAATCAATAACGCTTGCTCTCAATATATCCTCTAATGTCTAAATGGTATGTTCGGCCTAGCCATCCATTTGTGGATGAAAAGTTGTACTAAGTTTCACTTGGATACCAAGACCCTTTTGGAAGGATCTCCAAAACTGAGATATAAACTGAGTACCTCAATCAGAAATGATAGATAATGTTACACCATAAAGCTTGACCAACTCTCGTATATACAATCTAGCATAGTCCTTGACTGAATATGAGGTCTTAATTGAGAGAAAATGAGTCGACTTAGTAATTCGGTCAATTATAACCCAAATGGAATCATGTTGCCTATCAGTACGAGGCAAACCAGTAGCTACGACCATATTTAAGGCTTACCAATTCCAATTAGGAATCTGAATATCTTGATCCAAACCTCTCATTTTTTGATGTTCAACTTTCACTTATTGGCAATTTGTACACTTAGCCACAATTGATGCAATATCCCTCTTCATGCCATTCAACCAATACACTTCCATCAAATCTCGATACATCTTTTTGGAACTGGGATGTAAAGAATATCGCAAATTATGAGATTTGTACAATATCATATCTTTCAAGCCATCAATATTTGTCACACACAATCAGCCTGGATATCTCAAAATACCATCTCCCCATTAGCAGAATAATTCATTGACCTTTTTGGCAACCGCTTTCTTCAATTCCACCAAAGCAGAATTATGATATTGATTTTCCTTTACATCTGCCATAAAAGAGAATTCAAAACCATCTTGTACAACAACACCACCATCCTTGAAATCAACCAATTGAACACCCAATAGGGCTAATCGATGTACATCTCGAACTAACTCTGCAATACTGTTCATGGATAATCTACTAAGACAGTCGACAACCTTACTTTCCTTATCCGGATGGTATAGTACACCATGTCGTAATCCTTCAACAGTTTAAGCCACCTTCTTTGTCGAAGATTAATGTCTTTTTGAGTGAATACATTTTGCAAACTCTTGTAATCAGTGAAAACATCTATATGGACACAATATAGATAGTGTCTCCATAACTTCAAAGCAGATATCGCTGCCGCCAAATCCAAGTCATGATTTGGGTAATTTTTCTCATGCACCTTGAGTTGCCTAGAAGCGTAAGCTATCACTTTACCATTTTCCATTAACACACAATCAAGACCAACTTGTCAAGCATCATAATACACAATAAATCCATCAGAACCTTTCGGTAAAGTCAATACCAGAGCGGAGATAAGTCTATCCTTTAACTCTTGGAAGATCTTCTCACATACCTCGGACTATTGGAATTTCACCTTCTTTTTAGTCAAAGCAGTCAAGGGTGATGCAATGGAAGAGAAACCTTCCAAAAACCTTCTATAATAATCGGCTAAGCCCAAGAAACTTCAAATATCAAAAGGACTCAATGGTCTAGGCCAACTCTTAACTGCGTCGGTCTTTTTTGCATCAACCATGATTCTTTTTATGGAAACAATGTGACCAAGCAAAGCAACCGACCTTAGACAAAAATCACAGTTGCTAAACTTTGTATACAGTTGTCGGTCCTTAAGAATTTGCAACACAATCCTCAAATGATTGGCATTCTCTTTCTCACATCGCGAGTAAATTGAAATATCATCAATAAACATAATCATAAACATATCTAAATACCGCCTAAACACTCTGTCCATCAAATCCATAAAAGATGCAGGGGCATTTGTTAGTCCAAAGGGCATAACTAAAAATTCAAAATGACCATATCGAGTTGTTAAAGCTATTTTTGGAATGTCACACTCCCTCACTCAGAGTTGATGATAACCCGATCAGAGGTCAATGTTTAAAAAGTAACTGGCCTTTTGAAGTTGATCAAACAATTCATAAATCCTTGGGATGGGATACTTAATCTTAATTGTGACCTTGTTCGATGGCCAATAATCTATACACATTCAGAGCGACCTATTTTTCTTTTTAACGAACAACACAGAAGCACTCTAGGATGAAATGCTTGGTCTTATGAAATCCTTACCCAACAGATCCTTCTATTTCTCTTGCAACTCCTTAAGTTCCACCGGAGCCATATAGTAAAGAGTAATAGAGATATGCTGCATATCTAAAGAAGGTCAATACCAAAGTCTATTTCCCTTTTAGGAGAAATACCTGAAAGATCTTCAAGGTAAAGTTTCGAAAATTCATTTACAATTGAAACTGACACAAAAGTGGGAGTCTCAGAATCAACATCCCTAACTCGTACTAGATGGTAGATGCAACCCTTGGAAACCATTTTTCGGGCCTTAAGGCATGAAATGAATCGACCCTTAACCACCGAATCATTGCCCTTCCATTCAAGAGTAGGCTCATTTGGAAATTGAAACTTGACTCTACAGGTTATACAATCAGTGGATGCATAAGAGGCATGTAACGAATCTATACCAAAAATAATGTCGAAATTGGTAATGTCAAGTTTAAGAAGATCACACGAGATAACTTTATGCAAAACTGATACGGGACAATTTCTATAGACTCTTTTAGCCATAACTGACTCACCTACGTGAGTATAAATGGAAAAAGGCTCCATCAATAATCTGGGGATAACCTCAAACCTCATAGCCATATAAAGAGTAACAAAAGACACATTTGCACCTGGATCAAGCAAGACATAAACATCATAGTGAAAGACCAGTAACATACTAGTAACAACATTGAGAGTCTCCTCTATTTCTTTCCTACCATGAAAAGCATAAAACTGGTTGTTGCATTGACCACCCCTAGGTTGATCTTGGGCACCTTGTGGAGCTTGTCCACCTCAACTAATTTGGCCTTGAGAACGACCTTATCTACCCTTATTGATAATATGAGGGCATTCAAATTGCCTATGTCCCATTTTTCCACATCTGAAGCAAGCACCCGTTCCCATCAAACATCTCCCTCCATGATTTTTCCCATATTTTGCAGACTTAGGAAATTAAGGGCTAGTAGCAGTCACACCTCCTTCTTGAGCCTTAGGTTATGGAACCCTATTATTTACAAACCTTTTTCCGAAACTTTGGCCTTATTGAGAACGACCACTACTACTACCAGACGTAGAATTTGAGAACCCACCTTCATAGAGGGCTCTCATAGAATCTCTCATTCTCATCTCTTTGAGCTTCTCTCCCTCAATTTTATCGGCAAAGGTTATGAGCCGATATGTGTCAATTTCCTTGATAAGCATAGCGGTACGGCATTCTTTAGCAACCCAATCGGATACCCTAGATATGAATTGAATCATTTGGGCACATGGATCAGCAAATAATAAAGAAGCATACTTGTAGAGCTTTGTGAACTTGAGGGCATAATCCCTCATTCCCATATTGCTTTGTGTAAGTTTTATGAACTCCAACATCTTTGCTTCCCTTATCACAAGAAGGAAAAAGAATCAAGAAAAGCTAGTTTGAAGGCTTCTCATTCAATAGGACCTTCGTCTACTCTCTCCAACATCCATTGAGTGTAACAAACTTGAGAAACACCCTTGAATTCGTAATTCGCTAACTCTGTTTTCTCTTCCGCAACACCCTTATAAGGCTCACTATCTTGTAAACCTCATCAATGAATTGTTGAGGATCCTTCTATAATTTTGAGCCATGAAACTCTAGAGGGTTCATCCTTGCAAAATTCCTTACCCTCAAAGCCAAAGTGGGAATATTGGGGGGAGCCGCAACCCCTTAGTTGGAAACTAATTAGGCTAGCATCGTGATAGCGATTTGGAACTCTGCATTAGTAACTTGGTCGAGTAAGGGACTATTGTCTTGAGGAGTTAGAGGAGCATGGGCTTCGTTAGCATTGATCCCCTTTGACAATGGTGGTCTTCTTTGAGGCATTTTCTAAAAATTACAAAGGACAATCGTTAGGGATAGAAAGTCTTAGGGTATACTCTATAAAATGACATAGACCTTGAAAGAAGTGAGAATTTCCTAAAATGCCTTATAGCCTCCTATCCATAGTGGTGGCGCACTTCACAACCATGAATAAGACTCCACTTGACGCGGCACATTGGATACCCTAGGACATCTTAAACCTTATGCTCTGATACCAAGTTTGTCAGGATCTAACCTAGGGCTTAGTCATAACACAGTGATCGAAACTCCAAAGGGCTCCAACCAAGCCTCTAGACATATCATAAAGCATACATAGGTAAACTAATTGCGGAAAAATAATATAAGAAGGAGTCTAGATCATGAATCATAAAGAGTATGCAAAATTTGACAACATAGACTCTAAACATATATCCAAAAAATGCCTCTACTACATGAAAATGGCGGGATATAAGACATGTCCCTAACTCATCCTCAACATGAAATAAATAAATGTTTTTGACACAAGAATCGACTCATCACTAATTCTTTATGGATGAAGACTCACCAAGAACTTTGCCGAATAAAGATCTACTAGCCACGTGTGGGAACGTGATCTTCAGCCCCTACATTATATAATAATTTAGGCAACAATGATTAATTGAGCACATGATAAAGAGGATATATAAAGTCATGAGAAAATCATAATGATCAAGCATTTGAAAGGCATAGTTGAAATCATGAAAATACATAAAAATTCATACATATATGGGATAGAACAATAACAGACAATAAGACCATGCGAGCTATAACATGGAATCTCGATATCTCTCCATAAAAAGAAAAAAAGGGGAATCACCTTGCCAAGGTAGATTCTACCCCGCTAAGCGGGTCATGTACATATGCTATAAGTAGATCCACTAGATAAGCCATAAAGGCAATCTATTATGGCACGTAGTTTAAGAGACTTGGGGTTGCTACTAAGACTTTTGGTAGGGCCCCCACCTCAAAGTCCACTAGGATCTAACTTAAATCCCATGGAATACATAACATAGTAAACATACTTAGCATATATCATAACTTATTCATAAACTTCATACTTCATAGAATAGCTCATTTCATAATATAATTGCAACGTGAGTATTGTCCTTTCATCATTACAAATCATACTTGCATAAATCATATAATAAGGTCCTAAATCACCTTACTTCATAATTTGCATAAAATTTATATACTTCATATAGGAACATACTTATAATGATCAACTATAATGATTTAAATCTAATTTAAATAGTCCAATGCAATTCATCAAATTAGGGTTACAAACCTTATTGAAATTCATGAGATTTTGAGTATAAACCTTGGGACTCAAGTCAACCATCGATCAATCCCTACATACATTGATTGAATTTGACCTTAGAATTAAAAAAGGAGAATTGTTCTTGAAGAAATCCTAGCCAAACTTTATGAAGAAGATGAACCCTTGAATGAGCCTTGAGAGAGAAGTCTTAAAGTTAATTAGGAATTAATGAGGGAAAAGTATAGGTTAGGAGTATTTAGGATATTTTTGTAATGAATCTAGCACCAAAAATGTCCACATACATTAATAAAAGAATAGGAAAATGACCGAATTACCCCTCATTCGCAGTCAACCTTACTTCGGTACAAAGGATTGATGTGTCACGTTCCTAACCATAGGATTGCTCTACTAGAAAGGTCGGGATGGTACTTACTTTCATACAGGTGTTGTATGGCTATCGTCAGCTCGATGTGCCACCATGCCTGATGGGCAAGAAGCAATTGGGGTGATAGACCCGTGAAGCCTCTCCTCCCTGTCTCAATTCTGATTGATTAGCTTCTTTCTTCGTGCTTTTATCCATCAGACATGAATGAAAGGGGATGACACCGGTCTCACCAAGAAAGACCCATCACGGTCTGTTGTGCTTATCACGGCCCGCAGTGGTGTACGTGATGTTGGACTTGGAATTTGAAATTTGGGAGTCGCAGAGAAAAACTTTTGAACTTCCTCTACGAAACCCTTCATTGTCTGTAGAGTGTATTATGGGACGTGAAGAGTGGGTGTGGTGCAAGACCTACAGGGCCCGTGGTGGAAAATAATGGTCCTAGCATTGGGATCATGTTCTGAGGTCTCAAGGGAGGGGTCACCAAAGAGGGATTCATGGCCCGTAGTGCTCACCATGGTCCAAGGTGACCTGTCATAGACCTCACTCTATAGGAGTGATCCTTAGGGTCACCACCATGGTGGCTCACCATGACTTGTAATGGCTTTCATGGTCATCACTTGGCGCAAAAATTGCAGGTCTTTTAGAATTTTCATGTTTTGATCCTCGTTTTCCAATTTTTCCAAATTTCGGAGTCTTATAATGTCACGCCCCAAAAGGGTACCCTAGATATGACCGACACTTAAACACCATTCCTTACCTTCAAGAGAATCACTTAGTCCAATCACACATTCATTCCATCACATTCAATCAGTGGAAGATTCACTTTATTTATATTACTATTCATAAATAAAGTAAAAGGCCAACCATCTATACAATCAATAACTAGAAAGAATGAAACTAGCAAAAACAAAATGAATCAACTTCATCAACAATCTAGTCTATGAAGCTTTTGTCAACTATCTAGGTGGTGCCAATGAAAGGTTCATGGCTACCTTAAATCAAATGAAGAAAAATAAACTCAAGCTAGAATGATATATGGGGTATCCTTCGGAAGCAAGGAGAACTCACGAAATAGCTAAATGCGAATAGATCCTCAATGATGTGCTTGTTGATGATCTCTAGTACCTGTCTCTGCATCATAAAATGATGCATGCCCAAATGGATGTCAGTACATAGAATGTATGAGTATGTAAAATAGAAAAATAAAACATACATCAGGGTAGAATCAAATCAACTTAGAATCTTAAATTAGAAGAATGAACAACTCAATAAAGATGTCCTAAGTCTAAAGAAGTATAAGATTTAGACAAAGACCAATCTTACACAAAGTTAATCCAATCTATTCCAATCCAATCCAATCCAAGTCATAGTACTATCATGACCTATATATGAGTTTCTATTATCCGACAACCATCACTAATGAGCTGGTAATAGTATAATAAGCCGAGGTTGTTGCCACATCCTTTCTTACAATTCCAGGGTAAGAATGAATCAATAATCCTGGATCCATAGCCAATCAAATCCTATCATGTTAGGACAATAATTTTGGAACCATCCGACTTTAATGGTTTAATCCTCTCCTATATTGGGCGATGTAGTTATTGGGTTCGATTTATTTCTTATTCTTACCTAATTTGGTGTTCGATACTCCTCCCAAGACTCAATCTCATAAGATAAACAATCAAAATCAAACAAAATCAATGTCTCTTTTGGACTCTTTTCAACTCAGTCCTTCTATCAAACCAATCCTTTCAACCAATCAATTTTCTAATCATCCTCAGTCGTTTAGCTGAGAGAGGTTTTTGATAATTATTTATGACAATATTCAGGACTATCAATTTTTCGTTACTAGCAATACTAACATCATACTCACATTCCAATCATTATCATATATTCACAATTCAAGGCTCTAGACTCATTCTTAAGATGTATCAGTTCAATATCAATCAACATGTTATTAGGGTTTAAGTAAATAAGTAGTTCAAATCATATGTTCACAAAAATAATTCATAGAAAAAAATCAATATTTCATCAAAAATCAATAAAACATGTATATTTTTAAGACAAGACTTTCTCAAGAAATACAATCATGGAGACTCAATCTGTACACAATCAATCTATCACAACCATGGGAACATAGAGGAACAAAGTCTACATTTTAGGTTAGCCTTACATACCTAGACTAGAAGAGTAGTCAAGAGTTCGAAGACCTTGCTTGAAGAACTTGAACCCTAGCCTTTCTCATCTTCTCAAATCCTCGCTCTCAAATAATCTAAGTGTTAATAAGAGTATTATGTGTACAGGTTACTTTTAAGGGACTTAATTTAGTCCTAAAATATCAAGGTTTTAGTCTAAGAGGGTTGGGAAGAGACCAATCTACCCGCTAAAAACCTGAAATTAGTCATCTATGAGTCATCATTATGACTCGTAGAAACTTCTACGGTTCGTTATCTTTAATCGTGAAACTGGGCTGAAGAAAGAGTTATTTACGAGTCATTAAGGACTCGACGAGTCGTAGACTTGGCTCGTCCTGTAGGTTTCTTAGAAGCCTCAAATTAGAATTTTGGTTAAGTGTCAGGCACTTCTACGAGTCATTTGTACGACTTGTAGAAACCATTATGACTCATAATGTCACTCGTAGTAAGGGTTTCTCCAAATTCAAATCTCATTAAGTATGGTTATGGTCTACGAGTCATTTCTGCAACTCCTAGAAACCTCTACGACTCATACAGGACACCTATAGTCCTCAAGGTCTGTCTTTTTCCTCTATTTTTATAATCATAATTGAGCCTAGTTTAGGGTAGGATAACACATGGTTTTACAATATCTTCCCTTTGGGATTATTCATCCTTGAATGAAGACCAATTTAAGATCTTACTCAAGGCTCGAATACAATCAAGAGCTCAACAATCATACATCTGAACAATCAACTACTCAGACTCAAGAATACATATTAGTTTTCCAACAATCATGCAATGAATTATCTAGGGTATACCACGATGTTATGAAGGTGTTAGTAATGAAAATTTATGGTTTGGATCAGCACCAAAACATTATCAAACATACCCAAAGTTCTAGCCGTGCTAGGAGAGCTTCTAAGGCGAATTTTGGCAAGTTTTGGCGAGTTTCGGGTAAGATAAGGTTTTCCCTTTCAAATTAGAGTTTATGATGTTTTTATGTGGTATATTACATGTCTTAAACAAGGTTGTAAGTGTAAAAATTGCATAAGTATGGTTGATGTTAGGAATAAACTAAATTGAAGTCGTCGTAGTTAAATCGAAGTCGAGTAGTTTATTGCGATTGTGGTGCTGCGGTTGCAGTTGGTTGGATGGCGTGTTGTAGGGATAAAAAGTGTTCTAAAAGGGGGTGTGGGTACTTCTAGTTTCATCCACATGACCCTTTGTTTCGTATTGTTAAAGGTTTTACGAAATAAAGATTAAACACTCTATTTTGATATTGTAGCTTCGGGTGACTTGTTTGGAGTTTGTATTGTGTAATATTGAAGTAATTTACTTGTGTATATGCTTCTGGTTGTTGTTGTTGGTATGGTTTTTGACACGGTGACCGAGTTTAAATCTCAGGAATGTTAAAGTTATAGGGGAAATGCTGCCCGATTTTCGATAACTTCAGAACTAGTAACAAACTAGTCGAGGGTATTGGATAAGGAAACGATTCCTATGGGTACTTGGTTGTAGAGTTAGAAATTGGAAAGTGAAAGGTTATTAACCTTAGTATTACTCTCATGTTAATAGGTCAAGGAGATAACGAGGCGAGCTGGTTTACAGTTAATCCACAAAAGGTATATGAAGCTTACCCTTTCTTTCTTTTGGCATGTCTTAGCCTTAAGTTATATATATACGAAACTTGGGAGTCATTCCATTCATAAAGCTTTGAGTATGATTCAAGACCCTTGTTCACTTCTGGATGTTAGAACTCCTGCACTAAGTGGACTCATTGCCTTTCAAGTCTTCTGTAGGATGAAGAGTAGTACATATAAGGCTTATCTCCTTCTTTCGTTGAAATCGCTTAAGGTAAGTGAAATGATGTCTGATCTGAGTTTAGAGGTAATTCCATTTATGTGTTCCGGATATAATTCGTGACTCGTAGTCACTTCTGAATACTAAGGGTACTAAAGTAGTTAAATTACTACTCTCAAGTCATCTATATGTTGAATAGTAAGTGGAGATGCTCCTATTCTGAAAGGCTCTGAGAGGATAAATGTCTCTGATTACATAAGTTGTATCTCTGATTGCATAAGCTATGTGTCTGATTGCATAAGTTATGTCTTTGATTGCATAAACCGTGTGGCATTATCTTGGTACATGCCTATGGTTCCTGAGGCCCTAATTGATGTAATCCCTAATAACATCTAAAGGGTACCTCGGAGAATTACTTTCCTGGTCTTCAAGTGACGGTTCACTTGACTGTTTCATTGAGTCTCAGAAGATGATTTAGTTGCATATGGTTTCTCACTACTCTACTCATGCATACGATAACCCTTCTTTCACCGAGTCCCATGCGGGACCGGGCCTAATATTGTGCGCAGCTTTACTAATTCTTTCACCGAGTCTCGGGACGGACGCAATATAATACCGTGACATGATGGGTGATGCCACGTACGAGGAGGGGATGCTATATATGATGATATGATGATGTGATGATATAATGATGCGACAATGATACGAGTATTCACCGCGTTCTGGGTCGAATAAAATATAATGATTATGACACCGAATCTCATAATGGGCTGGGTACGGTATATGGTGATATAAGGAAGGAACACCGAGTCCCTCACTAGAGGGACGGGTACGGTATGTGTATATATGATGCAGGTACGCTATAGATGTACCCTACTCTCTTCACTGAGTCCCTCACTAAAGGGTCGGATACCATAGGTAGGCATGCATGTGCAAAAATAGTGATACATTTGTGACACTGAACCTCATAATGGGCTGTATATGTTATGATATATATATATATATATATATATATATATATACGATGAGGTTATGTCGTGTACGATGGTATGATGTCGTATACGATGAAATGATGAAGTGATATATAGGGGTGTACATGGATCGGGTTGGTTCAGATTTTTTACAAACCAAACCAAACCATTTGTGTCGGGTTATTAAATCTATAAACCAAACCAAACCAATAAAAGTCGGGTTTTTCGATATCAATTTTTCTTTGGTTTTTCGGGTTTTTTCGGGTTTTTTCGGTTTTTTCGAGTTTCTCGGGTTTTTTTGGATTTTTCCGGATTTTTCGGGTTTTTCATTGTATCTAATAAAAAGCATAGAGCAGTGCTTCTTAAAAAGAGTTCTAGTACAAAATATCAACATATAAGATGGAGGCAGAACACTGTTTGAAGTTTTAACTTTATAATATAACTTTATAAGATGAGCTTTTTTTGTATATTATTTAGATGGGCTTCTCAAATCCAAATCTAAATGTAAGAAAGAAAACAAAAATTATAAAAAAAAAATTTAAAAAATATTTATAAATTACATTTTAATAAATATTTTTATGTATAACATAATTTAAAAGTAGTATATCTATAATCGGGTCGGTTTGGATTCGGTTTGACTTTTTTTAGTTAAAACCAAACCAACCCTATAATGGTCGATTTTTTTTCCAAACACCAAACCAAGTCAAACCAAACCACTAGTCGGGTTTTTTTCCGGTTTGGTTTGGTTTATCGATTTGGTGCGGTTTATCGATTTGCCCTGTACAACCCTAGTGATATATATGATGAAAAGAGATGATGATATGATATTATGATGAAAATGATTTTACTGCATAAGATGCAGACACGGTAATGGGTCAATTGTTATACTTATCCCCTACATCCCTGTTCCAACTGTAATCTCGTTATGGTGTTTTATGCTTACAAACTCAGTACATATTTCGTACTGACCCCCCCTCTTCGGTGGGGCTGCGTTTCATGTCTGCAGGTACAGACATGCGACTTGAGGATCTAACAGCTTAGGATCCCACCCAGCGGGTTTAAGAAGAGCTTCATCGTGTCGGAGCCCAACTTTTGGTACCGACTATTGATGTATATATTTATGTGTTCAAGGGTACGGTGGAGGCCCTGTCCCGCTTTATGTTTCTGTTTCTTTTTACTTTTAGAGGTCTGTAGACATGTATGTGTATTGTATATGTATGTGTGAACGGTTGTTCCTATATGTTACAATAGCCTCGTCGGCTTATATATATTGTCTTGCCTGTTGGCACGCTATGACTCAAATAGGAGACAAGTTTTCTTATAGTTAGCAAGGGTACACGCGAGTGTCCAGTTCGGACATCCGTCACGGCCTACGGGGTTGGGTCGTGACAGTTTCTACCTAGGAGTATAATTTGAGGGTCTTAAGGGAAGGGTCACCACGGAAGGCCATGGCTCATGGTGCTCACCACGTCCCGTGGACCCTTCCCTGCAGGGTTTAAATTTCTGAATCACCACCATAGTGGCACACCACGAACTGTGGTGTTAAAATACGGCCCGTGATGGTCTTTGTGGTCATCACTTGGTGCCAAAAGCTGTATTTTTTTCGAAATTCATCTTTTGATCCTCGTCGTATGACTTTCC
Organism: Solanum dulcamara; assembly: GCF_947179165.1. Classification (NCBI taxonomy): domain Eukaryota; kingdom Viridiplantae; phylum Streptophyta; class Magnoliopsida; order Solanales; family Solanaceae; genus Solanum; species Solanum dulcamara. The sequence continues at coordinate 40,972,536 of NC_077245.1, forward strand.
AACTTTCGGAATATTACAGGCTACAACCACCTCTCCAATACGCCTCAATATCTTAAAAGGGCCAATAAACCCAAAAGGGATGAAGGTAAGGCTAACCCATAAAAGCAGCAAATGACCACGAGGGTCATTACATTCCTTGACAAAGTATGTAGGCACCAAATTAGGAAAAGAGATCCAAGCCATGACTTTAGTGGTTTCTTCCTCCAACTTGAAAGAGTCATTTATCAAAGGCCTCATTTGATACGAATCACCATTCTTAGACTTAATATAAAATGCAAATTTAGATAAGATATTGATTAAATCCCCCTTCAATGTGTCTATTACGAAATAACCAAATTTGGCAATCTCTTTTTATGTTACATTGTACTGGAATTAGGGTGTACAAGTAAAACCGAACCGACGAACCAAGTCAAATCAATAAAAAAAATTAATTTATGATTAGATTTGGTTGGTTTGGCATTGAAAAATAAACCCATCATTGTTTGTTTGATTTGACATTAATAGAAAAAAATTAAATTAAATCCAAACCAAACCGACATAATACATATATATAATTTTATCTTTTTATACACAAAAAAATACTTAATATGCTTTGTAAGTATTTTTTAAATTAGTTTATAACTTTCAATGTTTACAAATATCATTTCATATTTAGGCTTCTAATATGACTAAAAAAATTGACATGTGTTGTGACTTTTCGTGCGCTTTTGATATATTTTTCTAAGACAATGTCTTGAAGATGTCATTGTACATCTTTTCTTTTTTCAATTTTATTTATTCAAGTGTCGTTGAGATGTCATTAAGTAATACAATCACGCAATCAAGGGAACAACCTTCATTTGAGAACTTCAAGTGTGACATTAAGTCACACGATCAAGGGAACATCCTCTTCAATTTGATCCCCTTTTCAATCATGATGTAAGTATAGAAAAAATTGAAATTGAAAAATCGAAAGAATCGACTAAAACCAAAATCGAAAACCCGACGTTAGGCTGGTTTGATTTATTTTATAAGTTTAATAAACCGACATAATTGGTTTGGTTATTTTTTTAATGAAAAGCCAAACCAAGCCAGTCTATGTACACCGCTAACTGGAATGATGCTCTTGAGTTCCTCCAATTATGGTCATCCATACGAGAACTTTCCTACTACTGTGTGTTGAAGGTCTTCAATGACACCCATGGCAGCCACTTTCGATTCTGATCATTTAATATATGGCTCTCCATGTGGGGATGTAACAGACCTATAAGGTACATAGTCATGGTCGCAAAGCCTTATTCAAGATTTGCGGATTTAATAAATTAACATACTTGAGAGGTGTATAAGTAGGGAATGATGGGTTGGATATGGTTGATGATGGTAATGTGGATGGTGTAGCTGCTTGGGATTGGTCATCCATTGCCGATGGCGGCTTACTAGTGGTTTGAGTGGCCATTAATGGGGGGTTAAGATGCAAGCAAAGTTAGGGTTTAATGGTGGCATTAGGCCTCTGCGTTCTTTTGAATTCAAGTTGAAAATATAAATTGAAACGCATAACTTCACTCTTAGAAATCAATTGAATATATATATATATATATATATATATATATATATATATATATATATATATATATATATATATATATATATATAAACATGTCAACATAAAAAAAGAGTTACGTGAACGAAAATTAAAGTATAGTCAATGTGTTTTTCAAACTAATGAGTGATAATTTAAGTGTGTTTCTCACACTTTCAATAATTTATGTATAAAATGAAAAAAATGTGTCAGCACAAAAAAGCCACGTGAATGAAAATTTTGAGCCAGACGCGCCTAAGTGTGTGTATACACATTTGGTCCGTAAATTTTTCAAATTAATAAGTCATAGTTTAATGTGTTTCTCACCCTCATAATAATTTAACTATGAAACTAAATTAAAATAATTTGAATGTATTTTCAACATTTAACTCTTAATTTAGGGTCTGTTTGAAAAGTCACCTAGTAATTGGAATTGCTGTAATTACTAGGGTAGTAATTACTAGCATAGTAATTACACAATCTAATAATTACAACAACCTGTTTGTTTGCTAAAATGTAATTACATTAATTATAAGTGTACTGTTTGGTTGCACAAGTGCAATCATAAGGTTATTTTAAATTTTAAAAATAAAAGTTAATCATTTAAAATTTATATTAGACAAATAAGGACTTTTATAAATGATATTAAATTAAATAATAATTAATAAACATATGTTCTTAACTAATATTATAAAAATTATTTATTTATATTTTTTAAATTAGTATATTCTAATTAATTTAATCAAAAAAACTTAAAGTATAAGATTTTTATGAATATCATGTATGTTAGACAAAAAATTTAAAAATAAATATAATGTCATAAAATTATTAAAATATTTGACAAAAAAATAATTTATCAAGTACGATCAATTAGGTCAAATCTCAATTATATCATGCTTTCCAAACGTACTTATAATAATCACAATTCAAAAAGAGAGTAATCTCACAATCGTGTCACAAATTAGCTTACATTGTGCAAAAATGCAGAGTTCTTTGGACACTGAAAACCCCATTTCAAGTGGATCCATATCAGGGTCAGACTCGGTCGGGTTCCTAATCGGTCAAAGGGTCCATTTCGTCGGAGATACCCGCCGGATCGGAACTGTGAAGTACGTCGGAGCAGTAGAAGGCTATGGGGGAAACTGGGTCGGTGTTGATTGGGACAATGGTGACGGTAAGCATGATGGGTCACATAATGGGGTTCACTATTTCGAAGCTGAAGGTCCAAAATCGGCTTCATTCGTACGACCGCACAATCTTAGTTCCGGTTTCCCACTCTTGAAGGCCCTTGAGTTTAGGTATCATGGAGAATCCACTAAAGAAGAAGAAGGTAATATCAACTGTAATTGATAATTGCTATCATTGTTTCGGCAATTCTCTTTTTCTTTAATCTAGTATTGTCATTTTCTTTTGTGGTTTCGTGCTTAATGATATTGACTAGTCAAATAGGTATCCGAAGTTCGGTTTTTTCAATATTTTTTACTTGGGTGCCTTTTAGGTTCTGTTGGCAAAATAGAATTTATGTGCTGAAAGATGTGTGATTTAACGACATGTAATTTAACCCTGTTAAGGGAACATTACAAGTATCTGAATCGACAACTAATATAGTTCCGTCATGTGAACAAGCCAGCCAACCTCACTGTGTAGTTTCAGAAAGCATAGGAGCTAGGACGTCACTCTCCCATATCTCAACTATACCTACTAAATGAAGCATGGGATTGTTAGTTTCTTGGACTAGGAACGTATGCTTTTCAATGAAGGGTCTATTTGGCTCCAAGTTTTACCTTAATTTTGCAATCATTTCTTATCTTGTTGAACAATGACATCGTTCTTTGAGCAGTTATATACTTAATTAATTTTTTCTTTTCTATTATGCTCCAGATGAGATGTATGTTCTTTCTGCGTCAAACAAAAGGGTTTCTATTGAGCTGCTGGGTAAAGATAAAATTCAAAACAAGCTGAGTCAATTTGAGGAGTTGACAAGTGCATCACTTGCTTATTTAGGGGTTAGCTCAGCTGGACCCCCAGGTCATATCAATACGACTACACCAAGTAATTATGTGCTTCTCCATGTGCCTATTTTTCCTAATTGTACATGATTGTTCCTTTATATTTTAAAGCTTCGATCTGTCATTTCCAACTTATGTGATACTTGCATTTTCTGTTAACTGAAGTCCAGGACTTTAATTTTGAGGAAGGTGATTATGAAATTTCTTATCTTCTTCTGTATCATACTGATTATTGATTTGTTAAGGTTTGGCCAGGAAGGAAGATATGAGTTTGTAGTGTTTTATTTTCTGGAGTGTTTATCTTGTCAACTCCATATTTATAGTTGACTATCCATCTTTTCAAAAGCTTCTTGCTTACAATTGTTCCAAATTGAGTTTCCATGTTTGACTTGATACAATCATAAAAAAGAAGAGTTTCTTGCAAAGTATGATGTGTCAATATGAATATCCATATAGGATACATCAGCTGGATTCCACCTATGCCTGGCTGGTACAAACTCAATACTGATGGATCTGGCAAAAATAATCCATGTGGAGAAGTCTTGAGTGGTATTATCAGGGATTGCAATGGGAATTGGGAAGTTGGATTGTCGAAATGTATCCCCTTCACCACAAATACCTTTGCCTTAGGAAGCTATCAACATTATTACTCAAAACAATGTGTATACTCTAATATGACTGCAAATCAATCTTGGATAAGCTCTTAAAGCCCCTTTACAACATGTCTACTGGAAGCTAATCAGGTGGCTAATGCTTTGGCAAAGGAAGGCTGCAAGTTGGATAGCCAAACCAGCTTCAATACACATATGCTAATCCATTGGGAGCCTGCTACCACATCCAAGCTACAAACACAGATGTCAAGTAAACCTATGCACCAAGGTTAGAGAAGGTGTGTTCAAACTGAGTGTTATAGATGGGATTTGAACTTAGGATCTCTAGGTTGTCGCTTATATGCCTCAACAACTCAAACCATCCCATTGAGGATGATAGTTTTTGGTTCTTATCTGGACGGAAAGCTTTTTTTTGCATTTGTAGTTGAGTAACATTCATTTGCAGAGCATCATTATTTGATTAATTTCCAACCTTGTTCATTCTTTTTCCTTAAGTGGATGTAATCTTTAAGATTCTGGACCAATCATATTAAAAATATATGAGAACATTGCTGGTGAATGGAGTAAGTTCTGCTAAAGTTAAAGGTTGGGTGATCAAGTATAGGACAGTAGAGAGTTGAAAAACCAGGAACTAGGATTCCCTAATGTTGATCAATTTTGTCTAGGGTTTTAGGTCTCTATAGGTCTCTACCTCCACGAGGTAGGGGTAACGTATGTGTACACTGTACACTTTTATAGGATTTCACTGGGTATGTTGTTGTTGTTTTAGGTGTCCATTGCAGCAGGTCTCAGTGATATAGGTTTGAAAATCAGTAAAACATGTAATTTGGAAAGAAAAGCGCTTGAACGCCGAGAGGTTGAATAATTAGGGCTAAAAATCTAGCAAAGTTTTTAACGATTCTATGTGCACTTGAGCAATATGACCAAGATACTTATGAATACCTCTAAAACTTCTTGTTTTTATTGTCTGAGTATGGAAATGCAACCAAAGCATATACAGGTTGTAGTCATTAAAATATTGAGGTAAGGAGTCTTGCTCCCAAAGGGTATTTATTTGCCTGGCATATTTTGAAGCTGTTAAATGTACAACCTACTTTTAAAAGTCTACAACAGTGTAAAAATTGCAAATATATTAAATACTTATGAACTTAGACTCGACTTGTGGGATTTCACTAGGTATGTTGTTGTATATTAAATACTTGTGAAGTTGAACGATGTCTTAGTGATCTGAAAGCAAGAAAGTAGTCTACTGAGTCTCTTTTGTTCTCGAGTTGTAAAAGACTTCTACTTTTCCCCTTTACTGTTTATACTAGTATTTTCATCCTAAGAGTGCAAAGACCTATAATCTCTAAATTCCATTCCTCAAGTCAAGGGTTTTGCTGACTCTCTTCTCCGGCGTTTCATCTCTTTTTCGACAACTCTTCGTGGATCTTCGATCACTTTCTTCGGCAAAATCGATTTGCTAATAGGGAGGATCTCTTTTACTCCCTTACTCTCTCGATCTCCTCTTTTTTCTTGTTTTTATTGCCTTCTATTTCCATCAGACTGTTCTTGTCCATTTGAACTTGATCCATACCAAATCGGGACATTACCAACAATTTTCGACGTCATCCAACAAGCTCCGGTGACATTCAAAGATTTTTCGACGACTGCTAGCGAGTTTCAACGACATTTCCAACGACATTTCCGACAGCTTCCAACGAGTATTGACGTCCTCTGACGACACCCAAATTTAGGTTTCTTGCTCTCTTCAAACCTTGTAGTGATACCATGTCTGTCCTGCTCTTGCTCTTTCTCTTTCTCTTGATCTTGCTCCTTGTAAAACACTCTGAATTTAGTTGCATTGTTGTTGTTGACAGCTTGAATTTAGTTGTATCAATACATATATTGCTTGGGCTAGTTTTATATCAAAAGCTAGTGTATTAATTGGTTTTTTGTGCTTTTAGTCTTTGATAAATATTGCCTACATGTGCATTTTTCTATATATGTATATTGCCTACGTGTGTATTTTGATACTAGTTCTTTATCTAGTGTCACGTGTGTATTAATTTTGATTGTAGTATTATACATACGAAGGGGAGCCTTGGAGTAACTGGTAAAGTTGCTGCCATGTGACCAGGAGGTCACGGGTTCAAGCCTTGGAAACAGCCTCTGGCAGAAATGCAAGGTAAGGCTGCGTACAATAGATCCATGTGGTCAGGCCCTTCCCCGGACCCTGCGCATAGCGGGAGCCTTAGTGCACCGGGCTGCCCTTTTTTTATTATACATATGCCATTGAGTCTTAGATTAGGTGCTTGCCTTTTAAACTTACTTTAGCCATAGTGGCCTTGGTAAAGATGGTCGACTAGGGTCTTGTCCTCTATAGGGGTCGGAAGTGGGAAGCAGGGGTGGATTTGGGGTTAAGGGGGCTGCCAGGCCGAGAATAGGGTCTTGGAACATAGGGACTTTGTTCGGAAAGTCTATTGGGTTAGTGAAGATTCTTAAGAGGAGGAAGATTAATATAGTTTGTATTTAGGAGACTAGATTGGTAGGTTCTAAGGCTCGGGACGTGGACAGGTTCAAACTTTGGTACTTAGAAAGTCCGGGGAACAAGAATGGTATAGGCATTCTAGTAGATGGTGACTTAAGGGAGCCAGTGGTAGATGTTCGGAGGGTTAGCGATAGGATGTTGGCGATCAAGCTAGTCATTGTAGGGCAACCGTTGAATGTCGTTAGTGCCTATGTGCCATATTCAGGCTTAGAGAAGGAGATCAAGAATAATTTTTGGGAGGAACTGGATGTGGTTTTGGGAGGTATTCCGGCCATAGAGAAGGTTTTGATTGGGAAAGATTTTAATGGCAACATGAGAGCAACTTCTAGTGATTTTGACAATGTGCATGATGACATTGGTTTTGGGGTTAGAAATAGTGATGGAACTTCGCTCTTAGATTTTGCTATAGTTTTTGAGTTGGTGATAGCTAATTCGTACTTTCCCAAAAAGGATGACCATTTGATTACCCTCTGTAGTACGGTGACTAAAACTCAGATAGATGTCTTGCTTTTAAGGAAAGACGATAGAGGTCTTTGTAAGGATTGCAAGGTTATCCCAAGTGAGAACCTTATTACTCAACACAAGCTTTTGGTGATTGGCCTGGAGATTAAGTGAGGAAGAAGGAAGAAACCGTTTGACGCCTGCTACTCTTGTGTAATTGGGGAGAAGTTGGCAGCGATAAGGGCTTGGAGGAGTAGTGGGGATAGGGGAAACATGTGGGATAAGACAACTAGTTGTATTAGAGAAGCAACTAGAGAGGTGCTCGGGGTGTCGAAGGCTAACTTTGGTGGCCGCTGAGGAGATTGGTGGTGGAATGGAGAAGTCCAAGGCAAAGTGGAAGCAAAGAAAGTTGCGTATGCAAAGTGGGTGGGCTGCACAGACGAGAAAGAGAAGCAAGCAAATTGGGAATGTTGTAAGGCGACAAGAACGGAGGCTAAGTTAGTAGGTCACAGTAGGTAAGGGGACAATTTTTGAAAGACTGTATATTGAATTAGGGGACAAAGGCGGAGATAAGAAGTTGTACAGGATCGCGAAGGTAAGAGAAAGGAAGGCTCTAGACTTGGCCCAAGTGAATTGTATCAAAGATGAAGAAGGCAATATGTTGGTGGAGGAGACCCTTATTAAGCAAAGATGACAAACGTACTTCCACAGACTCTTGAATGAAGATGGGGACAAAGACATTGTGTGAGGTGAGTTGGAGCACTCCAAGAGATGTCTGGATTTTGGGTACTATAGGCGTTTTAAGGTTGAGTAGGTGAAGCATGCTATTAGTAGGTTGAGCAGGGGAAAAGCGACATGTCTAGATGAGCTCCAGGTGGAGTTCTAGAAGAGCACGTATCAGTTTTGGAATGGTAGACTAGCTAATTCAATGTCATTTTTAAGATGCTAAGATGCTTGAGGAATAGAGGTGGAGTATGATGGTTTTCCTGTACAAGAATAAGGGTGATATCCAAAATTGCAACAATTATAGGGGTATTAAGTTAAGCCACACTATGAAAGTTTGAGAGTGGTAGAGATGAGGGTGAGGAGGAGTATGTCTATTTTCGAGAATTAGTTTGGGTTCATGCCAGTGTTGTCAAAGGTGCGCATAAAGCGCATTTAAGCCCTGAAGCGAAGCTCAAAATGTGTGAACGCTTCGCCTCGCTTAATTTGTTCTTCCGTGTCGTCATCAAGGTTCTAAGGCATACTTTTCCTTACCAATGAACCTTTTCTGAAGAGGCGACACTAAACAATTGATATTTCACTTTATAGTAATTATGTAACACCCCAAAAGTCTGAAAGTTGGTTGAAGGGAAATTGTTGTAGAAAACTCACTGGTGCAAGCTTTTACGAGCTGACCTACGGGTCGTTAGAAGTGCTACGACCTGTAGGAGGGTAGTCGTAGGAAGCCCTGATACTTAGAAAAAAGAATTTCAAGTTTCAGAAGTTTTGGATGGATCCACCTATGGTCCGTACAAGGACCTACGGATCGTAGGAGGCACTCGTAGGAAGGTTCCCGAGGTTGGGAATTTTTTTCGAGTTTCATAATAATTCCTACAGACCAACAGGACGGTCTGTAGATAGGATTGCGGCCTGTAGGAGGGTTCATAGGCGGAGATTCAGAGAAGTTGGGATGTTGAGTTCTTAAGTTGTACAGGAAGTTTGACGACCCGTAGGGTCTTCCGACCCATAGACCTGGGTCGTAGGGTAAATTCCTGCAATCCAAATTTTTGGACATGGTTTTTACGAACCAAAAGCATGATCCGTAGGAGGACCTACGACCCATAGGTGGGGTCCGTAGGTCACTTCTGGCAGAATTAATTTAGGGATATTTTGGACATTTCCTATTCTTTTAACACCTAAGCTATGTCGTTTTGACTACTTTCCCACGATCTATACCTACCCAAAACCTTCAAATTTACCCCATTCACTCATTCACTTAAAAATTCTCTAAGGCACAAAAGGGTTCCTTTCCAAGATTCCTCTTCTCCTCCAAGCTAGGGTTTCAAGGTTCAAGCCTTCTCTCAAGGTTCAAGGCTAGATTTCAATGAGGTATGTTGGAATTTTATCCATGGATCCTTTCTATCTACAGAGTCCCAAAGATTTCTCTCCTTTTTCTATGAATTTCAATTCAAGTTTGTAGGGTTTTGATGATCTTGCATTGGGTTCAATCAACTATGCTTTCATTCAATGTCATGATCTTAATTACATGTTTTTGATGAATTTCACGTGAGCCCATGCATTGTGCCTATTTTATGATTATGAACTATATTTGAAGAATTATGCATGCATCATGAATTTATGACTATGATTTTCAAGGATGTTTTTTCACGAAAAGAATCAATTACGATTCTTATGAAGACAAAGGTTGCTTCATTATAAGGAATGCTATCATGAAGGTTTTCCATGATTTTTCTATGAATGAGCTTATCATGATTTTGATGCTTAGATAAGTATCTTATAAAATTTTTATGAAATCATGATTGTTAAATGGCTATTCTTATGATGTTCAATTATGCTATGATGAAATTATGCTATGTTTATGACTATTTTTGTTGAGAGTTGACCTAGTACCGAGCGGATATTAGGATGGAGGCTCTTCCGTTAGTAGAGGTCGGGTCTCTAATAGCAATCCCGTTGTCCCCTAACTACGTGCCCTCGTAGGATTGCCTTAATTGGCCCTAGTTAGTGGATCTACAATAGCTCATGTTTATGGTCCTTACCTTGGCAAGTAGGACAATCTCTTTTCGGCGTGGGAGGAATGAAATTGGACTCCGCATTAAAGCTCACGTGGTTTATGTCGGTTACAGAATCTCTCACTTATGTTATGATTTAACTATGAATTTCTTCTATGTTTTTCTTTGACCATGTTTTATGCTTCCAATGATGTGAGTCTTAACATGTTGTAACTTGATCATTGCATTATTACGTTTCATGTCATGCATTGCACATTCTCCATACTCAGTATATCCTATAGTACTGACACATACTTCTTTTGCCTATATTATTCTATAATATAAGTCACGACGCTCCTACCTACGCCTGTGGCTAGTCAGAAACTCTCATATTCAGAATATGCATGTTGCAGAGACGGAGATGCCGAGGTGGATGTATGGTCATACTAAGAGCGATAAGGTTAGAAATGAGAATATTCGTAATAAGGTGGGAGTGGCCTCCGTGGTGGACAAAATGAGGGAAGCAAGACTGAGATGATTTGGACATGTGAAGAGGAGATGCACAGGTGCACCAGTGAGGAGCTATAAGAGGCTGGTTATACAAGGTACAAGGAGAGGCAGAGGTAGGCTGATGAAGTATTGGAGAGAAGTGATAAGACAAAATATGACCCAACTTCAGGTTACCGAGGATATGACCTTAGATAGGAGGGTGTGGAAGACACCTATTAGGGTGGAAGATTAGTAGATAGTGTAGTATTGTCTTTCTTAGGGTGATTGGTATTTGTCATCGTCTTTATACTAGTATTATTGTAGTACTTGATTAGATATTTCAATTATCGCACTATTTTTGTTGTTACTTGCTATGCTTTCGTCATTATCTCCGTCTTCTTTGTACCTGGATTTGTTGCACTTGAGCCGGGGGTCTTTCGAAAACACTCTCTTTACCTCCACGAGGTAGTGTTAAGGTCTGCGTACATTCTACCCTCCCTAGCCCACTTGTGGGATTTCACTAGGTATGTTGTTGTTCTTAAGAAGAACATAGCACAATTGAACAAAGATCCATAGATGTTACACCAACCAATCGGGATTAAAGGTTAGCATGTTGGTACACTTAAAATTAGGGGAGGTGTTGCCAGGAGTGTTTAGATTTATATATCAGTAAAATATAACTAGAATTTCTAGTGGTAGAGAACCCTTAATTTGTCTTAAAGACAAGTCTTTGAGTGTTGGAATGCAATGTGTGCAAATGGAGCAATGGATGTTGAGGATATATAGCCGACCCTAGCTAGTTAGAGATTGAGGTGCATGTTTTTTTTTTTTTTTTTGCTGGTGCTGCTTTCTATCTACTAACATTTGCTTACATTTTAGTTTTTCAGTTTCATGATTCAGCCCTGTGAGCATTCTAACAGGAAGCAAACTTTTACCTGAACTTTACACGCCTTTGTTGCAGGATTAAAGGAGCTTGATTTGACTGGAAGCCTGCTTTCTGATTGGAGGGTAATGCATTGCTTCTCTGAGTGAAATTGGATCCTATTCTGTTTGGTTGTGTAAGTCTAGCATATTCCAGATTGTAACCAGATCCTTTTCTGAAGCACTCTCTACATGTTGAATGGTTATGTGATGTGATGATTTTTACTATGTCCAATTTTATGGTGATATAGTTTGATTTTGGGCATAGATTAAGAAGTTAATTTTGACCACATGACATGCTCTTCATAGAAAAACCTTTTTTGTAGTAGTAAAGAAGGTGAACCAGCTACTACGAAAACATTTGATCATGGTTTAAATCTGAAATGGTTAATTGCATCTTAAAGCCGAATAGTTTCAAGGGTCTGTTGGACTGTAAATGTCTTGAACATTAGACTGAAAACTTGTCATGTGAACTGGTTAAAGTTTAGATATCAAATGGGAAGGAGAGGGAAAACTTGTTTTCATGCTGATTTCCTTTTCCATAATACCTTACTCAGAGTTTACTTTATTAGATATAATAAAATATATTGGATTTTCAACTCTAAAAGGGCCAATTCAACTTTGACCTTGTCTCAAGAAAGCATTTGAGTCCAACTTTTTGGTCATTATACTTAGTTGGACTGCAGAATGTAGAGAGTCAAAGTCGAAAAGAGTACTCGTATCATTAATTGCAGGACTCTTTGTATTCAATCATTTTTGTGCATTGTCGTATGCAGAACTGTGGTACCAGTGCGTTTGCTCTCTCTATTAAAAAAATCCTGTTTAGCTGAGCAAGCATATCTTCGCAGGAAATTGCTGCAATCTGGAAAGAGTTGCCTGCTCTTGTAACTCTGAACTTATCATACAACATCATGTCTCACGATATAAGTGGGATGCCCCTGCTAAATCACATCAAAGTTGTTGTTTTGAACCACACTGGTATATGCTGGAAACAGGTGAGAGTAGCCTTATTGCTGTCTTCTTCCATTTAACTTAAATCGTTTATTGAGTAAGAGGTATTTGATATGGCAGGTCGAAATGCTTAAAGACTCTATCCCTCTTGTTGAAGAGATCCATCTGATGGGAAATAAACTGAGAGATATAACGGTGTGTTTTTCCTTAGTAGAGTTATTGGCAGTTAAATCTCAAATTTCCGATGTTATTATCCACAAGTTTTATGAGTTCTTCTTACTGAAGATAAATAGCTGTCTTATTTTTTTTATTTTTTTTTGAAAATCTTTTTGTGATCTCTCTTATACAGGGAAACTTGTCACATAACAAAACAAACACTTGTTAACTCACTATCCAGAAAATTCCTTCAAAATTCCACTGATATATGCTTAATCATGCTAGAAGCTATTGCAAAAACTAAAGGAACGATTGAAAATAAAGTTGTGATTTGAAGCCCATGAGTTTGCACGATGATTCACCTATTATCTAGCAGAAACTTCGTTGTGACTCCAACCTTTGCTTTTGTTCCTGAATCTTCATCATTTTCTTATGAGTGAATGGATCATCTGTGAGATAAGAGGATGACGAGAATTTTGGGGAGGTGCTCTCAGCAATGGTCGCAAGATGATTGTGGGATACACAACCAAATACTCCAGATAGAATCCCAAATTTGGTTTTGTTTTGCCATTTCTTATAGTTTAACAGGAAAATCCATATATCTCGACTCTCATATTGACCACTAAGGTTTTATGAGATTCTGCATGGTAATAACAAGTACTTGCTTAGTTTTGTTTGCCACGTGAAAATTGGGGCGATGAAGTTTGCTACTGCATTCAGCCATTAGGGTGGAGAACATTTAAATGGGTCGAAATCAATTTAACAGATAATGTCCAGTCAAATGTCGGTTCCAGAATTACCAGAGCAAAATTTTTAATTTTCAGATGAAAGGCATATATACTGTTTGAAAGTTCCTACGATCTCTGTCCTCTGAGTAAAGTGCTGATCAATAATCATACTTCATTTCCTAGTCACTGACATCAAGTACAGTTACTATTCTACTATTCTCATGTCTGTAACCAATAGAGTACTAAATGAGCTTCCATATGAAGTACAAGGATGAATATCTTCATATATGTAAATTAGATAGAGGTCTCGTGGTTAATGAAGTGCATTGAGAACCATGAAGTCTCAGGTTCAAATCCTGGAAAACAATTTCATTTGTCTAAGCCTTGGTAGATAGAGTTACACCATATAGCAGGTACATTGTGGAATTAGTTGAGGTATGCGCAAGCTGGCCCACACACCACGGTTATAAAAAATATTAATCTAAATTATTCACTGATTTGCTTAAATATTTTATTTTCTTTTCCAGCCATTATCTTCAGATATTGTTCATGGATTTGATTCTCTCCGTCTTCTCAATTTGGAGAATAACTTTATAGCTGCCTGGGATGAAATCTTGAAGCTGTCACAGTTAAAAAGGTGATGCAAATTAATGTCCTCGTCAAACACATTAATGTTATGTTGCATGTCATTGAGATTTTGGTTGCCGTCTTTCATTCAGATTGGAACAGCTCTTTTTGAATAACAACTGTATCAGTCATATCTGGTACCCTGATCATAATTCATTATCTGAACCACCCAACAGTCACGAACTTCTTGGGGAAAGCTTTAGGCCTTTCCAGAATCTTCGGTGCCTTCTCGTGGGTAATGCTGCAACTCTTTCTAGAATTAACATTAATCCTGGATATTTAATTGAGATTTAACTGGTAGGTTACTTGTTGCATTTACAGGAGGGAACAAAATTGAAGACTTTTCTTCTATTGATACTCTTAATCTTTTTCCTAATTTGTTGGTAAGATTTTTGTAAGCATTTTTTCATGAATTATTTGGATAATGATTTGTTACTATAGGTTAAACTCTTATCTGGAAAACGAATGTAAGAAACTGGTGTTTGTATCTAAATTCATGTGGTGGAGCTTCATATCAAGTGACCTTAAATATTATAGTGTTACACATTAGATGCATATCTTGAAATTATGCAAGCACTACATGTGTCTTTTTCTTTCTCCTCCACTATCTTCCAGAACACGTTGCTGGTATGATAATTACGGCATAATGTGGTTGTTTCCCTCCTCAGACTCCACGGTGTGGGATTCCACTGAGTTGTTGTTGTTGTTGTAATGTGGTTGTTTCCATTGGATCTCACTTTGTATCCAAATGGTTCTTGTAATTTAGAACTTTGCATTTTACTCGAGGGATAACCTGTTCTCTTTGCATTTATTATGGGCTTATGAGAACTATAGATCATGATTTTTTTTTATTGTATTATTAGCTGACTTTCTGTACTTGCATACAATAAAAATAGTTTTTCCATCAATAAGTCTCAACGAGCAAAGTGCAAGCTAGCTTTTAAAGCTATAGCCATGCGTAAGCTGTATGTGTTGTCACTAATTTAAGCTATGGTTCTGTCTTTCACATTGTCATGCTACTTTTGTTTCACCTCCCTCCAATATTCAAGGTTCTTCTTGAAGCATTTAAATCTTGAGTGGGCATTTATCAGGCATAACTATAGTCGAACAAATAAATAAAAAAATTCTAAAAGAATATCATTGTTGACTAACAACTATCCTAGACATAGTATTTCTTCTCAAAGAAAACTATTCTAGAGATACTACATTTGTCAAAAGATGTTCAAAATTTGTAACTGCTTAAAACCTTGCATTGGTCTATTTAATATAACATAATGGAAAGAGCTAAACTGACATGTCAAAAGGGGGTGTGTAGTGCAACTCTTATCGCTGTAGGGAAGAAAATGACGTCCCATTATTCTCTTCTGTCGTTGAAGTTCTTTTATCATTAAAGACCAAAGATTGCTAACTGCAGTGATCCACAATTTACTTGCTTGCTATCTATACAAGTGTAGCTCCTAGAAAATTTAACTCACTACAAGCCCTGGGATCTTGTTTCAAATTTATGTTATTTGTTCAAATTTTCGTAGGATATAAGGCTTTCTGAGAATCCAATAGCAGATCCAAGAAAAGGTGGTGTGCCCCGGTTTGTTTTGATTGCTCGCCTTGCAAAAGTTGAAATTTTAAATGGAAGCCAGGTAAATTCCTTATATTCTATTGGCTCATTTTTGCAAGCATTTGAAGTTGCTCAAGTCTTTCGTTCCTTCTATTTCTTTCAGGTTAGTCCTCGAGAGAGGAAGGACTCTGAAATTCGGTATGTTCTCTTTCTTGTGTAGCATGTGCTAATTTCAGAGTGATTACATCTTGATCATTATTATTTACCTATGCATCTTGAAATCTTTTTTTGGTAAAGTAATTAAATGATATTAGAAAAGCATCAAGGAGATGTAAAGTTACAAAGGAACAAAAGAAGCTGCTCCAAACAGAATTCATGAAGCATGCTTGGCAAAAGACCTGTAAAAACAGCCAAAAGAAATCCCTACATCTCTACTGAACTATAGATAGGGAACTAATGGTAATGAATAATCATGAGTCCAATATGTAGCTGGTTTATTGTTGAGAAGCATGCTTTAACTAATCTTCGTTATTATTAGTGGAAAGGTGGCACCTGTACTTGTACAATTAATCACCTATATTATTAGTTCCTGTTTCTTTTCGTCCTTTCTTTTTTGTTTTTGGGAGGGGTGGGGGGTGGGGTGTAAAACCTATTTTAGTCTCTTTATGTTTGAAATATATTAACTGAGTACCCATCATGTACGGAAAAGTGTCTGTCCATCTATTAAAGTTTAACTTCAAATTTTATTTGAGATATTTATCGAAATTACGGGAACTTCTAAACAGAAGCCAAAAAACTAAAGGGAAGTTCTTATTCTTCTTTCTCTTAATCCTGCATCAGCTGTTCTTTGAGAAGTATAGCTGGTATAAATTGTACTGTGAGATAAATTAAAAGCTAAAGCCTTTGCTTACTTAAGTCAGTCAGCAGTCTATTTATGTGTTTTGTTTGAACTTCGCAAATCTGAGGCATATTATTTGTTGGTTATTGTGATATTCTTAACTTGTTTTGATAGTTTTTTCCTTTTATTTTTAGAAAGGTAACCGTTTGTATTCATAGTAAAGCTCAGAACCAAAAAGCTACTCAGCTGTGAACTTTACAAACAAAAGTATAGAGGGATCCTGTCTTCACAAAATCTTACGCATAGCCAATTAAATTTAACAAATCCCCAATGTTCCCCTACATGTTCTGTTTACACCAAAAAAAAAGGCAGACAATTCATCCTGATCTTTTGGATGGAGTTGCTAGTGTCTTAAGAAAATCTCGAGTTTCTTTACTTCCAAGTAATCCACCATACACAAGCTGGAATGATCATCTACCAATCTTCTACATTGATTCTCCTCCCACACTCTTCCAACAGTTTAGAAAATCTATAGTAGAACTAGGCATAGTCCAATTTATGCCAATAATATAAAAGAATACGTACCACAGATTTGTAGTTGTTTTGCAATGTAAGAAAAGCTGCTCATTGCTTTCACATTCTTGACCACATAAAGGACATCTTGAACAAATCTGAAGACCTCTTCTTTGTAATTTCTCTTGGGTGAGGCAGGCTTTCCTTTTTGGTTTGCAAGCATTGGTGGAATGAGGATAGTGTTTTTTACGTTGTTGCTGATTGATTCTTTGGGAAAATACACTAACTTGAGGCACTTTACTAGATTTTAATGGAGTCATTGTCCAGATAATAGACTTTGAAATCCTTCTTCAGGTATGTCCGTTTGGTCATGTCTAAATGCCAGGATAACCCAGAGGAAATTAAGAAGCTTCACCCCAGGTATATATTTTATTTATGACGTAAATGTGTCTTCAAATATTTTTGATATGGCTACTTGGCTAGTATATCAAGAAGCCAGCATTTCGTATATTTGGTCTCTGGAAAATGTTAGCTTGTGTCATTTGTACAAATTGGTTCGATGATATTTTGGAAAAAAATGTAGTACCTACATTGGAAAATAAATACTTCAACCTATTCCTCTGTTTTTTTAATTTTACTTGCTTCTATCTAAGTTGTATGCATTGATAGTGTTAACTTTTACACGATCAGTTTATTTTGACCTTTTATAGAAGATTATTTCCCTTTTTTAAAGATGCCAATTTAATATTTGTATATAAAATTTGTCTACTCTCTACTGTTGCCTTTTAAATGACCTGATTGTGAAATTTTTTACACCATCAATGCATAGAACTTATACTCATATGATAACTACATTTACTCAAGTAATCAAGGGGTCATTTGGTGTGAGGGATAAAAATAAATAGCCTTGGGATAAAAAAATAGTCTAGGAATAAAATTTTGGTGTCTTGTTTGGTTGTCAAGTTTGGGATAACTTATCCCATCGTTTATACCATAGTGATGGGATAAGTTATCCATATACATGGTGGGATAAGTTATCCTAGGATAACTAATTTCAGAATAATTAATACTGAGATAACTTATTTTCAACCAAACGACCCCTGAGAGTATTAACTGGTTATCAAAAAGTAACTAAGGCCTCATTTGTTTGCACTTAATGGATGTCTGAATTTGAATGGCTCAGACATTAGACCATTAAGGGGTCGTTTGGTACAAAGATGAATAATGCAGGGATTAGTAATGCATGAATTAGTAATGTAGGGATTAATAATTATACATGGATTATTTTTTTTCAAGTGTTTGGTTCATTGCTTTCCACCTACTCTTGTTTGGTTTAAAACTCTACAAAAATCTTTTTTCCAATTATACCCTTGAATTATTATGAGATTTTCTATTTCATGTAATTGAGTCAATGTAGATAATTGCTGGACAATATTATTTTTTTTTTGTCTTCTAACTAGCTAGGAGAAGAATAATTTTGTCGCCATATTTGTTGTTTTCTCAATAGAATTATTTGATGATATAACAGTACAAAAATCTTCTTTACAATTATACTCATGATTTTTTTTTTATGATTTTCTATTTCATTTAACTAGTCAAGTTAAATACTAAAGTATAATAAAAAATTATTATTTATTTTGAGGTGTGATGTGCCACTAAATGAGGTAGTGGTAAGGTATGCGTACACTCTACCCACTCCACACCCCACTTGTGGGATTTCACTGGGTATGTTGTTGTTGTTTGATGTGCCACTATAGAGATCCTTGATAGCACAGTGTATTTCTAATTTTTTGTTGGTCAAATATACCTTAAACTTAATATAGATTTAATGTTCAAATACTTGAAGCTTATTAAAAAAAGAAAACAAATAGTTCAAGTGGTCAATCGACGAACTACATTTGAAAAAAAACCCAAAAAATCAACCCAACATAGCAAATCAAACATGGAAAAAAATATTAGTTTGTGAAATCATCAAATTATATTGAACAGATTTGGAGAATTAAAAAGAACATTTATAACCATTCCGATAAAAATAAAAAGTTCATGAAATTACAAAAGAAATTTAAAAATGGATTGAGGGATAGTTTAGTCATTTAGGGGTCTTATCCAAGGATTGTTAAACCTTGGATTAGTTATCCCTCCATTTTCTAGGGATAAAATAAGACCACATATGGTGCATAACTAATCCATGGATTAAGTTAAATAAAGTAACCAATTAATGTATTTGCTGGACTAAAATTTTAATCCATGGACTATTTGTTTTAATACTGCCTACCAAACGGGTCTAACAACAACAATATACCTAGAGAAATCTCACTAAGTGGGGTCTGGAGAGGGTAGAGTATACGCAGACTTTACTACTACCTCGAGGAGGTAGAGATGCTATTTTCGAAAGACCCTCGGCTCAAGTGCCTCAAATTCAAGTAAAAAAGATAGAGAAACAATGAAGAAAGCATGACAGTTAATAAGCAAAGCAAATGTAAAGTCTAGAAGGACGAAACAATAACAACCACAAAGTAGTGTGATAATAGAAGCACGATACACAACATAACACGCTAAACTTCCACTAACCTTCACCCCTACTAGCCTTCTACCCTAATACGCGTCCTCTACTCCTTCTTATTTAGGGTCATGTACTCGGTAATATGGAGTTGCACCAAATTTTGTCTAATCACCTCTCCTCAATATTTCTTCGGTCTACCTCTACTCCTCCGGTGATCCCCTACAGCTAACCGCTCGCACCTTTTCACCGGGGCGACAACACCCCTCATTTGCACATGTCCAAACCATCTCAGCCTCGCTTCCCTCATCTTGTCCGCTACGGAATTCACTCTTATCTTCTCCCAAATAACTCCATTCCTAATCTTGTCGCTCCTAGTATACCCACACATCCATCTCAACATCCTCATCTCCGCAACATGCATCTTCTAAACATGAGAATTCTTGACTGACCAACATTCCACCCCAAACAACAAGGTTGGTCTAACCACCACTCTATAAAACTTTTCTTTAAGTTTGGTGTCACAACCCAAGCTAGACCCTAGGAGTGACACGGCAAACGGAAATCCGAAGGATTCCAACTAAGCCTCTTAGCATACATTGTATTCATAAGGTCAAGTAAAACATAATTGAAACAAGCGGAAGAACAATCTCAATCATTGAAGTCAAGTAAAACATAATTGAAACAAGCGGAAGAACAATCTCAATCATTGAAGTCTAAGAATAAAATGAAACTCTAGTCAAATATTCGTGAATGGACTACATCACCTATGTCTAAATATGCCTCTATAACTAGACGGGGGCTTAGGACAAGCCTAGCTCACCCTAACATAAAAGAGTCAAGAGTAACAATAGGAAAGAACGTCTTGTCCTTGATGAATGAGGACTCACCAAACAACTCTAGAATATAGTAAGCTCTAGCCACGAATAGGATGCGTAGCGTGACCGTCCGTCACTACATTATGAGACAATATAGGCAAAATATGTGTTAGTACATAGAAGGTACTAAGTATGTGAGATGTGCACGAACAAAAAATAGAGCATAAGCAATATGGCATAGGATGCGTGACCAATGTAATGAAATATAGTTAAGACTTAGAAAGCATTTGAAATCATATTGAAAGCTTGTGGTCAATGCATCATTATCATCATAGTAAAACTTACATCATGTCATATAACTTGTGTGGGATAAGACCTTTAACCGATATCTAAGACCATGCGAGTTTAAACATGAAATTCGATGTAACTCCCACATCGAGAAGAGAGAGACCACTTGCCAAGGTAAACTCCTTGAGAACATCTTTAACATCATGAGCTATGTGTGGATCCACTAGCTAGGCCATAAAGGCAACCTATGGGGTCAACGTAGTTTGGGATTTTAGTTGCTACTAGGATTCCCTTGGGTAACAAACCTTTGGTTGACGGACAGAACCCCATCTAAAAGTTCTCTCGGTGCTTAGTCAATATCCCAACATTAAAACATTAATACATTAACATTAATACATTATCAATAGCATCATTATGAAAATAGACATAAGAGTATCTTATTAACTTAGTTGATTTATAAGAATCCATAAACTTTGTGAGAATTGTCCTTATTACCCTTTAATTATGATTTTGTGAGAATTGTCCTTATCACACCATAATAAACTTCTTGAACATCATTGCAACATCATTTATAACATTCATCAATCATTCATAAGTCTCGAACTTCTTTCATAAAAGCCTTCTATGAAACCATTGAAAATCATAATCAAAATCCATAGAAATCATCATTGAAATTAGCTTTATGCATGGGCACTTGTAAAACAACTTGAAATTATGCAATTAAGATAGAATCATGCTTTTAATAATTATTGGGTCAAGTAAAAGCATAATTGAAACAACCTAATGCAATAATATTAATGTAGGGTTAGAAATCAATTGAAATTGAGGAGATTTTTGAGGAAAACCTGGGGACTTCATGGGTGAATGAAACTCATGAATGAAATCCCACATACCTTAGTGAATCTAACTCTGAAATTGGAGAGGAGACTTATGTTCTTGAAACCCTAGCTTTGAATTGTAAGAGATGACCTCGAGAGAAAACCCTTGATTGCCTTAGAGGAATTTTGAGAATGACTTGGAATATGTGGTATTTTGAAGGGTTGGGTAGTTATAGGTTTTGAACTTTCCCTCAAAAGTGTTTGGATTAATTGAACATAAAACAGAAAAGGACCATAATACCCCTTATTAAATTCCATAGGCAACCCTACAAATGGGCTTCTACGAGTCGTCGTTTGGTCTATGAGTCGTACAAACGACTCGTCCTGTTGAGTTTGCGGAACCCTAAAAATTGAGTCTCTAATCTCCTCTTACGACTCCCTTCTACGATTCGTCAAAAGGTCTACGGATCGTAGACCCAAATCATCTTGCAACTTCTGAAAACCTGCAAAACCTGAGTTTTTGAAGTTTCTTTACGAGTCCTATCTACAACTCGTCAATCCTTCTACGAGTCGTAACTTGGCTTGTAGTCTCACTTCGCCACTTAGTCATATTCCCAACCTTAACATCAGTCCTACGAGTCACTCCTATGACTCGTAGAAGTACCTACGGCTCATAGGTCAACTCGTAGACTCTGAGTCAGTCCTTTTCTTGAAATTTTCCTTTGTTCCAACTCTCCAACTTCCGGGGTCTTACAATATCTCCTCCCTTGGGAACATTCGTCCTCGAATGTGATTCAACTGGCATAGAAAGGTCACGGGAAGAGGACTAGCAACCCAACATGAATCAGTGTAGTCAAAGGTGCGCTTTAAGTGCGCTTAAGCCCTAAAGCGAGGCTCAAAACGTGTTGAGCGCTTCCCCTCGCTTTATGTGCGCTTTAGTGTCGTCAGTAAGGTTCTAAGGCAAACTTTTCCTTGCCAATGAGCCTCTTTTAAAGAAATGACACTAACGAAATGATATTTCACTTTATCATAGTTTTTTTTCAATTTCTTTGGTCATATATTTGTCATTCATGTTTATAATCATTAGTCTTGGACTAAATATATATATATATATATATATATATATATTTGTATTTTTTTGTCCCGTTGTGCCTTTTTTCATTAAAGCACACGCTTTATTTGCGCTTAAAGCCCCAACAAACCTTAGAGCTTTTTTGCGCTTTTCGCCTTTGATAACACTGACATGAATGTAACGACACATCAAAATGCATAGAACATGAGATTTTCAAACTTAGCTTAAAACATGACTATAAAATCGATCTTCATGAACATGCATGCATATGAAAGACATAGGAAAAACTGAAACGTAGGAATTTAGGCGATTTGAGCAAGAACGACCTAATACCTTAAGCTTGAGAGGAAGGAAAGAGGTACGGATATCGCTTTATCATGTCCCCTTCCGCTTCCCATGTAGCATTCTCTATCTATTGATTTCTCCACAATACTTTGACGGATGCAACCTCTTTGTTTCTTAAACTCTTCACTTGTCGGTCTAGAATTTCCACCGGAACCTCTTCAGAAGTCAAATTTTCTTCAACACTCACATTTTCTAATGGTACAATAGAATTGAGATCACCCACAAACTTCCTCAACATCGACACATGAAACACCGGATGAACCATTGCCAACTCAAACGACAAGTCTAACTCATATGCCACCTTGCCAATATGCTTCAATATCTTTAGCGTCCAACATACCTACGACTCAATTTCCCCTTCTTACCAAAGTGCATCACACCCTTTATGGGTGAAACCTTCAAATAGACTCAATCATCCACATCAAATTCAAGGTCTCTTTTCCTAATGTCCGAATAGGACTTTTGGCGACTTTGAGCTGTCTTCAACCTCTCTCTTATGAGCCTCACCTTCTCCATGGCATCCAAAACTAAATCGGGACCAATCAATGCCATCTCACCCACTTCAAACCATCCCACGGGGACCTACACCTCCTCCCATACAAAGCTTCAAAAGGAGTCATTGTGAAAAGCGCCGAAGCGCTTGCTTTAAGCGTGAAGCGAGGCACTAGCGCTTCAACACCGTGAAGCGAAGCGATTTCAGAAAAGCGTGCACTTCATGGGAGAAGCGAGAGGCACGCTTTATCTAGAAACGAGAAAAAAGCTCGCTTTTTTTGGAAAAAGCGGCACTAAGTTTTTTTTTTTTTAAAATATGTAAAACTTACCATTAATTGTTCCAAGCTGCTGCGACTTCTTCTTCAACTTCAATAGTTCAACTTCGACAGTTCAACTAGGTTAGTTTTTCTTCTTCTCTTCTTCTCTTCTTCTTTTTCTATTTCTATTTTTATTTCCATTCAGCAGTGCTACCGTCTGTGCAACTGCTGCGATGTTCTTCTCTTCTTCTCTTCATCTCTTCTTCTTTTCTTCTTTTTCTATTTCTGCGCAACTGCCGTCTGCGAAGAATTATTTTTTTCAAGTTTTATTCAGCAGTTTGGCCATTTTTTTAAAGATAAAGCATATGCTCTGTTTTTTTTTCATAGTCTAGCTGCTTTATTATTTTTTTTTAATTTTGATGCAGCTGCTCTTTTAATTTTGCTGCAGCTGCTTTGTTATTATTTTGACAATTTGACTTGTGTGACTGAATTATTATTCTATTTTTTCTTTGTAGTAAGTTGTATTTTCTTAATGGCACAAAAAAGAGATCCATCTTGGGCATATGGAATTGCCATGAGAAGTAACACAAAAATCAAATGTGTTTTTTGTGATATGACATATAATGGCAGAATATTTCGTCACAAGAAGCATCTTATTGGTGGTTATAAAGATGTTAAAGTGTGTCCAAAGGTCCCGAATAGTGTGAAGGAAGAAATAAAAGAGTATTTTACGAAAAAAAATGAATTTAAAACTCAAATAAATCCTGAAGCATCCATGGTTAATCTTGTTGACGATGATGAAATGGATGATGAAGTTGAAGTGAATATGCCAATGGGGCCTCCCTCAAAAAAGAAACCTTCAATTAGTGAAAGTGGGTCATCCACCGCTAGCAATGTCAAAGGTCCTCTTAATCTCTATTTCTCGCAAAAACCAAATGAAAAGAGAAAAGGTAGACCTATTGATCTAGAGGCTTCTAGCAAGATTTTACGGGATCGTGCTGTATCTGCTTTTGCTAGGTGGATGTATGATGCAGGATTGCCTTTCAATTGTGTTAACTACACCGAATGTT
Source organism: Solanum dulcamara (assembly GCF_947179165.1). NCBI lineage: Eukaryota > Viridiplantae > Streptophyta > Magnoliopsida > Solanales > Solanaceae > Solanum > Solanum dulcamara. Next base: position 40,996,837 of record NC_077245.1, read on the forward strand.
TTGGTGAATTCATTGAGGCAGTAGGCCAATATGGCCCTGGAATAAAGCCCCCCACCTATCATGAGGTAAGAGTTCCTTGTTTAAAAAAAGAGGTGGAAAAGACAAACAAAATTGTAGAAGATCATAAGGTTCAATGGAAAATGTATGGTTGTTCCATTTTGATGGATAAATGGACAACAAGGAATGGGAAAATGATCATCAATGTTTTGGTGAATTCTCCAAAAGGGAGTGTGTTCCTTGAATCTCATGATGCTAGTGACTCTTCTACTGATTCTAATAAGATGTTTAACTTGTTTGAGAAGACTATCTTGAAAATAGGCAAGGAAAATGTGGTACAAGTTGTGACTGATAATGCAAATGAGAACAAAAAAGTGGGTGACATGTTGAAGGGAGTGTTCCCGCATATTTTCTGGACTCCTTGTGCTGCTCACAGTATCAACTTGATGTTTGGTGACAGTTTCAAAGAGGCTCTGTATTCTACAGGTGAACTTGAGTCTTGATATTTAATGTTCTTTTGTAATCTTCATGTTAGTTTTCTTACTTATTAACTATTAAATTGTTTTGAATAGTTTTTGGCAAGGCTGTTAAGATACATTCTTATATTAGTCAAAGGGCACTGTTGTTGAATATGATGAGGAGATACACAAAGTAAAGAAACTTGGTAAAACCTGCTAAGACAAGATTCGCAACAGCTTTTTTGACATTGCATAGTTTTTATATGCAAAAGAAAAATCTGAGAACCTTGTTTATGTCCACTGAATGGAATGAAAGTGTCTATGCAAAGGAAACTCTTTGGAAAAAAGTTGCGAGACACATCATTAGTCCATATTTTTGGAATGACACTGTTCAAGCACTTAGAGTTGGTGGTCCTTTAGTTAATGTACTTCGTATGGTGGATGGGGAGAAAAAACCACCAATGGGCTACATTTATGAAGCCATGGATAGGGCCAAAGAAAGTATTGAAAAGACATTCAATTATGATGAAAGGAAATGTATGAATGTTTTCAAAATCATTGATGCAAGGTGGACGGATCAACTTCATCAACCTTTACATGCAACTGGGCATATTTTGAACCCGGGGCTCTATTATAAAAATAATGAGATGAAGACTTTAACCGAAGAAGTGTGGTTGGGATATCATGCATGTGTTGAGAGGATAATCCTAGATAAAACTTTGCAAGTCAAAATAAGGGATGAGCTTGGTGTGTACATGAAAGCTGATGGGCTACTTGGAATTGAGTCGGCCATTAGAGCTAGAACCTTAAGGTCACCAGGTGAGCATTTCAGCATTTAACTGTTAGAGCTTTAACTTTAAGTTATTACGTATTAACTTTTAAAATAATTCTTCTACAGTTGAATGGTGGATGCAATATGGTCATAATGTCCCAAACTTGCAACAATTTGCTATTAGAGTGCAAAGTTTAACTTGTAGCTTATCCGATTGCGAGAGAAATTGGAGCGTGTATGAACATGTGAGAACCTATGTTACGTTATTAATAAATTAAATGGCATCTTAATTGTCCAAAGTCCTCCCATTACTTTCTACGAATTCTATGCCGATTCATACTAAAAAGAGAAACAGGCTTGAGTTAAAACGCCTGAATGATCTATTGTTCATCAAATATAATAGAACATTGGTACGTCGCTACAATGCTCGCAATACCATCGATCCAATTTTGTTGGATAATATTGATGATGCAAATGAATGGTTAACTGGAGCACCCCAAAATCATGAAGATGAAGAAGTATATGAAGGAGAAGGTCTCACTTATGGTGATGTTGCTACGGCTAGTGGTGTGAAGGAGAATATTTATGGTTTTAGGGGGAGTACATGGGAAAGGAAAAAAGAGTAGCTACAGGTTCAAGTTCATGTTCAAATAGAAGTAGAACTCTTGTTGATGAGTCCTCCGATGAGGAAGAAGATGAGGACCAAGTAGAAGTAGAACCCTTGTTGATGGCACTTCAAGAGTTTGAGGATCTTGTTGAAGAATAGGATTTTGCTCTCTTTGTGATTTGGTTATGCATTTGCTTTATATGTTGTTACTTATGAGGATTATTGACTATCTAGTTCCTTTGTAATCTAAGTCTTTTGAGTTCTTGATTATTTATCTATGCATATTTTATATTTTATATTTTTATACTAAATAACGCTTTTTCTGAAAAAAGCATGCACTTCGCTTCACGGTTCTCGCTTCTGTGAAGCGAGCCCCCGTCGTTTTTTTCCGCTTCTCGCTTCTCAAAACACTGTGGTAGAGTGATAGCTATTGTTGTAGGCAAACTCAATCAACGATAGATGCTCATCCCAACTTCCTTTGAAATCAATGACATACACCCTCAACATATCCTCCAATGTTTGAATCGTTCTTTCGGCTTGACCATCGGTTTGAGGGTGGAAAGAGGTGCTTAACTTAACTTTCGTACCAAGACCCTTTTGAAATGACTTTCAAAAATGTGAAGGAATTGAGTACCTCGATATGATATAATAGACATAGGGACATCATGAAGTCTTACCAACTCATGAATATACAACTTGTCATAATCTTCGGCACTATAAGAAGTCTTCACCGGTAGAAAATGTGCTGACTTAGTCATTCGATCCACAACAACCCAAATAGAATCATGTTGTCTCTTAGTACGAGGCAAACCCGTCACAAAGTCCATATTCACATCTTCCCACTTTCAAGTAGGAATCTCAATGTCTTGAGCTAAACCTCCCAGCTTTTGATGCTCAACATTCACTTGTTGACAATTATGACACCACCACGAATTCTGCTATGTCCTTCTTCATGCCATTCCACCAATATATTTTCCTCAAATCACGATACATCTTGGTGGATCCCGGATGGATTGAATACCGAGAACCATGGGCCTCATCTAATATCAAATTCCTTAGATCATCAACATTAGGCAAACACAAATGACCTTGGTAACGAAGTACTCCATCTCCCCCTTGGGAGAAAGCCTCAATGGTTTTTTCGGCAATCAACTTCTTCAATTCAACCAACACCGGATCATTATCTTGTTTAACTTTAACATCCGCCACAAGAAATGATTTCGAACTGTTTTGAACAAAAACACCACCATCATTTGAATTAACCAAACGAACACCTAAACGGGCTAATCTATGCACATCCTTAACCAATTCCTTCTTGCCCTCTTCAACATGGGCAACACTATATGGTACAATACACTCATATCATAGTCCTTCAACATTTCGAGCCACCTCTTTTGTCGAAGGGTCAAGTCCTTTTGCTTAAACACATATTGCAAGCTCTTGTGATCGGTGAACACATCCACATGGACACCATAAAGATGGTGTTTCTAAATTTTCAAAGCAAACACAATCGCCACTAGTTCCAAGTCATGATTTGGATAGTTTCTTTCATGCACCTTAAGTTGCCTAGAAGCATAGACTAACCTTAAGTTACCATATTGCATCAACACACAACCAAGTCCAAGCCTTGAGGTATCACAATACACAGCAAAACCATCGGACCCTTCCGATAAAATCAAAATAGGAGGGGTATTAAGACGATTTTTCAACTCTTGAAAACTCTTGTTGCATGCTTTCAACCATTGGAACTTCACTTTCTTTTGGGTCAACTTGGTCAAAGGCGAAGAGATTGATGAAAACCCTTCAACAAATCTTCTATAATATCCGGCTAGGCCTAAAAAACTTTTAATATCCGAAGGAGACAATGGTCTAGGTCAATTCTTCACCGCCTCCGTTTTTTTGGATCAAACTTAATTCCATCACCAAATACCACATGGTCGAGAAATGCAACTTTCCTTAGCCAAAATTCGCACTTATTAAACTTGGCAAATAATTGTTTGTTTGTTAAAGTTTACAACACAATCTTCAAGTGATTGGCATGCTCCTCCTCATTCGAGGAATAAATCAAAATATCATCAATAAACACAATCACGAATGACCAAATATTGCTCGAACACCTATTCATCAAGTCCATGAAGGCGCGGGGACATTGGTTAGTCCAAAGGACATAACTAGAAATTCAAAATGGCCATACCTTGTTCGGAACGGCGTTTTGGAAATATCACACTCCCTTGCCCCTAATTGGTGATAATCAGATCGGAGATCAATTTTAGAGAAGTAGCTTGCTCCTTGCAATTGGTTAAACAAATCTTCTATGCTTGGAATTGGATACTTATTCTTGATGGTTACTTTATTTAATTGTCGGTAGTCGATACACATAGGAAACAAACCATCCTTCTTTCTAACAAACAAAACGGGAGCACCCCATGGGGATATACTTGGTCTAATAAAACCCTTATCCAACAAATCTTTCAATTGATCCTTTAACTCCTTTAGTTCCGCTGGAGCCATTTAGTAAGGAGAAATAGAGATAGGTTGGGTGTCGGGAAGAATGTCTATGCCGAAGTGAATTTTCCTTTCGGGAGGAACACCGGATAGATCATCGAAAAACACATTCGGAAACTCATTAACAATAGAGACCGACTTTAGTGTAGGGGCTTCGTATCCCTAACCCGCACAAGACGGTAGATGCACCTCTTGGAAATTATTTTTTGAGCTTTAAGGCACGAGATGAATTGACCCTTAAACACAAAATTACTACCCTTTCATTCTAGGATCGGTTCTTTTGGAAATTGAAACTTAACCACACGGGTTCTACAATCAATAGAAGCATATCATGCATATAGCCAATCCATACCAGGGATAACATCGAAATCGGTCATATCAAGTCCAACTAGATCATATGCAGTAACTTTGTGAAAAACCAAAATTGGACAATTTCTAGACTCTTTTAGCCACAACCGACTCACCTATGAGAGTATAAACGGAAAAAGGCTCCAATAATATTTTGGGGCTAACATCAAATCTCATAGCCACAAAAAGAGTAACAAAAGACTAATTTGCACCCGGATCAAGTAAGACATAAATGTGATAGTGAAAGACCTATGACATATTGGTAACATCGGGAGTCTCCTCCACCTCTTGCCTAGCATGAAGAGTATAAGACCGATTATTGCGTTGACCACCCTTTGGTTGAGCTTTGGCACCTTGTTGCACTTGCCCTCCATGAGCAACTTGGCCTTGAGGACGACCTTTTTTTACCTCTACACTCCTTAGCATGATGACCCGGCTTGCCACACCTATAGCACACATTCAATCCTGCTAGACACTCTCCCTTGTGATTCTTTCCACACTTCTTGCATGTAGGGATAATTTGGCCATTTGGAACCCCTCCTTGAGGCTTAGGATTGGGCACCCTATCTTTGTCAAACCTTGGAGTAGGAGCATTTGAAGAACCTTGATCGGAATACCTTTGGCGAAATTGAGGACGCCTACCATTCCTGACCTAGCATGAGAGGAATCACCACCATCGATCCTTGCCTTTTTGGACTCTCTAGCTTTCTCCCTTAACTTCTCTTCCTCTATTTACTCTGCATGGGTCATGAGTCTAGAGATATCAATTTCCCAAATCAACATAGCCGTCTTGCATTCCTTGGACACCAAATCCGACACACCCGAAATGAACTTACTCATACGAGCTCTTGGGTCAGCAACCATAAACGGAGCATACTTTGACAGTTGGGTGAACTTGAGGGCATACTCCCTCAGACTCATATTCCCTTGCTTGAGGTTGATGAACTTTTGTATCTTGGTGTCCCTCAACTCCAATGGGAAAATGCGATCAAGAAACACTCCTTTGAATTCTTCCCAAGTCACAAAACCCGCCTCTCTAGGCCTCTCACTCTTCCATTGATCAAACCAAATCCTAGCAACACCCTTTAATTGGTAAGTAGCCAACTCCACCCTCTCAACCGGGCTAACCCCCATTATCTCCACAATTTTAGGAATACTCTCAACGAATTCTTGCGGATTCTCATCCACCTTGGAGCCCCAAAACTCCGGAGGATTCATCTTCATAAAGTCAGGAACCCTTGTCCCCGCCGTACCCACATTTGGGTTCACGGGAGATACCACCTCACGATTTACTTGTGCTGTCATAGCTTGAGCAAGCACTTGGAAGGCCGCTCAGAACTCGGCATTAGTCACTTCATCATTCAAAGAATCATTTGGAGTTTGTTGCTCCTCTTCAACAACATTCCTTCAGGCGGGGTATCTTCATGGATGCATTTTTTGAAAATCGCAAAGAACAATCATTAGAAGGGAAAGACTTAAAGTACCACTCTATCGGACAACATAGATCATGGAAGAAGTGAAGATTTCCTAGAAATGCCTTATAGCCTCCTATTCATAGATATGACGCGCTTTACATCGATGAACAAGACTTTACTTAAGGCATCATGTTAGACTCCCTAGGACAATCCTAAACCTTGTACTCTAATACCAAGTTTGTCACACCCCAAGCTAGACCCTAAGAGTGACATGGCGATCGGGAACCCGAAGGATCCCAACCAAGCCTCTTAGCATACATTGCATTCATAAGGTCAAGCAAAACATAATTGAAACAATCGGAAGAACAATCTCAATCATAGAAGTCTAAGGATAAAATGAAACTCTAGTCAAATATCCGTGAATGGACTACATCACTCTATGTCTAAACATGCCGCTATAACTAGACGGGGGCTTAGGACAAGCTCCTAGCTCACCCTAACATAAAAGAGTCAAGAGTAACAATAGGAAAGAACGTCTCGTCCTCGATGAATGAGGACTCACCAAACAACTCTAGAATATAGTAAGCTCTAGCCACAAATAGGATGCATAGCGTGATCGTCTGTCCCTACATTATGAGACAATATAGGCAAAATATGTGTTAGTACATTAAAGGTACTAAGTATGTGAGATATGCACGAACAAGAAATATAGCATAAGCAATATGGCATAGGATGCATGACCAATGCAATGAAATATAGGTAAGACTTAGAAAGCATTTGAAATCATATTGAAAGCATGTGGTCAATGCATCATCATCAACATTGTACAACTTACATCTTGTCATATAACTTGTGTAAGATAAGACCTTTAACCGACATCTAAGACCATGCAAGTTAAAACATGGAATCTGATGTAACTTCCACATCGAGAAGAGACAGACCACTTGCCAAGGTAAACTCCTTGAGAACATCTTTAACATCATGAGCTATATGTGGATCCACTAGCTAGGCCATAAAAGCAACCCACAGGGGCAACGTAGTTTGGGACTTTAGGTTGCTACTAGGATTCTCTTGGGTAGCAAACCTTTGGTTGCCGGACCAAACCCCACCTCAAAGTCCTCTCGGTACTTAGTCAATATCCCAACGGAATTCATTAAAACTTTAATACATTATCAATAGCATCATCATGAAAATAGACATAAGAGTAGCTCATTCACTTAGTTGATTCATAAGAATCCATAAACATGGTGAGAATTGTTCTTATCACCCTTTAATCATGATTGTGTGAGAATTGTCCTTATCACCCTTTTATCATGATAAACTTCTTGAACATCATTGAAACATCATTTATAATCTTCATCAATCATTCATAAGTCTCAAACTTCTTTCATAAAAGCCTTCTTTGAAACCATTAAAATTCATAATCATAATCTATGATAGAACATCATTGAAATTAGCTTTATGCATGGGCACTTGTAAAACAACTTGAAATTATGCAATTAAGATAGAATCATGCTTTTAATAATCACTGGGTCATGTAAAAGTGTAATTGAAACAACCCAATGCTATACCATCAATCTAGGGTTAGAAAGCAATTGAAATTGATGAGTTTTTTGAGGAAAACCTTGGGACTTCATCGGTGAATGGAACCCATAAATGAAATCCCACATACCTTGGTAAATCTAACTATGAAATTGGAGAGGAGACTTGTGTTCTTGAAACCCTAGCTTTGAATTGTAGGAAAAGACCTTTGTTTGCCTTAGAAGAATTTTTGAGAATGACTTGGAATAAGGGAATTTTGAAAGGTTGGGTAGTTATAGGTTCTGAACTTTCCCCCAAAAGTGTAGATTCATTGAACATAAAATGGAAAAGGACCATAATACCCCTCATTAAATTCCATTGGCAGACCTTACGAATGGGCTTCTACGAGTCGTCGTTTGGTCTACGAGTCCTACAGACAACTTGTCCTGTTGAGTCTGAGAAACCTTGAAAACTGAGTCTCTGATCTCCTCTTACTACTCGCTTCTATGACTCGTCAAAAGGTCTACGGGTCGTAGACCCAACTCGTCCTGCAACTTCTGAAAACCTGCATAACCTGAGTTTTTGATGTTTCTTTATGAGTCCTATCTACAGCTTGTCAATCCTTCTACGAGTCGTAACTTGGCTCGTAGACTCAATTCCCCACTAAGTCAAATTTCCAACCTCAGGATCAGTCCTACGATTCACTCCTACGACTCATAGAAGTACCTACGACTCATAGGTCAACACGTAGACTCTGAGTTAATCCTTTCCTTGAAATTTTCCTTCGTTCCAACTCTCTTACTTTCGGGGTCTTACAATTGGGTGGTACCTTCTTATCACACAAGACTCCTGAAGCAAGCTTCCATTTCATTCATGCCGCCCCAATGCAATGTGTGACATTACTATTGATGTCCCCACTACACTGGAGTACGGACTCAAGATACTTAAAATTTTCTCTCTTGGGAATAGGTTGTGTGGCAACTTTTACTTCCACGTCCACTTCATCTACGACAACACCTAATTTGCACTCCAAATGCTCTGTTTTGGTCCTGCTTAACCTGAACCCTTGGACTCCAAAGTCTGTCTCCAAACCTCCAACCTAGCATTAACTTTGTCTCGCGTTTCATCAACCAATACTATGTCGTATGCAAATAACATACACCAAGGCATGGGTCCTAAGAGCATTAGTTTTCATTAAGTTTTTTTTTCCATTAAGATTTAATCATTAAGATCTAGAACAGAGTCTTAATATCACTAAGAAGTAATCTTGTGTAGATAATATTCACTATCATTCTATCCACAATCATCAACCACTACCACTAACTACCTCTGTCATCACAACCACCACCATTGTCAACTGCCAACCTCCTCTGTCATCACAATTACCACCATTGCTAACTACTATTGTCAGCTACTACCACAATTACCTCCTCCATCATTATGATTATATCCATTTCTACCACCACTACCGTCTCTATATCTGCCTCCACCTCCACCACCACTAACTACCACTATAGTCAATTTCTACTACCAACAAAACTCCGTCATCACAACAAACACCGCCGCCAACTATCATCATACATTCTTCGGTCACCTCCACCACTAGTATCAACAACTACCATCACTATGGTCAATCTCTTCTACAACTACCTCCATCATCATCACTAGCATCGCCGCCAACTATCACAAAGACATCACCAACCACAATACATTCTTCAGCCACCACCATCAACACCTCCAACTATATTAACATCAACCAACTTCATTATTACAACCACAAACACTACTACCAATCACAATCATTATGATAGTCTCCCCAACTCCAACCACCTCCACCCTCACAACTCTCACCACAATCATTACTAGCCACTAACAACAACTATTACCACCACCACCACTACAATAAACTATCTCCACCAAAGTATAAGTGTTTCATTTTTTTAATCAAATAATAATTTATTTTATTAATTTTTTAAAATATTTAATTAATTTTATTTGAGTTGTATATTTATTATGTACATATAAATAGATTATGTACATTCAGATGTTGAAAAACAAACAGTGTTACTCATTCAGTGTTCAGATCTAGAGAAAACATCTTAATCATTCAGACGTGCATTCAGATTCATATGTCTAAATCTTAATGAAAACAAATGAGAGTATTAACTAGGACCCTTACTAGTGCTCAAAAGTATGTGTTAATTGGTGCAGATACGCAGAGCTGAAAAAATATCATGGGATTGAGGATGAAAAGGCTGCAAATGGAGCAATAGGTCCACAAAAAATGTCATTGAGTCTCATTTGTATGGACTGTCAACTCTAAACTTCTCCAAAATTAGATTTTATAATCTGATTCAAGAAAATGCTCTTACCGGTTATGCTCGCCTCTGTGCAGCTATTACCCTGAAGTGTGTTGCAGCATCAATTGGTGAAAAATCCCCATTGACTAAAAAGCTGCCTGCAACAACAACAGTATGATCTTTTTCATTTAATAGACAATCATTTGATTCCTCTATGATTTAAGGTTTCTTCTCATCTCTCGGTTCAATTCAGGTTGGCAAGCTGAAAATCCTATGTGAGAGTTTCTTCAAGATAAAATCTGTTAAACCAAAGTTGTTTCTTCAAGAAGAGGTACGTATCAGTCACTTAGATGTCATGAATAGATGATATAATGGATCTGACCCCCCTAAACTATCACATTTTTATTAGTTTCATACTTAAACCATGCCTACTTTCCGTTACCTCCTGAACTATAACTTTCAAGTGCTAAACCCCCGTAAACTATCACATTCTTATTAGTTTCATACTTAACTATGCCTAGGTTATGAGCAGGTGCTAAACCCCCTGCTCATTATATGTTATGTAAGTGTGTTCACCCTCCAAAAAGCTTTAAAACAATGTCCATTGGCATTACACTTGTTATTTATTTATTTTTTTTCAAATTTCTTTTAGATTATTAATGGTTTTAATTATAACATAAATTCTAACTAAATAAGTAAAACTAAAGAAACAAAAAAACTTAAAAGTTAAAATGAATTAAAAGTTAAAATGGAGATGAGAAAAGGTAAATAGAAAAACATAAGGGACATCACTTTTGTCCCATTTTGCTGAGAATCGTAGAGTAATTGAAGCAGATCTGTTCTTATTTTGTTCGATTTCACAGTAATTCCAGTCTATAATCTTTGAGCTTATTGTATCTTGGGGTTGAAAAGTATGAATCAAGTACTGTGAACAAAAAAGTCCTAAACTTTGAGAGGTTGAAGAACATATTTATATATTCACAAGTTCTTTTTCTTTCTGCTTCCTTTATTTTGCTTAGTCCATGACTTAATTAGTCGTTGTAAAAGCCATGTAGATGACTTTTTTTGTCCCTAACGCGCCTCGACAGAGGTGGTTACACGCACTTGGCCATCTGTCAAGCCAGGGGGATTTTAGCACCTGGAAATTATAGATTAGGGGTAACGTGAATTAGGCATTGTTGAAGTATAGAACTGATAAAAATGTCATAGTTTAGGTGGGGTTTAGCACCTGAAAGTTATAATTCAGGGGGGTAACATAAACTATGCTAGATTTACGTATGAAACTAAGAAAAACATGACTGTTTAGGGAGGTTTTGATCCATTATCTCTTAATAGATTATTAAGTACTTTACATAGTTGCACAATATTTTAAAAAGTACATTACATATTTTTAGCACAAAAAAATCATCTTAAAAAAAAATTTAGCACAAAATTTAATATAACAAATTGTAGCCATACCTAGGGGTGTTCACGGTTCGGGTTGGCTCGGTTTTTGGTTAAAACCAAAATACAACCAATTTCATTGGTTTTTTAATTATTAAAGACAAACCAAACTAAATATAATATATATTTATCTATTTGGTTGTCATCGGTTTAGGTTTAGTTTGGTTTGATTATTCGATTTTTAACTATGCATAAATATATACTCTTCCTTTTTCTACCATAAGTTAGTGGTAAGGTCTGCGTACATTCTACCCTCTTCAGATCTCACTTGTGCGATTTCACGGGTATGTTGTTGTTGTTCCTTTTTCTACTATATGTCTTGATATTAAACAAACAATAAAGTGGTTCTTTTATTAAGTAAATGTAACATCATTTCTTTAAAAACTTAAAAATATACTTCGAATAAGTCAAAATATATTCAATTATGCAATGTCTTATGTAGAATTGGAGATAAAAGAAAAAGGATGTGCTTATCAAAATAATAAAAAAACTGAATGCTTTGGCTCTTCATAAATCAGCAGAAGATTGAGAAAAAGTTTCTTGAAAACTTTGAAGATGGAGATATAGATCCCTTTTATAATGTCTTTCTTTTTATTTTCTGCTATATAAGATTTTGTCTTTCTTCATTTTCTAGTGTCTTTGTTTCTTATTTTCTTTTTAAATAGTTTTTTAGTTGAGGATGTGCGCGAATACACCAGTAACGAGGTGTGGGAGGTTGGGTATAATAGGTTATAAGATGGAGAGGTAGACCAAAGAAAAACTAGGAAAGGTGATAAGACATGACATGACACATATTCATCTAAGGATATGACCTTATATAGGAAGTATGAAGGTCGAGAAGTTGGGTAGAAGGATATTAGGTAGCCGATTGCTGTCATACTTTTATGTGGAGAGGTGGGGGGTCATTTTCCTCTTCTCATCTTCTCCTTATTTAATAATACTAGTTTAGCGGACGTGCTTTGCACATGTGTATTGTGTTATTTAATATGAAATGTATATTTAAAGAATAAATTATTGTGTACATTATATTATTAAGTACAAAACTTTTAAAAAATAAAGTAAATATTTAAGATTAAAAAGTGTAATTAAGGACCAACAACAACAACAACAAGCCCAGTATAGTTCCACTATGTGGGGTCTGAGGAGGGTAGAGTGCACGCAGACCTAACCCCCACCTTGAAAGGTAGGACGGCTGTTTCCGAAAGACCCTCGGCTTAAGAGAGAAGAACAAGAGAGGAGAAACAAGGAAAACAAGGCATAGGTCAGTAGAGCCAAGCATATCGAAAATAATATAAAAATATGAGAAATGAGAGCGAGAAAGTCAAGGTAGGAAAGACCGGAAAGAAAGGAGCATTAACTAATATAGATAAATAGGATACCCAAAGTAAATCGGACCAACAAATATAAGCAGTAATCAAATGTTAATAAACAAATGAGCAAAACTACGACTACTATGGAGAAAAGATAAGCCACCTAGCCCACTATCTTAGTCTGAGTCCTCCACAGCCTCCTATCTAAGGTCATGTCCTCGGTGAGCTGCAACTGTGCCATATCATGTCTAATCACTTCTTTCCAATATTTCTTCGGCCTCCCTTTGCCCCTCCTGAAATCGTCCATAGCCAACCTCTCGCACCTCCGCACTAGAGCATCTGTGTCTCTCCTCTTCACATGCTCAAACCATCTCAGTCTCGCTTCTCTCATCTTGTCCTCCACCGATGCCACTCTCACCTTGTCTCGGATATCTTCATTCCTAATTCTATCCATCCTAGTCTGCCCACACATCCACTGCAGCATTCGCATTTCCGCAACTTTCATCTTCTGAACATGAAGTTTCTTGATTGGCCAACACTCCGCCCGTACAATAGAGTCGGTCTAACCACCACTTTGTAGAACTTGCCTTTGAGTTTTGATGAAACTTTCTTGTCACACAGCACTCCGGAGGCGAGCCTCCATTTCATCCACCTTGCACCAATACGGTGTGAAACATCATCGTCGATATCCCCATCTTCATGAATAATAGACCCAAGATACTTGAAGCTTCTTTTCTTTTGAATGGCCTGGGTACCAAGCCTCACTTCCCCGTCAGCCTCACGCGGCAGGCCACTGAACCTGCACTCCAAGTATTCTATCTTGGTCCTACTCAATTTAAATCCTTTAGACTCCAACGTCTATCTCCAGCCCTCCAGCTTGTCGTTAACTCCGTTGCGAGTCTCGTCAATTAGGACTATGTCATCCGCGAACAACATACACCAAGGCACCTCACCTTGTATTTGTCTTGTCAATTGATCCATCACTAGGGCAAATAGAAATGGGCTAAGAGCCGATCCCTGGTGCAACCCCATCGTGACAGGAAAGTGCTCCGAGTCCCCTCCTACCGTCCTTACCCTGGTCTTAGCTCCATCGTACATGTCTTTAATCGCTCTAATGTATGCCATAGGTATACATTTCGCCTCCAAGCATCTCCATAGGACCTCTCTTGGCACTTTGTCATAGGCCTTTTCTAGGTCAATGAATATCATGTGTAAGTCCCTCTTTCGCTCCCTATACTGCTCCACCAATCTCCTTACAATATGAATGGCTTCTGTAGTCGAGCGCCCAGCATGAATCCAAACTGGTTCTCTGAAATAGACACACTTCTCCTCACCCCCATTTCCATCACCCTTTCCCACACTTTCATAGTGTGACTTAACAGCTTGATACCTCTATAGTTGTTGCAGCTTTGAATGTCTCCCTTGTTCTTGTACACGGGAATGATTGTACTCCACCTCCATTCTTCCGGCATCTTCGATGTCTTGAAAATGACATTAAACAACGCAGTCAGCCACTCCAATCCTACCCTACCTGCATTCTTCCAAAATTCCCCAGGGATCTCGTCAGGTCCGGTTGCTTTTCCCCTGCACATTCTACGAACAGCTCCCTTAACCTCCTCAACCTTTATTCTCCTACAATACCCAAAGTCGCGATGCCTATCCAAGTGCTCCAAGTCTCCCAACTCAAATTCTGTGTCCCTTCCTTCGTTCAAGAGTTCGTGAAAGTATGACTGCCATTTCTGTCTAATGCGGGATTCCTGTACCAGTACTTGGCCATCCTCGTCCTTGATGTACTTCACTTGATCCAAGTCGCGTGCCTTCCTCTATCTCGCCTTGGCAAGCTTAAATAGCTTCTTATCCCCGCCTCTGTCCTCTAGTTCTGCATAAAGGCGTTCAAAGGCTGCCGTTTTAGCCGCCGAAACTGCCATCTTCGCCTTCTTATTCGCCATCTTATTCGCCATCTTATACTTTTCCCTGTTCATTTGCTTCTCTTCGTCATCCTTGCTATCTATCAACTTTACATATGCCTGCTTCTTTGCTTCTACCTTTCCCTGTACTTCTCCATTCCACCACCAATCCCCTTGGTGCCCACCATGGCGTCCTCGTGAGACCCCCAATACCTCTCTAGCTGTTTCCCTAATGCAGCTGGCCGTCCTATCCCAAATACTGCTCGCATCCCCCTACTATCCCATGCCCCCATAGCCATCAGCTTCTACCCCATCTCTAGGGCACTAGACGGAGTCAAACGACCCCACCTAATCCTCGGTCGGTCATCCACGACCCTCTTCTTCTTCTTCCTTCTTATGTCCAAGTCCATGACCAATAGCTTATGTTGGGTCGTAAGATTCTCACTTGATATGACCTTGCAGTCCTTACAGAGGCTTTTATCATCTTTTCTAAGGAGCAAAAAGTCTATTTGCGTCGCCGCCCTCGAGCTACAAAAGGTTACCAAGTGCTCCTCCTTTTTTGGGAAACTCGAGTTGGCCACCATTAATCCAAAAGCTTTTGCGAAATCCAGGAGTGAGGCTCCTCCACCATTTCTGCACCCGAAGCCAAATCCTCTATGCACCTCGTCATAGCCCGTCGAAATAGACCCAATGTGCCCATTGAAATTTCCTCCTATGAATAGCTTCTCAGTAGGCGGTATACTGACCACCACTTCGTCCAAGTCCTCCCAAAAGCGCCTTTTTATCTCCTCGTCCAACCCCACTTGTGGCATGTAGGCACTAATAATGTTCAAGGTGAGCCCTCCAACGACTAACTTAATCGTCATCATCCTATCATTGATCCTTCTAACCTCTACCACCTGATCTCTAAGCTCGCTATCTACTAAGATTCCTACTCCATTCCTATATCTCGACTTGCCCGAAAACCAAAGTTTGTACCCATCCACCTCCTTAGCTTTAGGTCCTACCCATTTAGTCTCTCGGACGCAAGCTATATTAATCTTCCTCTTCTTAAGAATCTTAACTAACTCTATTGACTTTCCCGATAAAGTCCCAATATTCCAAGACCCTACTCTCAATCTAGAAGCTCCCTCAGCCCCCTTAGCCCCCCCAACCCTGGCCCTCGATCCCAACCGAGAATATGACCCTCGTCTACCATCGCTCACTAAAGTCAGAAAAGCAGATATACGCTACTGAAAGGATACTCTCAGATAAACAAACGATCAATAGTATAGCACAAGTTAGCAATAGTCTAATAGCAGTGAGATAGGTACTTAATTAGGCGCTGCAAGCAATATTTATAAGGCTAAAATATCAGAAATGGGCTATTGGAGGTACCAACTCCAAGTAACTAAAACCTGTTCACTGCCGGAAACACTGTTCACTGCCGGAATCACTGTTCACTCGCCGGGAAACACTGAATACAAATATATGGTTAGCCTCGGAATGCAGAGGCGACCACACTGGGAGAAAAAACGAAGTCGAAAACTGGTCGAAAACTGCCACACGCGCCGGCGCGTGGCGACGCAGATCTGCGGCTTCTGGCGGCGCGTGACAGTGTGTGGCTGAGCAGATCTCAGAGGATCTAACTGGGGTTTGCTCGCCTGAGTGTTCCGCACCTCGTGGTGTTGTTGGTTTTGGCAGCAAGCGCAGAGAAATTGAAGAGAGAGTTCAAAAGCGCAGAGAGAGAACTGAAGTGCATATGATATCAAAAGCCATTGATATCAAAAGTCAAAATTATATTAGTACACAAAATTACACTCTAAACTATAAGATAAAGGAAAAACGAATTATATTATATATGAGTATAATAATAATATAACACTACTACTAATTGTAACAAAATAACAATAACATGAAAGATTATTGTAAAGCAAAAGATGACAATATGAAAGTTGCGATAGAAAAAAATTGGGGATGAGATACCAAAAAGCTAATAACATGATAGTTATACCACTAAATCCATATCACTAAATCATGAAATAATACACTAAATCCATATCACTAAATCATGAAATAATAACTTCTTTTATAGAAGCATTTGCTATATAATTCGTGAAAGAAAAAACTAATTACACAAAGAAAAGAATTTTTTTAATTCAGAAAGGAAATTTAAAGTGGATAAATTTAAGAGAAAATAAGGGAAGTACCTTCATTGCAGTTAAAAAGAATGGTTACATTCAACATTAAACATACACGGACTTAAATCCCAAACTGTGGCATTGGAGGGCGAAGGTTGTTGTTATATGCTTTTTTTGTTTTGGAGTGTTGCTTGGCGTTTATTTCTTAATTTATTTATAAGTTTGAAGAAGGTTATTTAGATTTAAGGATATTTATGGCTAATTGTGATTTTAAAATCTTATTTATTTGTATTAGGGCTTTCATCAAACAAACCTAGTAAAAATATATAATTTCATTTAATTTTTTATTTTGGAGGAAAATAGTAAAAAGACGATAATATCTAAAAGATGGTGTTTTAATGAAGGGCAAACAGTTCAATCAACATTTTAAGGATCTTCATGCTTTTAATATAGTATAGATAGATTAGTTGGTAGTCCCATAGTATCTTATTATTCAATTTACTACTACATATTGCTTAATTTTTCGTGTGTATCTTGCTATTTTATTGCCGTTATTTTCCTTCAATCGTGCTTTGATTACACTTCTTTTGAGTCTAGAGTCGATCTGAAACTTCTCTATCCCACAAAGGTAGGGGTAAGGTCTATATACCTCCTACTTTTTTCAAACCTTACTTGTAGATTTAACTGTGTATGTGTATGTTGGGGATTGGATCTCCTGCAGTATACTTTGCTCCATTTATCTCCGGTTCAGTATTAGATATCTGACATGTGTCACACTTTAAATTTAGTGGACAAGATTTTTTAGTCAAAAAGTATCTTAACCATGGTTAACTTTCCCCCCTCTTTCATCTCCTACGCCTTGGGTGCAAAGAATCCCAAGTTCTTCCCCAATTCCCTCCGTTTCGCCCCCACAAGCTTCCTTCACTTGCTGTATTACCCACTCTTATTATTATCATATTCTCTAGTTAGTTACTAACTAATTGGATTATAAGGATTTGAAAGTGTTCTTCTATTGTGTTATATAGAATAAAGTCAGAAACTGTGAAGGTGCTCTAAATTAGCTACTCCCTACCTTAGTCATCACTAAAGGAGATGTTGTAGTGAAACATGCCATTGAGAGAAAGGGGTTGGTATGATATGATTGGTATGGTATTTGAAATTTCAGTCTAATAATTTTGGTTCAATTTTTAAAATATTATATAATATCAAATTAATTCGATGTATTTTAAGTTTGATTTGTGTATTTTGCGGTATGGTAAATTGATTACGATAATTTTTTCAACTTGGACTTATATATACTCATATAATAGAGAATTATGACTATAAATTTTTAAAAAATGTCTCAATTATATCACATGTTAACACCTTACACATGTACAAATATGTATGCAAAAGAAAGTATAAACACTCCTTTTTAAATCAGTTATACGGAAAAAAATCCCAATCAAAATAAAGTAGTCAAAATTTCAAGGTCTTAACATTTAATTTTGTACTAATACTAGGTTGTATATTTGTTAGTATTTTAATAATATATATGAATTATTTATGTAACTATATAGTTTAGTACAATATTCAATATTTTGATATTTTATTTATAGATACCCAATTCCAAAAGAATTTAAAATGTATACCATATTGTTGAAACCATGATATTTAAAATTTGGGCTCGATATATACAGTATTATGTCCACCCCTATCGAGAAACTCAATTTCTTCCAGGGTGACATTGTTTGGGTTTCTGTGTCATGAGAAGGAAGTATGAAAACTGGCTTTGAAGTTTGAGCCCCCGAGTATAGACAATGAAAAGCCATGAAAACACAATTTTTTTAGCGTTCTCTGCCTGACAAAGCGACGATGCAAGTTGCCATGAAGATCAATGATTAAGTTTGTGGGATTGGTGTATAAACTATGTGTTGATACATATTAAATAATTCCTTATTATTTTGCTTTCAACTGTTAACCCATTTCTTTATGCAATATTTGGTCCGTGATTTGATATCGGAACCTAAGCCATGGTAAGGGTTGCTGGGATCGCTGATATCTAAATCCATGTCTTAACTACAATTAGTTCTTGTGTAGGGTAATGTAAATCCAGCACCATTAAAATTTATATGATACAAGTGGCAGTCATCTAGCAGCCTATTGAGAAAAAATGGAGGAAAACTAAATGGAGGGGATCTCAGTCCAATTGTTCTCTATATTTTGATGATAGTCACTGCAGGTGTTAAAATTTTGTGAATTTATGTTGAAAGGCTATTTTGGACTTGTCAGGGTTCCCCATTACCAACACTGCTTGATGATGATATGACATCCTTAATTGATTTTGGAGTTGGCAATGGATCAACAATTCTTGTGGAAGAAGAGTTAATGTTATAAGAAATATTAAAACTTGCAGTGAATCTTTGTCACGCAATATACTCTTGGAATTTGAGAATATCTTTTTTGACTCTCGTTCTAAGTTTGTGCTCCAAAAATGTTTTCATGAGCAGACTCTCTCCCTCCTTCCCTTTTCATCTCCCTCAAAGGTAATTGTACTAGATTGCAGGATGTTTGGTTGATTTTCTGGCTAATACATGTAGATGATGCTTTTGTGACACTACAATATAACTGTCAGAATTTGCAACACTGTTTTTAAGAAGGGAAAGGACGTAAAAAAAATGGAAGCGGGGAGGCTCAAGTGAATCAAAATGCAAGCTTACTTTGAAATAAGGTGCACGTCCACCAATAATTCCTGATAATTTCAAATAATAAAAATAATTTTCAATTTTCAATTTAGTGAAGATGAAAAATATGACTCAACTTTATATCTAAAATAAAAATCTCAGGTGCTGATTTATGAAGGATAAAATAAAGTAGAAAGATGTCGAGATTGAGAAATAGCAAGAGGATACTCAAAACAAATTCCTTGGTCATTGGCTAGATATGTGCATGATTAAGGGGCAATGCAAGTGTTGTCTTTAACTTTTTAAAGTATGTTGTCTTGGGTAATGTAGTTGTGCCAGTCTGCCAGAGCAGGCAATTGACATGGCCTGTGGGATGACGTGCAATAAGAAATGGGTGAGTGTCAAGGAATTATCACAGGCTGACAATGATAATTGTCGTTTGACAATCAACAAATGTAAAACAAAATATCAAAAGTTGAAGTGTTACATACCTTTCTGTAAGTGTAGCAAAGGAGTATATTTCGTTACTGATTAAGGAGGGAGTCGTCCTCTATAATTACCCTAGATATTAGGCACACGGGCTCAATATATATTACTTTTTGTCTCAATTTATGTGACAAATTGAATTTAGTGTCAACTAAAGTTTTGATTACATTTTTTTCAAATAATATATGTTGCTCCTTCTGGCCGATTTATGTGGCACACATGGAATTAGGAGATTCAACTAAATTTCTTATATGATTTTTAAATATTTTCATTTGTTAATTTATTGGGATTTATAGTACTTTTAATGTAATTTTTAAATAATATATGCTACTCCTTCTATTCCGATTTATGCAACACAAATGAACTCAGCAGAATCACCAAATTTCTTACATGATTTTTAAATATTTTCATTTGTATTGTGATTTATAGTATCTAGTCAAATTTTAAGGGTCAATTAAATCTTTTATATATTTTTTAAATATTTAAAATTGTTAATTATTTTGATTTATATTACTTTTATTTGGTAGATTGTATTAGAAAAGAATAATGCATGCATTATCTTTGTGTATTGTTAGCATCTTATTTGTTACACCTTTTTAGCTTTATGTAAAACTAATGTGTATTGAGTATTGAGGAGTGTATTTGTCACGATCCAACCCCATAGGCCGAGATTGGGGTCCGACCTGGACCCCCGTATACCTATCTATCAGCTGTGGTCAAGTCAAATTATAGACACGTAATGCATATAAATCAAGTGTAGTCAAGCCAGACTATAAACAACATGATACGTATATAAGACCCCCCATGGGTCATAACATTTCATATATTTATAGCCTCTTTTATTTGTATCATAACATGAAAGGGCACGCAAGCCAAAAAGGTTGTCATAACATAATAACATATACCATACATCATGTAGACCTAGTTGAACCAAACTGTCATACACAACCCACATATACATGTCTGCAGACCTCTAAAATATTAACGACAACAAATGGCGGGACAGGGCCCCCGCCGTACCCCTGAATAGACAAAACAATTTTATACATCAGTGGTCAGTATCAAAAACCCAGGCTCCGATACAATGGAGCCTCTTCCTACTGAGCTGGGCGGAATCCTAAGCTGACGGACTCCCAAAACCTGTATCTGTACCTGCAACATGAAACGCAGCCCCCCGAGAAAAGGGGGTCAGTACGACATATGTACTGAGTATGTAAAAACATAATGTATCACAACTGGAAGCATATCTAAAATAGAGAAGCAAGAGATAAAATGTCAAATCAGAAACCTGTACCTATACTCTGTGAATTACAAAAGCATGCATGTTCAAATTATACCATATAGACGGCCCTACCAGGGATCCGATAAATACATCTGTAAAACCATCATAGGCCCCGTGCCATCACCATCTTATTACAACACATCATCATATATATACATAACTGCCCTGGCCCTCTAGTGAAGGACTCAGTGGATAAATGCAGTGAATTGCACGAATCTGATAACCGGCCCGGGACTCAGTGAAGAAGTGTTATAGTATACACGAATAGAGTAATGAGTAACTATATGTAATTTAAATCATATCGGAGACTCGACAAAATAAGAAAGTTAAGATTTTGCCTGAGGACCCGAGTAGTCGTATAGTCATCTTGAGTGTCCTCTAAATGCCATTATGGGTTGTCTCAATTGTAATCTCTGCGACCCTAGACATGTGTTAACATAGGGACAAATCATTTATAGAATCAAAACACTTGGTGTCATATAGTCTTTTAAGACTTGGAGCCTGTACATTCATTATCCCCTTAATACAGAGAAGTTTTCAGGGAACTAGTTCAACTATTACAAGAGTTCGATATTCAAAAGTAAATAGGACATGTTTAAGAATGGAGTTACCCCAAAGCTCGTATCCTATTTCACTTACAACTAAGACATGCCAGAAAAGAAAGAGAGTAAGCTCTACATAGTCTGTACCTCCCTTCATGTGGTCATCCTGTACATATTTCATATCCGGCCCATTCTGGGGCTCGGTGAACAACTATGGCATCATAGTCTCATTTTCATACCAAGTACATATCAAGAGAAGGGAGAGATAGCTTTCCACACATTACTTTTTTACATGTAGAAGCCTTAACAGACAATACTCAATTCTCACAGAAGTTCCAATACTAAGTAGTGGATAGGGGTTATGAGGCGTACTTGAGGTTCTGGAATGGAATTACCCCCACATTTCACATA
Source organism: Solanum dulcamara (assembly GCF_947179165.1). NCBI lineage: Eukaryota > Viridiplantae > Streptophyta > Magnoliopsida > Solanales > Solanaceae > Solanum > Solanum dulcamara. Next base: position 41,018,924 of record NC_077245.1, read on the forward strand.
CAATTCACTTAGGCTAAGACACGCCAAAAGAAAAGAAAGATAGCTTTACATACTTATGCCAAAAACATGCCAAGAGAAAGCTTCACATACTTATTCCAAAAATATGCCAAGAGAAAGCATCACATACTTATTTCAAAAACATGCCTAGAGAAAGCTTCACATACCTCGTACAGGTTATTCTTCGCCACGTTCGCCTCGTCGTACTTTGAACCTATTAAACACGGAAGTAATACGAATATCAACCACTCTTGACTTTCCAGCACCTTAAGTTACACCCTAGTATTCATGGAACATATTTCCTTGTTCGTCTGCTCGACTAGTTCTTTAATTAGTTAGGGCGTTAACAAAAATTGGACAGCACCTCCCCTATAATGTGCCCTATCCGAATTTTCAATTTCACTCCTAATACCTACAGCCAACCCAAAACAACAACCTGCAGCATATGTTTAAGAAATTCACATCAACAATATACAACATAAACTCCAAACGATTCGCTCAAAACTACGATATCAAAGTATGGTTTCTAATTTCCATTTTGCAAAACCTTTAACCGTACGAAGCGGGGGGTCGTGTGTCTGCAACCAACATCTATCCCACCTCATTTAGGACACTTTTAGGCCCTGCAACACACCACCACATGACCAGCAACAGCCCCCACACGTACAATGTCTTATTTTGACTACAATTTAACTATAACGACTACAATTTAGTTTGTCTCGAACATCAAGCATATTTATGATATTTCCACATTTCCATCCACTTACACAATGTATAATACACTTCATAACAACACCATAAGCTTCAAATTGAAAGGAAAAATCTTACCTTTCCCGAAATTGGCCAAAACTCGCCAAAACTCACTTCGGAAACCTCTTTGATGTGCTGAAATGGAGCGGACTGTTTGTGTCACTTCTCCGCTGCCCCAAATTGAAATTTTATGTTATCAAACACCATTATATAACTGTGTGACAGCCCAAATAATTAATTCACGGAACGAAAGTCGGAGGCTTACCTAGGCAGCCCCAAACCCGTAGCCCCTCTAGCTTATTCTCTCAAGCTTTTCTTTCAACTTTCTTCCAAGTTTCTAAGTGTAAAGATGAAGATATGGTCCTGTAGGTATTGTAAGACACATATATACATCTCCATGTGGTTGAGGAACCCCGTAGATAATTAATTCACGGTGGAAAAATTAGAACTCACCTTGAATTCCTTGGCCTAGGCCGTAGGTGCTCTCTTTTTCTCTCTTAAAATTTTTTCTAAGTTTCCTTGGCTTAATGTTTAAGGATTAGCTGAAAGTGAAGACTAGTCACAACATATACATATATATGGGTGGTCCTAGGAGGTGACACGTGTCAGCCCCTAAGGTGGACACGTGTCCAACCCCTATTGGGCCATCGCATCCATGCACTCAAGGAGAGGCTGCCACGAGGCAGTGGGTCCCACCTCCCCCCAAGCAGGTGGGTCACCTACTTTACCCAAGTAGGTGGGTCACCTTTTTGTTTGAGGTGCTGCCACGTGTAACTCCTTCATTGGCTGCCACGTGTCATCTTTTCCCCTTCCTCGTGGGTTCGTAATCTCATCTTATTTTAAGAGTCTATGTAATCCTTGCTACGCAATCTTGGTATGTCGTCAAATAGCTCAAGTATGTAATACTTCTAAGTTAGTAGCTTCCGTAGGTAAATCGAGTCCTACGACTCATTACTTGGCCTCCAATTCATTTCGGATTCTTATGTCTCTATTTTCAACCTTCTCTACTACGGGGTATCACATTCTCCCCTCTTTAGAGTCGTTTGATAGTGTCTGGACAGTAGGGGTCTCATGTCCACTTTCAAGAAGACTAGGAACACGTTTAAAGGTTCAAAAGTGCGGGGTGTAACATCCTTCCCCCCTTTAGAACATTCATCCCCGAATGTTAAAAAAAACTTCCCTTAGAACTTTATACAGAGTATAGGGAGATTCTTCGCTATTGCCATAACACATACTCCCATCTAAGTACTTAATATACGAGTTTCAGGAGTTGGGGTTACTTGTAGACATCGGGAATACGTGCGAATATTTGTGTTTCATGTTCTCTTCAGCTTCCCAGGTCATCCTCTTTCTAGTTTTTGGTTTGCCACAATACTTTGACGGAAGTCACGTCCTTATTCTCAACCTTCTAATTTGCCGTTCTAAGAATGTTATAGGTTGTTCCTCGCAGGATTCCATTTCGTGTACATCATCTATGGGACACACTCTGGGTGGATCACCAGTACATTGTGAATTATCCGTATCACACGTATTGGGCGTATAGTTTCGTAATCAGGTGGTAAGTTCAACTTACAGGCAACTTTTCCCATCTTACAAGTAACTTGATAAGGTTCGATGTATTTTGGGCTAAGTTTCCTTTTCTTGCCGAATCTTATTACTCCCTTCTTGGGTGACCCTGTCACGAACACTTAACCATTAATTTGAACTCTGACTGTCGATGTTGATTATCTGCATATCACTTTTGCCGACTCTAGGCTGCTAACCAATAGCTTGCCCAATCATGTCGGGGCCTTTTAGTCTTTTCCCCCAATAGGGGGACTTGCACACTCTTCCATACAATGTCTTGTACGGGGCCATCAAGATACTGGAATGGTAGCCATTCTTGTAGGAAACTCAATAAGTGGTGGACGATCGTCCCAGTTACTCTTAAAGCCAACCATATAAGCTCGCAATATATCTTCTAGCGTTTGATAGTATGCTCAATTTGTTCAGCAGCTCGAGGGAAAAATGCAGTACAAAGACCTGTCTGTGCTCCTGATCTCTTCTTGGACTGATCTTCAGACGTTAATTATAATTGAAGTCCCTCCATCTGAGATAATAACTGGGGAAACCTCCTGGAGTCTTACTACCTCCTTGACCTATAACTTCACCTAGTTTCAGCTGCATAGGTGGTCTTGATTAAAAGCAAATGGGCTGATGCATTAGCCTACTCACAATAACCCGTATAGTACCCTACTCTTGCAGAGTATAAAGTATATCCGTAATGACGTTGATAATTTGGGAATCCTTAGCCTCGTATAGTCCTTCTCGACTCCTTTCAAAACTTTAACTGGCACCCTACCTTTTTGGTTTTTTTTTTTCTCTGGCCCCTTAGAGTTGGCTGCCAAGTGGTGTCGAAATTCCCTCGCCCACTGGCCCTTATAGCCATTCCGTGGTTTGCCTACCATTAACTGTTATTATGTTGAAGAACTGTGGCATTCAAGTGCGTCGTCAGTTAGCAATTAGCTAATCTTTCTTGTCTTACTTAAGTCCTTTTTACAATACCCTCAACGTAACTTATAGTACTCCAGGTACATAATCTCATGTCGTTTCTCCGCAACTAGTTCAGATTCTTCCATCTCACGCGATCATACCAGCAGTAATGCTCTAAATTCCACTAGAATTTAGAAGTTAAGCGTGCTTGGGCGAGAGTAATACTGGGATGGGTGACCTTCCTGGGAAGTCTTCATGTCGCGCTTTATTGTAATCCTTGCAATAACGTGCAGGGCACTCAACTTAGCCCAAGATTTACCTTAGCGTCGTCTCGCTAGTCTTCATATTTTGCCTTGCCCTTTCCTTTGTTATCTTGCAACTGGTATAGGGGTAGATCTTTGGTCCAACCGTGGTCATGTTTGACTTTGTCTGTAGCACTAATTCCATTCTTATATTTCGTCTTAACCCATCCCCATATCTCTCGGTAGGGTATCCAAAATATCATAACAATATTGTCATTATTGAGCCCCTATATCTTTTATCCTGTACTTACTCACTCAACCAGATGCTTATACATACCCGTAGGTTGCACAACCATTCTGATGTTACTTGTAGGAGGTAGATGTAGTCTTTCCGTCTCCTAGTTCATTCTACTGTACACATGTTACTCATATTGAAACTTGCTTGTGCCATCTTGTTATACCTCTTTCTTTTCCCTTATTCACTCTTTGCTCTTCTCATCCCCTATCCTAGGAGGTTTCGTGTCCCCTTTTTCCTTGGTTATTTATCTATCGCAACATCATTTGCGACCAACTCTATGGCCAACATCTTGGCTTTTGACCCACGAATGATGTCATTATCCTTTGTAATGTCTCTTGAGTTATTCGATATCCTTTTATTGCTATACCCTTTCCTTTTCATACGCATTCACCTTTTAGCATTACGTCATTCAAGGTCTTGTTGAAAACTTCTGAAAACTATCTTGCATAACATTCTGACTTCTATCCAATTATTGACGACTTCCAGATCTTCCTAACTTGGTTCAACAATGTCATGAACCAACCCCATAGGCCGTGACGGGTGTCGGAACTGGACACCCCTGTCTACCCTGGCCAACTATACATAGTCTGTCCCCTGGTTATACTCAAAATACATCAACAGATAAGAAAACTTATAAGCCGACAAGGCTATTGTAACACATGGGGTCGTCCCGTGATACATATATATGCGAGCCGACAAGGCCACCACAACACCGGGAATGCCCCGGATTATAAGTCATATCAATACAACCGTACATATCCGTACATATAGCTCATATACTACTCAGGCACAACTCATATACATCCCATGCACTACTCATATACAGCTCATATACAACTTAGATACAGTCCATATACAATGTATATACAATTTATATACATATACGCTCTACACACATACAACCCACATCTGTATCCACAGACCTCTAAGAGTCAAAAGAATAGTAACATAAGGCGGGACAGGGCCCCCGCCGTACCCATGAACAAAACTTATATACATGCATCAAGTTTTAGTACCCAAAATTAGGCTCCACCACAATGGTTCTTGGACCGCTGAGTGGGACTCCTACGCTGGCGGATCCCCAACCTGTGTACCTGCACCTGCTGGCATGAAACGCAGCCCCCCGAGGAAAGGGGGGTTAGTACGACATATGTACTGAGTATGAAAAACGTAACATAATATGACTGGAGGTATATCCGAAATAGAGAAGTAGGGGAACAAATTATCAAACCAGAAACCTGTACCTGTACTCTGTGAATCACAAAAGCATGCATGCTCAAATTATACAATATAGCCGTCCTTTTCAAGAATCCGGCGAATCACATCTGTAGGACCATCATAGGCCCGGTGTTATCACCACCTTATTGCAACACATCGTCATCATACATATATACATACGTACCCGACCCTCTAGTGAGGGCTCGGTGAACAATGCAGTGAGTTGTACACGATAACGGACCCGGCCAAGGACTCGGTGAAAGAAATGTTACAATATACACGCGTAGAGTAGTGAGTAACTATATGCAATTCAAATCATTATCAAAGACTCGACAGAATAAGAAAGTTGAGCTTTTGTTTGAGGACCTGAGTAACGAAGTAGTCATCTCGAGCATCCTCTAAATGCCATTATGGGCTATCTCAAAAGTAATCTTGGGGACCCTAGACATGTATTAACGTAGGGCCAAATCATTTATGGAATCAAACACATAGTCTCGTGTAGTCTTTATGACTCGGAGCTTGTACATTTGGTACCTCTTTAACGTATAGAAGTTTCCAGGAAAATAGTTCAACTACTATCAGAGTTCGGTATTCAAAAGTAAACAGGAGATGCTAAGGATGGAGTTACCTTGGAGCTCAGATCATATTCAACTTACAACTAAGACAAGGACATGCCCAAAAGAAGAAAGAGAATACGCTCTATATAGTGTGTACTTTCCCTTAGGTGATCTACATATACATATTTCGTACCCGGCCCATCATGGGGCTCGGTGAACCACTATGGCGTCGTAATCTCATTTTCGTATCAAATACATCTCAATGGAAAGAAGAGATAGCTTCTCACACACTACATTCTAACACATAGAAGCCCTACTAGGCAATACTTAATCTTTACAGGAACTCTAATACTGAACAGTGGATAGGGGTTATGAGGCGTACTTGGAATTATGGGAATGGAATTATCGCCGCACTTCATATACAATTCACTTAAGGATAAACATTGTCAAAAGGAAAGAAAGATAGCTGTACGCACTTATACAAAAAACATGCCAAAAGAAAGTTCCACATACCTCTTATGGATTCCCTTTAATCGTGTTCATGTCGTTGTCCTCGAAACCTATTTAACATGGAAGTAACGCAAGTATTAACAACCTTAAACTTCTCATCAACTCATACTACTCACGAGTATTCATAGCATTCATCCCCTCGCTCGCCCTCTCGACTAGTTCCTTAACTAGTTAAGGTGTTAACGGAAATCGGACAACACCTCTCCTATAATGTGTCCTATACGAATTCCCAACCATGTCCTTAACACCTGCAGCCAACCAAAAATACAACCAGCAGCTCATATATATATAACATGGTAACATTACACAATATAAACTCCAAACGACTCGCCCGAAGTTACGATACCAAAAGAGGGTTTCTAGTTTCTATTTTGCGAAACCTTTAACCGTATGAAGCGGGGGGTCGTGTGGCTGTAAACAGCAGCTCCCCCACCTATTTAGAGCACTTTTAGACCCTACAACACGCCACAACACAACCAGCAGCAGCCCCCACGCGCACAACACCTTATTTCGGCAATAATTTAACTATAACGATTCCGATTTAGTTTATTTCGAATGTCGAACTTTTCCCAACTTTTTCCCAACTTCCAGCAGTCCAAAAGGTGTGTAATACACCCCATAAAAACATCATAAACTTCAAGTTAGAGGGGAAGACCTTACCTTTCCCGAAATTGGCTAGAACTTGCCGAAATCGCGCCTCAGAACTCTTTTTTAGCGCGCTGAATCGTCGTGGCAGCTTGCTGTCCGTTTTTTTGCTGCACCAAACTCTAGTTTTATACTACTAATACTTTTATATCATCGTGGTATATGCTAAATAATTAATTTATGGAATAAAATCGGGACTTACCTTATTTTTCTCCCAAGCCATCGCAATTTTCTCTCTAGGTTAGGGTTTGTTCATCTATTTTTGGTTGCTGCAAATTTGATGAATAAAATCTGAAGTTTATGATACATATACCTACATATATGTGGTCTTAGGGTGTGACACGTGTCAGCCCCAAGAGGTGACACGTGTCCAGCCCCTATTGGGCCACCGCATCTACATGCTGAAGGAGGGGCTGCCACGTGGCAGTGGGGCCCACCTCCCCCAACCAGGTGGGTCACCTACTTGGCCCCAAGTAGGTGGGTCACCTGCTTGCTTAGGTGCTGCCACATGTCACCCTCCTATTGGCCGCCCCGTGTAATTTTTTTTCCTCCTCGTGGGTTCGTAATCTCATCTTATTTTAAGAGCCTATGTCATCCGTGCTATGCAAGCTTGGTATATACTGAAATAGCTTAAGTATATAAAACTTCTAAGTTTGGGGCATACGTAAGCAAATCGAGTCCTACGACTCATCACTTGGCCTCCAACTCCCTCCGACTTCTCTTGACCCTATTTCCAACCTCCCTTAACATGGGGTGTCACATTCTCCCTTCTTAGAGTTGTTCAATAGGGTCGTAACTTAAGTGGCTCACGTACTAGCTTCTAAGTAACTTAAGGAACCTTCCGAGTTCAAAGATGTGGGGTGTAACAAACAAAGGATCTTATTGAAGTTTAAGCATCCATCTCAAATATGTTGCCATATCAATTGCCTCCATCTTACCCTTTGCAGTTTTCTCACTTGCTTCCCTCCTTTAGAGGGTACTTATACCTTTATCCGCTTATACCTTGCTCTATGTCTCTATGCCCAGTTTCAAATTCGTCCAGTCTCCTTCCCCAGTCTACTTGGTACTGTATCATATCCCCGTCTTTCTGCATTTTTTTTGCCAACCTGATTATCCATGTACAGAACCTTGGCTAACTCACGAGGCGATAGAAGCCTTCCCACACATAGTGCGACACCTCATCTATTAATCTGTACTTGAGTAATAGGACCCATGGAATAACCCGTCCGAGGCCACATTCTACTTATCTTTATAAAAAGTTAATATACACTTATAGCTGTTCCAAATTTTCTTTTAACTAGGCAACATTTGTATTCCAACATTCATTGTCCAAGATTCTCTTGGAGTAGTGGATTTCCCAACCTATATCCTTTGTTTCTTGGGATAAATGGAAGCTGCACCATTTATTCCTTAAGTTTGTCGTCTTTGTCTCTTAAGAGTTCCGTTATTTTTGAGGCGTCATTGTGTACACGCATTACTCCTTTATACCTTATAGCCCTTACCCTTACTTTGTACCCAACACAGGCTTTTAACTTAGTAGACGTATACCAAGTACGCCTTACTAGTGGTCCTACTTTATCCCTGTATAATTGTATCACACCGTTCAATTCATACTTACATATCCCCCTTTTAGTTCGTACTCATATTCAGTTCCTAACATCTCTTTGAGGTGCTTCTGTTCGAAGCTCTATCCCCAAGTAGTCAGTGGAGGACTATAAACTGTTGTCGTAAACCATTTTCCAACCATTGTTAGAAGAAACTAGAATCTCTTAAACATCACAGTACTTCTTTTAATACTTGACCTACCTGGTCTCCTTCTGAGTTTATCCTCGAGTTATGAACAACTTATCTAATTTACAATTAGGAGTTGGGGGCTTGGTACTTTCAAAATGATTGAAGCTCAATTACTGGACATCTTACCCTTCAACCTGAGCTTCTCTTTTTTTTCTACAGCACAATTACGGCTGGAGATACTGTGGTCTGAACTGTATTGCTCAGATAGACTTTTGTTTCTCCGAAATAAACTTCCCCAAGTAAAAAGGGTATCCCTTATTGACGACATGAAGAGTACCTCTTACAACTTTTGTTAAACATAATAGGGGTACTTGGTATTAATTTCTAAGACATCTTAAGAATCTAGGTTTCATTCCCTTTTCTTGTTCTAGAAAAATTTCGGCAGAGTTTCCTCTATATTCCTTATTATTCCACAACCTGCACGCAGAAAATACCAACAATGCCTCACAGGGCCAACATATATACATATTCATATCACATCACAGCCACACAGGGCTTTCAATATGCTCTCATATCGCCGCCACACAGGGCTTTCAATATTAACAATAATATGAAAGTAATGGACTTACCTCGTATGTCCAACTTTACCTGCATCTGTTGCACTTCCCTGTTTTCCTTTCAGGTTTTGCCTTTGAATCACAATCATATGTAAATACCTTACCCAACAGATATCTTTCGTACCTTTACTTACCCGCGTGCTTCGTAACTTTCCCATGTCGTCAAGTACTTCCTTCCATCGATGTCGTCCTTCTGTTAAGATCCAAGGTTCGTATAAGAAGGTTTCCTATGACTCGGATCTATAGCACGATCTCAGTTATGAAAGAGAGGTAACATCCTAAATGTCCTGTAGCTTCCTGTTTATGGATGTGGCGCACAACACATCGATAATCAAGACTCTACTAGACACGGTCTGTAGACAATCCAAGAACGAACTGCTCTGATACCACTTCTATCACGACCCATCCCCGTAGGCCGTGACTAGGGTCCGACTTGGACTCCTGTATACCTATCTATCAGCTGTGGTCAAGTCAGATTATAGATACGTAATGCATATAAATCAAGTGTAGTCAAACCGGACTACAAACAACATGATAGGTACATAAGAACCCCCATAGGTCATAACATTTCATATATCTATAGCCTCTTTCATTTGTATCATAACATGAAAGGGCACACAAGCCAACAAGGCTGCCATAACATAATAACATATACCATACATCATGTAGAACCAGATGAACCAAATTGACATACACAACCCACATATATATATCTGCAGACCTCTAAAATATTAACGACAATATATGACGGGATAGGGCCCCCATCGTACCACTGAATAGACAAAACAATTTTATACATCGGTGGTCAGTATTAAAAACCTAGTCTTTGATATAATGGAGCCTCTTCCAGTTGAGATGAGCGGAATCCTAAGCTGACGGACTCCCAAAACCTGTATCTGTACCTGCAGCATGAAACGCAGCCCCTCGAGAAAAAAGGGGTCAGTACGACATATGTACTGAGTATGTAGAAACATAATGTATCACAACTGGAAGCATATCTGAAATAGAGAAGCAGGGGATAAAATGTTAAATCAGAAACCCGTACCTGTACTCTGTGAATTACAAAAGCATGCATGTTCAAATTATACCATATAGACGGCCCTACCAGGGATCCGATAAATACATCTGTAAAACCATCATAGGCCCTGTGCCATCACTATCTTATTACAACATATCATCATATATATACATAACTGCCCTGGCCCTCTAGTGAAGGACTCATAGTCTCATTTTCATACCAAGTACATATCAAGAGAAGGGAGAGATAGCTTTCCACACACTACTTCTTGACACATAGAAGCCTTAACAGGCAATACTTAATTCTTACAGAAGTTCCAATACTAAGCAGTGGATAGGGGTTATGAGGCGTACTTGAGGTTCTAGGAATGGAATTACCCCCATATTTCACATACAATTCACTTACGGCTAAGACACGGCAAAAGGAAAGAAAGATAGCTTTACATACTTATGCCAAAAACATGCCAAGAGAAAGCTTCACATACTTATTCCAAAAATATGCCAAGAGAAAGCTTCACATGCTTATTCCAAAAATATGTCAAGAGAAAGCTTCACATACTTCATATAGGTTACTCTTCGCCACGTTCGCCTCGTCGTCCTTTGAACCTATTAAACACAGAAGTAATACAAATATCAACCACTCTTGACTTTCCAACACCTTAAGTTACACCCTAGTAGTCATGGAACATATTTCCTTGTTCATCTCCTCGACTAGTTCTTTAATTAGTTAGGGCGTTAACGAAAATTGGGCAGCACCTCCCCTATAATGTGCCCTATACAAATTTCCAATTTCACTCCTAATACCTACATCCAACCCACAACAACAACCTGCAGCATATGTTTAATAAATTCACATCAACAATATACAACATAAACTCCAAACGATTCGCTCGAAACTACGATACCAAACTAAGGTTTCTAGTTTCCGTTTTGCAAAACCTTTAACCGTACGAAGCGAGGGGTCGTGTGGATGCAACCATTATCTCTACCACCTCCTTTAGGACACTTTTAGGCCCTACAACACACCACCACACGACCAGCAACAGCCCCCACACGTACAACGCCTCATTTTGATTACAATTTAGTTTGTCTCGAACGTCAAGCATATTTATGATATTTCCACATTTCCAGCCACTTACACAACATATAATATACGTCATAACAACACCATAAGCTTCAAATTGAAAGGAAAGATCTTACCTTTCCCGAAATTGGCCAAAACTCGCCAAAACTCACTTCGGAAACCTCTTTGATGTGCTGAAATGGAGCAGACTGTTTGTACCACTTCTCCGCTGCCCCAAATTGGAATTTTTGTTATCAAACACCATTATATAACTGCTTGACAGTCCAAATAATTAATTCACGGAATAAAAGTCGGAGGCTTACCTAGGCAACCCCAAACCCGTAGCCCCTCTAGCTTGTTCTCTCAAGCTTTTCTTTCAACTTTCTTCCAAGTTTCTAAGTGTAAAGATGACTATATGGTTCTATAGGCATTTTAACACACATATATACATATCCATGTGGTCGAGGAACCCCGTAGATAATTAATTCACAGAGGAAAAATTGGAACTCACCTTGAATTCCTTGGCCTAGGCCGTAGGTGCTCTCTTTTTCTCTCTTAAACTTTTTTCTAAGTTTCCTTGGCTTAATGTTTAAGGATCAACTGAAAGTGAAGATTAGTCACAACATATACATATATATAGGTGGTCCTAGGAGGTGACATGTGTCAGCCCCTAAGGGGGACACATGTCCAGCCCCTATTGGGCCACCGCATCCATGCACTCAAGGAGAGGCTGCCACATGGCAGTGGGGCCCACCTCCCCTAGCAGGTGGGTCACCTATTTTACCCCAAGCAAGTGCGTCACCTACTTTACCCCAAGAAAGTGCGTCACCTGCTTGCTTGAGGTGCTGCCACATGTCACTCTTTCATTGGCTGCCATGTGTCATCTTTTCCCTTTCCTCGTAGATTCGTAATCTTATCTTATTTTAAGAGTCTATGTAATCCATGCTACGCAAGTTTGGTATGTCCTCAAATAACTCAAGTTTGTAAGACTTCTAAGTTAGTAGCTTTCGTAGGTAAATCGAGTCCTACGACTCATTACTTGGCCTCCAATTCCTTCCGGATTCTTATGTCTCTTTTTCCAACCTTCTCTACTATGGGGTATCACATTCTCCCCTCCTTAGAGTCGTTTGATAGTGTCTGGACAGTAGGGGTCTCATGGCCACTTTCAAGAAGACTAGAAACACGTTTCAAGGTTCAAAAATGCAGGGTGTAACAGTATTGCTAATATCATAAATTTCTATTTATTAGTATACACAGGATTTCATACATTGACTAATGACATAACTATTCCTTAAATCCTTCTCAAGATATTTCTCATTTTTCAAAATTAAAGAGTGTGGAAGGTATTTTTATAAATAATTTTTTTATAGAAGTTATGTCATGCATTTTATTTTTAATATACTAAATTAAACATTGCATAAGAAATAACTTTTACATAATTATATAAATATTACTAATATGTACAATATTAATATATTTTATTCAATATTATTTTTATACACACTATGAAGTAAAGTTAACTCGTGTGTCAAAATAAAAAGAGTGTACGAGCATAGGCACCTGGCTACAAACAGATTAAAGAAAAAGCTACTATGTATTTACTAACATGACTTTATCAACTGTCATACTTGTTGAAACATAAAATGCATTAAAAGTTTACCAAATTCACAGAAATATCAAAGGCATAAAAAATAATTAAGTTATAAAATAAATGGTGTATATGTCTTCTAAAAGCAACCAGTATTGGATACTTTTGAACATTCAAAAAGTTCTCAAGGTTTACTTAATTTATACAAAGACCAAAGGTATATGAAGTAATAAAGCAAAAATTGAAGGGCATATAAATCTTTAAAGAAATGGCTTCATCAATTATCTATCTGAAGAGATTCAAGCAGAATTAAATAGAATCAATTGGTATGTTGTTCCAATTGAAGAATAATACACACGCTACTCAATCAAAGTACAATCTATTTGAGTAAACAAATTTGTAAATCCCATAATTACACCTTGGCTAAGAAGCAGGCATATCATCCCTCACCTGCTTCGTAGACTTATACTATATAGAATGTTGTAAGTTATCCCTAACCAATTATATCACATATAATTCCTAAGCTATATTGCCATGCCTCTAGTCTACATCCTAGGTGTGGTCGTTACTCTAATATTTTTGTTCGTCCCAAGCGAACCATTGGCCTAGTTGACTATTAAGTGGAAGACTAAACATACATACGGAAGCTTAAATAGATGAGTAGTTAAATCATTTAAAGAATACCTTATGCAACTGTTTGAAAATACTCAATGATATAGGTGATAAAATGTTTAAAACATCTCAAAGCTGAAAACTGATCTAACTCCCTATACTGTCTATAAAATCTACTGTCTGAGGATAGGTTATGGGACAAGACCAACGGCTAAAATATACTAATGAATAATAATACTGAAAAGAATAATTAAAAGGAGCTCTTCTTAAGCAGGGAGGTCTCACCAAAGGTCGATGAAGATGTGATCTCAATGGAACACTTATTGATGATCCTGAGCACCTGTATTTGCATCATAAATTGATGCAGCATCGAATGACATCAGTACATGAAATGTACGGTATATAATAAGGTTGAATGAAATAACTGAGCTAAACTAAACACATGCTAAAAAGGAATACTGAAATAGCTTGACTAAAAGTAAAGCATGCAAGTGTAATGAAAACATGTACAGTTGTAGGTAATGCAATGTATAAGTTCTAAAATAGTAACTTTACTTTTCTTGGGGAGTTTTAATCGACAACCATCACTATGAGCTTCTTGATGATGCAATGTCTAGCCCACGCTGCTAGAGCCATCCAGTACTTTGTCAGAGTAAAAGACAACAAAACTAAACTTATGAATCCATCTGAAAGCCCTTATCAAGGGCTGAGTGTCATGACTCAAGCTGGACTCTAGACGTGACACATCAATTTGAAGCCCGAGAGATAGTAACCAAGCCTCTTATCATAGCATAATTATGATAATAAAAAAAGTCAATGTGGAAGACAAGCCTCATCATAGAAATCTTGATAAAGGAGAATCACAAACATAACATATGAAATGAACAAAATCATACTAGTCTAGTCTGATAAGCCTCTACTAATATAGATGGGGGCATAGGACAAATCCCAACTTACCCACAAAATATGAAATAACATGAGTTTGAAATAAAAGATGACATAAGCGGTTGCATCCTCGAAATATGAGGACCCACCAAAACACTGTAGTTTCAATAGCAATCCGTACTAGCCACGAGAATGGGCAAGAACATCCTGACCTATATTATAAAATAATATATGCAATAGAGTATGCGTTACTACATGAAATGTACTAAGATGGAGAATATGCGATGCATGACGTAAATTATAATAATGCAATGACCAAGCTAAATATAGTTAAAACATTTAAATGCATCATTTGAATCATAAAACATGGTCAATGCAAACTCGTAAGAAAATCATGATCAAACATAGCATAGAGGAGTCATAAACTATAGAAGAGTCATAAAACTTTGTGATAGATACCATTAACCGACATAAATCATAAGAGCTATATCATAGAGTCTAGTTTCTTCCCCACACCGAAAAGAGATTGTCTCACTTGCCAAGGTAAGGACCATTTACATGAGCTATATGTGGATCCACTAGCTTAATATTAGACTTATCCATTTAGAACATCCTATGGTGGCACGTAGTTATGGGATCTAGGTGATTTCTCCTAGTTCACTCGATGCTAAGTAAACTCTCAACAACAATATCAATCAAAATCATAGAATAGTCATGGAAAATGATAATAAGATTATAAGACCAAATTCATCATAGATACTTTGAAAATCATAAGAATAGCTCCTTAAATCATATCATGAACCTCGGCCCAATCAAGCCATAAGTGATACTTAATTAAAAGCATCTAGATCATGATAAGTTTTTCATATAAAATCACACTTAACTTTAAGTGGCTAAATCATGAAAAACCTTCATGATGAGATTACTTTCCTTCCGAATTAAACCTTAGTTTCATAAGATTATATTAATACTTTATCTAAAAGCATTCTTGAAATCAAAAATCATAAATTCATGATGCATGTGAAATCTCGAATCATGTTTAGTCATAAAATAGACATAATTCATAAGTTCATGTAAAACATCTTGAAATTATATAATTAACATCAATTCATTCATAATAAGATCATTGAAGATGAGTAAAAGCATAATTGAATGAACCCAATGCTAAATCATCAAAACCCTAGAACAATTGGATTGAAATTTATAGGGAAAATGAGAGAAATCTTTGGGACTCCATGGATGAAAATGATCCACGGATGAAATTTCCACATATCTTACTGAATTCTAGCTGGGAACTTAAAGAGGAGAATTGAATCTTGAAACCCTATCTTAGGAGAAAACCCTTTAGAGAGAAAACCTTGATGCCTTAGATGATTCTGAGAGAATTAGAGGGAATGAGGACTAGTTATATGTTACACCCCCACACTTTTAAACTCGGAATATCTCATAAGTTCCTTAGACATTATCATGTGAGCCGGATACTCTAAGACACTATCAAACGACTCTAAAGAAGGGAGAATGTGATACCCCATAGTAGAGAAGGTTGGAAATAGAGTCATAAGAATTCAGAAGGAATTGGAGGCTAAGTAATGAATCGTTGGACTCGATTTACCTACGTAAGCTACTAACTTGGAAGTCCTACATACTTAAGCTATTGGATTACGTACCAAGCTTGCGTAGCATGGATTACATAGTCTCTTAAGACAAGACGAGATTATGAACCCACGGAGGAGAGGAGAAGATGACACGTGGTAGTAAAAGGAGGTGCCATGTGGCAGCCTAGGAAAATTCCACGTGGCAGCAGGTGACCCACCTGATTGGGGTCAAGTAGGTGACCCACCTACTTGGGGGTGGGCCCCACCAAGGCACGTGGCATCCTTGGAGGCTAGGTGTGGATCCGTGGCCCAATAAGGTTTGACACGTGTCACCCTTAGGGGCTGACACGTGTCACTTCCTAAGGAACCATATATATGTATGTTAATGACTCTTAAGTCATTATGTATCCAAAAATCAGCCAAAACATAGAGAGAAAATGTGAGAGAAAGAGAGTACCTACGGCAGCTATGGTTTGGAAGAATTAAGGGTGAGTTCTTCACTTTTCCTCCGTAAATTAATTATCAATGGTGTTCCCTAAGCATGTGGATATGTATATATGTATTTTACGAGGTTTACGGAACCAAAAATTCATCTTTACAATTGGAAACCTGGAAGAAAGGAAAAGAGAAAAATGTAGAGGGGCAAGGGAGGGAGCTATGGGTTTGCTCCAAGAAAGAAGTAAGGCCTGATTTCGTTTTGTGAATTAATTATTCAGGGTATACCACGTCTACATAATAGTGTTTAATGGCATAAAATTCCAATTTGGGGCAGCGGAGAAGTAACACGAACAGCCCGCTCAATTTCAGCGCATTTGAAGAAGTTTCGAGTTGCGATTTGAATATTTTGGACAAATTCGGGTAAGGTAAGGTTTGTCCTTTTTTTTTTATGGGAACAGACCCTACACGAGGCTCCCACCTCTCGTGCACAGTCAGGGGTTGAGCAGCACCCCCAAGACTTATCATAAATAAAATTAAAGAAAAATACACGAAGGGGGACATAAACCTTACCTCCAAACTTAGGATGGTTCATGAGTCAGCCGACCTACTCAGGTCGGCCTACTCAACCCCATTACTAGATGGAAAGCGATAAACCTATGGGATGACTCCTCCCGATACAAGTCGACTAAGAAAGCATAAATGAGGGAGACTCTCCCCTTCCATGAGAAAACAAGAAAGTAACCTACACTAGTCCTATTCAACTACGCTACATATCATACATAGCTAAATTGAAGAAGAACAAGTATATGAACCTTCTATCTCGCATGGGGTGAGGAGGTTCTGTTCATCTTTGCCCTTTTTAGTCTTGTCATACCAAGTAAGTCCAAATGGAAGGGTGCATCCACATCAAGATCATGTATATATTAGTTAGGGAGGATTATAGGAGAGGAAATATATTGAGCTGTAGCAACCAGCAGCCTTGGAGTTGTTGTTGATAAAATATTGGCACTGACTTTTTGCATGCTGCATTTTGAAGGTGTTGCAGCTCTGATGTGTGCACCTGCTTGGAAGCTCCTCTGATGTTGCCTTGCATATTGGAGTGTTCCAGCCAGTAGTGTAGCCTGCACTCAAACAAGTAACCCACCAAGGATTCCAAGTAGCTTGGCTGCCATAGGACTGCTGCAAACAATGAAGCATAGTAGCTGGCATGTATGGATTGTTGGAGAGTGTTGGGGAGGCCTTAGCATGCCAGTCTTTAGTCTCCCTTCGTTTGAAGCTCTGTAAACCTACACCTACAAGAGGCCAAAGAAACAGACAAATGTAGGATATGTAAAGGCTGCTGTAAATCTATAACCCATTCCTTATGGCCTCTTTTGCTGAAGTGGTAGGCTGCTTGTTGTTGCATGTTATACTCCAAAATAGATCCTTCATTGTGATGAGGATCAGCTCCTTGGGATACCTGCACAGACAAACAAACCCAGAGCAACACACAAACAAACAATTCTGCAAGCTGCTGTAACTAGTATTATTGACTTGTAGTTGCTCCTTGTGTGCTGCATATAGGTGGGGAAGATGATGGATGATGTTGGCAGCTGATGAATTGAGAAGCAATGTTTTCTCAAATTTGGATCTGTAGCTGGGGTGCAAGAGTGTTGCTGCAGGTGTTGAAGTATGGAAATTGGTATGGATGGATTGTTGATGTGTTGATGAGTTCCCAGCATACCAGGCTGTTGTCTCCCTTTGTTTGAGACTCTGAGAACCTGCATAAGCAGTTAGTAAAGAAACAAACAAATGTGGGGGATGGATAGGCTGGTGTAGGTCTGTGTGCAGTTCCTTGTTGCTTCCATAGTAGTAGTGGTTAAGATGCTTGTTGGTGCAAGTTTCACAGAAAAGGAGACCCTTCCTGGTGAACAGGTTCAGCTCCTTAGAATACCTGCACAGATAATCAAAAACAAATAACACACTACCAAACAAATCTGCAAGCTGCTGTAACTTGTACTATTAAATTGTAGTTGTTCCTTGTGTGCTGCAGGTTGGAATTCTTATTCTTGGCTTGTCTTCTTTGAAGATGTTGCTACTTGTTGGTGCAGCTGCTTAGTGGTTGTGTCTCTCCACAGTTGAATCCTGCACAAATAAAGAAACCAGAAGCAAGCAAATGACCACCCAACCATGGCTCCTGCAGTACCCTGTCCATGGTTGCTGCACTTGGTTTGGTTGTTGATGACCCTATTATTGTTTGCATAGTTGTTGTAGTTAGGATGTTTGATGTTGTATAGTACACCTATTGTTGCTGCACAAATACTCCCACTCACACACCAACACTTATGTTTGATCTCCAAAGTTGTTGCTCTGCAGCTGCACCCTGGCCATGATGAGTACTTTGTTGGATTGTTCAGCTGAGGTATGTTTTTCCTGTTGGCTTTCCACAGATGCTGTATATGTCTTTGTTGCTGACTGACACCTTCACAACTAAGGCAACAAGAAAAAACAAAGCAAACATCCAAAAAAGGCTCCTGAGTTTCTGAAGTTTCTGCAATTCTGAGAGTTAAGCCGGCTAACTTTTTCAAGGTCGCTCGACTAAAGTCTCCAATTATATGTTTGAGCTGAAACTTATTAGGGTTTGCAATTACTATATTTGCTGTAGTCCTGCAATATTTGGAGGCCTTTTCCACAAGCTGGAAGCTCCAAATTGCAAATTGCTCCCTCATTATGCTTAAGTCGTCTAACTTTTTCAAGGTCGCTCGACTAACGTCTCCAATTATCCGTTTGAGCTGAAACTTCTTGGGCTTTGCAATTACTATATTTTCTGTAGTCCTGCAACATTTGGAGGCCTGGAAACTCCAAATTGCAAATTGCTCCCTCATTAGGCTTAAGTCGGCTAACTTTTACAAGGTCGCTCGACTAACGTCTCCAATTATCCATTTGAGCTGAAACTTCTTGGTCTTTGCATATACTGTATTTGTTGTAATACTGCACAAGCTGGAGTCATTTTGATTTTGCATGGTGTATTTGTTGAGGATTGTTGATTGCTTCTGGGCTCTGCTGTTGCTGTTGAGTTGCTGCTGCTGTTGCTCAGTTGCTGTCACTGTTGCTGCTGTAGTATGGCCTATGTTGTTGAGGTATTGGTGCAAGAACTCCAAACTCAGCTGCTGCAAGTCCAACCCAAGGCTCAAAGTAGCATGATACCTGAAGTGAATTGCAATTGTTGGCTGATATGTTTCTGATTTGCAGGTACCTGCACAATCACAAAGGAAAAGAAAATGGAAGATATATATTCTAATCCTTACCTCAAGGGGTAAGTTGATTATTCTAGGAAGACAATAAACAAGGGAGACTCTCCCCTTTACAAAATTCCTATCTATGAATTTATACATAGGGAATTCTGTACTACAATTAATGATATACAAATCAAGGAGGTTGTTTGATCCTCTTCAGTTTTGTCCTCCTAAAGTTTGCCATCCCCATTTTGTCCAAGATGTAGTATCCTTTTGTTTCCTTAGGAAGCTGTTGAGCACTGTAGAATTGAACCATGCTGTCTACACTGTGGCTATGCTTGGAAAGTGTATCTGCAACAAAGTTAGCTTCCCTATAGGTGTGCTTACATTGAAAGAAATCCAGCATTATGATCAGCTCCTGCAGGTTTGTGATGTAGTTCCTGATGGTCCAGAGAGATGTGATCTCTTGTTTTAGCCATTTCACAAGTAATTCAGAGTCAACCTCCAGTAGAACCCTGCTGTAGCCATGTTGAATACACCAGATAATGCCTATGACTACAACTTGTACCTCAGTTTGGTTTTTAGAACCAATTCCAAGTGGTGCAGCAAATGCATAAAGGATGTTTCCTTTATGATCTCTTAGGATGCCCCCAGCTCCAATTCTTCCAGGATTATCCAAGGCACTTCCATCAGTATTCAATTTAACCACATGGTAAGCTGGTTTGTGCCAACTAACTTGGATGATTTTCAGCTCATGGTTGCAGCTTTCCACCATAGCTATTAGCTTCTTCCAGTCACTTGGCTAATTAATGTAAGGGAAAGCTGTGAAGATCAGCATGTATAGTTAGGTTTGTCCTTTCAAATTAAACTTTATGGTGTTATTATGGAGTGTATTATACACCTTGTGTGTGGCTGGAAATGTGAAAATGGTATAGGAATGCTTGGCGTCGGAGAGAACCCAAATTGTAGTTATTATAGTTGAATTGTCGTCGAAGTAAAGTCTTGTTCTTGTGAGTTGTTGCTGCAGGGGTGTGGGGTGTTGTTGCAGGGCCTAAATATGTTCTAAAGAGGGTTAATGTGCTTTTGGTGGCAACCACATGACCCCTCGTTTAGTATAATTAAAGGTGTTACAAAATAAAGGCTAGACACCCTATTTTGGATATCATATTTTTGAGCAAGCCGTTTAGAATTTATATTGTGTATTGTTGGTGTGAATTGCTTAAACATATGCCACAGGTTGTTGTTGTTGGTTGGCTGTAGTGTTTAGGGATCTAATTGGAAATTTGGATAGGGCACATTATAGGGGAGGTGCTGCCCAATTTTCATTAACGCCTTAACTAATTAAAGAACTAGTTAAGGGGAGGAACAAGAAAATAGGTTCCATGAATGCTAAGGTGCAACTTAAGATGCTGGAAAGTAAAAAGTGGTTGATATTCGTATTACTTCCATGTTGAATAGGTTGAAAGGGCAACGAAACGATCAGGATAAAGGAGTAACTCAGACAATGTATGTAAAGCTTTCTCTTGGCATATTTTGGTATAAGTATGTACAACTATCTTTCTTTCCTTCTGGCAAGTCTTAGACTTACGTGAATTGTATGTGGAATGTGGGGATAATTCCATTCCCATAAATCCGGGTACGCCTCATTATCCCTAACTACAATTAGGTGTTGACACCCCTATAAGAATTGAGCATTGCCTGTTAAGGCTTCTACGTGCTAAAGAGTAGTGTGTGGGAAACTATCTTTCCTTTCTCTAGATATGTACTTGGTATGAAAATGAGATTATCATGACATAGTTGTTCACAGAGCCCCAGGATGAGTCGGGTACGAGATATGTATATAATGACCACTTGAAGAAAAGTACATACTATGTAGAGTTTACTCTCTTTCATTTCTGGCATGTCTTAGTTGTAAGTTAAATATGATGTGAGCTACAGAGTAACTCCATTCTTAACATCGCCTATTTACTTTTGAATGTCGAACTCTGATAGTAATTGAGCTATTTCCTTGGAAACTTCTGTATGGTAATGAGGTACCAAATGTACAGGCTCCAAGTCTTAAGAACTATACGAGATTAAGTGTTTTTGATTCCATAAATGATTTGGCCCTATGTTAATACACATCTAGGTTCCCCGAGATTACTTTTGAGGCAGCCCATAATGGCAGTTAGAGGACACTTGAGATGACTACACCGTACTCGGGTCCTCAAACAAAAGCTTAACTTTCTTATTTTGTCGAGACTCTGATAATGATTTAAATTGCATATAGTTACTCACTACTCTACTCGTTTATACTGTAACCCTTCTTTCACCGAGTCCCGGGTCGGGTATGTTATCGTGCACAATTCACTGCATTATCCACTAAGCCCCTCACTAGAGGGCCGGGTACGTATATATATATATGGTTATGTGGAGTGATAAGGAGATGATTGCACCGAGCCCAATGATGGTCCTACATATATGATTCACCGAGTCCCCGAAGGGGCCGGCTATACGATATGATATGTGCATGCATGCTTTTGTAATTCATAGAATACAAGTTCAGGCTTCTAATTTGATAATTTGTTCCCCTACTTCTTTATTTCGGATATACTTCCAGTTGTGTTATGTAACGTTTTACATACTAAGTACATATGTCGTACTGACACCCTTTTCTTGGGGGGCTGTGTTCATGCCCGCAGGTACAGATACAGGTTTTAGGAGTCCGTCAGCTTAGGATTCCATGCAGCACAGCTGGAAGAGGATCCATTGTATCGGGGCCTAGTTTTTGATACTGTCCACTGATGTATAAAATTGTTTTGTCCATTCGGGGGTACGACGGGGGTCCTGTCCCGCCATATGTTGTCGTTAATATTTTTAGAGGTCTGCAGACATGTGTGTGTGGGTTGTGTATATCAGTTTGATTCAGCTAGGTCTACGTGATGTACGGTATATGTTATTATGTTATGGTAGCCTTGTCGGATCGCATGCCCTTTCATGTTGTGACACAAACGAAAAGGGCTATAGGACAATCCCTCCTTAATAAATTGTTATGTGTACGGTGATGTTTCTAAAGAGGAGATTATTTCTGACCTCTTTTCTTGTAGATAGGTACAGATCGGGGTGAAAGATGAAAAAACCAGCTCTAGATAGCGGAGGGGGTGTGGGCAAGGCCCCCAGGGTGCCATCGGGATCGGGATCTCAAGCTCTGGAACCAAGCAGGAGGAGTCCGAGCTATTCTATTGAGACTGACCCTTTGGAGGACCCCACTTATTCGATTGAGACAAATCCTTCAGAGGACCTCCAGTATGCTAGTAAGGTTGATTCCTTGGAAGGCCCAACGATAATAGCCCCAAAATGTCTGATGAACCAAGAAGCGATTTCGGAAGCCATGCCGATTGCTCTGATGATGGAGCACTATATCAGGCCGGCTCCTACGGTAAGTGTTACTACGCACTCGAGCCCCTTATCTTGGACGTAGGTAAACTAGGGGTCGCCTGGTTATTCATGTCTTTTAGACTCAAGTGAGGAAGATGATGAGGGACAGATAAGTAGGTGGCACACAGATGAGGAGGAAGAGCATACTTCACCTCCTAGGTCGCTGGGATGGACAAGGGACTAACTGGCTATAGGTACAGGGAAGTGATAGGTAAAGTTTCGTTGACTATATGGGGTAATATTGCAAGTTTTGGTTTTGTTATAATGTAAGAAGCCATGTGCGGCTATAACGTGAAAGGTGATAAACACATGTTTATATTGTCCCTGTGAGACATTATGGCAGTAATACGATATGATATGAATATATTTATATATGTGTTGGCCCTGTGAGGCATGGTTGGTATTTTCTGTGTGCAGGTTGTGGGATAGTAAGAAGGGTAGAGGAAACTCTGCCAAAATTTTCCCAGAATATGGAAAAGGGAATAAAACATAGCGTTATAACATGTCTTGGAAATTGATATCGAGTACCCATATTATGCTAAACCAAAGCTGTAAGAGGTACTCTTCACGTCGTCAATAAAGGGCATCCTCTTTACTTGGGGAAGTTTATTTCAAAGAAACAAAAGTCGATCTGAGGAGTACGGTTCAGACCGCAGTATCTCCAACCGTAATTGTGCTGCAGGAAAAAAAAAGAAGCTCAGGTTGAAGGGTAAGATGTACAGTAATTGAGCTTCACTCTTTTTGAAAATACCAAGCCCCCAATTCCTAATTGTAAATTAGATGAGTTGTTCATAACTCGAGGATAAACTCAGAAGGAGATCAGGTAGGTCAAGTATTAAAAGAAGTACTGTGATGTTTAAGAGATTCTGGTTTCTTCCAACAATGGTAGGGAAATGGTTTACGATAACAGTTTATAGTTTTCCACCGACTAATTGGGGATAGAACTTCTAACAGAAGCACCTCAAAGAGATGTCAGGAACTGAATATGAGTATGAACTAAAAAGGGGATATGTAAGTATGAATTGAACAGTGTGATACAAGTATACAAGGATAAAGTGAGACCGCTAATAAGGCTCCCTTGGTAGATGCTAATTAAGTTAAAAGCCTGCGTTGAGTACGCAGTAAGGGTATGGAGCTTAAGATATAAAAGAATGACGCGCGTACACAATGTCTCCCCAAAAATAATAGCACTCTTAAGAGATAAAGACGGCAAGCCTGAGGACTATATGGAACAACTTCCATTCGTCCTAAGAGACAAGGGATATACGTTGGGAAAGCCACTACTCCAAGAGAACTTTGGACAGTGAATGTCGGAATACAAATGTGGCCTAGTTAAAAGAAAATTTAAAACAGTTACAAGTGTATATTAACTATTATAAGGATAAGTAGAATGTGGCCTATGGCAAGTTTTTCCATGGGTCCCAGTACTTAAGTACAGATTAATAGAGGAGATGTCGCACTATGTATGGATAGGTTCTCGTCGCTTCATAATTTTGTCGAGGCTCCATACGCGGATAACCAGGTTGGGAAAAATATACAGAAAGACGGGGACATGACACAGTACCAAGTAGATTGGGGAAGGGGATTGGACGAAATTGAGACTGTACATACAGACATAGAACAAAGTATAAGCGGATAAAGGTATAAGTACCCTATAAAGGGGGGAAGCAAGTGAGAAAACTACAAAGGTAAGATGGAAACAATTGATATGGCAACTTATTTAAGATGGATGTTTAAACTCTAAGAAAATTCCTTGCTGAACTAAGTTAGAAAGGTCGGGAAGCCACCAGTAATTGAATAGAAGTTAGAACGGTATGTAGGAAAGCATTGAGAGGTTTTGACAAAACCTAGAATGACATAACGCTAGAAGGTGAATGCGTATGAAAAGAAAAGGGTATAGCAATAAAAGGCTACCAAATAATTCAAGAGACACTACGAAGGATAATGATAGCATGATGGGTCAAAATCCAAGATGTCAGCTATAGAGTTGGTCGCAAAGGGTGTGCGATAGATGTGTAACCAAGGAAAAAGGAACACGAAACCTCCTATGATAGGGGATGAGAAGAGCACGGAGGGAATAAGGGAAAAGGAAGACGTATCAAAAATAGCTCACAAGCAAGTTCCAACATAAGTGAGTTGTGTATAGTAGAATGAACCAAAAGACGGAAGGACTACGACTACCTCCTATAAGTCGCGTCCGAATGGTCGTGCAACCTACGGATATGTATACCTAACCCTCAGGTTAAGTAAGTAAGTACATGATAAAAGGGATAGGGGTTCAATGACGACAACGCAATTATGATATTTTGGATACCCCACCCAAAAGCTACAAAGATAGGTAAGTCAAACTATCGGAATGGAATTAGTACCACAGACAAAGTAAGGCGTGGTCACGATTGGACCAAGGGTCTATCTGAAACTTGATATAGGATGAAAGGGGTAAAAATGACAAGGCAAAACATAAAGATGAGCGAGACGACCCTAAGGTAAATCTTGGGCCAAGTTGAGTACCCCGTACCATGTGGCTAGGATTACAATGAAACGTGACATGAAAACTTCCCAGGGAGGTCACCCATCCTAGTATTGCGTTCGCCCAAGCACGCTTAACTTCAAAATGCTGATGGAATTTAGTGCGTTAGTGTTATTATAAGCACACAAGATACCAGAATCCAAACTAGCGACAGAAGAGCGATATGAGACTATATACCTAGAGTATTATAAGTTACGTTAAGGAAGCGATAAAAGGACCTTGAGCAAAACAAGCAAGATTGACTGATCACTAATTGATGACACTCTGGTATGCTATAATTCTTTAATGTAACACTAGTTACTGATAGGCAAACCACGGAATGGCCATGCGGGCCGATGGATAAGGAAATCGTGAAACAGTTTAACCAGGAGGGACAAAACTAATTGGTTATCACAGGATACCAAACTTATATGTTAGGTTCCTTTGGAATTATGTCAGGTAATGATAGACAGGGCATAGAACGACTATGAAAACCAACTCTAAGGGTTGAAAAGCAAAAGCCCCAAAAGATAGAGTGCCAGTTAAAGTTCTGAAAAGAGTCGAGAGGGGCCATATGAGACTGATTAATGTCATTACGAACCTATTTTATACTCTGTAAGAGTAGGGTGCTATATGGGTTATTGTGAGTAGGCTAATGAATCAACCTATTTGCTTCCAATCAAGAGTACCTATGTACCTGAAATTAGGTGGAGTTATAGAACATGAAGATAGTAAGGTTCCGTGAGATTTCCCCAGTTAATATCTTAGATAGAAGGACTTTAAAAATGATTAACATTTGGACATCAATCCAAGAAGAGATCGGGAACACATGTAGATATTAGTACCCTAGGTTGTCCCTCGAGCTGCTGAACAGATTGAGCATACTATCAAACGTTAGAAGATATATTGCGGGCTTATATGGTTGGCTTTAAGAGTAACTGAGACAATCGTCCACCACTTATTGGGTTTGCCTATGAGAAGGGATACCATTCCAGTATCCAGATGACCCCCTACAAGATGTTGTAATGCAGAGTGTATAAGTCCCCCTATTGGGGAAAAGGCTATGCTGGTAGGCCAAACAGGATTAAGCAAACTATTGACTAACAACCCAGAGTCGACAGAAATGATATACAAATAATCGACATCAACATTCAGAGTTCAAATGGATGATTGGATATTCATAACAGAGTCACCCAGAAAAGAGAACTTAACCCAAAATATATTAGACTGTATCAAGTTGCTCATAAGGTGGGCAACATGGCTGGTAAGTTGAACTTACCACCTTATTTGGAAACTATGCATGCAGTCCATCAGATAGGAATGCTTCGCAAGGGTACTGACGAGTCACCCAGGATATATTCCATAGATGATGTCCAGGAGATGGAATCTTGTGAGAAAAATAACCTATCGCCATCTTAGACCGGCAAACTAGAAGATTGTAGACTAAAGGCGTGCCTTCCGTCAAGATATGGTGGAAAAACCAAAACCAGAAAGAGAATGACCGGGGAAACTGAAGAGAACATAAAACACAGGTATTCGCACCTATTCCTGACGTCAGCAGGTAACCCCAACTCCTGAAATTCATATATTAAGTACTTGGATAGAAGTAGGTGTTATAGAAACAATAAAGAATCTCCCTACGATTTGTATAAGGTGCTAAGAGAAGTTTTGTCTAACATTCGGGGACGAATGTTCTAAAGGGGGGAAGGATGTTATACCCCACACTTTTAAACTCAGAATGTCTCATAAGTTCCTTAGACATTATCATGTGAGATGGATACGCTACGAAACTATCAAACGACTCCAAGGAAGGAAGAATGTGATACCCCATAGTAGAGAAGGTTGGAAATGGAGTCATAAGAATTCGGAAGGAATTGGAGGCTAAGTAATGAGTCGTTGGACTTGATTTACCTAGGTAAGCTACTAACTTGGAAGTCCTACATACTTAAGCTAATGGAGTACGTACCAAGCTTGCGTAGCATGAATTACATAGGCTCTTAAGACAAGACGAGATTATGAACCCACGGGGGAGAGGAGAAGATGACACGTGGTAGCAAAAGGAGGTGCCATGTGGCATCCTAGGCAAGTTCCATGTGGCAGCAGGTGACCCACCTGCTTGGGGTCAAGTAGGTGACCCAGCTACTTGGGGGTGGGCCCCACCAAGGGCACGTGGCATCCTTGGAGGCTAGGTGTTGATCCGTGGCCCAATAAGGTCTTGACACGTATCACCCTTAGGGGCTGACACGTGTCACTTCCTAAGGAACCATATATATGTATGTTAATGACTCTTTAGTCATTATGTACCCAAAAATCAGCCAAAACATAGAGAGAAAACGTGAGAGAAAGAGAGTACCTATGGCAGCTATGGTTTGGAAGAATTAAGGGTGAGTTCTTCACTTTTCCTCTGTGAATTAATTATCTACGGTTTTCCCTAAGCACGTGGATATGTATATATGTATTTTACGAGGTTTACGGAACCAAAACTTCATCTTTACAATTGGAAACTTGGAAGAAAGGAGAAGAGAAAAACGTAGAGGGGCAAGGGAGGGAGCTACGGGTTTGCTCCAAGAAAGAGGAAAGGCCCGATTTCGTTTTGTGAATTAATTATTAAAGGTGTTACAAAATAAAGGCTAGACACCCTATTTTGGATATCATATTTTTGAGCAAGTCGTTTAGAGTTTATATTGTGTATTATTGGTGTGAATTGCTTAAACATATGCCGCAGGTTGTTGTTGTTGGTTGGCTGTAGTTTTTAGAGATCTAATTGGAAATTTGGATAGGGCACATTATAGGGGAGGTGCTGCCCAATTTTCGTTAACGCCTTAACTAATTAAATAACTAGTTAAGGGGAGGAACAATAAAATAGGTTCCATGAATGCTAAGGTACAACTTAAGATGCTGGAAAGTTAAAAGTGGTTGATATTCGTATTACTTCCATGTTGAATAGGTTCAAAGGGCAACGAAGCAAGCAGGATAAAGGAGTAACTCAGACAAGGTATGTAAAGCTTTCTCTTGGCATGTTTTGGTATAAGTACGTACAACTATCTTTCTTTCCTTCTGGCAAGTCTTAGACTTACGTGAATTGTATGTGGAATGTGGGGATAATTCCATTCCCATAAATCCGGGTATGCCTCATAATCCCTAACTACAGTTAGGTGTTGACACCCCTATAAGAATTGAGCATTGCCTGTTAAGGCTTCTACGTGCTAAAGAGTAGTGTGTGGGAAACTATCTTCCCTTTCTCTAGATATGTACTTGGTATGAAAATGAGATTATGATGTCACAGTTGTTCACCGAGCCCCAGGATGGGTCGGGTAGGAGATATTTATATAATGACCACCTGAAGAAAAGTACATACTATGTAGAGTTTACTCTCTTTCTTTTCTGGCATGTGTTAGTTGTAAGTTAAATATGATGTGAGCTTTGGAGTAACTCTATTCTTAACATCGCCTATTTACTTTTGAATGTCGAACTCTGATAGTAATTGAGTTATTTCCTTGGAAACTTCTGTATGGTAAAGAGGTACCAAATGTACAGGCTTCAATTCTTAAGGACTATACGAGACTAATTGTTTTTGATTCCATAAATGATTTGGCCCTATGTTAATACACGTCTAGGGTCCCCGAGATTACTTTTGAGGCAGCCCATAATGGCAGTTAGAGGACACTTGAGATGACTAGACCGTTACTTGGGTCCTCAAACAAAAGCTTAACTTTCTTATTTTGTCGAGACTCTGATAATGATTTAAATTGCATATAGTTACTCACTACTCTACTCGTGTATACTGTAACCCTTCTTTCACCGAGTTTCGGGCCGGGTACGTTATCGTGCACAATTCATTGCATTGTCCACCGAGCCTTTCACTAGAGGGCCAGGTATGTATGTATATGTATATATATATATGGTGAGGTGGTGTGATAAGGAGATGATGGCGCCGAGCCCAATGATGGTCCTACAGATATGATTCACCGAGTCCCCGAAGGGGCCGGCTATACGATATGATATGTGCATGCATGCTTTGTAATTCACAGAATACAAGTTCAGGCTTCTAATTTGATAATTTGTTCCCCTACTTCTTTATTTCGGATATACTTCCAGTTGTGTTATGTTACGTTTTACATACTAAGTACATATGTCGTACTGATCCCCTTTTCTCGAAGGGCTGCGTTCATACCCGCAGGTACATATATAGGTTTTAGGAGTCCGTCAGCTTAGGATTCCATGCAGCACAGCTAGAAGAGGATCCATTGTATCGGGGCCTAGTTTTTGATACTGTCCACTGATGTATAAAATTGTTTTGTCCATTCAGGGGTACGGCGGGGGCCCTATCTCGCCATATGTTGTCATTAATATTTTTAGAGGTCTGCAGACATGTGTGTGTGGGTTGTGTATATCAGTTTGATTCAGCTGGGTCTACATGATGTACGGTACATGTTATTATGTTATGGCAGCCTTGTCGGCTCACATGCTCTTTCATGTTGTGAAACAAACGAAAAGGGCTACAGGTTTATAAAAATGTTATCGCCCAATGGGGCTCTATTATATGATATTAATTTATTTGCAGTTCAGTTGACCACAACTGATAGTTGGGTGTACGGGGGATCCAGGTTGGACCCCAGTCGCGGCCTACGGGGTTGGGTCGTGACAGAAGTGGTATTAGAGCAGTTCGTCCTTGGATTATTTGTAGACTGTGTCTAGTAAAGTCTTGGTTATCGATGTGTTGTGCACCACATCCATGTACAGGAAACTACAGGGCATTTAAGATGTTACTTTTCTTTCATATCTAAGATCGTGCAATAAAGCTGTGTTATTAGGACATTCCCTCATTAATAAACTATTATGTGTACGGTGATGTTTCTAAAGAGGAGATTGTTTCTGACCTCTTTTTTTGTAGATAGGTACAGATCGGGGTAAAGGATGAAAAAACTAGCTCTAGATAGCGGAGGGGGTGTGGGCAAGTCCCCCAGGGTGCCATCGGGACCAGGATCTCAGGCTCCGGGACCAAGCAAGAGGAGTCCGAGCTATTCTATTGAGACTGACCCTTCGGAGGACCCCACTTATTCGATTGAGACAGATCCTTCAGAGGACCTCCAGTACGCTAGTAAGGTTGATTCCTTGGAAGGCCCAACGACAATAGCCCCAGAATGTCCGATGACCCATGAAGCAATTCTGAAAGCCACACCAGTTGCTCTGATGATGGAGCACTATATCAGGCCGGCTCCTACGGTAAGTGTTACTATGCACTTGAGCCCCTTATCTTGGACGTCGATAAACCAGGGGTCGCCTGGTTATTCATGTCTTTTAGACTCAAGTGAGAAAGATGATGAGGGACAGATAAGTAGGTGGCACACAGATGAGGAGGAAAAGCATACTTCACATCCTAGGTCGCCAGGACGGACAAGGGACTAACTGGCTATAGGTAAAGGGAAGTGATAGGTAAAGTTTCGTTGACTATATGAGGTAATTTTGCCAGTTTGTTTTGTTATAATGTAAGAAGCCCTATGCGGCTGTAACGTGAAAGGTGATAAACACATGTGTATATTTTCCCTATGAGACATTATGGCAGTAATACGATATGATATAAATATATGTATATATGTGTTGGCCCTAGAGGCATGGTTGGTATTTTCTGCGTGCAGGTTGTGGGATAGTAAGAAGGGTAGAGGAAATTCTGCCGAAATTTTCCCAGAATAAGGAAAAGGGAATAAAACATAGCGTTATAACATGTCTTGGAAATTGATATCGAGTACCCATATTATGCTAAACCAAAGCTATAAGAGGTACTCTTCACTGTAATTGTGCTGTAGGAATAAAAAAGAGAAGCTCAGGTTGAAGGGTAAGATGTCCAGTAATTGAGCTTCACTCTTTTTGAAAATACCAAGCCCCCAATTCCTAATTGTAAATTAGATGAGTTGTTCATAACTCGAGGATAAATTCGAAAGGAGACCAGGTAGGTCAAGTATTAAAAGAAGTACTGTGATGTTTAAGAGATTCTAGTTTCTTCCAACAATGGTAGGGAAATGTTTTACGATAAAAGTTTATAGTTTTCCACCGACTAATTGGGGAAAGAACTTCTAACAGAAGCACCTCAAAGTGATGTCGGGAACTGAATATGAGTATGAACTAAAAGGGGGATATGTAAGTATGAATTGAACAGTGTGATACAAGTATACAAGGATAAAGTGATACCGCTAATAAGGCGCCCTTGGTAGATGCTAATTAAGTTAAAAGCCTGCGTTGAGTACGCAATAAGGGTATGGAGCTTAAGATATAAAAGAATGACGCGCGTACACAACGTCGCCCCAAAAATAATAGAAATCTTAAGAGACAAAGACGGCAAGCCTGAGGACTATATGGAACAACCTCCATTCATCCCAAGAGACAAGGGATATAGGTTGGGAAAGCCACTACTCCAAGAGAACCTTGGACAGTTAATGTCGGAATACAAATGTGGCCTAGTTAAAAGAAAATTTAAAACAGTTACAAGTGTATATTAACTTTTATAAGGATAAGTAGAATGTGGCCTTGGGCAAGTTGTTCCATGGGTCCCAGTACTTAAGTACAGATTAATAGAGGAGATGTCGCACTATGTATGGAAAGGTTCTCGTCGCTTCGTAATTTAGCTGAGGCTCCATACACGGATAACCAGGTTGGGAAAAATATACAGAAAGACGGGGACATGACACAATACCAAGTAGATTTGGGAAGGGGATTGGAAGAAATTGAGTCTGGACATAAAGACATAGAACAAAGTATAAGCGGATAAAGGTATAAGTACCCTCTAAAGGGGGGAAGCAAGTGAGAAAACTACAAAGGTAAGATGGAAACAATTGATATGGAAACATATTTAAGATGAATGTTTAAACTCTAAGAAAATTCCTTGCTGAACTAAGTTAGAAAGGTCGGGAAGCCACCAGTAATTGAATAGAAGTTAGAACGGTATGTAGGAAAGCATTGAGAGGTTTTGACAAAACCTAGAATGACATAACGCTAGAAGGTGAATGCGTATGAAAAGAAAAGGGTATAGCAATAAAAGGATACCAAATAATTCTAGAGACACTACAAAGGATAATGATAGCATGATGGGTCAAAAGCCAAGATGTCGGCTATAGAGTTGGTCGCAAAGGGTGTGCGATAGATGTGTAACCAAGGAAAAAGGAACACGAAACCTCCTATGATAAGGGATGAGAAGAGCAAGGAGGGAATAAGGGAAAAGGAAGACGTATCAAAAATAGCACACAAGCAAGTTCCAACATTAGTAAGTTGTGTACAGTAGAATGAACCAAAAGACGGAAGGAATACGTCTACCTCCTACAAGTCGCATTCGAATGGTCGTGCAACCTATCGATATGTATACCTAACCCTCAGGTTAAGTAAGTAAGTACATGATAAAAGGGATAGGGGTTCCATGACGACAAGGCAATTATGATATTTTGGATACCCCACCCAAAAGCTACAAAGATAGGTAAGTCAAACTGTCGAAATGGAATTAGTACCATATACAAAGTAAGGCGTGGTCACGATTGTATCAAGGGTCTATCCCAAAACTGGAATTTGACATGTCTTAGGAGTCTTCATACGACCCCGATCTACAGTCCGTAGGACTTTATATGAACCATAGATCCCATTTGTCAATTGATCTGATACTTAGACAATTTCCCCCTTTCCTACAAGGCCCTACGAGCCATAGGACGACTCGTGAAAACTACACCAAAATCATTTTCTGTAATATTTTCCCTTAATTTGACTTTCTAACTTCCAGGGTCTTACACTTGGTGAGGAATTTTCTGAACCAATAGTATGATTCTATCTATGCTGCGGCGTAGGTTATGGGGTTTGAGTTATCTAAACTCGTACCCAAATCACTACTACTCTCAAACATGCAATAATGCTCATATAATATCTGTGTTGAGTTAATATTCAAAGTTACTTCTTTGTAAGTATACTGAACTTTTCTTATTTTAACTGGAACTGCTTTCTCAAAATGATTATGCTTTCTGAAACAAAATAGACACGCTCTTACTGTGAAAATAATGCACGTGGAAAGCTTAATGTCTCCTTAAAACTCTTCTCAACTAATAACTTAAAATACTTGAACTTACTGTGATTTTGAGATCAATTCATGAAAATAGTAATGCAAAAGCTTTCAATAGTTATTAGCAAAATAGAGTTCACGTGTTAAATAAGAATGAACATTAATTCAAAAATCAGAAATATATGAAGTATTATAATCTCAATGATAAAAATAAAATTTCATGATAAGGGATAAAAGACAATTTGAAATTAAGGAAAACTTGGGTAAAACCCTAGATTTAAATCTTAGTCCAATACTTTGAATAGCTTTACACACCTGAAAAAACAAGGTTCTTGAAGAAACTTGAAGAAGATGCTTTAAACCCTAGAATTCTCCTCTTGAATCTTGCTCTAAGTCTTGGGAATGACTATGGGAGTAATTATGTCAAACTATACCTATAAGGACCTTAATTGTTTCTCAAAACGTTGGAGTTTAGAATTAGAAAAGGTGGAAAATAAAACAACCCTTCTTAAAAACTGACAGTTTTATCTACAGGAGCCATCTACGCTATACATACATTTCTACGGGCTTTAGAAGCCAATCGTAGAAACTCAGCTGAAATTTCTGAGTTTCAGGACTTCAGGTTTACAAACCCTTTTACAATTCATAAACACCTTTATGGGGGGATCCTCATAAACTATTTTTTCTCAAAACGGTCATCTCTAACGGTCATCTCCTCCCTCTCTATCTCACACTGTTCATCTCCGGTCAGTTTTGAATGGCTTCACCGCCGCCAGTGAAGCTATTGTGGCCACCGAATATAGATCATCAAACATCACCAGCTAATGACACTCTGAATTTGCAAAATAATACTGCAATTTCAAGTGAAGCTGGTTTGAATCAAAAACAATCGATCGGTCAATAAAATACTGATGCAATCACTATCTCTGAAGAGGAGTTGAGAATTGCACACAAGATCATCAATTTTTAGAAACATGGTTTGATTCGAGTATCAAGAACTGTGGTAGATGATTCCTTATCTTTTGGACTACATACAGTCTAAAAATTGGATCAAACCACCGCACCATTTGAGAGCACTGATCAGGCGACTCTTGAGAGAAACATCGCAGATTCGCTGGAGTTGCGCCTTCATATTCGAAGGGGCTCTGGCGACATTCGAGACGGCGGACCCCCTGGGGTTTGTTCCCCACCTCATGGTGCTCATACCACCAAAATTTCAACCCAAATGGACGGTGAAATCGTTGGGGACGATGGTACCGGCGAGGTTGCCGGAGCTCAGGAGACATTTTCAGGTGGAAACCAATGCAAAATGGGGCATTTCATTGATACAAATACACCCCACCAGCAACTCACAAACACTAGAGAAGGAATCAAATCCTCTCAAATTAGCTCAAATTTGCCAAATCAACAGGGTCACTGTCAGAGTGCCGGCGCTGGAGCTCCGGCGAACCATTTGTCACAAGATCAAATCCAAAATATCCCTAAGGGAAATGCGCAACTTCCCATCTACAAGAGGTGTCTCGAATCATCAACAACAAATTCAAATTCAAAAAGTCGTCGAGACACTCGTCAAGGTGATATGCACATTTTCACTGATAATCAAGCTGAAGAACACACATTGGTTCAAGACCAATATTAACAATATGGTCAATTCAATCAACTAAAGGATGATATGCACACAATTGATAATGCAAAGTCGATGCATCCTTTTTCCAAAAATGATAAACATGCCTCAAGAACTTCACAACAATATAACAGTGCTAATGTTACAAACCTTCAAGGTAAGACCAATCCTTCCAACTTGATATACTCTGAGACTGCCAATTTGAAATCCAGTGGAGTTCTTTTGCAACCTAATGCAAATGTAATCCCTAGTAATGCTGTAGGTAACTCCTTGCAGGGCACTGATCATACCAAAATCAATTCTAAAAGTAGCCCTGAAATTCCTACCAAAATGCCTAACAATTCTATTCCTCAAACTAGCAACCAACTATACACTCAACAGCCTACCACCACCCATAATAGCTTCCCTAAGGTGTCTAGTAATTTTGACATCCAGGTTCAAACTAGCCAACCTAAGGTGCCCACCAGCTATGCTAATGTTGGTCCTAGACATGTTGGAACTAAATCAGTCAATACCCAACCTCAACCAAATTCCACTAACCAAAACCCCCAGAAAAATATTTTTCCCAACTTAAAGGACCAGGTCCTTCAGCCTGCCCCTTACACTGTAGTTCAGACCTTTGCTGCCAAACTCAGAAATAATCAAGCAAAGATTGAGGCTCCTATTGAATTAGCCACCCCTGAATACACAACCAAACAGGGCCTGCCTGCTGTGTTTTTTGAAAAAGAAGACTTTATGCACAAACTAGCTCAAAGATGCAAATACACCTTGGTTGGCAAATTTACCCATACCATGCCAAAGATAGAGTTGATAAGAAGGAGCTTTATCATTCAAACTCAGCTATCAGGAGGTGTAAAAATTGCTCATTTCAATGCTAGACATGTCTACATTGACTTAGACAATGAGTTGGATTACAATACTGTCTGGACCAAACAGAGAATGACAATAGAGGGCCAACTCATGAGGATTCAGACATGGACACCTACTTTTAAACCTGATGAAGAAACCCCAATAGTGTCAATCTAGGTAGCCTTACTAGAACTACCTTGGCATTGTTATAACATGAAGTTCACCACTGCCCTGCTAGCCTCTGTAGGGAAGGTACTTTATCTAGACACTGCTTCCATACAAAAAACAAGGGGAAGCATAGCCAAGGTGAGACTTCAAGTAAACCTCACCAATAAAAGACCTCCCCATGTTTGGCTGGGATATGACAAAACTGATAAAACTCTAGGGAGGTGGCAAGCTATTTTATATGAAAATGTACCTGATTACTGCATGTATTGCAAACATCAGGGTCACTTGATACATGTTTGTAATATTCAAAGAAGGGATGAAGAACAAAAAAAAGAAAAGAAGAAGAAACAGCAAAAATGAACAAAAACAAGGAGGGCATGCTAACCAAGGATCATGATGACACAAATATCAATACATCTGTAAAAGATGCTCCTGCTCAGCCACAACAAACACTTGATAATGCAAAAGAACTGTTGTGGCAAGTTCAAAGGAAGAAACATTCTAAGGGACAAAACAAGCCTCAACAAACAAATGTGATTAGCTCTATTCAACCACAGCAAAACAGGGGAGTTGATAAACCTCAACAAAACATCACAGGTCCAGGTAAGCCCTCTACTCCTATTTATACTTCTAATAATTATGTTGATCTTATTAGCAGGATCAAACCAATAACCAAGATGCAGGAGAACCAAGTAACCAAAGGAATTCCACTTTGAAGAATTCAGCAAAAATGTAGGAAAACACCATAATTCAACAACAAGGTATTACTCAAGGGAGCAATGTAACAAGGAATGCAGGTATTGACTTATTACTCCCCATACCCCTTACACCCCCACATCATATCTCTGCTGCTGTTGGTTGTGTAGTTGATAGAGGAATGGTTGGAAGAGTAATAGAGAACCCCACTAATCTGCAGGATGGGGAACCCAAAGGGGGGGGGATCTTGTCTCATGTTCTGCATGAGAATATCACCGACCTTAGGAGTGACCTTACAGCCCCTGCTACCCCTGCACACAAGGCTCAAAATGACATACCAAATACTGAATTCATTAGAAGAGATCCCCCTACTGATGATTCTACCATGCAAAACATCTTAGGCTCTATGGCCAAGGATTTGGGATCCATTGCAAGCAGTAGTGGCAAAGACTCTAATGCTAAAAAGAACAAGTTAAGCAAGAAAAGGAGAGAGGCCATCAAAAAGAAAACAAACCTTTCTGAGAAATGCCAAACTCCTTTAACTGACAGTGTTGCAATGCAGCAAAGTGAACAGGGATGTCAACAATTTGTACTTGATGATGATCAGGTGGGTATAGATATCACCCCTTTTCAAACTCCAGAGGTAGCTACAGATCACTTCACCTTCAACACCAACATACAGGACCCTATTGATGAGTATACTGTATGTGATTCAGAAAATGAAGAAGATAATAATTATCAGCCCTTGCATGATCAGGAGAAAGATGATATTATAAGTAAGCATTTAATCAAAACCATCAACCCCTCTTCTGAGAATATATACGATGAAGACATCCAACAGGTGGCTAGTTCACAGGGTCTATCTCCTAGTGGGATACTTAGGACCAGATTTAGCAACAAGGCAAAAATTTCTACAAAAACTGCCCCCACAGGCAGACCAAGTAACAGGTCCCATACTTCAAGAATTTCTCAATGATTAGTACCATTAGTTGGAGTGTAAGGGGTATTAATACCCAAGGAGCCATGTATAGAATAAAACTTCTCAAAAATATCCATCAAATTTCTCTTATAGCTCTAATGGAACCTTTTTCTGATAACTCTCAGTTACAAAACTTCAGAAACCAGCTCAATATGGACCATGCCATCCACAATCCCAATGGTAAGATTTGGATTTTCTGGACCAAAGATGTGAATTGCAAGATTTTGGAGAATGATGAGCAACTAATCACTTGTGAGCTCAATCATGCCGTGATCCCAAATTAATTCATCACTACCTTTGTCTATGCTAAATGCAAAGATCATCTCAGAAGACCTTTATGGGATAGCCTTCTACAGCAGTCTACTACATCCAATCCATGGTGCACTATAGGAGACTTTAATGTTATTGTAGACCCTGAAGAAAAATTAGGGGGTGTCCCCTATAATATGAGAAAGAGTTTTGAGTTCATTAGCATTATTGAGGCTTCAGGTCTTCAAGACCTTGGTTTCTCAGGTCAGAAATACACCTGGTCCAACCTGAAGGGTATCAACTTTAGAATTTGGAAGAGACTTGATAGAGGGATAGTTAATGATAACTGGCTAAAGACCATGCCCCATACCAACATTACTCATCTTCTTTCTGTGGGTTCTGATCACTGCCCCTTGCTCTTGGAAATGATTGACCAACAACACAACCCCATCAAGTATTTCAAATTCCTGAACTGCTGGCCTGAGCAACCTTCTTTCATGGATACTGTCAAAAATTGCTGGAGCAGACCTTCTGAAGGAAATCCAATATGGAGTTTTCATCAGAAAATAAAAAGACTTACTGCTACTCTTAGCTGCTGGTCAAGAAATCAATTTGGAGACATCTATGCTAAATTCAAAGAATATGAGGAGAAGGCTAGACAAGCTGAAGAGAATCTGATCAGTATAAACTCCAATGAAAATAGGTCTCAACTGCATGCTATCAATACTGAGTACATTAGATACATGAAGACGGAGGATTCTATCCTCAGACAAAAGTCTCAACTTCACTGGTTCAAAGAAGGTGACAGGAACTCTAGCTACTTTCATGCTCTCATCAGAGGCAGGAGAAGAAAGCTTTACATCCACAGGATCCAAAATAAAGAAGGCTCTTAGGTGCAAGGTGATAAAGAGATAGCTGATGCTGCTTGCGAATATTTCCAACAAATTTTTACTGGAAAAGAGGAGCACATCCAACAGCAAACACTCCATTACATCCCTACAATGGTGACTGACAAAGACAATGAAAATTTACAAGCCATGCCTACTATGGAAGAAGTGAAAACTGCTGTTTTTACTATGAATCCTCACTCTGCTGCTGGCCCTGATGGGATGAATGGAACTTTCTTTCAGGTATGCTGGGACATCATCAAAGAAGACCTCCTTAGAGTGATCACATCCTTCTTTTATGGACAAACTATGCCTAAATATTTCACCCACACTTGTTTGGTTCTACTACCAAAAGTAAACCATCCTACAAAAATCTTTGAGTTCAGACCCATAAGCCTTAGCAACTTCACTAACAAAATCATTTCCAAACTCCTCTACCTAAGACTTGCTCCTATTCTCCCCAACCTCATTTCCTTGAACCAATCTGGCTTTGTCAAGAATAGAAACATCTCTGAAAATATAATGCTTGCCCAGGAAATAATCCACCAGATCAAAAAACCAAATGTTAGAGGCAATGTTGTGATAAAACATGACATGACCAAGGCTTATGATAGGGTCTCTTGGAATTACACTTGTCTTGTGATGAGAAAAATGGGGATTAAAGAAATTTTCATTGACATGGTTTGGAGAATCATGGCTGATAACTGGTACTGTGTTATAGTCAATGGTTCAAGACATGGTTTCTTTCACTCCACAAGGGGTCTCAAACAACGTGATCCTCTCTCTCCTGCTTTATTTGTCCTAGGTGCTGAAGTGCTATCCAGACTACTGAATAATCTTCATCAGAATCCCCAATTCCATGGTTTCTTTATGGCAAAAAAGGGACCTCAGATCAATCATCTGAGTTTTGCAGATGATATCATCATCTTTACTTCTGGAAGAAGGCACACCTTAGCTCTCATTATGGAAACATTAACTACCTATGAAAGAGTTTCTGGACAATTGATTAACAAGTAAAAAAGTCATTTCATGGTTCCCTCCAATGCTTTCAAGCCTACTGTACTGAGAATCAAGAGTATCACTGGTTTCAACCAAAAGAGTAGTCCTATAACATACTTGGGATGTCCTATTTATATTGGTAGGCAAAGAGTTATTTACTACTCTGATCTTATTGCAAAAGTTGTAAGCAGGATCACTAGTTGGCATGCTAAAATCCTGAGCTATGGGGGTAGAGCTATTCTTGTGAAGCATGTTATTCAAGCCATGCCAATACATTTGCTTTCAGCCAGCATCCCTCCCTCAACCATCATCAAGCAGA
Organism: Solanum dulcamara; assembly: GCF_947179165.1. Lineage (NCBI taxonomy): Eukaryota > Viridiplantae > Streptophyta > Magnoliopsida > Solanales > Solanaceae > Solanum > Solanum dulcamara. The sequence continues at coordinate 41,059,108 of NC_077245.1, forward strand.
TTCAGAGCATCACTGCTAACTTCTTCTGGGATGGAAAAATGACAAGAGGAAGTACCACTGGTCCTCATGGAAGAACCTTAGCTATCCTTATGATGAAGGGGGCATAGGGTTTAGACAAATCACTGATGTGGTTAAATCTTTTCAATACAAGCAGTGGTGGACCCTTAGAACCAAGAACACCTTGTGGGGAGAATTCCTTAAATCCAAATACTGTCAGAGGGCCAATATTATTACAAAAAAGTGGGACACTGGTCAGTCCTTAATTTGGAAGCACCTCATGAACAACAAACACAACATTGAGCCTCACATTCAGTGGCAAATTAAGTCTGGCTCTTGCCTTTTTTGGTGGGACAACTGGCTAGGTGTTGGCCCTTTAGCTCAGTTTTCTGCTAACAACTGTAGGTTTAACCACACCCAAGTTTCAGCTTTTCGAACTAATGGCCAATGGAATGTTGATCTCATTATCCAAAAAGACCCTCCTCAGTTTGTTCCTAACATTTTAGCAACTCAATTCAGCTACCATCCTCTCAAACAGGACCATCCATGCTGGATTCCTAATACCAATGGGGAGTTCAGTTGTTCTTCTGCCTGGGAGCTCATTAGAGACAAGAGGACAAATACTATGCTGAATGCATGTACTTGGCACCAACTAATACCTTTCATATGCTCCTTTCTTGTTTGGAGAGCTCTTAAAAGGAAATTACCTACCAATAAGAAAATAACCAGCTTTGGCAAAGCCCCCTCTCAGTGCCATTATTGTGATAGACCTGACCAAGACACCATTGATCACACCTTTGTTGCAGGAACCTTTGCCAAGAATACTTGGAGGGTGTTTGCTGATTCTTTGGGCATAAAAAAGGATTACACACCTCTTAGAAATATGCTTATGAGATGGTGGACATCTAAATACAAGAATGAAGCACATAAGCTCCTGTTACAAGCAATACCTGTCTTCATTTGTTGGAACTTATGGAAAAATAGATGTGCTTTCAAATATGGAGGGAAGAAATCTAACCTTTCAAGAGTCAAATTTTCTGTCTACAAATACATCTCTAACATGCTCATCACAGCTTTTCCTTATATTGAATGGCCAAATAACTGGAAGGACCTAGTCATTTCAGTGGAACAATGCTACCATAACACCAAAATTACCCCTGTATACTGGATCAAACCAGGTGATCACATGGTAAAGCTAAATACAGATGGTAGTGCCCTTAACAACCCAGGCAACATTGGTGGAGGAGGAATACTTAGAAATACTCATAGTGACCTTATCTTTGCCTATGCAGTTCCATTGGGGGAAGGAACTAACAACCAAGCAGAAATCAGGGCTGCTATCTTTGGTCTATCTTGGTGTATTCATCTTGGTTATTTACAGGTAGAGTTAGAGGTAGATTCTCAACTCCTAATCAGGTGGTTACAACAAGAAGCAAAACCCCCTTGGTCAATAAAGGAGCTGCTGGACAATTTAAACAACATCATCAACCAATTCCAAACTTTCAGCTGTAAACACATCTTTAGAGAAGCAAACTACACAGCTGATGTCTTATCCAAACACAACCACAAATGCAAATCTCCTGAACTCTATTTCACTGTGCATGATCTCCCCAAACAAGCTAAGGCATACCTTGAGATGGACAAGCTGGAAATGCCTTCTTTCAGAAGAAAAAAACTCAGGAGAATCAAGAAACCTCCCTAACTCATTCCTTTTTGGTTCTAACTCAAACTTCAACATGGTTTTGTCTATGCATAGCTATAAATACCTTGAAGATCTCACAGTTAGAACTCTTGGCAAAAGGAAAATCTCCCTTCCTTATTACTATCTTTATTATTTTCTTAGAATAACCAGTCTAACTTTAGAGGTAAGGAGTAGAGTAGTTTATATTTTGTCTTCTCTTCCTTCTTGGCTTAACAGGTATAGGAATCTTGATTGGAAGCCCAGGCTGGTTTCCTTGCAACACACATGGGACACATTCAAGTTCTTGTTTTTGTTTTTGTTTGCTGGTCTGTGCAAATACATCACATTACACATCCTGGATTTTTTCTACATCAGTAACAACAAGAGGAGCCACAAGGGAAGTGCTTCTTTTTGGGGTAACAGAATTGTTTCCAGATTTTGCTTTTTGTTTTTGTTTCTTTGCAGGTTACAAACTACAGCAGGAACAACATTCCAGTCTCTTCCAAGATTACAGCAGTTACAACAATCCAAAAGCATTCATCAGGAACACCTCTCAACAACTCCTACCAACCTGAAATTGCATCTCTTGAGCCATCTGTGTTTGTCTGTTTATCAGTACAGATTCACAACACACTCCAGCTGTGATAATTTGAACAACTTGCAGACATGCAGCTCTACAGATTCAGCAAGATCCCAAGATCAAAAACAAGAGGAGTTGTTCCTTGCAACAAGTTTGTCAAAACTAAGGAGAAGTAGATGCCAGAAACAAATCTCAGTAGCAGCCATCAGCCCTCAACAACATGCATCATGCAACATTCAAAATCCTCGAAATTTTGCAGGATATTAGCATCCCCAAAGATGGTTGAGCCCAAGAAATTTCAGTTCGAACGGATAACCGGAGACGTTAGTCGAGCGACATTGAAAAAGACAGCCGATGTTGCAGGCAGAACAGTAACTCTCAAGAGGAGCAACAATATACATCATCAAAAATGCTCCAAATTTTGCAGAAATACAGTAACTACAACAATTGTAGAGCCCAAGAAATTTCAGCCCGAACGGAGAATCGGAGATGTTAGTCGAGCGACCTTGAAAAAGATAGTCGATTATTATGGAACCCTTTGTTTCTTCTTCTTTGGCAAAATCCGAATTTTAACAACTTTCGACAACTTATATGTTAGCTATTATATGGACCCAAGAATGTAAAGCCCGAATGGATTCTCGGAAACGTTAGTTGAGCATCATAAAAGATATGACCGATCTCGACCCATGCAAAGGAAATTGTGTATACTTGATTTTTTTCAATTTAGCTAGGTTCTGTACCTTAGTTGAATAGAACTAGTTTCCTATACTTGATCTTCCTAGTCGAGAGGAGTCCTCTCATTAGATATCTTCCATTTTATTTTCGGAGGTAAGGCCTTTCACGTCCCCCTCCTTGTACTCGTCAATTTACTTTTATATATATAAGATGAACATTTTATAATAAAAAATAATAATTGGGGGATAAAAAAACACCTTTATGGACAATTCTGCATGTCCATATAAATCAGACTTAGGAAATGGTTTCACGACTTCACTTCACGGGCCAATCTACGGACCGTATTTACTTCTATGGACCGTAAAATGTCCGTGAAAGTCAGACCACAAATCCAAGTTTTAGGATTTTATTTCATGATCCAATCTACGGTCTGTAAACACTTTTATGACTTGTAGAACGATAAGTGAATCTTAGGTCAAATTTTAAGTGTCAGAAGTTTGATTCTATGAGCCCATCTACGATCTGTGGTTACTTTTATGGGTTATAGATGGTGTCCGTAAAAATTGAACTTCAAGAAAACTTTAGCCTTTTTCTGGGCTTTTTAGGTCTGATCTGAGTTATAATTTTTGGGGTGTTACAATATATTCCCCTTAGACCAAGCTAGGAAAGTACACAAGGCACGAATACAATGCAGAATGAAAACATTCAAACACACTAATAGATACTGAATCTGAAATAGGAAAATGAGTATTACCTTCAACATCAACATCAGGAGGAATAAATAGATGAAGGTATCTAGTTCTTATATCCTTTTCGACTTTCCATGTAGACTCTTCAACAAACTGATTCCTCCATAGAACTTTGATTGATGCAACCTCTTTGGTTCTCAACTTACGAACCTTCCAATCAAGAATAATAATTGGAATCTCCTCATAGGAAAAACTATCCTTCACACCAATACTTAGGTAGGAACAATGAGTGAAGGATCACTTAAGCACTTCTTAAGCATAGATATGTGAAACACTAGATGAACTGCCGCTAACTCTGATGGTAGCTCTAACTCATACACTACATTACCAACTCTTTTTGAAATCCAGTAGGGACCAATACAATGGGGAATGAGCTTCCCTTTATTCCCAAAAGTCATGACACCCTACATGGGTGAAACCTTTAAGTAAACTCAATCATTTACCTCAAACTCAAAATTTCTTCACCTAACATTAGTACAGGCCTTTTGATGACTTTGCATAGATTTTAGCCTTTCTTCAATAATATTCACCTTCGTAATAGCTTGGTGAACCAAGTATGGCCCTATCAACTCTATTCACCAACTTCAAATCAACCAATCAAAGACCTACTCCTTCGCCCATAAAGAGCCTCATAAGAAGGCATATGAATACTCGAGTGATAATTGTTATTGTACGCAAATTCTATGCGAGGCAAGTGATCATTCCTATTCCCTTTGAATTCAATAATATAAGCCATCAACAGATCCTCTAGAGTGTTATGCCCCGTACTTTTGAACTTTTGAATGTTTTCTTAAACTTCTTGAAAGTTGTCATGTGACTCGAATTATCTATAACATTATCAAATAACTCTAAGGAAAGGAGGATGTGATGCCCCATAGAAGTGAAGGTTGTAAATAGGGTCATAAGGATGTGAAAGGAGTTGGAGGCTAAATAAAAAGTCGTGGAACTCGACTTACTTGTGTAAGCTACCAATTTGGAGGTCTTACATAATTAAGCTACCGGAGTACATGTTGAGCTTAAGTAGCAAGGAATGCATAAGCTCTTAAAGTAAGACGAGATTATGAACTCATGAAAGAGAAATAAGGAGATGACGCACCTACTTGAAGCTAGTAGGTGATGCACCTACTTAGACCAAGTAGGTGACTCACCTGCTTGGGGTGGACCCCATGTTGCCACATGGCAGCGTATGATTGGATGCATGGATGAGGTGGAGTCCTAGGGAATGCCACGTGTCACCCTTAGGAGATTCCATGTGTCACTCTCCAAGGGAGTGTATATATACATGTCTTGATGACTAAGAATTCATTTTCTTAGTCTTTTACTTAGAAAAAGAGAGAGAAAAATGTGTGAGCAAGAGCAAGGCAGCCACGGATTGCTCCAATTCAAGGTAAGCCTCTGACTTTTGTTCCGTGAATTAATTATTTAAGGTATCCCAAGGCTACATGACAATGTTGAATAGCATAAAATTACTGTTTGGGGCAGCGAAAAAGTGACGCGAACAACCCGCAAACTTTCAGCATGTTAAGGAGCTTCCGAAGTTGATTTTTAACAAGGTATGGCTTGGTTCTCTTCTCCCACATTTTGGTAAGGGTTTGGACATGTTATGAAGGTATAAATATGGATTGGTAACATGAAAATATACATGTTACGACTAAAGAACATTGCAGGTCATGTAGGGCTTATTTGATGCGATTTTAATGGGTTAAAGTTTGGTTAGAGTCATTGTTATTGTGGTGTTATGTTGGGCATTGTTTTGTAGTGTTTCAGGGATGGAAAATGACTAAAAATTACTGTATGTGCTGCTTGTTGCAGCCACATGACACCCCATTTCGTGTGGTTAAAGGTTTTACGAAATAGAGATTAATTTTGATATCGAAGTTTTAAGTGAGTTGTTTGGAGTTTGTGTTGTGTAATGTTGAAATGGTTTACTTGTATATGAGCTGCTGATTGTTGTTGTTGGTTGGATATAGTAATTAAGGATGAAATTAGAGGTTCATATAGGGCGAGTTATAGAGAAGATGTTGGCCGAATTCCATTAACTCCTTAACTAACTAATAGACTAGTGGAGAAGTGTGATCAAGGAAGTAATTCCTATGGGTAAGTGGTGATAGAATTATAAGATGGAAAGTCGAAGGTTACTAACCTTAGCATTACTTTCGTGTTAAATAGGTTAAAGGAGTAACAAAGCGAGTCTGGATATGATTAACCCATAACAGGTATGTAAAGCCTATCTCTCCTTTCTTTTGGCATGTATGCAAGTTAAGTAGTGAATGATATGAGCTTGAGGATAAATCTACTCATAAATACCAAGCGTAATTCATGGTCCTTATTTACTTTTTGATGAAAGCACTTTTACAGTAATTGAACTAGGGCTTCTTAAGCCTTCCATACGTTAGGAAGTGATGAGTATGTAAAGCTACCTTCCTTTTGTCTTGATATGTCCTTGACATAACTATGATGTTATGATAAGATGTTTATGGTATCGAGTCCCATGAAGGGTCGGGTACGGTATATGATGATACGATGACACCGAGTCCCATAAAGGGTCGGGTACGGTATATGATGATTATGACACCGAGTCCCATAAAGGGCCGGGTACGGTATATGATGATTATGACATTGAGTCCCATAAAGGGCCGGGTATGGTATATGATGACTATGACACCGAGTCCCATGAAGGGTCGGGTACGGTATATGATGATATAATAACATCGAGTCCCATAAAAGGCCGGGTACAGTGTATGATAATGTTGATGACTACATGTCTTAAGATGCAGGAACATTGATTGTTAACTATCATACTTGTTTCTTGCATCCCTATTTCAGTTGTTATCTCAGTTATGTTATGTTATGCTTTATATACTTAGTACATATATCGTACTGGCCTCTTGTTCTCCGAGGGGGATGCGTTTCATGCTTGCAGGTATAGATGTTCATTCTGGAGATCCGCCAGCTTAGGATTTCCACTCAGCTATGTTGGAACTGCTCCACTATTTCGGATCCTAACTTTTGATGCTGGTCATTTGATATATATATTGGTTTATTCAGTGGTACGATAGGGGCCTTATCCCGCCATATGATGCAGTTAATTCTGTTACAGGTCTATAGATATGTGTATGTGGGTTATTTGTGAGTGTGTCTTAGTTGTAAATGTTTTTATGTTATGGAAGCCTTGTCGTCTTGCGTGCTCTTTCATGATATGATACGAATGAAAGAGGCTATATATACATAAAAATATTGTCACCCGCTGGAGTTCTTTTATTATATACGGGGGTCCAGGTCGTACCCCAGTCGTGGCCTGCGGGGTTGGGTCGTGACATAGAGTTTGAATTCTATGCTGCTAGACCATTTGTTTGAGGATGAGAAGCAGTACTAAGGTTCACTTATGAACTTATACCTTTTTGAAATGACTTCCAAAATAGGGAGGTGAACTAAGCACCCTTATTTGAAATAATGGAAAATGGCATTCCATGAATATTGACTATCTTGCAGATGTACAATCCGGTATAGCCCTCTGCTAAAATGGTAGTCTTTACTAGCAGAAAATGGGCTGATTTAGTCATCCGATCTACAATTACCCAAATTGAATCATGTTGTCGACAATATTGCAGTAAATCAATAATGAAGTCCATGTTAATCATCTCTCACTTCTACTCTGGAAGAGTTATGTTCTGAGCCATGCCACATGGCCTCTGGTGCTTAACTTTGACTCGTTGACAATTCGGCCACTTAGAAACAAAGTCTATAATATCTTTCTTGATGTCATTCCACCAGTAGAATTCTCTCAAATCATGACTGTATCTTAGAGACCATCAACATTCAAAACATACAATCTGGCTTGGTACCTCAACACACCATCTCCCATTTGTTCAAAAGCCATCACCTTTTTCTTATGAACATTTTCCTTTAATTGAAGTAGGATGGCATCATTGTCTTGGTTTTTCTTCACTTCCATCACTAAGGATGATTCAACTCTATTCTGAACAAGGAATCCACCCTCATCAGAGTCTACAAGGAAAACTTTTAAACGTCTAAGTCTATGCACTTCCTTAGCCAACTCTTTCTTTTCCTCCTCCACATAAGAGATAATTCCCATGGATAATATGTTAAGAGCATCAGCAGCAACATTAGCCTCACTTGGGTGGTACAGAATGCTCATATTATAATCCTTAAGTAGCTTAAGCCATATTCTCTACCTAAGGTTTAGCTCCTTTTTACTGAAAACATACTAAAGGCTCTTGTTGTCGGTGAACACATCTACATGCATGCCATAAAGGTAATGACACCATATCTTCAAAGCAAATACCGCTTCCCCCAATTTGAGATCATAAGTCGGATAATTCTTCTCGTAGATTTTAAGCTGTCTAGAGGCATAAGCTATAACATTACCTTTCTACATCAAAACATAACCAAGTCAATAATCCCGCTTTCACTCCCATTTTCTCGATTGAAAGCTAAGCCCTACTCCAGACGCATTGCAATAAAACACTATAGCAGTAGTCAAATGAGTTTTTATTTCCTCAAAGCTTTTCTTACAAGCTTCAGACCACTGAAACTTAAGTCTTCTTTTGGGTTAACTTAGTCAATGGAGATGCTATGGATGAAAACCTTTCTACAAACCTTCTGTAGTGTCACGACCCAACCTAGGGCCTAGTCGTAATACGGCGATCGAAACCCCGAAGGGCTATAACCAAGCCTCGTGTACATATCATAAGCATACATAAGGTAAAATATAAAAGAGGATACATCATAAGAGAGTCTAAAACCATGAATAGAAATATGAAAATGTCTTATGACAATATAGAGTCAAACATATGTCCAACTAGATGCCTCTAAACATGAGTATGGGCGAGGGCTAAGACATATCCCTAGCTCACCCTCAATATAAAACGTAAACAGAGTCATTAAAAAGAAAAATAGTAACCAACTTGGAACTAGTCCCAGTCAATGAGGACTCACCACAACACCTTTAGAAAGGAACGCCTACTAGTTACGTGGATGATTAGGATTTTCAACATCAACCCCTACATTATGAGACAATTAGGCAAAAAGTATGCATTAGTACGTTGGAATGTACTAAGTATGAGGGCGTGACATGCAACTTAAATCATGGAATGCAAAAGTTAAGTAAATCACATGATAGGGTGGAATACGTAAAGTCATGAGGAAATCATATTGACCAAAGCATTTTAAAAAATAAATTTAAAATCAAAACACACTTAAGAGATCATACATATGTGGGATAGGAACCATAACCGATAATAAGACCATGCGAACTGTAACATGGAATCTGATGATCCCCACATCGAGAAGGGGGAGGCTACTTTGCCAAGTTAGACTCCTAATCATTAACATGTGCTATTTGTGGATCCACTAGCTATGACATAAAGGCAAATCCTATGGTGGCACCTAGTTATGAGACAAGAGACTTTATATAAGGAGCTCTTGCTTTGAGCCTCCACCTCAAGTCCACATTCGGTGCTAAGTCAAATCTCACAGAATACATACATAACATAAGATCATAATTTTATATATCATAGTCATGATCATAGGTTTAAAATCATAGAGTAGCTTATTTTCATAATATACTTGTAATGTGAGAATTTTTCCTTTCATCATTACAATCATATTTGCATAATTCATATTGTTAGGCCTTAGGTCGCCTTACTTCATAACTTGCATGAAAATCCATAATTTGAGACATACTTATAATGCATGATCATAATGGAAATACATAGTCATAATTCATATTTTAAAAATTCATAATCATAGCTTGTACTTGAAATTAGGCTATGACATGAATGCATAATCAATTTACTTGAAAATCATAAAATTAACTTGAAGATATGCATGATCATAAACTTTATATCAACCCATACATAATTCATATAGATAATATCCTTTAGAAGTATAAATCAAAATACTCATAATTTACATCATGAACCCTAGAAATCAAAATAGGAGAATTTATGGAAAAACTCTTCAATTTAATTTAATAACCATCAATTTATATCAAAAATAGACTCATGATCATACTTTAAATCAAAATTCATGCAATTGGAATAGAGATCACAAAACCCATAAAATACCATACTTTAATTTGATAGAAAACCTTGAGAAATTGATTGGGCTTTATGGATGAAAGGATCCATGAATCAATACCCACATACCTTGAGTGAGAACACCAATTAATTTGGAAGAACTGGAGAGTTTTGATGGAGAGCTTGAGTGAAGCTTGAAGTCTTCAATGGAAACCCTTGAGAGCCTTTTTGTTAGAGAGAGAAATATTTGATAGATGAATTATAGAAGAATGAATAGAATTAGAGGTTTATGTTAATTTATAGCGTTGAATTAGGTCCTAAAAATATCTAGGTTCATTAACTAATAATATAGAAAAAGTCTAAAATGCCCCTTAAAAAAACTCAATTCGGCCGGAAGATCTTTCCAGGTCCGCGATGCGGTCCCATCATGACCAACTCAGCCGGAACTGCTTCCCAGGTCTGCGACGCGGTCCTGTCGTGGATCACACTATTTTTTGGATTCTTTGAAAATCCTTCTTCCGATCTACGGGTCCTAAAAATTCACCGAGATGATTTTCCCATAGGTTTTGACCACCTAATCAATATTCTGAACTCGGATTTTCTAAAAATATTAAAGATAATGTGTTACATGAGTGGCCTATTTTTAAGACATTCTTAAGGTATTTTATGGGCATTTTTGAGGGATGTTACAATATCTCTCCCTTGGGAACATTCGTCCTCGAATGAGATTCAACTAATATTGGAAAGACATGAAAAAATAATTTAGAAACCTGACATGGACATGAGGACACATTGAAAAATGCATAGAATGTGTAAACTTCATACTTAAAATAAAACATAGTCCTTGAGAGAAATCATTTTTTATGAATCATGCATGCATATGAATGACATATGGAATTGAAGCATAGAAGTTTAATCTATTTGATTATGAACAACTTAGTACCTTTAGGCTTGAGTGAAAGGAAAGAGATAAGGATATCGCTTCATCATGTCTGGTTCCACTTCCTACGTAGAACTCTCTACCTGTTGATTCCTCCACAACACATTGACAGATGCAACATCTTTATTTCTCAGCCTCTTCACTTGGCGGTCTAAAATCTCAATAGGGACCTCCTCATATGTCAAATTCTCTTCATTACTCACATTCTCCCTTGGTACAATTGAATTTGGATCACCCACAAACTTCCTCAACATCGACACATGAAATACCGGATGAACCAAAGCCAACTCAAGTGGCAAGTCTAACTCATATTCTACCTTGCTAATGCACTTCAATATCCTATACGGTCCTATATATCTAGGGCTCAACTTCCCTTTCTTACCAAACCACATTATCCCTTTTATAGGTAAAATCTTTAAATACATCATATCATCCACATCAAATTTAAGCTCTCTCCTCCTTGTGTCCGAATAGGACTTTTAACGACTTTGAGCCGTTTTCAATCTTTCTCTTATGAGCCTTACTTTCTCCAATGCATCAATTACCAAATCTGGATCAATCAACGTCATCTCACCAACCACCCCACCGGGGACCTACATCTTCTCCCATACAAGGCTTCAAAAGGAGCCATTTGGATGCTAGAGTGATAACTATTATTATAAGCGAACTCAATCAATGGCAAATGGTCATCCCAACTTCCTCTAAGGTCAATCACACATACCCTTAATATATCCTCCAAAGTTTGAATTATTCTCTCGGCATGCCCATCAGTTTGAGGATGAAAAACGGTACTTACTTGACTGTAGTGCCAAGACCTTTTTGAAATGACTTCCAAAAATATGAACTAAATTGAGTACCTCTATTCGATATAATCGACAAAGGAACACCATGAAGTTTCACAAGTTCACGAATGTACAACTTAGCCTAGTCTTCGGCATCATAAGAAGTTTTGATCGGTAGAAAATGTGCCGATTTGGTCATTTGGTCCACAATGACCCAAATAGAATCATGTTGTCATCTAGTACGAGGCAAACCTGTGACAAAGTCCATATTCACATCTTCCCACTTCTATGTAGGAATTTTGATTTCTTAAGCTAGACTTCCCGTCCTTTGATGTTTAACTTTCACTTGTTGGCAATTAGGACACTTAGCCATAAATTCCACTATGTTCTTCTTCATGCCATTCTGCTAATACACTTCCCTCAAGTCATGATACATCTTGGTAGATCCCGAATGAATTGAATACCGAGAACTATAGATCTCATTCAATATTAACTCTCTTATTCGATCAATATTTGGAACACACAACCGACCTTGGTAATGTAGTACCCCATCTTATCCTAGGAAGAAAGCCTCAATGGACTTTTCGACAACCGACTTCTTCAATTCGACCAAAGTTGGATCATTGTCTTGCTTGGCCTTGACTTCTGCTGCAAGAGATGATTCCGAAACATTATGTATAAGAACGCCTGCATCATTAGAATTAACCAAACGCACACCTAAACGTGCCAATCTATGGACCTATTTAACCAATTCCCTTTTAGCTTCCTCAACATATGTGAAACTACCCATAGAAAACCAACTAAGAGCATCGGCTACAACATTTGCCTTACCCGGATGGTAGAATACGCTCATGTCATAGTCTATTAGGAGTTCAAGCCACGTCCTTTGCCTAAGGTTTAAGTCTTTTTGACTAAACACATATTTCAAGCTTTTGTGGTCAATAAACACATCACATGCACCCCATAAAGATAATGGCGCCAAATTTTCAATGCAAACACAACTGTTGCCAGTTCAAAATCATGGGTTGGATAATTTCTTTCATGTACTTTAAGTTTCCTAGAGACCTAGGCTATAACTTTACCATGTTGCATCAAGACACTACCCAAACTAACACGTAAAGCATCACAATAAACAACAAACCCATCTGAACCTTTGGGCAATATCAAAATAGGAGCTGACGTAAGACGATTTTTCAATACTTGGAAACTTTTTTCACATTCTTCCGACCATTGAAATTTTGCCTTCTTTTGTGTCAACTTAGTTAAGGGCGAAGCAATAGATGAGAACCCTTCAACAAACCTTCTGTAGTATCCGGCTAAGCCCAAAAAGCTTCTAATGTCTGAAGGAGATAATGGTCTAGGCTAATTTTTAACTGCCTCCATTTTCTTTGGATTTACTTTAATCCTATCACTGGACACCAGATGGCCAAGAAATGCAACCTCTCTTAGCCAAAATTCGCACTGACTAAATTTATCGAATAGTTTTTTTTCCCTCAATGTTTGCAACACAATCCTCAAGTGACCCATATGAGCTTCCTCATGTCGAGAGTAAATTAAGATGTCATCAATAAACACCACTACAAACATATCCAAATATGGCTTGAAAATACGATTCATCAAATCCATGAATATAGAGGGAGCATTTATCAACCCAAACCACAGTACTACAAATTCAAAGTGACCATATCTTGTCTCAAAGGCCGTCTTGGGAATATTACACTCCCTTACCCTCAATTGATGATAATGGGAATGGAGGTCAATTTTAGAAAAATAGCTTGCTCCTTGTAAATGATCAAATAAGTCATCTATCCTTGGGATGAGATATTTGTTCTTTATGGTGACCTTATTCAATTTTTGGTAGTCTATACACATTCGGAGTGACCCATCTTTCTTCATAACAAATAACACGGGATTACCCCAAGGTGAAATACTTGGTCTTATAAAACCCTTATCCAACAAATCCTTCAATTGTTCTTTCAACTCCTTAAGTTTTGTCGGAGCCATACAGTAAGGACGAATAAAGATAGGTTGGGTATCGAGAAGGAGATCTATGCCAAAGTCAATATCCCTTTTGGGAGGAATATTGGGCAAATCATCGGGAAATACATCGGAAAACTCATTAACTATAGGGACCGACTCAAGAGTAGGTGTTTTGGAATCAATGTCCCTAACTCGTACAATATGATAAATGCACCCTTTGGAAATCATTTTTTGGGCCTTAATACATGAGATGAATCGACCCTTAACCACTGAATCATTACCCTTACATAAAAGAATAGGCTCATTAGGGAAGTGAAATGTAACCACATGAGTTCTACAACATATAGATGCGTAAGTGGCGTGTAACCAATCCATACCAAGAATGACGTAGAAATCAGTCATATCAAGTTCCACAAGGTCACATGGAATAACTTTGTTCAAGACCCATATGGGATAATTTATATAAGCTCTCTTGGCTAATACTGAACCACCAATTGGAGTATAAACCGAGAAAGGTTCTATTAACACTTTCGGGCACACATTAAACCTCATTGCAATGTAAGGAGTAACACAAGACAAATTGGCACCCGGATTAAGAAATGCATATACATCAAAGTTAAAAACTCGTAACATACCCATGAACACATCGGAGGACTCATAAACATCTTGCCTAGCATGAAGAGCTTAGAATCGGTTGTTGCGTTGGCCACTCTTAAGTTGAGATTGGGCGCCTTGTTGCACTTGGCCTCCTATAGTGTCATGACCCAACCCCACGGGCCATGACGGGTGCCCAAATTGGACACTCACGTATACCCCTGCTAACTATAAGTAAACCTGCCTCCTGTTTGAGTTATAACGTACCGATAGACATCATAAGGCAACACAACGTATAAGCCGATGAGGCTATCATAACATGTAGGGTCATTCCATAATGAACATACGTGCGAGCCGACAAGGATGCCACGACAAAGGGAATGACCCAAAACATATGACATATAGGCACAAGTGTACACATGTACATATACAACCCACATACATGTCCACAGACCTCTAAGAGTAAGAACAGTAACATAAGGCGGGACAGGGCCCCCACTGTACCTGTGAACAAATAAATATATACATCAAGGGTTATTACCAAAATCTAGGCTCCAGCACAATGGAGTGACTCTGAACTGATCAGTGGGACTTTTATGCTGGCGGATCCCCAAAGTGTGTATTTGTGTCTGTAGGAATGAAATGTAGCCCCTCGAAAAGAGAGGATCAGTACGATATGTGTACTGAGTATGTAAAGCATAAAATTCCACAAGGAGCGCACTGTTGACATAGGGATGCAGGGAACAAGTATAATAATTGATAAATCACTGTAGCTGCATCTTGTAAAATGACGTTATGTATCTCAGTGTCATATTCCGTACCTGGCTCATTGTGGGACTCAGTGTTACAAATATATCATTATGTCATCATATGCGTATATATACCGTATCCGGACCTTTATGGGACCCGGTTAATAATCATGTCATCTTACCATCGTATACATATATCATACACAGCCCTTTATGGGATTCGGTCATACACAGCCCTTTATGGGACTCGGTCAATAATCATGTCATCTTACCATCGTATACATATATCATACCTGACCCTTTATGGGACTCGGTCATACCCGGCCCTTTATGGGACTCGGTCAGACCCAGCCCTTTATGGGACTTAGTTATACCCAGCCCTTTATGGGACTCGGTCATACTCAGTCTTTTATGGGACTCGGTGGAAGATATATTAACCATATGCACAAGTAGAGGAGTGAGTAGCCATATGCAAGCTAAATCATTATCTGAGACTCCATAAAATAGCCAAGTGAACCGTCACTTGAAGATCCAGGTAGTAATTGTCTTGAATACCCTCTGAGGGTCATTAGAGATCATATTAAGTAGAGCCTCAGGCTTCATAGACGTGCATAAAGATAATCCTACACAGCTTACGCATTCAGAGAAATTCATCGCCGTAGAGCCCTTAGGAATACGAGCTTGCGTATCCAGTTACTACCCAACATATGGAAGGCTCGAGGGTAGTAGTTCAACTGTTTTAGGACCTTTAACATTCAGAAGTGAGTACAAGCCATGAGTTACACCCGGAACCTATAAATGGAATTACCTCTAACTCATATCATATACGACTTCACTTACACTAATCCATTTCAAGATAAGGAAGGGATAGGCTTCATGTGTACTACCTTTCGTCATGTAGAAGATTTACAAGATAATAACTCAATTATCGCAGGAGTTCTATCACGACCCAACCCCGTAGGCCACGACTGGGGTCCGACCTAGACCCCTATATACCTAACTATCAGCTGTGGTCAAATTGAACTATAAATAAAATAATATCATGTAACAGAGTCCCATTGGGCAATAACATTTTCATAAACCTATAGCCCTTTTCGTTTATATCTTAACATGAAAAGGCATGCAAGACAACAAGGCTTCCATAATATAATAACATATAACATATATCATGTAGACCCAGCTGAGTCAAACTAATATACACAACCCACATATACATGTCTGCAGACCTCTAATAATATTAATGACAACATATAGAGGGACAGGGCCCCTGCCGTACCCCTGAATAACAAAACAATACTATACATCAATGGCCAATGCCAATAACTAGGCTCCGATACAATGAAGCCTCTTCCAACTAAGCTGAGCGGGATCCTAAGATAACGGACTCCCAAAACTTGTATCTGTACCTGCGAGCATGAAATGCAGCTCCTCCGAGAAAAAGGAGGTCAGTATGACATATATATTGAGTATGTAAAACATAACACAATACGACTAGGGGCATATCTGAAATAGATAAGTAGGGGATAAAATATCAAATCAGAAACCTGTACCTGGAAAAGTAAAATCATGCATGCTCAAATTTTTAATATAGCCGGCCCTATCAGGGATTCAGTGAATCATATCTGTAGTACCATCACCTCCTTATTACAACACATCATCACATCATCATATATATACATATGTACTCGGCCCTCTAGTGAGGGCGCGATGAACAATTCAGTGGAATTGTGCACGATTACTATTCCCTACCTGGGTGCGATGAAAGAAGTGTTACAGTATACACGAGTAGAGTAGTGAGAAACAAAACACAGTTTAAATCATTATCGGAGACTCAATGAAGTCATCAGGTGAATCATCCCTGGAGATTAGGGTAGAAAGTATCCGACGTATACCCTCTAAATGTCACTAAGGACTATGTAAAAGAGAGTTTTGCAAATCTTAGACTTATACCAGTATGAAATATCTTATAGCAGTTCGAGTGTTGGTTATCTCAGAGCCTTTCTTTTTACGAAAAAGAGCTTAGTCGAATCAATCGTTATACAGTTATATAGAAGACTCGAGGAGTAAGAGTTTAACTACTTTAAAAGTCTTAATATCCAGAAGTGATCAAGAGTCCTGAAGTCATATTCAGAACCTAAGAGTGAAATTTCCCCAAAGCTTTCATCATCCATAGCCTACATCTAAGACATGCCAAAAGGAAGAGAAAAGATAGGCTTTACATACCTATGTCATAAACATGCCAAGAGAGAGCTTCACATACCTCTTATGAGTTACTCTTTATCCCATTTGCCTCATTGTCCTTTGAACCTATTCAACATGAAAGTAATACGAATATCAACCACTCTTAACTTTTTAGCATCTTAGGTAGCACCTTAGTATTCATGGAACCTATTTCCTTGTTCGTCTCCTCAATTAGTACTTTAATTAGTTAAGGCATTAACGAAAATTGGGCAGCACCTCCCCTATAATGTGCCCTATCCGAATTTCCAATTATATCCCTAAACACAACAGCCAACCAACAACAACAACCTACAGCATATTTTAAAGCAATTCACACCAACAATATACAACATAAGCTCCAAACGACTCGCTCAAAATTACGATATCAAAATAGGGTGTCTAGCCTTTATTTTGTAGCACCTTTAATTATACGAAATGTGGGGTCATGTGGATGCAACCAGAAGCACCCCTACCCCTTTTAGAACAAATTTAGGCCCTGCAACAAAACACCACACCCCTGTAGTAGCACCTCACAAGCACAACCCTTTACTTCAACGACAATTCAACTATAACGACTCCAACTTAGTTTATTTCGAACGTCAAGCATATCTATGATGTTTTCACATTTCCAGCTACTTAAACAACATATAATACACTTCTTAACAATACCATAAACTCCAAATTAATAAGAGAAATCTTACCTTATCCAAAATTGGCCAAAACTGCCAAATTGCAGCTCGGAACTTCTCCAAACGTGTTGAAATTAAGCGGGATGTTTATGTCCCTTCTCCAATGCCCCAAATTGGAATTTTTGGTTATCAAACACTATTATATAACCGTGGCAGCCCGGTTATATAATTAATTCACAGAACAAAACTCGGAGGTTTACCTTGGCAGCCCCCAAACCCCGTAGCCCCCCTTTCCTTGTCTCCAACATTTTCCTTTAGCTTTCTCTTATTTGTTCCAAGTGTAAAACTGAAGTTATGGTTCCGTAGACATCATAATATATATATATATATATATATATATATATCTCCACGTGTTTTAGGAACACCGTAGATAATTAATTTGTGGAGAGAAAGTTAGAAACCTACCTTAGTTTCTTCTAAACCATGGTTGCCTCCTTTGCTCTTCTCACATTTTTCCTTTCTTTTTGGCTGCTGTTTTGAACAGAAAATGTGACTAAGATTCACTTAACATATATATATATATACACCTCTTTAGAAGGTTCCACATGGCAGACCCCTAGGGTGACACGTGGCATCCTCTTAGGGTACCACCTCAACCTATGTGGCCAATCATATGCTGCCATATGGGAGTGGGGTCCACCCCAAGCTTCTGCATCACCTACTTGAACCCAAGTAGGTGCATCACTTTCTGGTCCAAGTAGGTACATCATCTACTTGCTTTGACTAGACGCGTTATTTCCTTATTTCTCTTTCGTGAGCTCATAATCCTGTCTTACTTCAAGAGCGTATGCATTCCTTGCTACTTAAGCTCGACGTGTACTCAAGTAGCTTAAGTGTGTAGGACTTCTAAGTTAGCAGCTTACGTAGGTAAGTCGAGTCCTACGACTCTTTACTTGGCCTCCAACTTCTTCTGACTCCTCATAACCCTATTTCCAACCTTCCCTACTATGGGGTATCACATTCTCCCTTCTTTGGAGTTGTTTAATGGCATTGTAGATTATCCAGCTCACATAGTAACTGCAAAGAAGCTTAAGAGACCTTCCAAACTCCAGAGTGTGGGGTATAACATACTTTCCCCCTTTAGAACATTCGTCCCCGAATGTTAAATAAAACTTCCCTCAAGACCTTATACCGATTGTAGGGAGATTGTTTGCTATTTCCATAACACATATTTCCATCCAAATACTTAATATAAGAGTTTCAGGAGTTGGGGTTACCTGTAGACATCAGGAATGGGTACGCATACTTGTGTATTATGTCCTCTTCAATTTCTCAGGTCATCCCCTTTTCTGGTTTTGGTTTTGCCACAGTATCTTGATGGAAGGCACATCTTTAGTCTACAATCATCCAGTTTGCCAATCTAAGATGACGATAGGTTTTTCCTCATAGGATTCTATTTCTTGGGCATCATCTATGGAATATACCTTGGGTGGATCGTCAGTACCCTTGAGAAGCATTCCTATCTGATGAACTGGGCGTATAGTTTTCAAATAAGGTGGTAAGGTCAACTTACCTGTTACACCCCGCACTCTTGAGCTCGGAACGTCTTCTTGAGTTCCTTAGACACTATCATGTGAGCCGGATAAGCTACGACACTATCAAACAACTCTAAGGAAAGAAAATTGTGATACCTCGCGAGAAGGGAGGTTGGAGATAGAGTCATAAGAATCCGGAAAGAGTTGGAGGCTAAGAAATGAGTCGTAGGACTCGATTTACCTACGTAAGACACTAAGTTAAGAGTCTTATACACTTAAGTTGCTTAAGGATACACCAAGCCTACATAGCACGGATTACATAGGCTCTTAAAATAAAGTGAGATGACAAACCTACGAAAGAGAGCAAAAACTAGTTTCCGAACTTATGAAAGCAAAGCAAGCAGGTGACAAGCAGGTAGGTGACACACCTAGGTGGGACCCACACTGCCACATGGCAGCATGTGACTGGCCGAATAAGTTGAGGTGGCACCCTAGGAGGCTGCCACGTGTCACCCTAGGGGGCTGCCACGTGGCACCTTCTAAAAAGGTGTATATATATGCATTATGTGACTCTTAACTTGTTCATTATCCAAAAATCAGCCAAGGAAGTTGAGAGAAAACGTGAGAGAAAGAGAGAAAGCTAGGCAGCCACGGATTGAAGAACCCGTTTTTAAAGAGGACTGCTGTTACTAATACTATCATAACTCCTTCTGTATAGTTCCGTTTCAAGTGATTCAAGATGTTTTGGAAAGCTATTTGATAGGTCTATAACTGTTGTTTAGCCTCTGAAACCCATTTTTTCTTTTATCAGCTCGAACGAGGGTGATGAAGTATGGGGTAGGTGCTGCCCAGATTTCGTTTTGGAAATCCTACACAGACTGCTGTTGGTATTTTGGGCATATCTCTTTGTACAAAATTGCTGTAGGGATGATTCTGAATGGTATGCGACCATGAGACACATTTCTATAACTTTCATTGAGAACACAAATCCTGTTACCGTCAATTAGCCCTTCGAAACTAAGGGACAATACGAGACAGTAACCTGCCCAGAATTCACGTTTTGACAACTTTGGTGAATTTTGACCAATTTCGGGTGAGGTAAGGTCTTACCTTCTAATTTGAAGTTTATGGTGTTTTTATAAGGTGTATTAAACACCTTTTAGGCTGCTGGAAGTGTAAAAATGTCATAGCAATGTTTAACGTTCGAAGCAATCCAAATTGTAGTCGTTATAGTCGAATTGTTGTCGAAGTGAAGTGTTGTTAGTGTGAGTGGTTGCTGAAGGGGTGTGAGGTGTGGTTGCAGGGCCTAAATGTGTTTTAAAGTGGTTTATGGTGCTGCTGGTTGAATCCACATGACCCCTCGTTGTGTATAATTAAAGGCGTTACAAAATAAAGTCTAGACGCCCTATTGTGATATCGTATTTTTGAATAAGTCGTTTGAAGTTTATGTTGTATATTGTTGTTGCGAATTGCTTAAACATATGCTGCAGGTTGTTGTTGTTGGTTGGCTGTAGGTCTTATGGACCTAATTGGAAATCCGTATAGGGCACATTGTAGGGGAGGTGCTGCCCAATTTTCGTTAACGCCTTAACTAGTTAAGGAACTAGTCGAGAAGGCGAGCGAAGGGATGAATGTTATGAATACTCGTGGGTAGTCTAAGTTGCTGAAAAGTCCAAGGTTGTTAATACTTACATTACTTCTATGTTAAATAGGTTTCAAGGACAACGATGTGGACGTGATTAAGAGAAGTCCATACAAGGTATGTGAAGTTTTCTTTTGGCGTGTTTTTGGAATAAATATGTAGAGCTATTCTTCTTTTCTTTTGGCATGTCTTAGATATAAGTTATAAATGATATGTATATGATATTCGGGATTCAATCCATTCGTAAAGCCCTAAGTATGAGTCGAGACTCTTGTTTACTTCGTGATATTAGAATTTCTGCAATAGCTGAGTCATTGCCTTTTAGTCTTCTATGTGATGAAAACTAGTACATGTAAAGCCTATTTCTTCTTTCCTTTGGAATGGCTTAACTTTAAGTGAAATGGTATATGATATAGGTTTAGAGGTAATTCCATTTATGAGCTCTGATTGTAATTCGTGACTTGTAGTCACTCCTGAACAGTAAGAGTCTGAAAGTAGTCAAACTACTATTCTCGAGCCTTCTATATAACGAATAGTAAGTGAAAGTACCAGCTCCTCTCTTTTTAAAGGCTCTAAAATGGTAAATGCGTCTGATTGCATAAGTTGAGTCTTTGACTAGATAACTGTCTCTGATTGCATAACTGTGTCTCTGATTGCATAATCGTGTCTTTGATTGCATAAACCATGTTTCTGATTGCATAAGCTATATGGCATTGTCTGGATGCATGTCTGTGATTCTCGAGGCCCCAACTGATGTAAGCCCTAATGACATATAAAGGATTACCTCGGATAATTACTCCCCCAGTCTTCAGGTGATGGTTCACTTGACTGTTTCATCGATTCTTAGATAATGACTTAGTTGCATATGGTTTCTCACTACTCTACTCGTACATACTGTAACCCATCCTTCCTCGAGTCCCACGATGGGCCGGGATATGTTATCGTGCACAGTGTTACTACTTCTTTCACCGCGTCCCGGGCCGGATGTGTATAGTTCCACGCACGAGAAGATGATGCCGTACGTGAGGTGTGATATATGTTATATGTTATGACGATGCGATTATTCACCGAGTCCCGGGCCGGCTGTAATATGATTGTATGTGTGGTGAAATAAGGAAGGAACACCGAGTCCCTCCTTAGAGGACCGGGTATATATGTATATTATGATGGTACGCTATAGACGTACACCACTCCATTCACCGAGTCCCTCACTAAAGGGCCGGATACTTTATGTAGGCATGCATATGAGATTAAAGCAATACATTGTGACCCTGAGCCCCGCAGTGAACCGGGTGTGATACGATGATATACATGATAAGATGATACCGTATACGATGGTATGATACCGTATACGATGATATGATGAAATGAAATGCATTATGATATGATGATATGTGATTATGAAGAAGTGATTATAACACCGAGTTCACTAGAGGGCCGGGCACAGCATATGATGATGTGTATGATTTATGTTTCCTAAGGTGCAGGTACAGTAATTTATTTAGTTATTATACTTGTCCCCTGCATCCCTATTTCAGTTATGATCTTAGTTACGATGTGTTATGCTTTACATACTCAGTACATATATCGTACTGACCCCCCTTTTCTCGGGGGGCTGCGTTTCATGCCCGCAGGTACAGATGTTTATTCTGGAGATCCATCAGCATAGGAGTTCCTCTCAGCTGTGTCTTAAGTGCTTCACTGTTCTGGAGCCTAAATTTTGATGTTGGTCACTTAATGTATATATTTGTACATTCAGGGGTACGGCGGGGGTCTTGTCCCGCCATATGTTGCTGTTACTATTCTTAGAGGTCTGTAGACATATGTATATGTGGGTTGTTTGTGAGTTAGTTTTGATGTTGCCTATTCGATATGTTGTGAATGTTTTTGTTATAGCAGCCTTGTCGGCTCGCATGCCCTTTCATGATATGATACAAATGAAAGAGGCTACATGTACATGAAAAAGTTTTAAACTATTGGGGTTTTTGTATATAGTATCACATCACACACGGTTCAACTTAAGTGTAGTTGATAAATACGCATAAGAGGGTCCAGGTCGGACCCCAGTTGCGGCCTACGGGGTTGGGTCGTGACAGAAGTGGTATCAGAGCAGTTCGTCCTTGGAATGTCTACAGACCGTGTCTAGTAGAGTCTTGTTTATCGGTGTGTTGTGCACCACATCTATAGACAGGAGGCTACAGGATATTTAGGATGTTATTTTCTTTCATATCTAAGATCGTGCGATAGAGCCGAGCTATAGGAAATGAAATTCCTCATACTAACCTGCGATTTTAGCAGGAAGACAACGTCGATAGAAGAAAGTAACTGACAATATTGGATGTTACGAAGCACGCAGGTAAGCAAAGGCACGAAAGCCCTATCGTAGGTAAGGTATTGAAATGCGATTGACAGATACAATTGAAAAGTGAAAGGAAAGGTAAATAGGAAAGTATAACAGGTGCAGCTCGAGTGGACATAACAGGTAAGTTCATTTCCATACTGTTAATTATGGGCGCCCTATGCGACTGCGATATGAGATGATATGACTATATATGTGCCCTGTGTGGCTGAGATGTTATACAATATGAATGTATATATGTGTGCCCTGTGAGGCATTGTTGGTATTTTCTGCGTGCAGGTGTTGAGATAGTAAGAAATACAGAGGAAACTCTGCCCAAATTTTCCTAGAAATAAGAGGAGAATGAGATACAGGGCTATAGTATGTTTTGAAAGGTTGTCCTCGCAACAATGATGAGATTTGACTAAACAAGTATGGCTGACCTCGAGAAATAAGTTAATTGCTGAGTTAATGGCAATAGAAACTAGGAGGACGATACTGGAATAGTAGAATAAGTTAGAAAGGACCTATAAGCCAAAGAAAATGACTCAGAGAGGAATGATAGATCGGGATAAAACGAGATAGTAAGGCATTTCCTGAATTGATATAGGGATAAACTATGACAAGTGATAGTTGAAGGAAGTAACCGTATGGTTAAGACAAGAGTAAGACAAGAGTACAAAGGGAAAAGAATTGTGACGGATATGAAGTGTTAATAAGATAGCTTGTGAGACATTAAGGACAAGACTAGCTAAGAAGGGTAAGTAACCCATAGTAAGAATCGTGAAGAAAGTCAAGCGGTATTATACTATTGGTCCGAATGCGAACAAGGTACCAGGTGAACATAGCAAAAACCATTATTAGAATAAGCAAAACTTAGTAAGGAATTAACTAGAAGGTGTGATGTGGTCCATGTAAATGGAATGTAAAGATAGGTGTGGAACGGAAAAGCAAGCTATGGAACAAATAAGGAAGATTTATCAAGTTTCATAAGGAAAGTTTCGAATAAAGGTTATATGATGACGAAAAGGATGGCTAGTGCAAGGAAATAAAGGGTAATATGGAATTCCTTACGCCCAACCAAAAATGGAAATGAGTTGAAGGAATGATACAGAAGTTCTAATAGAGGCACTCAAGATAGATGCGATTAATTAAGTATAGGTATCGAACAAAAAGAGACATAGACAGTTACGAACTGGAGGTATAGTACGATGAAAAAGTAATAAGATAAGTCCCCTACTACCACGAAGTTGATGTGGTTTTAAGCAGGATTAGAAATGAGCCTTAGGCACACGACAAAGGTGCAAGCTCAGGAGGCGTAAAGAAGTATGGTGTACACGTGACTCCACTCTAATGATTAGTGGTATCCACTGGAATAAAGTTAGTATAATGATGAAGCTCGAAACATGAGTCATTAAAGTATAAGTACACTTGAGTGGGGAATGTGCACCAATTATGAGCCCTCGCTAATTACTGATTGGGATGAATGGAATATGTCTTTGAGTGAACTACTACATTACGGATACTACTCGAGTATCAATCATTAGATGAGATTCGATTCGAGATATTCCAAATATTACCGCACCCTACGATTGTGCTAGGGTTTCCTAGAAAGGCAACCTAACGTGGGGATGATTTAACAGAAGATGTAGATATGGTGCAACCCGTTAAATATATTAGAATAGAATTATTCGCGTGTAAATAGCTGAAGATATACGGAGAATGACATAGGTACACCCTAAAAGGGGGGAAGTGGACAAAAGAAGTACAAGCGTAAAAGAAAATCAACTGATGCTATCGCATGTAAATGGGGACGCTTAAACGTCAAACGAGACCCCATAAGGGATGGACGCGATCATACCCGTATTAATGCACCGGATTCCGTCAAAACACTGAAGTTAAGCGTGCTCGAATGAGAGTAGCACTGGGATGGGTGACCCCCTGGGAAGTGAGAAAGAGAACAAAATAAGTATGACAAAAAGAGATTATAAAAGCGGGTTAGTACAACGACACATATAGAACAGAGTTAGCCAAGAGCAGAAAAGATTATGACTGAAATACAATGCACCTCGTGAAAATGGCACAAGAATAGTTGTGCAGCTTATGAATATTGGCATACTAAGAGCGAGGTCAAATCATTACTCGATAAAAGAAAGTCAGTAATAACAATGTGATTGCCATATTTAGAATCTATTCAGGAAAAGTGTAAGATGGTTCGAGGCAGAACTATTCAGATATAATCGGTATTAAGGACAAGAGACATAGTGGAGCCTTGACCTCGACTAAAGGAGGTAAGCCACTAGTATAGAAATGCTAAGGAATTTTCTGGACTGCTCTATGTCCGTACACACGTTTATGTACGGATTACAATATGATGTATGGTAAGAAAACTGGAGAAAAGATCTGAGTAAAAGAGAAAGATAGCATACCTAAGGTATTACAAGTTAGATTAAGAGGAGTTGTACAATAGCTTAAGTTAAAAGAAGCATCAGCAGTCTGATAGCCTATCTCAGGGAATGGAAACCCCGACTCAGAGGTGGAAAGCAGTTAATATGTATTGTAGTACGAGCTGACCTCGCATTCTAAGGAACTGGGAGTTCATACGGGCTATGGTAGATGGGCTGACAGAATAAACCTGTTCCCCTCCAGTTAGAAAGGCATATTCAGCTGAGGGTTCTGCGAAATGACATAGTAGGGAAACAATAAGATTTCACGGAGTCCCCACATCTATTATCTCAGATAGAAAAGTTCAATTTACAGCTAACTGCTGGAAATCATTTCGAAAGGGATTGAGGAACCCAGATGAATCTTAGTATGACATTTTTCCCTTCGATTAAGGGACAGGCCCAGATGTGATCCACTAAATTATTGATGAAGTAAAGCTTATTCCGGGACCAGATATCAATTAGCAGCCTAAAGTCAGCAAGAAGGGGATACATTGATCTTTCGCAGAGCATTTTTAGAATAGATAAAGCTGCCTAAGAGTGAGACCTATCGTCCGATTTGAAACAATACATTCATTTTTCACAGATCAATGCTCCGTAAGAATGGGAACGACGCTCCCAGAATATTTCCTGTGGAGGAGGTCCACATAATAGGGAGTTATCCTACGAGGGGCAACCTATCTCCATCCGGGATCAGCAGCGTAAACGGGTTGCGAACTAAGGACATAGTTTTCATCAAGGTACTGTGGCGGAATAAGAATCGTGAAGACATAAACTGGGAGGTTGAAAAGGACATGAAACACAAGTGTCCGTACCTATTCCCGATGTCTACGGATAGCCCCAGTCTTGGAACTCGTATATTAATTACTTGTATGAAAATGTATGTCATTCCAGTAGAAAGGCATCTCCCTATGATCCGTATAAAGTCTTAAGGAAAGTTTTATTCAACATTCGGGGATGAATGTTCTAAAGGGGGGAAGGATGTTACACCCCGCACTCTTGAGCTCGGAACGTCTTCTTGAGTTCCTTAGACACTATCATGTGAGCCGGATAAGCTACGACACTATCAAACAACTCTAAGGAAAGAAAATTGTGATACCTCGCGAGAAGGGAGGTTGGAGATAGAGTCATAAGAATCCGGAAAGAGTTGGAGGCTAAGAAATGAGTCGTAGGACTCGATTTACCTACGTAAGACACTAAGTTAAGAGTCTTATACACTTAAGTTGCTTAAGGATATACCAAGCCTACATAGCACGGATTACATAGGCTCTTAAAATAAAGTGAGATGACAAACCTACGAAAGGGAGCAAAAACTAGTTTCCGAACTTATGAAAGCAAAGCAAGCAGGTGACAAGCAGGTAGGTGACACACCTAGGTGGGACCCACACTGCCACATGGCAGCATGTGACTGGCCGAATAAGTTGAGGTGGCACCCTAGGAGGCTGCCACGTGTCACCCTAGGGGGCTGCCACGTGGCACCTTCTAAAAAGGTGTATATATATGCATTATGTGACTCTTAACTTGTTCATTATCCAAAAATCAGCCAAGGAAGTTGAGAGAAAACGTGAGAGAAAGAGAGAAAGCTAGGCAGCCACGGATTGAAGAACCCGTTTTTAAAGAGGACTGCTGTTACTAATACTATCATAACGCCTTCTGTATAGTTCCGTTTCAAGTGATTCAAGATGTTTTGGAAAGCTATTTGATAGGTGTATAACTGTTGTTTAGCCTCTGAAACCCAGTTTTTCTTTTATCAGCTCGAACGAGGGTGATGAAGTATGGGGTAGGTGCTGCCCAGATTTCGTTTTGGAAATCCTACACAGACTGCTGTTGGTATTTTGGGCATATCTCTTTGTACAAAATTGCTGTAGGGATGATTCTAAATGGTATGCGACCATGAGACACATGTCTATAACTTTCATTGAGAACACAAATCCTGTTACCGTCAATTAGCCCTTCGAAACTAAGGGACAATACGAGACAGTAACCTGCCCAGAATTCACGTTTTGACAACTTTGGTGAATTTTGACCAATTTCGGGTGAGGTAAGGTCTTACCTTCTAATTTGAAGTTTATGGTGTTTTTATAAGGTGTATTAAATACCTTTTAGGCTGCTGGAAGTGTAAAAATGTCATAGCAATGTTTAACGTTCGAAGCAATCCAAATTGTAGTCGTTATAGTCGAATTGTTGTCGAAGTGAAGTGTTGTTAGTGTGAGTGGTTGCTGCAGGGGTGTGAGGTGTGGTTGCAGGGCCTAAATGTGTTTTAAAGTGGTTTATGGTGCTGCTGGTTGAATCCACATGACCCCTCGTTGTGTATAATTAAAGGCGTTACAAAATAAAGTCTAGACGCCCTATTGTGATATCGTATTTTTGAATAAGTCGTTTGAAGTTTATGTTGTATATTGTTGTTGCGAATTGCTTAAACATATGCTGCAGGTTGTTGTTGTTGGTTGGCTGTAGGTCTTATGGACCTAATTGGAAATCCGTATAGGGCACATTGTAGGGGAGGTGCTGCCCAATTTTCGTTAACGCCTTAACTAGTTAAGGAACTAGTCGAGAAGGCGAGCGAAGGGATGAATGTTATGAATACTCGTGGGTAGTCTAAGTTGCTGAAAAGTCCAAGGTTGTTAATACTTACATTACTTCTATGTTAAATAGGTTTCAAGGACAACGATGTGGACGTGATTAAGAGAAGTCCATACAAGGTATGTGAAGTTTTCTTTTGGCGTGTTTTTGGAATAAATATGTAGAGCTATTCTTCTTTTCTTTTGGCATGTCTTAGATATAAGTTATAAATGATATGTATATGATATTCGGGATTCAATCCATTCGTAAAGCCCTAAGTATGAGTCGAGACTCTTGTTTACTTCGTGATATTAGAATTTCTGCAATAGCTGAGTCATTGCCTTTTAGTCTTCTATGTGATGAAAACTAGTACATGTAAAGCCTATTTCTTCTTTCCTTTGGAATGGCTTAACTTTAAGTGAAATGGTATATGATATAGGTTTAGAGGTAATTCCATTTATGAGCTCTGATTGTAATTCGTGACTTGTAGTCACTCCTGAACAGTAAGAGTCTGAAAGTAGTCAAACTACTATTCTCGAGCCTTCTATATAACGAATAGTAAGTGAAAGTACCAGCTCCTCTCTTTTTAAAGGCTCTAAAATGGTAAATGCGTCTGATTGCATAAGTTGAGTCTTTGACTAGATAACTGTCTCTGATTGCATAACTGTGTCTCTGATTGCATAATCGTGTCTTTGATTGCATAAACCATGTTTCTGATTGCATAAGCTATATGGCATTGTCTGGATGCATGTCTGTGATTCTCGAGGCCCCAACTGATGTAAGCCCTAATGACATATAAAGGATTACCTCGGATAATTACTCCCCCAGTCTTCAGGTGATGGTTCACTTGACTGTTTCATCGATTCTTAGATAATGACTTAGTTGCATATGGTTTCTCACTACTCTACTCGTACATACTGTAACCCATCCTTCCTCGAGTCCCACGATGGGCCGGGATATGTTATCGTGCACAGTGTTACTACTTCTTTCACCGCGTCCCGGGCCGGATGTGTATAGTTCCACGCACGAGGAGATGATGCCGTACGTGAGGTGTGATATATGTTATATGTTATGACGATGCGATTATTCACCGAGTCCCGGGCCGGCTGTAATATGATTGTATGTGTGGTGAAATAAGGAAGGAACACCGAGTCCCTCCTTAGAGGACCGGGTATATATGTATATTATGATGGTACGCTATAGACGTACACCACTCCATTCACCGAGTCCCTCACTAAAGGGCCGGATACTTTATGTAGGCATGCATATGAGATTAAAGCAATACATTGTGACCCTGAGCCCCGCAGTGAACCGGGTGTGATACGATGATATACATGATAAGATGATACCGTATACGATGGTATGATACCGTATACGATGATATGATGAAATGAAATGCATTATGATATGATGATATGTGATTATGAAGAAGTGATTATAACACCGAGTTCACTAGAGGGCCGGGCACAGCATATGATGATGTGTATGATTTATGTTTCCTAAGGTGCAGGTACAGTAATTTATTTAGTTATTATACTTGTCCCCTGCATCCCTATTTCAGTTATGATCTTAGTTACGATGTGTTATGCTTTACATACTCAGTACATATATCGTACTGACCCCCCTTTTCTCGGGGGGCTGCGTTTCATGCCCGCAGGTACAGATGTTTATTCTGGAGATCCATCAGCATAGGAGTTCCTCTCAGCTGTGTCGGAAGTGCTTCACTGTTCTGGAGCCTAAATTTTGATGTTGGTCACTTAATGTATATATTTGTACATTCAGGGGTACGGCGGGGGTCTTGTCCCGCCATATGTTGCTGTTACTATTCTTAGAGGTCTGTAGACATATGTATATGTGGGTTGTTTGTGAGTTAGTTTTGATGTTGCCTATTCGATATGTTGTGAATGTTTTTGTTATAGCAGCCTTGTCGGCTCGCATGCCCTTTCATGATATGATACAAATGAAAGAGGCTACATGTACATGAAAAAGTTTTAAACTATTGGGGTTTTTGTATATAGTATCACATCACACACGGTTCAACTTAAGTGTAGTTGATAAATACGCATAAGAGGGTCCAGGTCGGACCCCAGTTGCGGCCTACGGGGTTGGGTCGTGACATTACCGGGCACTTTGCCCACCTTACGAGCAACTTGATATAGTTTAATGTATTTTGGGTTAAGTTTCTTTTTTTGGTGTGACTTTGTTATAAACATCCAATCATCAGTTTGAACTCTGTATGTTGATGACGATTATTTGTATATTATTTCTTCTGACTCTGGGCTGTTAGTCAATAGCTTGCTTGATCATGTTGGGGCCTTTTTAGCTTAGTCTTTTTAACATCGACCCATCCCATAGAGGACTTACAAGTCTTGCTCAACCAGTCTTGTACAGGGCCATTGGGATACTACAGTAGTAATTATTATTGTAGGCAACTTGATAAGTGATAGATAATCATCCCAACTATCTTTAAAGTTAATAACACCAGCTCATGATATATCTTCTTGCATTTAAGCGGTACACTTTAGCCTGTTCATCAGGTTTGAGGGTAAAGTAGTGTACGAAGACTTATGTGTCTTCCCAGTTTTTTTTGCGGACTGATTCTCGGTAGTTAACTGTAACTTGGGCTCCTTCATCTAGGATAATAGCTATGGGGACTCTGTAAGGTCCTACCACTCTTTTACCCTATTATTTTACACCTTCTTGGCTGAGTAGGTAACCTTTGATTGGAGGAGCATGGGCTAATATCGTTAATCCCTCGGTAACATTCCCTCCAAAGTCATCTGTTGATGGAGTGCGAAGTGAGTCTTATAGCCCTGGTCATATTGTGGAATTTTCGACCTCGGGTATTACTTCCTATCTTCCATAATTACATTAACTAGTACCCTTACCTTTTGGGTTTTGCTTTTTCGCCCTCAGAATTGGCTGCCAAGTGGTATCAAAATTTCCTCGCCCACTGGCCCATATAGCCTTTCTGTGGTTTACCTCTAATTAACTTGTACTATGTTGAAGAACTGTGGCATTCAAATGCGTCATCAGTTAGCAATTAGCTAATCCTTCTTGTCTTACTTAAAACGTAAGTTATAGTATTCCAAGTACATAATCTCATGTTGTTTCTCCGCTGCTAGTTCAGATTCTTCCATCTCGCGCGACCATACCCGCACTATCGCACTAAATTCCACCAGAATTTAGAAGTTAAGCATGCTTGGGCGAGAGAAATACTGGGATGGGTGACCTCTTTGGGAAGTCCTCATATCGCGTTTCATGGTAATCCTTGCAATAATGTGTGGGGCACTCAACATAGCCCAAAATTTATCTTAGCATCGTCTCACCAGTCTTTATGTGTTGCCTTGACCTTTCCTCTGTTAACTTGCAACCGGTATAGGGGTAGATCTTTAGTTCCACTACGACCATGTCCTTTTTTGGTCATTTTGGTTTAATTCTTCCTATTATGTTCACCTCTTTTTGTACGCATCCATTCATTAGGGTTGGCTATCGAGTAGTGCTAAAGTTCATTCATATAGTGACCTCTAGAGCCACTTTGAGTTCCGTCTATCCTTAGTTGGCATAGTCCCGAAGAAGTTTGGCATATAAGCTCGCCATTCTATAGTAACCAGCTAGTTCTGCCCATCTTACTTAAACCATTTTACACTTTCCTTACCCCAGCTGGTAATAGTTTATTGTTTTTATCTCGTGTCTTCCTTTACCTTTACGAAACTTTGAGAAGGTGCTCAACTTAACCTGAGAAATATCCTAGCGTCGTCTCACTAGGTCTCACCTTGTCACATTTCTTTCCTTTCCCCTATTAACTTTGTGTTCTTCTCATTTTCTACCACAAGAGGCTTTCTATTCTTTTGTCCTTGTTTATACATCTATCATAACATCATTTGCGACCAACTCTATAGCTAACATTTTGACTTTTGGTCTAGCATGTTGTCATTATCTTTTGTAGTATCCCTTAAGTTATTCGATATCTTTTCATTGCTATATTCATTTGCGTTTATACGTACCCACCTTCTAGCATTATGTTATTCCATGTCTTGTTGAAAACTTCTTAACACTATCTTGCATAGCATTCTAACTTCTATCCAATTATTGACGACTTCCAGATCCTTCTAACTTGGTTCAACAAAGGATCTTATTGAAGTTTAAGCATCCATCTCAAACATGTTGCCACATCAATTGCCTCTATCTTACCCTTTGCAGTTCTCTAACTTGCTTCCCCCCTTTAGAGGGTACTTATACCTTTATCTGCTTATACCTTGCTCTATGTCCAGTCTCAATTTCATCTAGTCCCCTTCCCCAATGTACTTGGTACCGTATCATGTCCCTGTGTTTTTGCATTTTTTTTTGCCAACCTGATTATCCATGTACGGAACCCTAGCTAAATCACGAGGCGACAAGATCCTTCCCACATATAGTGTGACACCTCAACTATTAATCTGTACTTAAGTAATGGGACCCATGGAACAACTCGTCTGAGGCCACCTTTTACTTATCTTTATCAAAATTTATCTAGTACCTATAGTCGTTCCAATTTGAATTAGGTGGTGCTAGTATTCTGACGATAACTGTTCAAGGTTCTTTTGAAATAGCAGCTTTACCCCAACCTATATCCTTTATTCCTTGGGGTGAATGTAGGTTACACTAATTATTCCTTAAGTTTGCCGTCCTCGTTCCTTAAGGGTTCCATTATTTTTGGGGCGACGTTCTGTACACGCGTCATTCCTTTATATCTTAAGCTCCATGCCCTTACTGTGTACTCAACGCAAGCTTTTAACTTAGTCAACGTATAGTAAGTGCGCCTTACTAGTGGTCCTACTTTATCCCAAAATAGTTGTATCACACCGTTTAATTCATACTTACATATCCCCTTTTTAGTTCGTACTCACATTCAAATCCTGACATCTCTTTGAGGTGCTTTTGTCCAAAGCTCTTTCCCCAATTAGTTGGTGGAGGACTATCAACTGTTATCGTCAACCATTTTCCAACCATTGTTGGAAGAAACTAGAATCTCTTAAACATCCCAGTTCTTCTGTTAACACTTGACCTACCTGGTCTCCTTCTGGCTTTATCTTCGAGTTATGAACAACTTATTTAATTTACAATTAGGAGTTGGGGGCTTGACTTTCAAAAATAATTGAATCTCAATTAATGGATATCTTACCCTTCAACCTAAGCTTCTTTTTTTTTCTACAACACAATTATGGCTGGAGATACTGTGGTATGAACTGTACTGCTCAAATAGACTTCTGGTTCTCCGAAATAAACTTCCCTAAGTAAAAGGGGTATCCCTTATTGACAACATGAAGAGTACCTCTTACAGCTTTAATTTGGCATAATATGGGTACTCGGTATCAATTTCTAAGATATGTTATAAAGCTATGTTTTATTCCCTTTTTCTTGTTCTGGAAAAATTTCGACAGAGTTTCCTCTACACATCTTACTATCCCACAACCTGCACGCAGAAAATACCAGCAATGCCTCACAGGGACAATACATATATATATATATATATATATATATATTCATATTATCTCACAGCCACACAAGGCTTTCAACATCAATAGTAATATATAAATACTGGACTTACCTTGTATGTCAAACTTCAAATTGCATCTATTGCACTTCATGTCTACTTTCCTTTCTGTAACATCCCCTAAAAACGTTGTATACGATATTTCAATTCTCGCCTAAAAATAATACAGCCTCTGTATTTTGGGCATAACGTTTTATATGATTGTCTAAATTGGGTGATTCAAATTTTTGAGTAACCACAAGATCATTACCTACAACTTTTGTGACGACCATAATTTAAGTTTCGGAGGTTAAGTAGGTCAAATAAATTAATAATTGTAAGACAGTGTGCTGTCACGAAATAGAGTATTTGTAGAAGAAAATTCATATCTCACTGTAGGATGCTCCAAATTGGTTTATTCTTGAACGACATGAAACTAGACTTCAATATCTACAATTCGTATGAAGACACTAAATCCTAATAAGGAATTTATCTTGTTCAAAAGCAGCTCCGAAAAGGAGTATTCTGTCAAAGATAACTCATTTCACCTACCATGTAAAGATCTAGATACATTTGACATCACTCATGACATCAATTGTCCTCCAATTAACATCATCCATGGCATCATAATTTTCCACTAAATTTTCAGATTTTTCTTTATAATTATTTTATTTATTGTTAGGTCCCTCTTTCCAACCTATAAATACCCACCTTATTTTCTTATTTTATTCATCAAGCTTTCTCAAGCAAGTCTTCTCTCTATACACTTCTTTACACTTTCTCAAATATAGTTTGAGTTCTTAGTAGTGAAGAAATACTATTCCGGTGATTCATACACTTCGGGTAGTACACAAAATGTTTCGGCGAGGAGAAAAGCTAGGACTGGAGTGTTCATTAAGTCTTTCGGTTCCGACTAAAGCTTCGGATTCCAGGTATGTAAGGCTTCAATGAGAGTATTCCTTCCACTCTCATGTCTAAATTATTTTGATTATATGATAAATTATGTTTATTTTCTTTAACCTCTACTCTAAGTTATGTAGGTGTTTATCCATGGGTTCTTCCACCCATGTAGTCCAAAAACTCTTTCAATTAAGTCTCTTTATTTCAAATAATATTTTCTTATGGTAATTCTTATTTTTACTTAATAGTATAAATCATGGTTAAACTAGTGATTATTGTTTTATTTTGATGCAATATAATTTCATATGTATGAATTGATGGTTCCTCTATTTATCTATTTAAAGGTTCTTGAAATTCATGGTGGGTTGTTTAAAGCATGATTTTTAATTAATGGATTTCAAAGTATTTATGTATATTTATTTACACACATGTTTGGAAGTTGAAGTGATTTGAACCCACCTAGTTTTACTATGTTTTTAATAAAGTTTGACTTGAAAGCTTTGACTCCAAATAAATGTTTATGAAAGCAATATCTATGATCAAAAGGGAGTCTTATGAAATAAAAGAATGATGAAATGATATGAATGATGGATTTTTTATGCAATAAGGACAATTCTTGCATATTTGAATTATCAAGTGTTTTAATGAGCTATTCTACCGAATATGATGTTTGAATTCTCAAGTTATATGCTATGAATATTTTGAAGTATTAAACTATTCCGTGGGATTGACTTAGCACCGAATGAGGCATTGAGGTGGGATTCGGTAAGAGAATCCTAGTAGCAACCCCTTGTCTCATTGACTATGTGCCAACATAGGAGCCCTTGTAGGCTTAGGCTAATGGATCCATAAATAGCCCTTAAAGTTAAAGTTAAAGAAATGAATGAAGTTGACAGAGTTCTACCTGGCAAGTAGTCTCCCCGGCCAACGTAGGCGGTTATGTTAGATTCCATGTAATAGCTCGCATGGTCTTAAATGTCGGTTATGGTTATTTTTCCATAAAATGAATGTTTTAAAGGATATCTATATGATTTATTATGCATGCATTACATTATGTTCCATATTACATAATTGTTATAATGTTTCCTCAATGTTCATGCATCGTTATATACTTAGTACATTCAAAGTACTAACGCATACTCTTTTGCCTACATGATATCACCATGTAGGGACCAGTGCTCCTCCTCATTCTCCTCCACGTGGATAGTTGAGATTTCGTTGAAGACTACTTTTGGTGAGTTCCCATGTTTTGGGAACAATACTACTTTATCTTTCTAGCTTATGATATGTTAAGATATTTTACTATGGCATTTCTTCTATTATGATTAAGGGTGAGCTAGGGACTTGTGTTAGCCCCATTAAATCTAATAGTTAGAGGTATTATTGGACATATGTAAGTTGAAGATTTACTATTATGATTTCCGCTTGTTTATTTATCATCATTACCTATGAAAGACTAAAAGAATGTTAAGAGGCTTGTTTGAGGTACTTTTGGGTTCCTCATTCGCCATGTCACGTCTAGGCCCTAGGCTTGGGTCGTGACACTTTCAGGTTTCAACTTTACATTTCAATATTAGTTCAATACCTTACCCACAGATATCTTTCGTGCCTTTACTTTACTTACTTGCGTGCTTCGTAATGTCCCATATCGTCAATTACCTCTTTCTGTTGGTGTTGTCCTTCTGTTAAGATCTAAGGTTAGTATAAGGAATTGCCCTATGACTCGAATCTATAGCACGATCATAGATGTAAAGGAAAGGTAACATCCCAAATATCTTGTAGCTTCTCTTTATAGATGTGGCGCGCAACACATCGATAATCAAGACTCTCTTACACACGGTCTGCAGACACTCCAAGGACGAACTACTCAAAATTACGATATCAAAATACGGTGTCTAGCCTTTATTTTATAACACCTTTAATTATACGAAATGAGGGGTCGTGTGGCTGCAACCATCAGCACCCCTACCCCTTTTAGAACAAATTTAGGCCCTGCAACAAAACACCACACCCCTGCAGCAGCACCTCACAAGCACAACCCTTTACTTCAATGACAATTCAACTATAACGACTCCAACTTAGTTTATTTCGAACATCAAGCATCTCTATGATGTTTTCACATTTTCATATACTTAAACAAATATAATACACTTCTTAACAATACCATAAACTCCAAATTAAGAGGAGAAACCTTACCTTACCCAAAATTGGCCAAAACTGCCAAATTGCAGCTCGGAACTTCTCCAAACGTGCTGAAATTAAGCGGGATGTTTATGTCCCTTCTCCACTACCCCAAATTGGAATTTTTGGTTAGCAAACACTATTATATGACCTTGTTACACCTCAAATAATTAATTCACGGAACGAAACTCGGAGGCTTACCTTGGCAGCCCCCAAACCCGTAACCCCCCTTTCCTTGTCTCTAATGTTTTCCTTGAGGTTTCTCTTGTTTGTTCCAAGTGTAAAGCTGAAGTTATGGTGCCGTAGACATTTTAATATACATATATATATCTCCACGTGGTTTAGGAACACCGTAGATAATTAATTTGCAGAGAGAAAGTTAGAAACCTACCTTAGTTTCTTCTAAACCATGGCTGCCTCCTTTGCTCTTCTCACATTTTTCCTTTCTTTTTGGCTGCTGTTTTGAACAGAAAATGTGACTAAGA
Organism: Solanum dulcamara; assembly: GCF_947179165.1. NCBI lineage: Eukaryota > Viridiplantae > Streptophyta > Magnoliopsida > Solanales > Solanaceae > Solanum > Solanum dulcamara. The sequence continues at coordinate 41,096,327 of NC_077245.1, forward strand.
TTCACTTAACATATATATATATATATACACCTCTTTAGAAGGTTCCACATGACAGCCCCCTAGGGTGACATGTGGCAGCCTCCTAGGGTGCCACCTCAACCTATGTGGCCAATCACATGTTGCCATGTGGCAGTGGGGTCCACCCTAAGCTGCTGCGTCACCTACTTGAACCTAAGTAGGTGCATCACTTTCTAGTCCAAGTAGATGCATCACCTACTTGCTTCGAGTAGGCACGTCATTTCCTTATTTCTCTTTCGTGAGCTCGTAATCCCATCTTACTTCAAGAGCGTATGCACTCCTTGCTACTTAAGCTCGACGTGTACTCAAGTAGCTTAAGTGTGTAGGACTTCTAAGTTAGTAGCTTACGTAGGTAAGTCGAGTCCTACAACTCCTTACTTGGCCTCCAACTTCTTCCGACTCCTCATAAACCTATTTCCAACCTTCTCTACTATGGGGTATCACATTCTCCCTTCCTTGGAGTTAATTAATGGCATTGTAGATTATCCAACTCACATAGTAATTGCTAAGAAGCTTAAGAGACCTTCAGAGCTCTAAAGTGTGGGGTGTAACAAGTTCTAACATCAAGAAGTGAATAAGATTTATGAACCATACTCAAGGTTCTATGAATGGAATTATCCCCACAGTACATATACCAACCACTGATGACTAAGAAATGCCAAGAAAAAGAAGGTAGCTTCATATACTCTCTACTTCCCCTCATATAGTCATCATACACATATGTGCCATGGAACGTACGACCCGATCCTTAGATAGTAACATATATCCTACTTGGCCCATCAAGGGACTTGGTACCATAAACATTTCATCATAACATCATAACTGATGTCAAATACATATCAATAGAGAAGAAGGGTAGCTTTACATACTTATGCCAAAAATATGCCAAGAGAAAGAAGGTAGCTTCACATACCTCTTATGGATTACTCTTAACCATGTTCGCTCCATCGTCTCTTGTACCTATTTAATATGAAAGTAATACTAAGGTTAATAACCTTTCGCTTCCCATTTTCCAACTCCACAACCAAGTATCCATAGGAATTGTTTCCTTATCCACTTCCCTCGACTAATTTATTACTACTTCCGAAGTTATCGAAAATCGGGCAGCATCTCCCCTATAACTTTTCCTATCCAACTGCTAATCTTAGCGGTCATATTATTAACAACATCCAGCAGCTATATATACAATCAAATCACCTCAACATTACTCAATACAACTCCAAACAACTAGCTCAAAACTACGGTATGAAAATAGAGTTATTAGCCTTTATTTCGTAAAACCTTTAACAATACGAAACGGAGGGTCATGTGGCTGCAAAAAGTAGTATGCACAACCCTTTTAGAACACTTTCCATCCCTTCAACATGCAATCCAACCGGCTGTAACCACAGCACCACCATCACAACACACTACTCAACTTCGATTTAACTCTAATGACTTCAATTTAGTTTGTTTCCAATGTCAAGCATCCTTATATAATTTTTCCACTTCCATCCTTATTTAAGACATGTAATATACGTCATAAAAACATCATAAACTCCAATTTGAAAGGAAAAACCTTATCTTGCCCGAAACTCGCCAAAACTCACCTCAGAAGCTCTTTTAGCACGGCTGAAACTTCGTGGCTGTTTGTTATCCTTTTGGTGCTGATCCAAACCATAAATTTACATTACTAAAACCTTCATATCCTCGTGGTATACCCTAGATAATTAATTCACAAAATAAAATCGGAGAACTTACCTTTTTTCCTCCCAAATCCGTAGCTCTCTCTCTGTAGCTTAAGGTTTCCCTTCTTCTTTTTTTTCTAGACTTTTCTTGATAAGAATGATTTGTTTGGATAAGGATGACCATAAAAGTTATAAAACATATATATATATATATATATATATATATATATATATACATATATATTCCACCTTAGGGGTGACATATGTCAACCCTAAGTGGTGACACGTGTCAAGCCCTCATAGGGCCAACGCACCCCCTCCTCCACCCTTGGGCTGCCATATGGAAGGTGGGGGCCACCCCCTTCCTGCAGCTGCTACAACATGGCACTCCCAGCTGCTACAATGTGGCATACCCAGCTGCTTCCATGTGGCACTCCCTCTTGCTTCCACGTGTATTCCTCTTTTCCTCCTCATGGGTTCGTAATCTCATCTTGCTTTATGAACCTATATAATCCTTGCTACGTAAGCTTGGTATGTACTCAAGTAGTTTAAGTATGTAAGATTTTCAAGTTGGTAGCTTACGTAAATAAGTCGAGTCCTACGATTCATTACTTAGCCTCCAACTTCTTTCGGATTCTTATAACCATATTTCCAATCTTCCCTACTATGGGGTGTCACATTCTCCCTTCCTCAAAGTTTTTTGGTAGTGTTATAGATTGTCCGGCTCACACGGTAACTTCTAAGAAGCCTACGAACCTTTCAAGAAACTTAAGATCCTTTCAAGAAGCTTGAGAACCTTCCAAGGTACAAAAGTACGGGGTGTAACATCCTTCCCCCCTTAAAAACATTCATCCTCGAATGTGAACCAAAAACCTTCTTCAAGATCTTATACAAATTACAGGGGAAATTTCTTTCTATTGCAATATCTTATACTTGTTTCGCTTTCTTTACTTACTCTTAAAATCTCTTATATTCTACCATAGGAAAGATCTCTTATCCTCTCTCTTGTGCTACTTGTATGTCACAATATCAGTAGCCAATAACCCTGTTGTCAACATTTTAATCTTTAGTCAAGTATAGGCTTGCTATCCTTCACAATATTCTTAATATCTCATGAGTTATTTTATTCATACTTTATATCCGTCACAATTCTCTTTCCCTTGTACTCTTGTCTCAATCACACCATTACTCCTATAGCTATAACTCATCACAATTTCTCCCTGTTTATCAATTCAGTCGGTGCCTTCATATATTCCTCTATCAAGATCTACTAGTATTCTCTAAAGCATCTCTTAGTATCATAAGTCTTTTCTAAGTCCGTTTCTACCATACCAGCATTGATCTCCTAGTTACTATTGCTGTCAAGTCAGCAATTAACTCATTTCTCGAGGTCAACCATACTTGTAGTTTAGTCTAATCTTACCATTACGGAGGACACGACCTTTTAATACACACTACAACCCATCTCTCATTCTCTTTTCATTTTGAGGAAAATTTTGGTAGAGTTTCCTCTATATTTCTTACCCTCTCAAAAATCTGCATGCAGGAAATACCAACAGTGCCTCACAAGGCCAACATATATAAAGTTACATATGTATGTATCATATCATATCATATCGCAGCCACACAGGGCGCCCACAATCAACAGTATAAAAATGGACTTACCTCGTACGTCCACTGGAACTTCCCCTATTACACTTTCCCGTCTACTCTTCCTTTTAATTTACAACTTTATATTTCAGCTCTACTTCAATACCTTACCCAACAGTTATCTTTCGTGCCTTTGCTTACTTGCGTGCCTTATGACTTCCAATATCGCCAGTCACTTCCTTTCATTGCTGTCATCCTTCTGTTAACATCCAAGGAGTTTTCTTATGACTCGGATCTATTGCACGATCTTAGATATGAAAAAAAGGTAACATCCTAAATATTCTGTAGCCTCCTGTTTATAGAGGTGGCGCACAACACACTGCTAAACAAGACTCTACTAGACACAATTTGTAGACACTCCAAGGAAGGACCGCTCTGATACCACTTTTATCACAACCCAACCCTGTGGGCCATGACGGGTGCCCGAACTGGACACTCACGTGTACCCCTGCTAACTATAAGTAAACCTGCCTTCTTTCTGAGTTATAACATACCGATAGACAGCATAAGGCAACATAATGAACACACGTGCGAGTTGATAAGGCTGCCACGACAAAGGGAATGACCCAAAACATAAGACATATAGAGACAACTGTACACACGTACATATATAACCCATATACATGTCCACAAACCTCTAAGAGTAAGAACAGTAACATAAGGTGGGACAGGGCCCTCACCGTACCTATGAATAAATAAATATATATATCAAGGGTTAGTACCAAAATCTAGGCTCCAGCATAATGGAGTGCCTCTGAACTGCTGAGTGGGACTTCTACACTGGCGGATCCCCAAAGTATGTATCTGTACCTGCAGGCATGAAACGCAGCCCCCCAAAAAGAGGGGGTTTGTACGAAATGTGTACTGAGTATGTAAAGCATAAAATACGACAAGGAGAGCACAGTTGACATAGGGATGCAGGGAACAAGTATAACAATTAATTAATCACGGTAGCTGCATCTTGTAAAACGACGTTATGTATCTCAGTGTCATATTACGTGCCCAGACCGTTGTGGGACTCGGTGTTACAAATGTATCATTATGTCATCATATGCATATATATACCTTACCCGGACCTTTATGAGACCTGGTCAACAATTATGTCATCTTACCATCGTATACATATATCATATCCGGCCCTTTATAGGACTCAGTCATACCCGGCCCTTTATGGGACTCGGTCAATAATTATGTCATCTTACCATTGTATAAATATATCATACTCGGTCCTTTATGGGACTCAGTCATACCCGGTCCTTTACGGGACTTGGTGGAAGATATATTAACCATATGCATGAGCAGAGGAGTGAGTAACCATATGCAAGCAAAATCATAATCTGAGACTCCATGAAATAGCCAAGTGAACCATCACTTGAAGATCCGAGTAATAATTGTCTTGAGTACCCTCTGAGGGTTATTAGGGATCATATTAAGTGGAGCCTTGGGCTTCATAGACATGCATAAAGATAATGCTACACAGCTTACGCAATCATAGACATTCATCGCCTTAGAGCCCTTAGGAATACGAGCTTGCGTATCCAGTTACTACCCAACATATCGAAGGCTCGAGGGTAGTAGTTCAACTTCTTTAAGACCTTTAACATTCAGAAGTGAGTACAAGCAATGATTTACACCCGGAACCTATAAATGGAATTACCTCTAACTCATATCGTATACCGCTTCACTTCCATTAATCCATTTTAAGAGAAGGAAGGGATAGGCTTCACGTGTACTACCTTTCGTCATGTAGAAGACTTATAAGACAATAACTCAACTATCGCAGGAGTTCTAACATCAAGAAGTGAATAAGATTTATGAACCATACTCGGGGTTCTATGAATGGAATTATCCCCACAGTACATATACCAACAACTTATGACGAAGACATGCCAAGAGAAATAAGGTAGCTTCACATACTCTCTACTTCCCCTCATATAGTCATCATACACATATGTGCCATGGAACGTACGACCCGATCCTTAGATAGTAAGATATATCCTACTTGGCCCATCAAGGTACTCGGTACCATAAATATTTCATCATATCATCATAACTGATGTCAAAGACATATCAAGAGAGAAGAAGGGTAGCTTTACATACTTATGCCAAAAACATGCCAAGAGAAAGAAGGCAGCTTCACATACCTCTTATGGATTACTCTTAATCACGTTCGCTCCGTCGTCTCTTGTACCTATTTAACATGAAAGTAATACTAAGGTTAATAACCTTTCACTTCCTATTTTCCAACTCCACAACCAAGTATCCATAGGAATCGTTTCCTTATCCACTTCCCTCGACAAGTTTATTACTAGTTCCAAAGTTACCAAAAATCGGGCAGCATCTCTCCCATAACTTGCCCTATCCAACTGCTAATCTTAGCAGCCATATTACCAAAAACAACCAACAGATATATATACAATCAAATCACCTCAACATTACTCAATACAACTCCAAACAACTAGTTCAAAACTACGGTATGAAAATAGAGTTATTAGCCTTTATTTCGTAAAACCTTTAACAATATGAAACGGAGGGTCATGTGGCTGCAAAAAGTAGTACGCACAACCCTTTTAGAACACTTTCCATCCCTTCAACATGCAATCCAACCGGCTGTAACCGCAGCACCACCATCACAACACACTACTCAACTTTGATTTAACTCTAATGACTTCAATTTAGTTTGTTTCCAATGTCAAGCATCCTTATATAATTTTTCCACTTCCATCCTTATTTAAGACATGTAATATACGTCATAAAAACATCATAAACTCCAATTTGAAAGGAAAAACCTTATCTTGCCCGAAACTCACCAAAACTCACCTCAGAAGCTCTTTTAGCACGGCTGAAACTTCGTGGCTGTTTGTTATCCTTTTGGTGCTGCTCCAAACCATAAATTTACATTACTAAAACCTTCATATCCTCGTGGTATACCCTAGATAATTAATTCACAAAACAAAATCGGAGAACTTACCTTTTTTCCTCCCAAATCCATAGCTCTCTCTCTGTAGCTTAAGGTTTCCCTTCTTCTTTTTTTTCTAGACTTTTCTTGATAAGAATGATTTGTTTGGATAAGGATGACCATAAATGTCATAAAAACATATATATAGGCCACCTTAGGGGGTGACACATGTCAACCCCTAAGTGGTGACACGTGTCAAGCCCTTATAGGGCCAACGCACCCCCTCCTCTACCCTTGGGCAGCCATGTGGCAGGTGGGGGCCACCCCCTTGCTGCAGCTGCTGCCACATGGCACTCCCAGTTGCTTCCACATGGCACCCTCTTTTCCTCCTCGTGGGTTCATAATCTCATCTTGCTTTACGAACCTATGTAATCTTTGCTACGTAAGCTTGGTATGTACTCAAGTAGTTTAAGTATGTAAGATTTTCAAGTTGGTAGCTTACGTAAATAAGTCGAGTCCTATGACTCATTACTTAGCCTCCAACTTCTTCCGGATTCTTATAACCATATTTCCAATCTTCTCTACTATGGGGTGTCACATTATCCCTTTCTTAGAGTTGTTTGGTAGCGTTATAGATTATCCGGATCATACAGTAACTTCTAAGAAGCCTACGAACCTTTCAAGAAACTTAAGAGTCTTTCAAGAAGCTTGAGAATCTTCCAAGGTACAAAGGTATTGGGTATAACATATAGGAAGAACATCTCGACCCTTGTTGGCTACAAGAGGGCACTCGGATTGCTTATGGCCCATCTTGCCACATCCATAGCAAGTATCCGTTCCCATTAAGTACCTTCCTCCATGACACTTTCCACACCTTGGAATAGAAGGGTTACTAGTATTTTCACCTCCTTCTCCTTGAGTTTTAGGGTATGACACCCTATACTTAGCAAAATTCTTTCCCGAGCTTTGGCCTTGATGAGAGCGTCCACTGCTACCAACGGTCCTAGTATTGGAGAACCCACCTTCATACCGGGTCCTCTTAGAATCTCTCATCCTCATTTCCTTGAGCTTTTCTCCTTCAATTTGTTTGGGAAAAGTCATGAGCCTAGATATGTCCATCTCCTTAACAAGCATAGCGGTGCGACATTCCTTAGCAATCAAGTCGGATACCCCCAATATGAATTTACTCATTCGGCCACATGGATCAGTAACCATTGAAGGAGCATACTTGGATAGTTTAGAAAACTTGAGGGCATAGTCCATCATCCCCATATTGCCTTGTCAAAGATTTATGAACTCCAACACTTTAGACTCCCTTAACTTAAGAGAGAAAAAGTAATCAAGGAAAGCAAGTTTGAAAGCTTCCTATTCGACAGGACCTTCATCCACTCTCTCCATCTTCCATTGATTGTACCATAGTTGAGCAACACCTTTGAGTTGGTAAGTTGCCAACTCTGCTTTTTCTTCCAAAGTCACCCCCATAATACTCACTATCTTGTAGACCTCATCAATGAACTCTTGAGGATCCTCATCAACCTTTGAGCCATGAAATTCTGGAGGATTTATTTGTGCAAAGGCCCTTACTCTTGAGGCTAGAGTAGGAATATTAAGAGGAGACACGACACCTTGGTTGGTCACCACTCTGGCTAGTATAGTGATAGCGGTTTGGAACTCCGCATTAGTCACTTGGTCCGGTAGAGGATCATTGTCTTGAGGAGCCAGGGGAGCTTGGGCTTCATTAACATTTTCTCCCCTTGGAAATAATGGTCTTCTTGGAGCCATTTTTCTGAAAATCACAAAGAAATACTATTAGGGAAAAGAAGTGTTAATGTAAACTCTATAGCACGACATGAATCATGAAAGAGGTAAGAATTCCTAAATGCCTCATAGACTCTTACTCCTAAGTGTGACGTTCTTCACACCCATGAATAAGACTCTACTTAACGCGGCATATTGGACACCCTTGGACACTTGGAAAACCTTGTGCTCTGATACCAAGTTTATCACGACCCGACCTAGGGCCTAGTCATAACACAGCAATCGAAACCCCGAAGGGCTACAACTAAGCCTCTTATACATATCATAAGCATACATAAGGTAAAATATAAAAGCGAAAACATCATAAGAGAGTCTAAAACCATGAATAGAAATCTGAAAATGTCTTATGACAAGATAGACTCAAACATATGTCCAACTAGATGCCTCTAAAAATGAGTATGGATGGGGGATAAGACATGTTCCTATCTCACCCTCAATATAAAACGTAAACAAAGTCATTGAAAAGAAAAAAGTAAGCAACTTGGAACTAGTCCCTGGTCAATGAGGACTCACCACAACACCTTCGGTTAGGAATGCCTACTAGTTACGTGGACGATTAAGATCTTCAACCTCAACCCCTACATTATAAGACAATGAAGGCAAAAGTATGCATTAGTACATTGGAATATACTAAGTATGAGGACGTGACATGCAACTTAAATCATGGAATGCAAAGGTCAAGTAAATCACATATAGGGTGGAATATGTAAAGTCATGAGGAAATCATATTGACCAAAGCATTGAAAAACATCAATTTAAAATCATAACACACTTAAGAGATCATGCATATGTGGGATAGGAACTATAATCAACAATAAGACCATCCGAGCTATAATATGGAATCCGATGATCCCCACATCGAGAAGGGGGGGCTACTTTGCCAAGGTAGACTCCTAATCATGAACATGTGCTATTTGTGGATCCACTAGCTAGGCCATAAGGGCAAATCCTATAGTGGCACATAGTTATGAGACAAGAGACTTTATATAAGGACCCCTTGCTTTGAGCCCCCACCTCAAGTCCACATTCTGTGCTAAGTCAAATCTCACGGAATACATACATAACACAAGATCATAATTTCATATATCATAGTCATGATCATAGGTTTAAAATCATAGAGTTGCTCATTTTCATAATATACTTGTAATGTGAGAATTTTCCCTTTCATCATTACAATCATATTTGCATAATTCATATTGTTAAGCCTTAGGTCGCTTTACTTCATAACTTGCATGAAAAACCATAATTTGAAACATACTTATAATGCATGATCATAATGGAAATACATAGTCATAATTCATACTTTGAAAATTCATAACCATAGCTTGTACTTAAAATTAGGGTATGACATGAATGCATGATCAATTTACTTGAAAATCATGAAATTAACTTGAAGATATGCATGATCATAAACTTTATATCAAACCATACATAATTCATATAGATAATATCCTTTAGAAGTATAAAATAAAATACTCATAATTTACATCATGAACCCTAGAAATCAAAATAGGAGAATTTATGGAAAAACTCTTCAATTTAATTCAATAACCATCAATTTATATCAAAAATAACTCATGATCATACTTTAAATCAAAATTCATGCAATTGAAATAGATATCACAAAACCCATAAAATACCATACTTTAATTTGATAGAAAAATGAAAACTTTATTGGGCTTCATTGATGAAAGGATCCATGAATCAATACCCACATACCTTGAGTGAGAGCACCAATTAATTTTGAAGAACTTGAGAGTTTTGATGGAAAGCTTGAGTAAATTTGCTTGAAGTCTTCAATGGAAACCCTTGAGAGCCTTTTTGTTAGACAGAGAAATATTTGATAGATGAATTGTAGAAGAATGAATAGAATTAGAGGTTTAGGTTAATTTATAGGGTTTAATTAGGTCCTAAAATGTCTAGGTTCATTAACTAATAATATGGAAAAAATGTAAAACGCCCCTTAAAAACTCAATTCGGCCAGAAGACCTTCCTAGGTCTGCGATGCGGTTTCGTCGCGAACAACTCGGCCGAAACTACTCCCCAGGTCCTCAATGCGGTCCTATCGCGGACTACACTATTTCGTGGATTCTTTAAAAATCCTTCTTCCGATCTACGGGTCCTAAAAATCCATCGAGACCATTTTTCCGCATGTTTTGACCCCCTGATCAATTTTTCGAAGTCAGATTTTCCAAAAATATTAAGAATAACGCGTTACATGAGCAGCCTATTTCGAAGGCATTCTTAAGGTATTTTCTGGGAATTTTTGAGGGATGTTACATGTAGTAACCAACCTAACCCAAGAAACTCCTTATATTAGTCGGGGTTATGGGTCTGAGCCAATTCTTCACCATTTCTATTTCATGCGAGTTGACTTGGATACCTTTCGCGGATATAGTGTGGCCTAGGACTACCACAAAGTCGAGCCAAAATTCACACTTTGATATTTGACGAATAATTCCCTATCCTTGAGAGTCTAGAGGACAATTCTGAGATAACTAGTATGAGGACCTCACTCCTAGAGTAGATCAAGATGTCCTCAATGAACACAATATTGTGAGACCCATAAATGTTCTAGAAGTGTTAATTGAACCAAAGGACATAACAAGGAGCTTAAAATGAACATAACGGGTCCTGAAGGTTGTCTTCGGGATGTCACTTTTTCTCAATTTCAATTGATGATAGCCAAATTTGAGCTCTATCTTAGAGAAACAAGTATCACCCTAAAGTTGTTGAACAAGTCATCGATTCTAGAAAGGAGATACTTATTCTTTATGGTAACTTTGTTCAACTGACAATATTCTAAGGGAACCATCTTTATTTCATAGGAAAAGGACAAAGCACCCCAAGGTGAGACACTCGGTCGGATGAAACCCTTATCAAGGAGATCTTCCAAATGCTTATTTAACTCTCTCAAGTCGGCTGGAGCCATTCTACATGGCGAAATGGAGATAGGTTGAGTATATGGAAGTACATACATCCCAAAGTCTCAACTCAGCTGGAGCCATTCTATATGGTGGAATGGAGATGGGTTGAGTATCTTGAAGGACATATATCCTAAAATCTATCTTCCAATTAGGAGAAGCTCTAGGAAGATCATCGGGGAAGACTTCTGTCACGATCTAACCCTGTAGGCCGCGACTGGGGTCTGATCTGGACCCCCGTATACCTACCTATCAGTTGTAGTCATATTGAACTATGTAGTGTTGAACCGTGTGTGATGTGATACTATATACAAAAACCCCCAATAGTTTAAAACTTTTTCATGTACATGTAGCCTCTTTCATTTGTATCATATCATGAAAGGGCACGCGAGCCGACAAGGCTGTTATAACAAAAACATTCACAACATATCAAATAGGCAACATCGAAACTAACTTACAAATAACCCACATAAACATATGTCTACAGACCTCTAAGAATAGTAATAATAACATATGGCGGAACAAGGCCCCCGCCGTACCCCTGAATGTACAAATATATACATTAAGTAACTAGCATCAAAATTTAGGCTCCAGAACAGTGAAGCACTTCCGACACAGCTGAGAGGAACTCCTATGCTGATGGATCTCCAGAATAAACATCTATACTTGCGAGCATGAAACGCAGCCCCCCCGAGAAAAGGGGGGTCAGTACGATATATGTACTGAGTATATAAAGCATAACACATCGTAACTGAGATCATAACTGAAATAGGGATGCAGGGGACAAGTATAATAACTAAATGAATTACTGTACCTGTACCTCAGGACACGTAAATCATACACATCATCATATGTTGTGCCCGGCCCTCTAGTGAACTCGGTGTTATAATCACTTCTTCATAATCACATATCATCATATCATAATGCATTTCATTTCATCATATCATCGTATACGGTATCATACCATCGTATACGGTATCATCTCATCATGTATATCATCGTATCACACCCGGTTCACTGCGGGGCTCAGGGTCACAATGTATTGCCTTAATCTCATATGCATGCCTATATAAAGTATCCGGCCCTTTAGTGAGGGACTCGGTGAATGGAGTGGTGTACGTCTATAGCGTACTATCATAATATACATATGTACTCGGCCCTCTAAGGAGGGACTCGGTGTTCCTTCCTTATTTCACCACATATACAATCATATTACAGCTGGCCCGGGACTCGGTGAATAATCGTATTGTCATAACATGTAACATATATCACACCTCACGTACGGCATCGTCTCCTCGCGCGTGGAACTATGCACATCCGGCCCAGGACGCGGTGAAAGAAGTAGTAACACTGTGCACGATAACATATCCCGGCCCATCGTAGGACTCGAGGAAGGATGGGTAACAGTATGCACGAATAGAGTAGTGAGAAACCATATGCAACTAAGTCATTATCTAAGACTCGATGAAACAGTCAAGTGAACCGTCACCTGAAGACTGGGGGAGTAATTATCCGAGGTATCCCTTTAGATGTCATTAGGGCTTACATCAGTTGGGGCTTCAGGGATCACAAACATGCGTCAAAATAATGCCACATAATTTATGCAATCAGAAATATAGTCTATGCAATCAGAAACACAATTTATCTAGTCAAAGACTCAACTCATGCAATTAACGACATTTATCATTTCAGATCCTCTAAAAAGAGGAGCTGGTACCTCTACTTTCTATTCATTATATAGTAGGCTCGAGAATAGTAGTTTGACTACTTTCAGACTCTTAATGTTCAGGAGTGACTACAAGTCACGAGTCACAATCAGAGCTCATAAATGGAATTACCTCTAAACCTATATCATATACCATTTCACTTAAAGTTAAGCCATTCCAAAGAAAAGAAGAAATAGGCTTTACATATATTAATTTTCATCACATAGAAGACTAAAAGGAAATGACTCAGCTATTATAGAAGTTCTAATATCAAGAAGTAAACAAGAGTCCCGACTCATACGCAGGGCTTTACGAATGGATTAAATCCCAAATATCGTATACATATCATTCATACTTATATCTAAGACATGCCAAAAGAAAAGAAGAATAGTTCTACATATCTATTCCAAAAATACGCCAAAGGAAAGCTTCACATACCTCGTCTGAGTTATTCTTTATCTTGTTCTCCTCGTCATCCTTTGAACCTATTAAATAGGAGAGTAATATGCATATCAACTCTTCTTAATTTTCCAGCATCTTAGGTTACACCTTAGTGGTAATGGAATCTATTTCCTTAGTCGTTTCCTCGACTAGTTCTTTAGTTTGTTAAGGCGTTAACGAAAATTGGGCAGCACCTCCCCTATAATGTGCCCTATCCGAATTTCCAATTAGGTCCCTAAGACCTACAGCCAACCAACAACAACAACCTGCAGCAATTCACACCAATAATATATAACATAAAACTCCAAACGACTTATTCAAAAATACGATTTCACAATAGGGCGTCTAGCCTTTATTTTATAACGCCTTTCATTATACACAACGAGGGGTCATGTGACTTAGACCAGCAGCACCCTAACCCACATTAAAAAATATTTAGGCCCTGCAACAACAATCCACACCCCTACAGCATTACCTCACAAGAGCAATACTTTATTTCAACGACAATTCCACTATAGCGACTACAATTTAGCTTATTTCGAACACCAAACTTTTCAACTCTTTTCCCCAACTTCCAGAAGCCCCTAAGGTGTGTAATACACCCTATAATAACATCATAAGCTTGAAATTAGAGGGGAATACCTTACCTTATCCGAAATTGGCCAAAACCCGCCAAAATTCGCCTCGGAAGTTTCTTAACATGCTGAAACTTTAGCGGACTGTTTGTATCTTTTTGGTGCTGCTCCGAATCGTAACTTTACGTTAATAACACCTCCATAGCATGTATAAACTCTCACAAAAATGTGGGAGAAGAGAATCCAACCATACCTTAACAAACGGCTCTCCAAACGTGCTGAAAATTAACTTCGGAACCCCTCGACGCGGCTGAAACTAAGGGGCTATTTGCGTGACTTCTTGCTGCCCCAAATCCGAAATTTTCATTATTAAACACCGCTATATCACCGTAGGATACCTTAAATAATTAATTCACGAAACGAAATCGGGCCTTACCTTTTGTTTTGCTCAAACCCGTGGCTGCCCTCACTTGTTCTTCACATTTTTCTCTTGTTGCTGCTTTGTTGCTGCTGGAAATTTGTGAATGAACTGAACGTTTTTGGATACATATAAAATTATATAGGTGGTCCCAAGGGGTGACACGTGTCATCCCCTAAGGATGACACGTGTCAAGCCATGATTGGCCACCTGTCATGCTGCCAATTAGGGGCTGCCACGTGGCAGCGGGGTCCACCTCCCCCCAAGCAGCTGCATCACCTACTTGACCCTAAGTAGGTGCATCACCTTCTTGCTTGAGGTGCTGCCATGTGTCGCTCCTCCATTGGCTGCCACGCGTCGTCTTTTTCCCTTCCTCGCGGGTTCGTAATCTCGTCTCACTTTAAGAGCCTATGTAATCCGTACTACGTAAGCTTGATATATCCTTAAGCAACTTAAGTGTATAAGACTCTTAACTTAGTGTCTTACGTAAGTAAATCGAGTCCTATGACTCATTTCTTAGCCTCCAACTCTTTCCGGATTCTTATGACTCTATCTCCAACCTCCCTTCTCGTGAGGTATCACAATCTTCTTTCCTTAGAGTTGTTTGATAGTGTCGTAGCTTATCCGGATCACATGATAGTGTCTAAGGAACTTAAGAATACGTTCCGAGCTTAAGAGTGCGAGGTGTAACATCCTTCCCCCCTTTAGAACATTCGTCCCCGAATGTTGAATAAAACTTTCTTTAAGACTTTATACGGATCATAGGGAGATGCCTTTCTGGAATGACATACATTTTCATACAAGTAATTAATATACGAGTTCCAAGACTGGAAGCTATCTGTAGATATCGAGAATAGGTACAGACACCTGTGTTTCATGTCCTTTTCAACCTCCCAGGTTATGCCTTCACGATTCTTATTCCGCCACAATATCTTGACGGAAGCTATGTCCTTAGTTCGCAACCCATTTAATCTGTTGATCCCGGATGGAGATAGGTTGCCCCTCGTAGGATAACTCCCTGTTACGTGGACCTCCTCCATGGGAAATATTCTGGGAGCATCGTTCCCATTCTTATGGAGCATTGATCTGTGAAAACTGAATGTATTATTTCAAATCGGATGGTAGATCCCACTCATAGGCAACTTTATCTATTCTAAAAATGCTCTGCGAAGGATCAATGTATCCCCTTCTTGCTGACTTTAGGCTGCTAATTGATATCTTGTCCCGTAATAAGCTTTACTTCATCAATAATTTAGTGGATCACATCTGGGCCTATCTCTTAATCGAAGGGCCAAATGTCATACTAAGATTCATCTGGGTTCCTCAATCCCTTTCGAAATGATTTCCAGCAATTAGCTGTAAATTGAACTTTTCTATCTGAGATAATAGATGTGGGGACTCCGTGAAATCATATTGTGTCCCTACTATGTCATTTCGCAGAACTCTCAGCTGAATATGCCTTTCTAACTGGAGGGGAACAGGTTTATTCTATTAGCCCATCTACCATAGCCCGTATGAACTCCCAGTTCCTTAGAATGCGAGGTCAGCTCGTACTATAATACATATTAACTGCTTTCCACCTCTGAGTTGGGGTTTCCATTCCCTGAGATAGGTTATCAGACTGCTGATGCTTCTTTTAACTTAAGCTATTGTACAACTCCTCTTAATCTAACTTGTAATACCTTAGGTATGCTATCTTTCTCTTTTACTCAGATCTTTTCTCCAGTTTTCTTACCATACATCATATTGTAATCCTTACATAAACGTGTGTATGGACATAGAGCAGTCCAGAAAGTTCCTTAGCGTTGCTATACTAGTGGCTTACTTCCTTTAGTCGAGGTTAAGGCTCCACTATGGCTATTGTCCTTAATACCGATTATATCTGAATAGTTCTGCCTCGAACCATCTTACACTTTTCCTGAATAGATTCTAAATATGGCAATCACATTGTTATTACTGACTTTCTTTTATCGAGTAATGATTTGACCTCACTCTTAGTATGCCAATATTCATAAGCTGCACAACTATTCTTGTGCCATTTTCACGAGGTGCATTGTATTTCAGTCATAATCTTTTTCTGCTCTTGGCGTACTCTGTTCTATATGTGACGTTGTACTAACCCGCTTTTATAATCCCTTTTTGTCATACTTGTTTTGTTCTTTTTCTCACTTCCCAGGGGGTCACCCATCCCAATGCTACTCTCATTCGAGCACGCTTAACTTCAGAGTTTTGACGGAATCTGGTGCATCAGTTTGGGTATGATCACGTCCATCCCTTATGGGGTCTCGTTTGACGTTTAAGCGTCCCCATTTACATGCGATAGCATCAGTTGATTTTATGTTACGCTTGTACTTATTTTGTCCACTTCCCCCCTTTAGGGTGTACCTATGTCATTCTCCGTATATCTTCAGCTATTTACACGCGAATGATTCTATTCCAACATATTTAACGGGCTGCACCATATCTACACCTTCTGTTAAATCATCCCCACGTTAGGTTGCCTTTCCAGGAAACCCTAGCATACTCGTAGGGTGCTTTAGTATTCGCAATGTATCGTATAAAATTTCATCTAACAATTGATATTCGAGTAATATCCGTAATGTAGCAGTACATTCAAAGCCATATTCCATTCATCCCAATCAGTAATTAGGGAGGGCTCATAATTGGTGCACATTCCCCACTCGAGTGTACTTATACTTTAATGACTCATGTTTCGAGCTTCATCATTATACTAACTTTATTCTAGTGGATACCACTAATCATTAAAGTGGAGTCACGTGTACACCATACTTCTTTACGCCTCCTGAGCTTGCACCTTTGTCGTGTGCCTAAGGCTCATTTCTAATCCTGCTTAAAACCACATCAACTTCGTGGTAGTAGGGGCCTTATCTTATTACTTTTTCATCGTACTATACCTCCAGTTCGTAACTGTCTATGTGTCTTTTTGTTCGATACCTATACTTAATTAATCGCATCTATCTTGAGTGCCTCTATTAGAACTTCTGTATTATTCCTTCAACTCATTTCCATTTTTGGTTGGGCGTAAGGAATTCCATAATACTCTTTATTTCCTTGCACTAGCCATCCTTTTCGTCATCATATAACCTTTATTCGAAACTTTCCTTATGGAACTTGATAAATCTTCCTTATTTGTTCCATAGCTTGCTTTTCCGTTCCACACCTATCTTTAATTTCCATTTACATGGACCACATCACACCTTCTAGTTAATTTCTTACTAAGTTTTGCTTATTCTAATAATGGTTTTTATTATGTTCACCTAGTACCTTGTTCGCATTCAGACCCATAGTATAATACCGCTTGACTTTCTTCACGATTCTTACTATGGGTTACTTACCTTTCTTAGCTAGTCTTGTCCTTAATGTCTCGCAAGCTGTCTTATTAACACTTCATATCCATCACAATTCTTTATCCCTCGCACTCTTGTCTTAGTCATACCGTTACTTCCTTCAACCATAACTTGTCATAGTTTATCCTTATGTATCAATTCAGGCAATGCCTTACTATCTCGTTTTATCCCGATTTATCAGTCCTCTCTGAGTCATTGTTTTTGGCTTATAGTTCCTTTCTAACTTATTCTACTATTCCTATATCGTCCTCCTAGTTTCTATTGCCATTAACTCAGCAATTAACTTATTTCACGAGGTCAGTCATACTTGTTTAGTCAAATCTCATCATTGTTGCGAGGACAACCTTTCAAGACATACTATAGCCCTGTACCTCATTCTCCTGTTATTTCTAGGAAAATTTGGGCAGAGTTTCCTCTGTATTTCTTACTATCTCAACACCTGCACGCAGAAAATACCAACAATGCCTCACATGGCACACATATATACATTCATATTGTATAACATCTCAGCCACACAGGGAACACATATATAGTCATATCATCTCATATCGCAGCCGCACAGGGCGCCCAAAATTAACAGTATGAAAATAGGCTTACCTGTTATGTCCATTTGAGCTGCACCTGTTACACTTTCCTGTTTACCTTTCCTTTCACTTTTCAATTGTATATGTCAATCGTATTGCAACGCCTTACCTTAGATAGGTCCTTCATGCCTTTGCTTACCTGCGTGCTTCGTAACATCCAATATTGTCGGTTACTTTCTTCTATCGGCGTTGTCTTCCTGCTAAAATCGCAGGTTAGTATGAGGAATTTCATTTCCTATAGCTCGGATCTATCGCACGATCTTAGATATGAAAGAAAGTAACATCCTAAATGTCCTATAGCCTCCTGTCTATAGATGTGGTGTACAACACACCGATAGACAAGACTCTACTAGACACGGTCTGTAGACATTCCAAGGACGAACTGCTCTGATACCACTTCTGTCACGATCTAACCCTGTAGGCCGCGACTGGGGTCCGATTTGGACCCCCGTATACCTACCTATCAGTTGTAGTCATATTGAACTATGTAGTGTTGAACCGTGTGTGATGTGATACTATATACAAAAACCCCCAATAGTTTAAAACTTTTTCATGTACATGTAGCCTCTTTCATTTGTATCATATCATGAAAGGGCACGCGAGCCGACAAGGCTGTTATAACAAAAACATTCACAACATATCGAATAGGCAACATCGAAACTAACTCACAAATAACCCACATAAACATATGTCTACAGACCTCTAAGAATAGTAACAATAACATATGGCAGAACAAGGCCCCCGCCGTACCCCTGAATGTACAAATATATACATTAAGTGACTAGCATCAAAATTTAGGCTCCAGAACAGTGAAGCACTTCCGACACAGCTGAGAGGAACTCCTATGCTGATGGATCTCCAGAATAAACATCTATACCTGCGGGCATGAAACGCAGCCCCCCCCCCCCCCCCCCCCCGAGAAAAGGGGGTCAGTACGATATATGTACTGAGTATATAAAGCATAACACATCGTAACTGAGATCATAACTGAAATAGGGATGCAGGGGACAAGTATAATAACTAAATGAATTACTGTACCTGTACCTCAGGACACGTAAATCATACACATCATCATATGTTGTGCCCGGCCCTCTAGTGAACTCGGTGTTATAATCACTTCTTCATAATCACATATCATCATATCATAATGCATTTCATTTCATCATATCATCGTATACGGTATCATACCATCGTATACGGTATCATCTTATCATGTATATCATCGTATCACACCCGGTTCACTGCGGGGCTCAGGGTCACAATGTATTGCCTTAATCTCATATGCATGCCTACATAAAGTATCCGGCCCTTTAGTGAGGGACTCGGTGAATGGAGTGGTGTACGTCTATAGCGTACTATCATAATATACATATGTACCCGGCCCTCTAAGGAGGGACTCGGTGTTCCTTCCTTATTTCACCACATATACAATCATATTACAGCCGGCCCGAGACTCGGTGAATAATCGTATTGTCATAACATGTAACATATATCACACCTCATGTACGGTATCGTCTCCTCGTACGTGGAACTATACACATCCGGCCCGGGACGCGGTGAAAGAAGTAGTAACACTGTGCACGATAACATATCCCGGCCCATCGTGGGACTCGAGGAAGGATGGGTAACAGTATGCACGAATAGAGTAGTGAGAAACCATATGCAACTAAGTCATTATCTAAGACTCGATGAAACAGTCAAGTGAACCGTCACCTGAAGACTGGGGGAGTAATTATCCGAGGTATCCCTTTAGATGTCATTAGGGCTTACATCAGTTGGGGCTTCAGGGATCACAAACATGCGTCAAAATAATGCCACATAATTTATGCAATCAGAAATATAGTCTATGCAATCAGAAACACAATTTATCTAGTCAAAGACTCAACTCATGCAATTAACGACATTTATCATTTCAGAGCCTCTAAAAAGAGGAGTTGGTACCTCTACTTTCTATTCATTATATAGTAGGCTCGAGAATAGTAGTTTGACTACTTTCAGACTCTTAATGTTCAGGAGTGACTACAAGTCACGAGTCACAATCAGAGCTCATAAATGGAATTACCTCTAAACCTATATCATATACCATTTCACTTAAAGTTAAGCCATTCCAAAGAAAAGAAGAAATAGGCTTTACATATATTAATTTTCATCACATAGAAGACTAAAAGGAAATGACTCAGCTATTATAGAAGTTCTAATATCAAGAAGTAAACAAGAGTCCCGACTCATACGCAGGGCTTTACGAATGGATTAAATCCCAAATATCGTATACATATCATTCATACTTATATCTAAGACATGCCAAAAGAAAAGAAGAATAGTTCTACATATCTATTCCAAAAATACGCCAAAGGAAAGCTTCACATACCTCGTCTGAGTTATTCTTTATCTTGTTCTCCTCGTCATCCTTTGAACCTATTAAACAGGAGAGTAATATGCATATCAACTCTTCTTAATTTTCCAGCATCTTAGGTTACACCTTAGTGGTAATGGAATCTATTTCCTTAGTCGTTTCCTCGACTAGTTCTTTAGTTTGTTAAGGCGTTAACGAAAATTGGGCAGCACCTCCCCTATAATGTGCCCTATCCGAATTTCCAATTAGGTCCCTAAGACCTACAGCCAACCAACAACAACAACCTGCAGCAATTCACACCAATAATATATAACATAAAACTCCAAACGACTTATTCAAAAATACGATTTCACAATAGGGCGTCTAGCCTTTATTTTGTAACGCCTTTCATTATACACAACGAGGGATCATGTGAATTAGACCAGAAGCACCCTAACCCACATTAAAAAATATTTAGGCCCTGCAACAACAATCCACACCCCTACAGCATTACCTCACAAGAGCAATACTTTATTTCAACGACAATTCCACTATAGCGACTACAATTTAGCTTATTTCGAACACCAAACTTTTCAACTCTTTTCCCCAACTTCCAGAAGCCCCTAAGGTGTGTAATACACCCTATAATAACATCATAAGCTTGAAATTAGAGGGGAATACCTTACCTTATCCGAAATTGGCCAAAACCCGCCAAAATTCGCCTCGGAAGTTTCTTAACATGCTGAAACTTTAGCGGACTGTTTGTATCTTTTTGGTGCTGCTCCGAATCGTAACTTTACGTTAATAACACCTCCATAGCATGTATAAACTCTCACAAAAATGTGGGAGAAGAGAATCCAACCATACCTTAACAAACGGCTCTCCAAACGTGCTGAAAATTAACTTCGGAACCCCTCGACGCGGCTGAAACTAAGGGGCTATTTGCGTGACTTCTTGCTGCCCCAAATCCGAAATTTTCATTATTAAACACCGCTATATCACCGTAGGATACCTTAAATAATTAATTCACGAAACGAAATCGGGCCTTACCTTTTGTTTTGCTCAAACCCGTGGCTGCCCTCACTTGTTCTTCACATTTTTCTCTTGTTGCTGCTTTGTTGCTGCTGGAAATTTGTGAATGAACTGAACGTTTTTGGATACATATCAAATTATATAGGTGGTCCCAAGGGGTGACACGTGTCATCCCCTAAGGATGACACGTGTCAAGCCATGATTGGCCACCTGTCATGCTGCCAATTAGGGGCTGCCACGTGGCAGCGGGGTCCACCTCCCCCCAAGCAGCTGCATCACCTACTTGACCCTAAGTAGGTGCATCACCTTCTTGCTTGAGGTGCTGCCACGTGTCGCTCCTCCATTGGCTGCCACGCGTCGTCTTTTTCCCTTCCTCGCGGGTTCGTAATCTCGTCTCACTTTAAGAGCCTATGTAATCCGTACTACGTAAGCTTGATATATCCTTAAGCAACTTAAGTGTATAAGACTCTTAACTTAGTGTCTTACGTAAGTAAATCGAGTCCTACGACTCATTTCTTAGCCTCCAACTCTTTCCGGATTCTTATGACTCTATCTCCAACCTCCCTTCTCGCGAGGTATCACAATCTTCTTTCCTTAGAGTTGTTTGATAGTGTCGTAGCTTATCCGGCTCACATGATAGTGTCTAAGGAACTTAAGAATACGTTCCGAGCTTAAGAGTGTGAGGTGTAACAACTTCTGCGAACTCATTTAAGACTAAACTGGCTGAAAGGGTGGTGTCTGAACACTAGTATTTTTAACTCTGATTATGTGATAGATACACCCTTGGAAACTAACTTTCTCACCTTAAGGTATGAGATGAAATGATCCTAAGGAACTGTTGGACTATCTTTCCATTCTAAGACTGTTTATTTGGAAACTAAAACTTGACTACTCGAGTCCTACAATCGATTGAGGCATAAGAAGCATGAAATCAATCCATGCCTAAAATATGAAAATACACCATATCTAACTTAACTAAATCAATTGTGGTGTCTTTATGATAGATTGGTGCAATTTCTATAGACTCTCTTTATGATAGATTGAGATGGTGCAATTTTGAAACTCTGAAACTTCCAAAAATCATAACTTTTTTTATACTATTTTAGTTTTAACCTCAAATACTGATCAAACATTACTCGAGACAACTATCAAAAGGGGTAAAATGATAATTTTTCCAAAAATGACCTTTAGAGTGATTAAACCATGTTTGTCCTCGAACATAAAGTAAAATAAAGTACCTGAAACCTCAAAAAGTTATGAATATCTAGTACACATATCAGACTCGGTCTTCCAAGTAGCCTATCTAATTAGACGATGCTTCTATTGTACCTTCACAAAAGATATCTCCTTAGTCCTTAGCTTTTGAACCTGCCTATCTAAAATAGCTATAGGCTCCCCCTCAAATTTCAAGTTTGGAACCAAAACTACAGAATCAAGTGAAATCATATGGGACTCATCAGGCACATACTTTCGAAGCATGAAAATATGGAAAACAGGATGAATGACAGACAAGCCAGGTGGCAAGGACAACTTATAGGCCACCTCTCACACTCGTTCTAAGATCTCAAAAGGTCCAATGAACCTGGGGCTAAGCTTGCCCATCTTCCCAAATCTCATCACACCCTTCATCGGTGACACCTTTATCCATACATGATTTTCCTCCATGAACTCCAAATCAATGGTGGGGCTGTTATTCTCATGAGTCTTAACCTTCCTAGAAGCATATGCAATCACCTTCCCTTTCTATATCAATATCCCACACAAACCAACTTCTAAAGCAACACAATACACGGTGAATCCCACACCCTCCTCGAGTAGAGTCAATACTAGAGCCAAAGTCAACAAAGTCTTAAACTTCTGAAAGCTTGCCTCACACTCCTCGAACCATTGAAAATTGACCTTCTTCTGAGTCAGCCTAGTCAATGGGGCTGCAAAAGAAGAGAAACCCTGCGTAAACCTTCGATAGTAACCAACCAACTCAACAAAACTGTGAATCTCGGTAGGGGAAGTAGGCCTCGTCCAACCCCTAACCACCTTAATATTGGTTAGATCCACTCTAATACCTTTCTTTGACACCATGTGTCCCAAGAATGCCATTGAATTGAGAAAAAACTCATACTTGTAGAATTTTGCATACCTCTTCTCCTCACTCAACCTCTGGAGCACATTTCTCAAATAGAGAACATGATCATCCTCAATCTTGGAGTACACAAAGATGTGATCAATAAATTTAATCACAAAGAAATCCAGGTATGGACGAAACACCCTATTCACCAATTCTATAAAGGTTGTTGGGGCATTAGTCAAACCAACAAACATCACCAAAAATTTATAATTGACATAATGAGTCCAAAGTCTATCTTAGGGACATTCAATGCCTTCATCCTCAACTGATGATAACCATATCTCAAATCAATCTTGGAGAATATCATCTCTCTTTAAAGATGATCAAACAAATCATCCATGCGCAGAAGAGGATACTTGTTGTTAATAGTCACCTTGTTCAACTGCCTATAGTCAATGCATATCCTCATAGGAACATCCTTCTTCTTCATAAATAGAACTGGTGCACCCCAATGCGATACGCTAGAGTGAATGAACCCCTTACTAAACAAATCTTGTAACTGATTTTTCAATTCTGTCAAAGCCATACGATAAACAAGAATAGAAATAGGCTTAGTGCCTGGGTCTAAATCAATAACAAAGTCAATATCTCTATTAGGAAGAACACCTATAAAATCAGTAGGGAATACATTTGTAAACTCCTAAATAATCGAAACAGACTCCAAGAAAGTTAATCAACACTAGTATCCCAAATGAAGGCAAAATAGGACAAGAATCCACTATCGACTAATTGCTGAGCACAGAGGAATGAAATAACCTTACTAAGGTAAGAACCCTTCCATGCAATCTTCGGGATACCAAGCATCGCTAAGGTCATGGTCTTAGCATAAAAGTCAAGAATAACATAATATAGAGAAAGATAATTCATATCAAGAATGACATCAAAATCTACCCAAGTATCATATCACACCAAAGTAACAAGACAGGATCAGTACATCTAATCTACCACTAAAGGCTCACTCATTAGGATGGAAACACGAACCGATATAGGCATGCGATCACTCATCAAATCTAGTAGCATAAAATGTAGATCCTGGATCAAACAATATCGACACAGATTAATGGCAGACTGGGATGATACTAGTGATAACTGCATCTCAAGCCTTAGCCTTGGACCTATCACGACCCAACCCCATAGGCCGTAACTAGTGCCCGAGCTGGGCACTCGTATACATATCTGTTAGACATTTTCAAGCTGAAACCAAACCCAATATGGAGGCTTTATAAAAATAGAATGTCATCTCAACTATTACATACATGTATTAGGGTAACCTATCTCCTAGTGAATCACAATCAAATTAAAATATTATAATACACGAGCTGACAAGGATGTCACTACATATAACATCCCAAAATATATACATACGCAAATTGACAAGGCTGCCACTATGAATAAGAACGTCCCAACATACAAGTCATATAGGCACAACCAAACACATATACATACAACTCACACATATGTTTATAGGCCTCTAAGAGTATCATCAGTATCATATGGTGGGACAAGTCCCCTCCATACCACATAATAAATATATATATACATCAAAAAGGGTATGTACCAAAAGTCTAGGCTCTAGGCATAAAGAGCACTCCAAGACAGCTAAATAGAAGTCCTAAACTGATGGATCACCGAAGCTAGCATCTATACCTGCGAGTATTAAACACAGCCCTCCTGGAAGAAGGGGTGGTAAGTACGAGATGTGTACTATGTATGTAAAGTATGAAATATAATAAGAAAGATCATAACTGGAGTAGAGAGTCCAGGAGACAAGTATGATAATCAAGAACTCACTGTACTTGTGCCATATGAAATAAATCATACATATCATTATCATATACCGTACCCGGCCCATTATGGGAATCGGTGACATAATCGTATCATTATATTATCATATCATCATATACATATACCATACCCGGCCCTCTATTTAGGGACTTGGTGAACAAAGTTGCGTGCATGTATAATGTACCTGGCCTATCATGGGACTTGGTGCCATAACTATATCATTGCATTATTATATCATCATATAGCATACCCAACCCCCTAGTGATGGACTTGGTGAATAATGTAGTAAAATGTGCATGATAACATACCCGTTCTAAGACTCGATGAAAGACATAATAACAATATGCACGAGCAAAGTAGTGAATAGCCATATATATTTAGATCATCATTTTAGACTTCATAGTTAAGTAGGCTAATTAATACTTGAGTATTAGGGCGATAATCATGTCCAGTACTCTTTGAATGTCATTATGAACTATGTTAAATAAAGCCTTAGGGGTCATAGATACGTATCAAGATAATATGAGATAGCTTATGAAAGTTAAGGACATTAATTATTATAAGGTCTTTAAGAATAGGGACTTTCACATACCAACTACTGTCCAACGTATAGAAGACTCAAGGGCAGTAGCACAACTACTTTAAGAGTTTTAACATCAATAAGTCACTAAGAATCATGAATTATACTCGAAACCTATGAATGGAATTATCCCAAAGCTCATATCATATATCACTTATATCTAAGACATGCCAAAATAAAGAAGGGATAGCTTTACATACCTTCATGGATTATCTGTAACACAATACGTATATGCTGCCCGCAGTGTCTCAACCTATATTGAGATGTCAAGAATTGTGGTTAAGCTACGGGAAGGTTTCAAAACGTACTCCAAAGTTAGCTGCTTATTTCTAGTAAATTAGGCGACATTTCCCTTATATTCAAACCAACTACGTAATGACCAAGTCAACATTATCAACCACACATTCAAGTGCTATATCAAAGTAGCCAAGGCAAGATTCAAGAATGTTCCAAAATTGTCCGCACAATACGACGTTCCAGAATTTTTAACATAACGACTACGATGTAATCAAGTTACTCTTAATAATATATAGCCATAATACTTCATCGTATGACCTTATAATAATCCAACAATTGCAAAAACACTATAGCCTTAACTACTCTTAGTCGTTCAATTCAACAAGAATTTAGTCCTTCAATTCAACAAGAACAACAACACACCCAATACAGTCCCTAACTAACAATGTAAAGAGATGCCCGATACTCTCATGAAAACCTACGAACATACAAAATGGACCATCTACATTCATTATACATTACTTAATACATTATTTTCATCTAAGTTCATGAACTACACCAACAACCACACGTTAACAATATCATCTTCTTATTTGAAAGAAAATTACATTAACATCATATAAACTTCTACAATAGCCCACACAATAATTACAACTTCCACTTTAACCATTTAATTCCTTCATTCTCATTACATAACCCATGATGATAACAACCAAAATATTAATTCAATTCAACTCACCAACTTCAATTAAAATAACCCATACGGCTTCAACAACATTCCAACGCCCACATACATAATGTCATACATCCAATTCACTTTTACATATTCACAAAACGTCCAAATTTATCCTAAAACATATAGAAAATGATTAACTCTTACCTTAACAAGTTGGATTCTTAAGTTGGCTGAAACTTGTGGATTACACGTTAGGCTTTCTTGTTGCTCCAATGATTAGTTCACATTGTTAATCACCTCCAATTGATCGAAAACTACCTTAGAAATTTATGTGGGGATCGGAATTTGGGATCTTGATTTACTCAGCCATGATCGTGAGTTGCCATGGCTTGGAGTCTCCTTCTTTTCCTCTATATTTCCAATGGTTGAAGATGAAAGAAGTGAGTTTCTTAGTCATCAAATTGTGTATATATAGGCTACTTAGGGGTTGGACATGTTTCCACCCTTATGACATGTGTCCAATTATCATCCACACACCAATCAGATTCTGCCACATGTATTGGTGGGGCCCACTTAGTGGTCTAATTAAGTTAATTAATCATAATTAATCACTAATCCCCACTTAATTCCTGTCACAAGTCTTTAAGTAGTTGCATTATCTACTTGCCTTTTTCATTTAAAATGCAACCCACATATTCAAAGTAAGTGTATCACCTAATAGTTCTTTTCATAGGTTAGCAATTAGTCTTACCTTAAGAACCTGTATGATCCTTGCTACTTAATCTAGATGTGTAATCAAGTAGCTTAATTATGTAAGACGTCCAAACTAGTAGCTTAAGTAAGTAGGTCGATTATTATGATAAATTATTTAGCCTCGAACCCTTTTCAAATCCTTCCAAACCTATTTTAAACCATCATTACCCACATAGAACTAGTCTATGCAAAATATGAGGTGTTACATCCTCCCCTCCTTAGGATCATTTTGATAACGTCATGGATAACATGGCAGCTTTAAAAGAGATTAAAAACGTACCAATATACAAAAGTATGGGATATAACATCCTTTCCCCCTTTAGAACATTCTTCTTTGAATATTAACTAGCCTCATAAGGTCTTACAAGGATTCCAGGAAGTCTTTGTAATAGTTATCCCATATAGTTTTCTTATTAATCAATATAACCAATGTAGGGATTTAGAGTACCTGTGGGTATAGGGAACAAGTGAGGATACTTGTTCTTCATCTCCTCTTCGGCTTCCTAGGTCATCTCTTCTCTATTCTTGTTTTTCCCCAATACTTTGATGGAAGCCATGTCCTTGGTATGCAACCTTCTGACTTGGCGATCAAGTATAGCCATATAGTTTTCCTCATAGGATAGCTCCTCTGTCACTTGGACATCATCTACGGGGAATACTTTAGAGGGATCACCAATATATTTGCAAAGCATCGACACATGAAAGACCGGGTGCACTTCTTTCAAATCAGATAGTAGGTCCAACTCATAGGTAACCTTGTCCACCCTACGAACAATCTAATAAGGACCAATGTACCTCGGGCTATGTTTCCCTTTCTTGTCGAATCTCAATACCTCCTTCATCGGTCACGCCTTTAAGAACACCTAATCCCTAACTTCAAACTCTAAGTGTCGACATCGGATATCTAAAGCCAACCAAAAAAATAACCACGCTCTCAAACCCTAGTAATCATTATCTCAAAGAAGGGCATTTTAGTCACAAAAACGAAATGGGGTG
Source organism: Solanum dulcamara (assembly GCF_947179165.1). Classification (NCBI taxonomy): domain Eukaryota; kingdom Viridiplantae; phylum Streptophyta; class Magnoliopsida; order Solanales; family Solanaceae; genus Solanum; species Solanum dulcamara. The sequence continues at coordinate 41,124,911 of NC_077245.1, forward strand.
GGACCCACCTCCGGACCTCGAAAAATTTCGTTCGAAAGATGGAATCGTAGATTCCGTCGATACGAACACAACGAAAGTTATCTCACTCTCAGATTCCATCTATAGCTCCTCAAATTTGCAAAAGACTGAAGTGATCACTGTTCATTGTTCGAGTGAGGAGCTGCTGCAAGCTGAAAAAATCATATCCTTGAGAAATCGGGGATTGCTAAAGATTATAAACAATATTGGAGATGATTCTTCATCCCATATGCCAAGCACAGTACAAAATTCACAAAAAAATTTAGTCCCAATTGAGAAAAATGCAGAGGCGCATCAGCTCAGCATCGCCGCCAATGCGCCACCACTGCGCCTTCAATTTCCAGCCACCTCCGGCGATATTCTAGCCCTCGCACCACCTGGACTTTGTTCGCAAGGACAAGGCGCCCCGATAGGAACAAAAACCTCTGGCGAAATCAACTCCGGCGAACAAATTGTAGTCGACGCCGGAGCTACGGCAAGCCAAAACGCACAAGATGAATGCCAAAATGTTCCTCAAGCTGTTTTCAATCTCCTCAGTCATGAGCGCCATCTCGAATCACTGCCACACTCTTCGAATTTATCCTTGAGCTCTGACAACAATGGAGTCACCGGAGCTCCGGCCAGCCAATTCATCTAAGACCAATACCAAAAGGTGAGTAACAGTGTGGAGAAGGTTTCTAACTATAACACATGTCTCAAATCTATACAAACAAGTTCAAATTCAAAAAGTCGTCAAGACGACTTTGGTGGTGCCGGAGCTCCGGCGAACCAATTGGCAAGAGACCAATACCAAAAGACTCATCAAGGTGTTATGAAGCTTCCAAGCTATATAGAGTGCCTCGAATCACCATCAACAAGTTCAAATTCAAAAAGTCGTCAAGACTTGCATCTCCCTGAAGAACACTGTAACAGTGTTGTTCGAGCTGAAGCTGTGGCTGTTGTATTGGATCATGTTCAAAATGACCAACAAGGAAATAGAATGCTAATATTGGAAGGCATTGAAGAAAATGGTCATGCCCCAAAAGAAATTTCGAAGGGGAACTTCACTGATAAGCAATGGAACAGTGCTCTTGCTGTGGCTCATCCAGGTAAGTCTTCTAACTATTTCAACCAATATCTAGTAAAAAGTGCTGATCATATTAACAATGTTGTTCAAATGCATAGTGACACTGTCGAACCTCATGAACTTAGCTTACTTGATAATAATGTACAAAAAGGAAATTTAGCTAATGTTGCTATTGTTAAGCCTACTAATTTGCATCTAGCTCTGACCAAGAATAATGAGGAAATTCAGAATGCTACTCACAATGGTGATGCTGATCTTATTGTTAAGCACAAGGAGCAGGGGAACATAATACTTGGTAATGTTGAAAAAAACAAACAACCTGACCAGTTGAACAGGGGGCTCAATGTGAAAACTCAACCTGTCCATAGACCTTATGTTCCTAATAGCAATCCTATAAAAGTGTCAAATAATTTTGATGCTATTAAATCTACTAACAAACCTGCTGCTCTGAATACTGGAAGCAACCTAGGTTCCAGAAACTCAAACCAACTTAGAGCTCCAAGTTTTAATATTCCAACTCCTAATAATCATGTGGTGCTTCCCAATACTAATTTACCTGCCAAACAAACCAAGCACCCCAATACTAATACTCCAACCCCTCCTAATCCTGTCATCCACCAAACTCTGGCTACTAAGTTGAGAGCCCAAGAAGCTATGAAAACAGACACTATTGATATTACACCTCCCAAAATTACCACAAAGCAAGGCTATCCAGCTGTAGTATTTACAGAAGAAGATTTCCTGGTGAAATTGGCTAGTGATTGTAAGTATACTCTAATAGGAAAATTCACAAATACTATGCCTAAGATGGAAACCATTAGAAAGGAATTCATCTTGCAAACAGAACTCAGAGGAGGAGTGAAACTTACCCATTTTAACTCTAGGCATCTGTACATAGACTTGGACAATGAGTATGATCACTCTACTGTTTGGTCCAAAGGAAGAATGTACATAAATGGCCAACTTATGAGACTCCAACTGTGGACCCCCACCTTCAAGCCTGAAGAAGAAACATCTCTAGTTCCTATATGGGCTATATTACCTGAATTACCTTGGCACTGTTATCGTCTTGCAGTGGTAACTCCATTACTATCCCCAATTGGAAAGGTGTTGTTCTTGGATTTGGCAACCTACAAGAAAACAAGGGGTAGTGTTGCAAAAGTCAAAGTACAAATTGACCTTACAAAACAAAGACCACAACATGTATGGATGGGGTATGGTGAGGATGAAAATGGAGCAGGAAGGTGGCAGTCTATCCAATATGAGGGGGTGCCAGATTACTGTCAACACTGCAAACATCAAGGTCACACCATTCATGTTTGTACTGTGAAAAGAAGGGATGAAGATAATAAGAAAAAGCAAGTTCAAGAAGAAGAAGCAAGAAACAAAGATAAATCCAGCAATGAAAAGAACAAGGAACAACAGAACAAGGAGCTAAAACACCAAGAAGACAAACAAAATAAGGAACAACAAAACACTAGCAAAGCTGAAGCTGAAAAAAGAGACCAAGAACATGCAGGTTGGCAAATTCAAAGGAGGAAAGGCAAAAAAGATGGACAACACAACCAACAACAACCACAACAGCATAAAACACAAGTATCCATGACAAAAGGGGAAAGTTCAGTACCATCCCAGCATATTATCAGCAGCAGCAAAGAAGGAAAATCTCAACAGCAGGCAGGTATGCTTAATAACTCTAACTTTAATACTTGTAATATCCAAACTTGTAATGTAGACTCTGGAGTCCAGAGCCTACTCCCCATTCCCCATACAATATTGGATCCCAGCCCCCATAATCCCATACAGCAGGTATTACATGTTAATGAAGAGAGCAGACCTGCAGACAAACAAAAAGAGCAAAATATTACTGCCAGGTGTGCACCAAATACTGGTTTGAATAATGTGGAAAGCAACAAAGCCAATGGAAAAATCCCAGGTATTGACTTAATGCTCCCACAACCCCATGGCTCCCCCAATTACTTTAATATCTTAAATAGTATTAATGTTGTGGCTGAAGAAGTCTGTGGAGGTCAGGTTGGAGGAATACAGGAGCAAATCACTAATCTGCAGGAAGGGGAAACCAAGGGGAGGGAAAATCTATTGGTTGACCATAGGAAAGACCCTAGAGCCCCTGCCACCACTATTCCAGCAGAGATAAGGTCCAACATGCCATTGCAACAAGATGATGTTCAACAGCTTTCAGAGGATAGTGATAAGGGAGGTGTTGAATTTCCAAAAAATAGTGAACAAAATACAGGTGCAGTGATTCAGCTACTGAACAATAAATATACTCTTTCTTTGAGTAAAAAGAAGAGGGAGGCACTGAAGAAAAAGATAGGAAAAAAAAGTAAAAAATCTCTGTCTGAAAAGACACAACACAGAGCAGGGATTTATGCTTCACCTCTTCAAATTCAATCCAGCTCTACTGAATTGTGTGTGCTTAATAAGAGAGCCATATCAGATGACTTGGAGGATGAATATAGACCTATTCAATCTGAAGATGAAGAGGACCTAGATCAAAGGGAACAAACTCATGATGAGGATGAGGAAACTAGTGCCTCTCCCATTAGAGCACTGGATGATATCACAGATTCTACAACTCAGGATGAAGTGTTGCAAGTCACTGAGAAGCAGGGTTTATCACCCAGGGGTCAGCAAGCAAAGAAGAAGAAGAAAAAACAGAAACAAGACATCTCCACCAGTTCAGATAATGCTACTTGTAAGAGTGGCATCAACACAAGGTCCAAATCCCTGAAACTTTGATGATGAATACAATATGCTGGAATGCAAGGAGTATTGATACTCAAGGTGCCTTGGATAGACTCCAAAAACTCAAGGATTATCACAATTTAACTATATTGGCAATCCTGGAACCATTTGCTAATCAATCACATCTCAACCACTACAGAATTCAGCTGAGAATGGACAGTGCCATTCATAATCCCAACAACAAGATTTGGTTGTTTTGGACTAAGGATGTGGACTGCTCTATTGTAGACCAAGATGAACAACAGTGTACTTGTGAAATCAAACATGTGGCTAATCCTAATTCTCATATTATTACATTTGTTTATGCCAAGTGTAAGGATTACCTGAGAAGAACTCTTTGGGATAAAATGCTGCAGTATGCTGACACAGACAAGCCATGGTGCATTATGGGAGACTTTAATGGGATCACTGATGTTGATGAAAAACTAGGAGGACAACCATACAACATGAACAAAAGCTTAGAGTTCATAAGTGTAATTGAGGCATGTGGTCTCACTGATCTGGGATTCCATGGGCAGAAATTTACATGGTGCAACAACAGGGACATGGAAGTTAGAATTTGGAAGAGACTGGACAGGGCCATGGTGAATGATAGGTGGTTAGAGATGATGCCCATGACTAATGTGGCTCATCTTGCTTCAACAGGTTCAGATCACTCCCCCCCTATTACTTGAATGTAAGGAGACTCACAGTAATCCTATCAAATACTTCAAGTTCCTCAACTGTTGGGTGGATAATGAGACTTTCCAGTACACTGTTAGAGTCTGTTGGGAAAGACCAGTAGAGGGTAATCCAATGAGAATATTCCACTTGAAACTTAAGAGGGTGTCTAACACCCTTAGTAGCTGGTCAAGGCAACAGTATGGGGACATATATGAAGCTGTCAAAGAGTTTGAAGAGAAGGTAAAGCAAGCTGAAGTTGATCTCATCCAAGACAAGTCTGAGGATAACAAGATCAAGCTGAATCTTGTGAATGCTCAGTACATTAAATACTTAAAGACTGAACAATCCATCCTTAAACAAAAAACTAAGCTTCAGTGGTTTAAGGAGGGAGATGCCAATTCCAAGTACTTTCATGCTATTATTAGAGGAAGGAGAAGAAGATTATTCATCCATCAGATTACTGATGAACAGGATAATACTATTCAAGGTGATCAGAATATAGCTACTGCTGCATGTGACTACTTTGAGAAGATATTTACTGGTAAGGATGATGCTATCAATGAAGATATCCTCAGATGTATCCCCAAATCCATCACAGATAATCAAAACCAAGCTCTTAATGCTATGCCAACTAAAGAGGAGCTGAAAGAAGCTGTATTTTCCCTCAGTGATGTATCTGCTGCAGGTCCAGATGGTTTTAATGGCAAGTTCTTCCAAACTTGCTGGGATATCATCAGTGAAGACTTATTCAATTTGGTGAAATACTTTTTTTGTGGGCATTCTATTCCCAAGTTCATCTCACATGCTTGTTTGGTCCTACTCCCAAAAGTAGATCATCCTAATAAGTTATCAGATTTCAGGCCTATATCACTAAGTAACTTCACCAATAAAGTTATTTCAAAGATCCTATGTCTCAGACTTGCTCCTATTCTTCCTCAACTGATCTCTGAAAATCAGTCAGGTTTTGTTAAGGGAAGAAGTATAGCTGAAAACATAATGTTGGCACAGGAAATCACTCATAGCATTAAAAAACCAAAGCTGGGAGATAATGTTGTGATCAAATTAGACATGGCTAAAGCCTATGACAGGGTGTCCTGGTCATTTATATGTCTAGTCATGAGAAGGTTTGGATTTGGAGAAGGATTTATTGACATGGTTTGGAGACTTATGGCTAATAACTGGTATTCAGTTATTGTGAATGGAGGTAGGCATGGTTTCTTCCACTCTACAAGAGGCCTCAAACAGGGAGATCCATTATCCCCAGCCCTATTTATTTTAGGTGCTGAGGTACTATCAAGAATGCTCAATAATCTTCATCAACACCATTTGTACAAAGGTTTCCACATGGAGAAGAAAGGTCCATTGATTAATCATTTGAGCTTTGCTGATGATATAATCATTTTCACTTCAACATGTAGTAACTCTCTCAAGCTGATCATGAAGACACTGGAAGTGTATGAACAGACTTCAGGCCAGCTTATTAACACACAAAAGAGTCAGTGCATGATCCCTCTGAATACTGATCCTGAGATCACTGAAAGGGTCACTTCTACCACTGGTTTCAAAACAACTCATGGCCCTATTACCTACTTGGGTTGCCCCTTATATATTGGAGGTCAAAGGATCATATACTTTACTAGTATGGTGTCCAAAGTAACATCCAGAATTAGAGGATGGCATACCAAAATTCTCAGTTATGGGGGGAGAGCTGCTCTTGTGAAGTATGTGTTGCAGTCCCTCCCAATTCATCTCTTATCTGCTGTGATTCCAACTTCCACTACACTCAAACAAATAAAGTCCCTAATAGCAGACTTTTTTTGGGGATGGGACAAAGAAAAAAGAAAATACCATTGGGCATCATGGGAGACCCTCAGCTACCCAACAGATGAAGGAGGTGTTGGCATGAAAAATCTGAAAGATGTCTGCCTAGCAATGCAATATAAACAATGGTGGATTTTTAGGTATAAGAAGACTCTATGGGGGAGCTTTCTGAGGGCCAAGTATTGCCAAAGGGCAAATCCAGTAATCAAGAAATGGGACACTGGTCAATCAATTATGTGGAAACACATGATGACAAACAAAGCTGAGATTGAGCCTCATATACAGTGGCACCTTAACTCAGGCTCTTGCAGCTTTTGGTGGGATGATTGGTTAGGAATTGTCCCCCTAGCTTATCACAAAGACTGTCTACCTAGACTTAACAATACCACTGTCTCCAAGTTCCTGAAGAATGGAGAATGGGATGAAGAGAAGGTGAGGCAACATGCACCACAGCATCTGATACAGAAGATTCTTAGTTTTTCCTTCAAGTATCAACCTAACATCCTAGATACAGCTTACTGGAAGCTGACCTCAGATGGAAACTTCACTTGTGCTTCAGCTTGGAACAAGATCAGGCCAAAAAGGAACAAAACCATGACTGACACTTATGTATGGCATAAGAATATACCTTTTAAGATATCCTTTCTAGTTTGGAGAACTCTCAGAAGCAAGTTGCCCACTAATGAAAGTATTGAGAAATTTGGTCATGCACCTGTTCAGTGCTCTTGTTGCTACAGGTCAGGTTGGGATAATATAGATCATATATTCATCTCAGGACACATGGCTAGACATATATGGAATTATTTCTCTGATTGTTGGGGTATACATCACAGCAGTAGCCCCATGAGGAACACTCTGATGAAATGGTGGTTGGTTAAACCAAATAATGAAGTCCATAAACTATTAATGCAAGCTACCCCCATATTCATCTGTTGGAATCTATGGAAGAACAGATGTGCTAGCAAATATGGAGGAAAAAAGTCAAGCAGTACTAGAGTGAAGTTCTCAGTTATCAAAGAACTTTACATGCTGATCTTCACAGCTTTCCCTTACCTTAGCTGGCCAAGTGACTGGAAGGAGCTAATAATTATGGTGGAAAGCTGCAGTCAGGAGCTGAAAATAACCCAGGTTAGTTGGCACAAACCAACTTACAATGTGGTTAAATTTAACACTGATGGAAGTGCTTTGAATAATCCTGGGAAAATTGGAGCTGGGGGCATCCTAAGAGACCACAAAGGAAACCTCTTTTATGCATTTGCTGCACCACTTGGAATTGGTTCTAACAACCAAGCTGAGGTACAGGTTGCACTTCTGGGCATCACTTGGTGCATTCAACATGGCTACAGCAGGGTCCTACTGGAGGTTGACTCTGAATTACTTGTGAAATGGCTAAAACAAGAGATTACACCACCCTGGACTATCAGGAATTACATCACAGACCTGCAGGAACTGATCATAATGCTGGATTTCTTTCAATGCAAGCACATCTATAGGGAAGCTAATTTTGTTGCATATACACTTTCCAAGCATAGCCACAGTGTAGACAGCATAATTCAATTCTACAGTCCTCAACAGCTTCCTAAGGAAACAAGAGGATACTACATCCTAGACAAAATGGGGATGCCAAATTTTAGGAGGAAAAAACTGAAGAGGATCAAACAACCTCCTTGAATTGTATACCATTAATAGTAGTACATAACTCCCTATGTATAAATTCATAGTTAGGAGTTTTGTAAAGGGGAGAGTCTCCCTTGTTTATTGCCTTCCTAGAGCAATCAACCTACCCCTAGAGGTAAGGATTAGAGTAGATATTTTCTTTTTTCTTTTCATGCTTCATTGTGTAGGTACCAGCAGATTTGGAAAAAGGGAACAAACAAATGCAAGCCAGGTGAGGTTTGCTTCTTGGCACAGTAGCTGCAAATTGAACCAATGGATAACTTGGAGATGGCCTTGGAGCTGCAAGAATGTTGTAGAGATGCAGCACAGGAATCAGCAAAGGGAAGTTTCCTTTTGTTTATTTATCTCGTGCAGGTATCATAAGGCTTTGAGCCTGGTATTGGAGTTTCAGCAGCTGAGATTGGAATTCTTAGACCAACAACCTACCATAGACTTGCAGCATCTCAGCAACATCACTTGCATATGCTACACTACAGCAGCAACAGGATCCTGCATAAGGAATCCTTTGTACTGCAAATTCAGATTGCTTCCTACCTTCCTCAACAACTACCTTAAGGAGCTGATCCTGATCAGCAGGTGCAAGGTGAGGAGTCACTTGTGGACCTGTCCAAAGGCCCCCAAACTTTGCAGGATTGCAACATATATTATTTTGACAAGGCCCAAGAAATTTCAGCCCAAACGGATAATTGGAGACGTTAGGCGAGCGAGCTTGAAACAATCAGCTGTCTTAAGCTTAAAAAGGAATAATTTTGCTAAATGGAAGCTCCAACTTGGGAAACAAGCCTTCAAACTTTGCATGACTAAAGGAAAGGATATATATGCAAACTTCAGAAAGTTTCAGCTCAAACGGATAAGTGGAGACGTTAGTCGAGCGACATGGAAAATGCTCACAGGCTCCAAAATTCTCTTTGAGACCCATTCTTCTCTATTAACCTGTACAGGTCTTTGCTTGTTCCTGGTTATTTGTTGTGTATTTGCAGGTTGTTGGAGATATACACCAACATGCTTTAACAACAAATACATAGAGGACAACACCTGCAGCAACTCAACACCTGCAGCAGCTCAACACCTGCTTGTCTTTGGTTGACAGTTTTTGTTTAGAATCTCTTTGGCAATGCTATGAGGGCTGCAGTAACCTAGGGCTTCTATGGAGAAGCACACTCAGCTTGCCAACCACACTCTCTATTATCAACACACCCCAGCAACAACTCCACCAACCTGCAGCACACAAGGAACAAATACAAGCTATCTACAGCAGCATGCAGATTTCTTTAGTTGTGTGGCTTGTTGGTTTTGTTTGTCTGTGCAGGTACTCCAAGAAGCTGAACCTGATCACAACAAAGGACCTCCCTTCTTGTATAATTGACACCAACATGCAGCCAAAGCACAAAGGAAGCACCAAGGAGATGCACAGTTGCTTGTTTCTGTACTCTTCTGGTTTTGTATGTCTATGTCCACATACCAGGAACTCTCCAGCACCCTCCAACAATTTTCACTACCTGCAGCAACACCAAATTTTTTGGAGCCCCTTGCAGCAACAATTCCAACAACTTGCAGCACACAAGAAACATGGTTACAGCAGCTTCCAGATTTCTTTGGTTGTGTGGTTTGTTGTTTTTGTTTGTCTGTGCAGGTACTCCAAGAAGCTTAACCACCTCAAAACAAAGACCAACAAGCAGCCTAACTACAATGGCAGCAACAAGGAGTTGCACAAAAACATGCATCAGCCTTTTCTCTTCCCACAATTGCTTGCCCCTTTGTTAATTGCTAATGCAGGTTCACTGATGCACACCTGCTACAACTTCAAAGTTGAGAATTCTTGGCTTCATAAGGATACTGCAGCCATCATCATCACCCACCATCTGTACCTACCATATGCAGCACAGCAGCAGCAGTATACAGCATATGCAGCACACAATAGTTTGCTTGTGTGTTTTTCTGGTGTTGTTTGCCTGTGCAGGTACCAAAAGAGGGATCTACTACTGAACCTAATTCTCCACAACTCCAAGGCTGTTGGATACTATAGATCCATATATTTCCTCTCCTTTCAGCCCCTATAGCTGATAATCATGATACTGATGCAATGGCACATTTCACCTGGATTTTCTTGGTACGACAAGACTAAAAAGAGCAAAGATGAAAAGAATTTTCCCATCCCATGCGAGATAGAAGTTTCGTATACTTGTTCTTCTTCAATGTAGCTATGTCTGGTACGTAGCATAGTTGAATAGGACTAGTGTAGGTTACTTTCCTGTTTTCTCATGGAAGGGGAGAGTCTCCCTCATTTATGCTTTCATAGTTGAATTGTACCGGGAGGAGTCCTCTCACAGGTTTACTGCTTTCTAGTTATAGTTAGTCTCTTTTTTGTATCGGGGATGAGTTAGCCGACCTTAATAGGTTAGCCGACTTATGAACCACCATAGGATCGGAGGTAAGGTTTATGTCCCCCTCCTTGTATTTTTATTTTGATTATTTATGTTAAGGCTTGGGGGTGTTTCTTAACCCCTGACTGTGCATGAGAGGTGGGAGCCTCGTGTAGGGTCTGTTCCCATAAAAAAAAAATAAAAAAAAAAGTGTCGACATCGATTATCTGCGTATGACTTCTGTCAACTCTGGGTTGCTAATAGTCTCTCTTGAATAAGCATTACTTTATCCATAGCTTGCTGAATTATGTCTGGGCCAATTAGTTTAGTCTCACCAATATTAAACCAACCAATAGGTGACCTGCATTTCTTGCCATATAAAGCTTCATACGGTACCATTTGGATGCTAGAATGATAGCAATTATTATAGGCAAACTCGATAAGTGGCAGATGATCGTCCCTACTACCCCTGAAGTCAATAACATAGGCCCGCAACATATCTTCTAATTTTAGGATAGTACGTTCATCCTTTCCATCAGTCTGAGGATGAAATACGGTGTAAGACTCACATATGTCCCTAATCCTTCCTAAAATGATCTCCAGAAGTTTTCTGTAAACTGAGCTCCTCTATCCAATATAATAGATGTGGGTACCCCATAAATTCTTACTATCTCCTTGATATATAACTTTGCATAATCCTTGGCTGAATAAAGAGCCTGACCAGATTAAAATAGGCTGATTTTGTCAACCTATCTATAATAACCCATATAGAATCATACCTCTGTGGAGTGCGAGGTAGGCCTATAATAAAATCCATATTAATTTTTTCTCATTTCTAAGTTGGGATTTCCATCTCCTGTAATAGTCCACCAGGCTTCTGATGCTTGATCTTAACCTGTTGGAAATTCAGGCACTTGGCTATGAACTCGACTATGTCCTTCTTCATGTTATCCTGCCAATATAAATATCTGAGGATATGATACCTTTGTTGACCTTGGATGAACAGAATAACGGGCATAGTGTGCTTCTCCCATAACCTTGTTACACCTCACCCTTTTAAACTCAGAATGTTTCATAAGTTCCTTGGATATTACCATATGAACCGGATATGCTACGACACTATCAAACGGCTCTATGGAAGGGAGAATGTGATACCCCATACTAGAGAAGGTTGGAGATGAAATCATAGGAGTCCGGAAGGAATTGGAGGCCAAGTAATGAGTCGTAGGACTCGATTTACCTATGTAAGCTACTAAGTTAAAAGTCATATGCACTTGAGCTACTTAAGCATATATCAAACTTACGTAGCACGGATTACATAGGTACATAAAATAAGACGAGGTTACGAGCCCGCGAGGAAGGGAAAAAAAAGACGACACGTGGTAGCCAATGAAGAAGCGACACGTGGCAGCACCTCAAGCAGGCAGGTGACCCACCTGCTTGGGTCAAGTAGGTGACCCACCTGCTTGGGGGAGGTGGACCCCACTGCCACGTGGCAGCACCCCATTGGTCGTGTGTTGAGGTGGCCCAATAAGGGCTTGACACGTGTCACCCTTAGGGGATGACACGTGTCACCCTTAGGGGATGACACGTGTCACCCTATATATATACATGTGTATATGACTCCTTAGTTGTTCATTATCCAAAAAATAGCAGCAGCCTTGGAGAACAAAACGTGAAAGAGGGAAATAGAGAGGCAGCAACATTTTTTGAAGAATTAAAGGTGAGTTTTCCAATTTTCTTCCGTGAATTAATTATATAAGGTGTACCTTGAGTACGTGGATACGTATATATGTATTTTAAGACCTTCATGGAAGTAAAACTCCAGCTTTGCAATTGGAATTTGGAAGAGAAAATAAGAGAAAACGTTAATTAATAAACCCGTTTTTGGAAGGGACAGTGGTTAGTAATATTTGTATAACTTCTTGTGTACAGATTTGTTTCGAGTGATTTAATATGTTTTGGAAAGGTATTTCGTGGTTCTATAACTTTAATTCAGACTCCAAAATCCATTTCTACTTGTATCAGCTTTAAAAGTGGTGATGAAGTGTAGAGGAGGTACTGCTCAAATTTGGTTTTGGAAATTCCACACGGACAGCTGTAAGTATTTTGGTCATATCTTTTTGTACAAAATTGATGTAGGGATGATTCTAAATTTTTTGCGACCCTAAGACATATGTCTATAACTTTCATGAAGGGCGTAAATCCTGTTTCCCTCCATTACCCCTTCGAAATGAAGCGACAAGGTAAAACAGTAAGCTGTCCAGATTTCACATTTTGGATAGTTTTGGCGAGTTTGACAAGTTTAACGTAAGGTAAGGTTTCTTCTTTAAATTTGAGCTTTATGAGTTCTTATGGAGCATGTTACACGCCCTATTGGTGGCTGGAAATATGAAAATGGCTTAGAAATACTTGGCGTTCGGAATAAACTAATTTGTAGTCATTATAGTTGAATTGTTGTCGAAATAAAGTATTGCTTTGTGAAGTACTGCTGCAGGGGTATTGGCTGGTTGTTGCAGGGTCTAAATATGATCTAATGTGGGTTAGGTTGTTGCTGGTTGAGACCCCATGACCCCTCGTTACGTATAATTAAAGGCGTCACAAAAATAAAGGCTAGACGCCCTATTTTGATATCGTATTTTTGAATAAGTCGTTTGGGATTTATGTTGTATATTGTTGGTATGAATTGCTGCAGGTTGTTGTTGTTGGTTGGCTGTAGGTCTTAGGGACCTAATTGGAAATTCGGATAGGGCACATTATAGGGGAGGTGCTGCCCAATTTTCGTTAACGCCTTAACAAACTAAAGGACTAGCCGAGGAAACGACTAAGGAAATAGATTCCATTAACATTAAGGCGTAACCTCAGATGCTGAAAAGTTAAGAGTAGTTGATATTCATATTAATTTATATTGAATAGGTTCAGAAGACGATGAGGCGAGCAGGATAAAGGGTAACTCCCAAGAGGTATGTAAAGCTTTCTCTTGGCATGTTTTGGTATAAGTTCATACAACTATCTTTCTTTCCTTTTGGCAAGTTTTAGCCTTAAATAAAGTGTGTGTGGAATGTGGGGATAATTCCATTCCCAAAACTCCAAGTATGCCTCATAACCCATATCCACTGCTTAGTATTGGAATTTCTGCAAGAATTGAGTATTGCCTAGTAAGGCTTCTATGTGTTAAACACTAGTATGTGGAAAGCTATCTCTCATTTCCTTTGATACGTATTTGGTACGAAAGTGAGATTATGATGCCATAATGATTCACCGAGCCCCATGATGGGCCGGGTATGAAATATGTGTATGCAGATCCCATAAAGGAAAGTACAGACCATATATAGTTTATTCTCTTTCTTCTTCTGGCATGTCTTGGTTGTAGGTTAAACATGATATGAGTTCCGGGGTAACTCCATTCTTAGCATCTCTTATTTACGTCTGAATATCGAACTTTTATAATAATCAAACTATTTCCCTGGAAACTTTTATATGTTAAAAAGGTAACAAATGTACAGGCTCCAAGTCTTACAGACTATATGTTAACAAATGTTTCTGGTTCCATAAGCGATTTGGATTTACTTTAGTACATATCTAGGAGCCCCGAGATTATAATTGAGACAGCCCATAATGGCATTTAGAGGACACTCGAGATGACTACACCGTTACTCGGGTCCTCAAACAAAAGCTTAACTTTCTTATTCTGTCGAGTCTCTGATAATGATTTAAATTGCATATAGTTACTCACTACTCTACTCGTGTATACCGTAACACTTCTTTCCTTGAGTCCCGGGCCAGGATATGTTCTCGTGCATAGTTCACTGCATTAGTCACTGAGTCCCTCAATAGAGGGCCAGGATACGTGTATAAATATATGATGATGTGTTGTAATAAGGTGGTGATGGCACTGGGGCCATGATGGTTTTACAGAGATGATTCACCGAACCCCCGAAAGGGCCGGCTATATGATATGACTCGAACATGCATGTTTTTGTAATTCATAAAGTACAGGTACATGTTTCCGAATTGATATCTTATCCCCTGATTCTGTATCTCAGATATGTTTCCAGTTGTATTATATTATGTTTTACATACTCAGTACACATATCGTACTGACCCCCTTTCTCGGGGGGCTGCGTTCATGCCCGCAGGTACAGATACAGATTTTGGGAGTCCGTCAGCTTAGGATTCCATGCAGCTCAGCTAGAAGAGGCTCCATTGTATCGGAGCCTAGTTTTTGATACTGTCCACGGATGTATAGAAATTGTTTTATCCATTCAGGGGTACGGCGGGGGCCCTGTCCCGCCATATGTTGTCATTTATATGTTTAGAGGTCTGCAGACATGTATATGTGGGTTGTGTATGTCAGTTTGATTAAGCTGAGTCTACATGATATATGATATATGTTATTATGTTATGGCAGCCTTGTCGGCTTGCGTGCCCTATCGGGTTGTGGTACAAATGAAAAGGGCTACAGGTTTATGAAAATGTTATCGCCCAGTGGGGCTCTGTTACATGATATTGTCTTATTTATGATTCAATGTGACCTCAGCTAATAGATATATGTACGGGGGGTCCAGGTCGGACCCCAGTTGCGGCCTACGGGGTTGGGTCGTGACAGAAGTGGTATCAGAGCAGTTCGTCCTCGGAGTGTCTGCAGACCGTGTCTAATAGAGTCTTGGTTATCGATGTGTTGCGCGCCACATCTATAAACAGGAAGCTATAGGACATTTAGGATGTTACTTTTCTTCTACATCTGAGATCGTGCTTTAGATCTGAGTCATAGGAAAAATTCCTTATACTAACCTTGGATCTTAACAGAAGGATGACACCAACAGAAAAAAGTAATTGATGACATAGAAAGTTATAAAGCATGCAGGTAAGTAAAGTAAAGCCACGAAAGATATTCGTCAGGTAAGGTATTGAAATATAAAGTTGAAACCTGAAAGGAAAGCAGACAGAAAGTGCAACAGATGCAGTTTTAAGTTAGACATATAAGGTAAGTCCGGTATTTTTATATTATTGTTGACGTTGAAAGCCCTGTGTGGCTGCGATATGAGATGACATTGAAAGCCCTGTGCGGCTGTGATATGATATGTATATATATATGTTGGCCCTGTGAGGCATTGTTGGTATTTTCTGCGTGCAGGTTTTGGGATAGTAAGGAGTGTAGAGGAAACTCTGCCGAAATTTTCCTAGAACAAGGAAAAGGGAATAAAACGTACCTTTATAACATATCTTGGAAATTGATACCGAGTACCCGTATTATGCTAAAGTAAAGTTGTAAGAGGTACCCTTCATTTCGTCAATAAGGGGCACCCTTTTCACTCGAAGAATTTTATTTCGGAGGAACAAAGGCTTATTTAAGTAGTAAAGTTCAGATTACGGTATCTCCGGCCGTATTTGTATTGTAGGAATATACACAAAGGGCTCAGAATGAAGGATAAGATGTCCCGCGAATGAGTTTCACTCTTTTAAAAAAATACCAAGCCCTCAACTCCTAATTGTAAATTAGATGAATTGTTCATAACTCGAGGATAAACTCAGAAGGAGACCAGGTAGGTCAAGTACTAAAAAAAAAGTACTGTGATGTTTAAGAGGTTCTGATTCCTTCCAACAATGGTTGGAAAATGATGTACGATAATAGTTTATAATTTGCCACCGACTAATTGGGGAAAGAACCTCTAATAGAAGCACCTCAAAGAGATGTCAGGAACCAAATATATATACGATTTAAAAGGGGGATATGTAAGTATGAACTGAACAGTGTGATACGAGTATGCAGGGATAAATTGGAACCACTAGTAAGACGCACTTAGTACGCGTTGCCTAAGTTAAAAGTCTGCGTTGAGTACGCAATAAGAGTATGGAGCCTAAGATACAAAAAATGATGCGGGTACACCACGTCGCCCCAAAAATAGTGGAACCCTCAAGGGACGAGGATGGCAAACTAAAAAAATAATTGGAACAACTTTCATTCATCCCAGGAAACAAAGGATATAGGTTAGGACAAAGCCACTACTTTAAGAAAACCTGGAATAGTTATTCCCATAATACTAGTACCGCCTAATTGAAATTGGAATGACTACAAGTACATACAGAGGAAAGCACCAGTACCCTCTAAAGGGGGGAAGTTAATGAGAAAATGGCAAAAGTAAGGTGAAGGCAATCGATATGGTAATATATTTGAGATGGACGTCTAAACTTTAATAAGATATCCTGCCGAACCAAGTTAGAAAGGTCTGGAAGCCACCAGTAATTGAACGGAAGCCAGAATGTTACATAAGGCAGCGTTGAGAAGGTTGTGACGAGACCCTAAACAACATAACGCTAGAAGGCGTCTGCATATAAAAACAAAAGGGTGTAAACAAGAAAGGATGTCGAATGAATTAAGAAACACTACGAAGGATAATGATAACATGCTAGATCAAAAGCCAAAATGTTAACTATAGAGTTGGTCGCAAATAATGTTGCGATAGATAAATAACCAAGGACAAAGGAATAAAAAGTCTTCTATGGTATAAAATGAAAAAGACACAAAGTGAATCGAGGATAGGGAAGTGTATATGTCAAATTCCTTTAAAGCTATGCCAGGTAATAATAGACAAGAGTCAAAGCGGCTCCAAGGGTCACTATATGAAAGAACTTTAGCGCTACTCAATAACCCACCCTAATGAATGGGTGCGTACAGAAAGGGGGGGATACAATAGGGGAAGTTAAACCAAAATGACCAAAAAGGGACATGGTCATAGCGGAACTAAAGGTCTACGCCGATACTGGTCGCAAGATAACAAAGGAAGGACAGGGCAAAACATAAAGACTCGCGAGACAACACTAAGGTAAATCTTGGGCTAAATTGAGTGTCCGCACATCGTAGAAAGGATTACAGTGAAACGATATACGAAGACTTCCCAGGAAGGTCACCCATCTCAATATTACTCTCGCCCCAGCACGCTTAACTTCAAAATTCTGATGGAACTTAATGCGTTAGTACTGGTGTGATCGCGCGAGATGGAAGAATCTGAACTAGTAACGGAGAAACGATATGAGATTATGTACCCAGAGTATTATAAGATACGTTAAGGAAATTGTAATAAGGGATTAAGAAAAACAAGAAGGATTAGCTAATTGCTAATTGACGACGCACTTGAATGCCACAACTCGTCAACATAGAGTTAGTTAATGAGTGGGAAACCGCAGAATGGCTATATGGGCCAGTGGACGAGGGAATTTTGACACCACTTGGTAGCCAACTCTGAGGGCAAAAAATAATAAAAAAAAACAGGATCCAAAAGATCAAACGCCAGTTAAAGTTCTGAAAGGAGTCGAGAAGGACTATACGAGGCTAACGGTTCCCAGATTATTAACATCATTAGGAACCTATTTTGTACTCTGTAAGAGTAGGGTGCTATATGGGTTATTGTGAGTAGGCTAACGAATCTGCTTATTTGCTTCCAAGCAAGACCACCTATGCCGCTAGAACTAGGTGAAGTTATATGACAAGGAAGTAGTAAGGTTTCGTGAGGTTTCGTCATCTAATATCCCATATAAAGGGACTTTAATTATAATTAATGGCTTGAGATCAGTCCAAGAAGAGATTAGGAGCACAGACAGGTCTTAGTACCGCATTCCTCCCTCGAGCTACTAAACAGACTGAGCGCACTATTAGACGCTAGAAGATATGTCACAAGCCGGGAGACTAACTTTGAAGGTAGTCGGAATAATTATCCCTCACTTATCAAGTTGCCTACAATAATAATTACTACTCCAGTATTCCAATGGCCCCGACATGATTAAGCAAGCTATTGACTAAAAGCCCAGAGTCAGCAGGAATGATATACAGATAATCGACGTCGACATACAGAGTTCAAGTTGATGATTGGATGTTCAACATAGGGTCACCTAGAAAAGGAACTTGACCCGGAATACGTTAGACAGTATCAAGTTACTCATAAGGTGGGCAACGTGGCTGGTAAGTTAAGCTTACCAGCTTAGTTGGAAACTATACGCCTAGTCCATTAGATACTGACGAGTCACCCAGGGTATATTCCATAAATGAAGTCCATGAGATGGGAGAGTTATCCTATGAGGAGAAACTTATTGCCATCTTCGATTGGCAAATTAGAAGGTTGCGAACTGAAGACGTGCCTTTCGTCAAGGTATTGTGGCAAAATCAAAACTAGAAAAGGGGATGACCTAAGAAATTAAAAAGAGGACATAAAATACCAGGTAAATAGGTAACCCCAACTCCTGAAACTCGTATACTAAGTACTTCGATGGAAATATGTGTAAGGAAATAGAAACGAATCCCCCGATGGTCTGTATAAGATCTAAGGGAAGTTTTGTTTAACATTCGGGGACGAATGTTCTACAGGGGGGAAGGATGTTACACCTCACCCTTTTAAACTCAGAATGTTTCATAAGTTCCTTGGATATTACCATATGAACCGGATATGCTACGACACTATCAAACGGCTCTATGGAAGGGAGAATGTGATACCCCATACTAGAGAAGGTTGGAGATGAAATCATAGGAGTCCGGAAGGAATTGGAGGCCAAGTAATGAGTCGTAGGACTCGATTTACCTATGTAAGCTACTAAGTTAAAAGTCATATGCACTTGAGCTACTTAAGCATATATCAAACTTACGTAGCACGGATTACATAGGTACATAAAATAAGACGAGGTTACGAGCCCGCGAGGAAGGGAAAAAAAAGACGACACGTGGTAGCCAATGAAGAAGCGACACGTGGCAGCACCTCAAGCAGGCAGGTGACCCACCTGCTTGGGTCAAGTAGGTGACCCACCTGCTTGGGGGAGGTGGACCCCACTGCCACGTGGCAGCACCCCATTGGTCGTGTGTTGAGGTGGCCCAATAAGGGCTTGACACGTGTCACCCTTAGGGGATGACACGTGTCACCCTTAGGGGATGACACGTGTCACCCTATATATATACATGTGTATATGACTCCTTAGTTGTTCATTATCCAAAAAATAGCAGCAGCCTTGGAGAACAAAACGTGAAAGAGGGAAATAGAGAGGCAGCAACATTTTTTGAAGAATTAAAGGTGAGTTTTCCAATTTTCTTCCGTGAATTAATTATATAAGGTGTACCTTGAGTACGTGGATACGTATATATGTATTTTAAGACCTTCATGGAAGTAAAACTCCAGCTTTGCAATTGGAATTTGGAAGAGAAAATAAGAGAAAACGTTAATTAATAAACCCGTTTTTGGAAGGGACAGTGGTTAGTAATATTTGTATAACTTCTTGTGTACAGATTTGTTTCGAGTGATTTAATATGTTTTGGAAAGGTATTTCGTGGTTCTATAACTTTAATTCAGACTCCAAAATCCATTTCTACTTGTATCAGCTTTAAAAGTGGTGATGAAGTGTAGAGGAGGTACTGCTCAAATTTGGTTTTGGAAATTCCACACGGACAGCTGTAAGTATTTTGGTCATATCTTTTTGTACAAAATTGATGTAGGGATGATTCTAAATTTTTTGCGACCCTAAGACATATGTCTATAACTTTCATGAAGGGCGTAAATCCTGTTTCCCTCCATTACCCCTTCGAAATGAAGCGACAAGGTAAAACAGTAAGCTGTCCAGATTTCACATTTTGGATAGTTTTGGCGAGTTTGACAAGTTTAACGTAAGGTAAGGTTTCTTCTTTAAATTTGAGCTTTATGAGTTCTTATGGAGCATGTTACACGCCCTATTGGTGGCTGGAAATATGAAAATGGCTTAGAAATACTTGGCGTTCGGAATAAACTAATTTGTAGTCATTATAGTTGAATTGTTGTCGAAATAAAGTATTGCTTTGTGAAGTACTGCTGCAGGGGTATTGGCTGGTTGTTGCAGGGTCTAAATATGATCTAATGTGGGTTAGGTTGTTGCTGGTTGAGACCCCATGACCCCTCGTTACGTATAATTAAAGGCGTCACAAAAATAAAGGCTAGACGCCCTATTTTGATATCGTATTTTTGAATAAGTCGTTTGGGATTTATGTTGTATATTGTTGGTATGAATTGCTGCAGGTTGTTGTTGTTGGTTGGCTGTAGGTCTTAGGGACCTAATTGGAAATTCGGATAGGGCACATTATAGGGGAGGTGCTGCCCAATTTTCGTTAACGCCTTAACAAACTAAAGGACTAGCCGAGGAAACGACTAAGGAAATAGATTCCATTAACATTAAGGCGTAACCTCAGATGCTGAAAAGTTAAGAGTAGTTGATATTCATATTAATTTATATTGAATAGGTTCAGAAGACGATGAGGCGAGCAGGATAAAGGGTAACTCCCAAGAGGTATGTAAAGCTTTCTCTTGGCATGTTTTGGTATAAGTTCATACAACTATCTTTCTTTCCTTTTGGCAAGTTTTAGCCTTAAATAAAGTGTGTGTGGAATGTGGGGATAATTCCATTCCCAAAACTCCAAGTATGCCTCATAACCCATATCCACTGCTTAGTATTGGAATTTCTGCAAGAATTGAGTATTGCCTAGTAAGGCTTCTATGTGTTAAACACTAGTATGTGGAAAGCTATCTCTCATTTCCTTTGATACGTATTTGGTACGAAAGTGAGATTATGATGCCATAATGATTCACCGAGCCCCATGATGGGCCGGGTATGAAATATGTGTATGCAGATCCCATAAAGGAAAGTACAGACCATATATAGTTTATTCTCTTTCTTCTTCTGGCATGTCTTGGTTGTAGGTTAAACATGATATGAGTTCCGGGGTAACTCCATTCTTAGCATCTCTTATTTACGTCTGAATATCGAACTTTTATAATAATCAAACTATTTCCCTGGAAACTTTTATATGTTAAAAAGGTAACAAATGTACAGGCTCCAAGTCTTACAGACTATATGTTAACAAATGTTTCTGGTTCCATAAGCGATTTGGATTTACTTTAGTACATGTCTAGGAGCCCCGAGATTATAATTGAGACAGCCCATAATGGCATTTAGAGGACACTCGAGATGACTACACCGTTACTCGGGTCCTCAAACAAAAGCTTAACTTTCTTATTCTGTCGAGTCTCTGATAATGATTTAAATTGCATATAGTTACTCACTACTCTACTCGTGTATACCGTAACACTTCTTTCCTTGAGTCCCGGGCCAGGATATGTTCTCGTGCATAGTTCACTGCATTATTCACTGAGTCCCTCAATAGAGGGCCAGGATACGTGTATAAATATATGATGATGTGTTGTAATAAGGTGGTGATGGCACTGGGGCCATGATGGTTTTACAGAGATGATTCACCGGACCCCCGAAAGGGCCGGCTATATGATATGACTCGAACATGCATGTTTTTGTAATTCATAAAGTACAGGTACATGTTTCCGAATTGATATCTTATCCCCTGATTCTATATCTCAGATATGTTTCCAGTTGTATTATATTATGTTTTACATACTCAGTACACATATCGTACTGACCCCCTTTCTCGGGGGGCTGCGTTCATGCCCGCAGGTACAGATACAGATTTTGGGAGTCCGTCAGCTTAGGATTCCATGCAGCTCAGCTAGAAGAGGCTCCATTGTATCGGAGCCTAGTTTTTGATACTGTCCACGGATGTATAGAAATTGTTTTATCCATTCAGGGGTACGGCGGGGGCCCTGTCCCGCCATATGTTGTCATTTATATGTTTAGAGGTCTGCAGACATGTATATGTGGGTTGTGTATGTCAGTTTGATTAAGCTGAGTCTACATGATATATGATATATGTTATTATGTTATGGCAGCCTTGTCGGCTTGCGTGCCCTATCGGGTTGTGGTACAAATGAAAAGGGCTACAGGTTTATGAAAATGTTATTGCCCAGTGGGGCTCTGTTACATGATATTGTCTTATTTATGATTCAATGTGACCTCAGCTAATAGATATATGTACGGGGGGTCCAGGTCGGACCCCAGTTGCGGCCTACGGGGTTGGGTCGTGACAAACCTGTTGTCGTAACCCTGCAATCTTAGGTATGCATAATCTGCCCCTATACCTCAGCACTCCGTCAGGTGTGATCTCAAATGGGGTCTTTTCCTTTTGAAGGGCTGCTTCCCTATATTGTGCCAAAATAGGGTCCTCATATTAGATAAGGAAATAACTCCTATGAGTACTTAGGTGTAGAGTTGGAAATTGGAAAGTGAAAGGTCATTAACATTAGTATTACTTTCATGTTAAATAGTTTCAAGAGACGACGAGGCAAACGTGTAAGAGTAATCCGTAAGAGGTATGTGAAGCTTACCCTTTCTTTCTTTTGGCTTGTCTTAGCCTTAAGTGATTTATATACGAAATTTGGGGGATAATTCCATTCATATAACCCCAAGTATGACTCATAAGTCTTATTCACTTCTCGATGGTAGAATTCCTATACTAGTTGAGTTATTGCCTCTCAAGGCTTCTTTATGATGGAGAGTAGTAAGTATGTGAAGTTATCTCCTTTCTCTTGGAATGTTTTGGCATAAGTACGTAGAGTTACCCTTCTTTCCTCTTGATATGTCTTTGACATAAGTGTGGTGCTATGATGGTAAGGTAATGCAATAATAAGTTTATGATATCAATCCCATGACGGGCCGGGTACGATATATGTAATGACGACTCCTTGAGAAAAAGTAGAGACTAGGTAAAGCTTATTCTTTCTCTTCCTTTGGCATGTCTTAATTGTAAGTAAAATGTAATATGAGCTCTGGGTAACTCCACTTTTAAGTCATAAATGTAATCCGTATCTCTTATTCGCTTTTGAATGTCAAACTCTTGTAGTAAGTTGAACTACTTTCCTTGAACTCCATAGGTTGAGAAATACTGGATGCATAAGCTCCTAATCCTAAGGACTATGTGACGATGGGTATCTCTGATTCTATGAACTGTTAGTATTACTTTAGCACATGTCTAGGGTCCCCAAGATCCTAAGTGGTATAGGCCTTAATGGCATTTAAAAGGCATTCGAGATGGCTACACTACTATTCTGGTCCTCAGAAGATAGCTTAATCTTCTTACATTTTCGAGTCTCTTATAATGATTTAGATTGTATATGGTTACTCACTACCTTACTCATGTATACTGTAATACATCTTTCACCGAGTCCCTCACTAAAGGGCCGGGTATGGTATATAATATATGGATCGGGCCGAATGTTCCTCGGCATTACTATATAATATACGGATCGGGCTGAAAGTTCCTTGGTATTATTATATGATATATGGATCAGACCGAACATTCCTCGGTATTACTATATAGTATATGGATTAGGCCGAACGTTCCTTGGCATTACTATATAATATACGAATCAGGCCGAACGTTCCTCGGTATTACTATATGATATATGGATCGGACTGAATGTTCCTCGGTATTGCTTTATAATATACAGATTGGGCCAAATATTCCTTGGTATTACTCTATGATATGTGGATCAGACCGAACTTTCCTCGGCATTAATATATAATATACGGATCGGGCCAAACATTTCTCGATATTATTATATGATATGTGGATTGGACCGAACGTTCCTTGGTATTACTATATGGTATATGGATCGGGTCATACATTCCTCGACATTATTATATGAGATATCACTAATAGTATACAGATGCTTATGATAACAGAGTGATGTAGTCGTTATACCAAGTCCCCGAACGGGATGGGTACAGTCTATGATGATAGTATGTACAACCTTATGTTATAAGCTACAGGTACAGTAAATGATTTGATGTCACACTTGCCCCTGCATCCCTACGCTAACTGTAATTTCCTTATGATGTCTATGCTTTAGATACTTAGTACATATGTCGTACTGACCCCCTTTTTCTTGGGGGAGGAGAGGCTGCGTTCATGCCCATAGGTACAGAAGCACTCTATAATTCTGGAGCCTAGTTTTGGTATTAACCCTCGATGTATATATTTATTTGTTCACGGGTACGGCGGGGGACCTGTCTCGCCTTATGTTACTATTCTTACTCTTAGAGGTATGTGGACATGTATGTGGGTTATGTATATATATGTATGTACAGTTGTGCGGATATGCTATGATAGCCTCGTCGGCTTATATATTATCTTGCATGTTGGCAAACTATGACTCAAATAGGAGACCGGTTTACTCATGGTTAGCAAGGGTATACGCGAGTGTCTAGTTGGGGCAACTGCCGTGGCCTATGGAGTTGGGTCGTGAAAAAAGTGGTATCAAAGTGGTTTGGTCTTC
This sequence comes from Solanum dulcamara, assembly GCF_947179165.1. NCBI lineage: Eukaryota > Viridiplantae > Streptophyta > Magnoliopsida > Solanales > Solanaceae > Solanum > Solanum dulcamara. The sequence goes on from NC_077245.1 coordinate 41,149,477, forward strand.
GGAATATCTACAGACCGTGTCTAGTAGAGTCTGGTTTATCGATGTGTGGTGCACCACATCTATAAATAGGAGGCTACAGGACATTTAGCATGTTACCTTTCTTTCTTGTCTTATTTCTTGCTATAGATCCGCATCATAGGAAAACTCTTTATACTAACCTTGGACTTTAGCAGAAGGATGATATCAACCGGAGGAAGTAATTGACGATATTGGAAGTTACAAAGCACGCATGTAAGCAAGGGTATGAAAGGTATCTGTTGGGTAAGGTATTGACACATGATTGAAACATAAAGTCAAAAAATAAAAGGAAGGTAGACCGGAAAGTGTAACCGATGCAGATTGAGTTGAACACACGAGGTAAGTCCATCATTTTCATACTATTATTGATATTGAAAGCCCTGTGTGGCTGTGATAGGATATGAATATATATATGTTGGCCCTATGAGTCATTGTTGGTATTTCCTGTATGCAGGTTTTGGGGATAGTAAGGAGTAAAGAGGAACTCTATCGAAAATTTCCTAGAACAAAAAATGGGGGAATGAAACATAGATTCTTAATATGTCTTAGAAGTTGATACTGAGTACTTCTATTATGTTGAACTAAAGTTGTAAAAGGCACCCTCTAGTTCGTAAATGAGGGACACCCCTTTTACTTGGGAAATTTTATTTCAGAGAAACAAAAGCCTATCTGAACAGCAAAGTTCAGACTAAGTATCTTCAGCTGTATTTTGCCTTAGGAAAAGCTCACGTTGAGGGGAAAGATGCCCGATGATGGAGTTTTATTCTTGTTGGAAAGTACAGAACCCTCAAATATTATTAGAGGACAAGATAAGTTATTTACGACTTAAGAATAGAAGGACTACTATAGGGAGCACTCAAGATAGATGTGATCAATTAAGTATGAGTATCGGATGAAAAAGGGAATAGATAGTTACGAACTAAAGGTGTAGTATGTCAAATGTGTTAGAACAAAATCATATGCATATGAATAGTTGAAAATAGACAAGAGGATGACATGGGTACACCCTAAAAGGGGGGAACTGGACAATAGAAATACAAGTGTGAGAGAAAATTAACTGACGCTATCATATGTAAATGGGAACGCTTAAACTTCAAATGAGATCCCATAAGGGATGGATGCGATAATACTAGCACTAATGCACCAGATTCCATCAGAACTCCGAAGTTAAGTGTGCTTGGGAGAGAGTAGTACTAGGATGGGTGACCCCCTGAGGAAGTGAAAGAGGAAATGAAACAGAAGTATTCGTACCTATTCCCTACGTCTATAAGTAATCCTAACCTAACTCTGATATTGATTGCTCGATGAAAGTATATATTATGGAAATGGGACAGAAAAACTCTCCATATAGTCGGTATAAGATCCGGAGGAAGGTTTTGGTTCATATTTGAGGACGAATGTTCTAAAGGGGAGAAGGATGTTATACCCCATACTTTTGTACCTTGAAAGACTTTTTTATCTTGAGAGGTTTTTGAGTTTCTTGGAAGGTTCTCAAGCTTCTTAAGTTTTTATTTAAGCTTCTTAAGTTTTTTGAAAGGATCGTAAGCTTCTTGTAAGTTGTCATGTGAGCCGGATAATCTATGACGCTATCAAACAACTCTAAGGAAGGGAGAATGTGGCACCACATAGAAGGAAATATTGGAAATGTGATTATGAGAATCTGGAAGGAATTGGAGGCCAAGTAATGAGTCGTAGGACTTGACTTACTTACGTAAGCTACCAATTTGAAAATATTACATACTTAAGCTACTTGAGTACATACCAATGTTACATAGTAAGAATTACATAGGTTCATAAAGCAAGATGAGATTACAAGCCCACGAGGAGGAAAATAAAGCGACAAGTGGCAACCCATGAGAGAGTGCCACGTGGCAGCATGAGAGAGTGCCATGTGTCAGCAGCTGCAGCAAGGGGCCCACATGCCATGTGGTATCTCCTAAGTGGAGGGGGTGATGCATTGGCCCTATAAGGGCTTGACACATGTCACCACTTAGGGGTTGACATATGTCACCCCTTAAGGTGGCCTATATATAGATGTATTTGAAGACTTTTAAGTCATCCTTATCCTTTAAGTTTCTTTTTATCCAAAAAATTTCAAGAAAAGTCTAGAAGAAAAGAGAAGAGAAACTTGAGCTAGAGAGAAGAGAGAGCTTCAGTTTTGGAGGAGAAAAAAAGGTAAGTCTCCGATTTCATTCTGTAAATTAATTACCTAGGGTGCACCACGATGTTATGAAGGTGTCATTAATGAAAATTTATGGTTTGGATCAGCCAAAAATGTTATCAAACAGCCATGAAGTTTTAGGCGCGCTAAAGGAACTTCTGAGGCAAGTTTTGGCGAGTTTCGGACAAGGTAAGGCTTTCCCTTTCAAATTGAAGTTTATGATGTTGTTATGGGGTATATTATATGTCTTAAATAAGTCTGTAAGTGGAAGAATTGCATAAGTATGATTGACGTTAGAAACAAACTAAATTGATGTCGCTAGCGTTAAATCGAAGTCGAGTAGTGGGTTGTCATTGTGGTGTTGCGGGTGCAGCTGGTTGGGTTTCATATTGCATGGATTCAAAGTGTTTTAACAAGGGTGTGGGTTCTTTTGGTTGCAGCCACATAACCCTCCGTTTGGTATGGTTAAATATTTTGCAAAACAAAGATTAAAAACTCTATTTTTGTATCGTAGTTTGGAGCTAGTTGTTTGGAGTTTGTATTATGTAAGGTTGAAGTGATTTACTTGTAAATATGATGCTGGTTGTTGTTGTTGGTATGATTGTTGAACTTGTGGCTGAGTTGAAATCTCGGGGATGTTGATGTTATAGGGGAGATGCTGCCTGATTTTCGATAGGTTCGGAACTAGTAACAAACTAGTCGAGGGTAATGGATAAGGAAATAAATCCTATGAGTACTTGGGTGAAGAGTTGGAAATTGGAAAGTGAAAGTTCATTAACCTTAGTATTATTTTCATGTTAAATAGTTTCAAGAGACGATGAGGCGAACGTGTAAGAGTAATCCGTAAGAGGTATGTGAAGCTTACCCTTTCTTTCTTTTGGCTTGTCTTAGCGTTAAGTGATTGATATACGAAATGTGGGGATAATTCCATTTATATAACCCCAAGTATGACTCATAAGTCTTATTCACTTCTCGATGGTAGAATTCCTATAATAGTTGAGTTATTGCCTCTCAAGGCTTCTATATGATGGAGAGTAGTAAGTATGTGAAGTTATCTCCTTTTTCTTGGTATGTTTTGGCATAAGTACGTAGAGCTACCCTTATTTCCTCTTGATATGTATTTGACATAAGTGTGGTGCTATGATGGTAAGTTAATGCAATAATAAGGTTATGATACCGATACCATGACGGCGCCGAGTACGATATATGTAATTACGACTCCTTGAGAAAAAGTAGAGACTAGGTAAAGCTTATTCTTTCTCTTCCTTTGGCATGTCCTAATTGTAAGTAAAATGTGATATGAGCTCTGGGGTAACTCCACTTTTAAGTCATAAATGTAATCCATATCTCTTATTCACTGCTGAATGTCAAACTCTTGTAGTAAGTTGAACTACTTTCCTTGAATTCCATAGGTTGAGAAATACTGGATGCATAAGCTCCTAGTCCTAAGGACTATGTGACGACGGGTATCTCTGATTCTATGAATTGTTAGTATTACTTTAGCACATGTCTATGGTCCTCGAGATCCTAAGTGGTATAGGCCTTAATGGCATTTAGAAGGCACTCGAGATGGCTACACTACTATTCTGGTCCTCAGACGATAGCTTAATCTTCTTATATTTTTGAGTCTCTAATAATGATTTAGATTGTATATGGTTACTCACTACCTTACTCATGTATACTGTAATACATCTATCACCGAGTCCCTCACTAAAGGGCCGGGTACAGTATATAATATACGAATTGGGCCAAATGTTCCTCGGTATTACTATATAATATACAGATCGGGCTGAACATTCCTCGGCATTACTATATAATATACGGATCGAGCCAAACATTCCTCGGTATTACTATATGATATGTGGATCGGACCGAATGTTCCTCGGCAGTACTATATAATATATGGATCAGGCCGAATGTTCCTCGGTATTACTATATGATATGTGGATTGGATCGAACGTTCCTCAGCATTACTATATAATATATGGATCAGGCCGAAAGTTCCTCGATATTACTATATGATATGTGGATTGGACTGAACGTTCCTTGGCATTACTATATGGTATATGGATCGGGTCGTACGTTCCTCAGCATTATTATATGATATAGCACTAATACTATACAAATGCTTATGATAACTGAGTGATGTAGTCGTTACACCAAGTCCCCGAACGGGACGGATACAGTACGTGATGATAGTATGTATGACCTTATGTTATAAGCTACGGTTACAGTAAAATGATTAGATGTCACTACGAATGGGAACGTCCCAACATACAAGTCATAAAGGCACAATCAAACATTTATACACACAACCCACATATATATCTATAAGACTCTAAAAGTATCATCAATATCATATGGCGGGACAGGGCCCCGCCTTACCCAAGAATAAACATATATATACATCCAAAAAGGGTTTGTACCAAAAGTCTAGGCTCCGGGACAAAGGAGCACTCCAATACAACTGAATAGAAGTCCTAAACTAGTGGATTACCGAAGCTAGAATCTATACATGCGGGCATGAAATGCAGGCCCCCTAAAGAAGGGGTGGTTGGTACGAGATGTGTACTATGTATGTAAATTATGAAATATAATTAGAAAGATCATAACTGAAGTAGAGAGACCAGGAGACAAGTATGATAATCAAGAACTCACTGTACATGTGCCATACAAAACAAATCATACATATCATAATCACATACCGTACCCGACCCATTATGGGACTCGGTGCCATAATTATATCATTATATTATCATAGCATCATATACATATATCATATCCGTCCATCTAGTAAGGGACTCGGTGAACAAAGTCGTGCGTACATATATCGTACCTGGCCCATCATGGAACTCGGTGCCATAATCATATCATTACATCATTATGTCATCATATAGCATAATCGGCCCCCTAGTGAGGGACTCAGTGGATAATGTAGTAAAATATGTGTGATAACATACCTGACCTAGGACTCGGTGAAAGATGTAATAACAGTATACACGAGCAGAGTAGTGAGTAACTATCTGTATTTAGATCATTATTTGAGACTTCCATAGATAAGTAGGCTAATTAATACTTGAGTATCAGGGCGATAGTCATGTTCAGTATTCTTTGAATGTCAATATGAACCATATTAGATAAAGCCTTAGGGATCATAGATACATATCAAGATAATGCGAGACAACATATAAAATTTAAGGACATTAATCATTATAGGGTACTTAAGATTAGGGACTTTCATATACCAACTACTATCCAACGTATAAAAGACTCAAGGGCAGTAACTCAACTACTTTAAAAGTTTTAACATCAAGAAATGGGTAAGAATCATGAATCATACTCGGAACCGATGAATGGAATTACCCCAAAGCTCATATCATATATCAGTTATATCTAAGACTTGCCAAAAGAAAGAAGGGATAGCTTTACATACCTTCAATGCTTATCCATAACACAATACGTATACGCTGCCCGTAGTGTCTCAACCTATATTGAAACATCAAGAATCGTGGTTAAGCTACCGGGAAGGTTTCAAAACGTACTCCAACGTTAGCAGCTCATTTCTAGAAAATTAAGTGACATTTCCCTTAAATTCAAACCAACTACGTAACGACCAAGTCAACATCAACAACCACACGTTCAAGTGCTATATCAAAGTTAGCCAATACAAGATTCAAGAATGTTTCAAAATAGTCCGCACAATATGACGTTCCATAATTTTTAACATAACAACTACGACGTAATCAAGTTACTCTTAGTAATCTATAGCCACAATACTTCATCGAATGACCTTATAATAGTCCAACAATTTCAACAACACTATAGCTTTTACTACTCTTAGTCCTTCAATTCAACAAGAATTTAGTCCTTCAATTCAACAAGAACAACAACACACCCAAAACAACCCTAACTAACAATGTAAAGAGATGCCCGATACTCTCACGAATATGCAAAATGGACCATCTACGTTCATTATACATTACTTAATACATTCTTTTTATCTAAGTTCATGAACTACACCAGCAACCACACGTTAACAACATCACCTTCTTATGTGCAAGAAAATTATATTAACATCATATAAACTTCTACAACGTCCCACATAATAATTACAACTTCCACTTTAAGATTTAACTCCTTCATTCTCATTACATACCCATGATAATAACAACCAAAACATTAATCCAATTCAACTCACCGACTTCAATTAAAACAGCCCCTACGGCTTCTACAGCATTCCAACACCCACATACATAATTTTATACATCCAATTCACTTTTACACATTCACAATATGTTCAAATTCATCCTAAAACATATAAAAATGATTAACTCTTACCTTAACAAGTTGGCTTCTTAAGTTGGCTGAAACTTGTGGATTACATGTTAGGCCTTCTTACAGCTCCAATGATTAATTCACATTTTTAATCACCTCCAATTGATCAAAAACTAAATTAGAAAATTTATGTGGGGATCGGAATTTGGGATCTTGATTTGCTCAGTCATGGACGTGAGTGGCCATGACTTGGACTCTCCTTATTTTCCTCTATATTTCCAATGGTTGAAGATGAAATAAATAAGCTTTTTAGTCATCAAATTGGGTATATATAGGCTGCCTAGGGGTTGGACACGTGTCCACCTTTATGACATGTGTCCATTATTGATATGTGTCCCATTATCATCCACACAGCAATCAGATCCTGCCTCATATCTTGATAGGGACCACATAGTGGTCTAATTAAGTTAATTAATCATAATTAATCACTAATCCCCACTTAATTCCTTCCACAAGTTTGTAAGGTGTTACATCACCTACTTTCCCTTTTTTATTTAAAATGCATCCCACATATTCCAAGTAGGTGCATCATCTACTTGTTCTTTTCATAGGTTTACAATTAGTCTTACCTTAAGAACCTGTGTGATCCTTGCTACTTAAGCTAGACGTGTAATCAAGTATCTTAATTATGTAATACATCCAAACCAGTAGCTTAAGAAAGTAGGTCAATTACTATGATAAATTATTTGGCCTTGAACCCTTTTCAAATTCTTCCAAACATATTTCAAACCATCACTACCCATATAGAACTAGTTTATGCAAAATACGAGGCATTAAATCCTCCCCTTCTTAGGATCATTTTGATAATATCATGGACAACATGGATCACATGGCAGCTTTAGAAGAGCTTAAAAATGTCCAATGTACAAAGGTACGGGATATAACATAACATCCTAAATGTCCTATAGCCTCCTGTTTATAGATGTGGTGTACAACACACCGATAAACAAGACTCTACTAGACTCGGCCTATAGACACTCAGAGGATGAACTACCCTAATACCACTTTTGTCATGACCCAACCCCGTAAGCCATGACTAGTGCCCATGTTGGGCACTCGTATACATATCTGTTAGACATCGTCGAACTAAAACCAAACACAATATGGAGGCTTTGTGAAAACAATACATCATCTCAAGCGTTACATACATATATAAGGGTAACCTATCTCCTGGGGAATCAGAATCAAATTAAAACATTATAATACATGAGCCGACAAGGCTATCACTACATACAATATCTCAAAATATATTTGTACGCAAGCCGATAAGTCTACCAATACGAATGGGAAGGTCCCAACATATAAGTCATATAGGCACAACTGAACAAATATACACACAACTCACACATATGTCTATAGACCTCAAAGAGTATCATTAGTAACATATGGCGGGACAGGGCCCCGCCGTACCCCCGAATAAATATATATATACATCAAAAAGGTTTTGTACTAAAAGTCTATGCCTCGGGACAAAGGATCACTCCAAGACAGCTGAATAGAAGTCCTAAGCGAGTGGATCACCGAAGCTAGCATCTATATCTGTGGGCATGAAATGCAACTCCCCCCCCCCCAGAAGAAGGGGTGGTCAGTACAAAATGTGTATTGTGTATGTAAATCATGAAATATAATAAGAAAGATCATACCTGAAGTAGAGAGTCCAGGAGACAAGTATGATAATCAAGAACTCACTGTACCTGTGCCTTATGAAACAAATCATGCATATCATTATAACATACTATACCCAGCCCATTATGGAACTCGGTGCCATAATTGTATCATTATATTATCATATCATCATATACATATATCGTAGCCGGCCCTCTATTAAGGGACTCGGTAAACAAAGTTGTGCACACGTATATTATACCCGGCCCAACGTGGGACTCGGTGCTATTACCATATCATTACATCATTATATCATCATATAGCATACCCAGCCCCCTAGTAAGGGACTCGATAGATAATGCAGTAAAATGTGCGTGATAACATACCCGGCCTGGGACTCGGTGAAATATGTAACAACAGTATGCACGAGTAAAGTAGTGAGTAACCATTTGTATTTAGATCATCATTTGAGACTTCTATAGATAAGTAGGCTAATTAATACTTGAGTATCAGGGCAATAGTCGTATTCAGTATTCTTTGAATGTCATTATGAACCCTTACAGTCAAGTGGCTCTCCATCTCTAGGAAGATTGTGTCCAGGATCTGGTAATCTAAGCCTTGCTTCTTCTGTTCGGCTCGTATTAGCAAACCATATTAGATAAAGCCTCAGGGATCATATACATGTATCAAGATAACGCGAGACAACTTATGAAAGTTAAGGAAATTAATCATTACAAGGTCCTTAAGATTAGGTACTTTCATATACCAACTACTGTCCAACATATAAAAGACTCAAGGGAAGTAGCTCAACTACTTTAAGAGTTTTAACGTCAAGAAGTGAGTAAGAATCATGAATCATACTCGAAACCGATGAATGGAATTACCCTAAAGCTCATATCATAAATCACTTATATGTAAGACATGCCAAAAGAAAGAAGGGATAGCTTTACATACTTTCAATGCTTATCCGTAACACAATACGTATACACTATCCGTAGTGTCTCAACCTATATTGAGACATCAAGAACTGTGGTTAAGATATGGAAAGGTTTCAAAACATACTCCAATGTTAGCAGCTCATTTCTAGAAAATGAGGCGACATTTTCCTTATATTCAAACCAACTACGTAACGACCAAGTCAACATCAACAACCATAAGTTCAAGTGATATATCAAAGTTAGCCAAGACAAGATTCAAGAATGTTCTAAAAGAGTCCGCACAATATGACGTTCCATAATTTTAAACATAACAACTACGACATAATCAAATTACTGTTAGTAATCTATAGCCACAATACTTCATCGAATGACCTTATAATAGTCCAACAATTACAACAATACTATAGCCTTTACTACTCTTAGTCCTTCAATTCAACAAGAATTTAGGCCTTCAATTCAATAAGAACAACAACACACCCAAAAAAAAAACCTAACTAACAACGTAAAGAGATGCTCGATACTCTCATGAATATACCAAACAGACCATATAAGTTCATTATACATTACTTAATACATTCTTTTCGTCTATGTTCATGAACTACACCAGCAACTACACATTAACAACATCACCTTCTTATGTGCAAGAAAATTATATTAACATCATATAAACTTCTACAACATCCCACACAATAATTATAACTTCCACTTTAAGATTTAATTCCTTCATTCTCATTACATAACCCATGACAATAACAACTAAAACATTAATCTAATTCAACTCACCGACTTCAATTAAAACAGACCCTACGACTTCTACAACATTCCAACACCCACATACATAATTTCATACATCCAATTCACTTTTACACATTCACAACATATTAAAATTCATCCTAAAACATATAGAAAATGATTAAATCTTACCTTAACAAGTTGGCTTCTTAAGTTGGCTGAAACTTATGGATTACACGTAAGGCCTTCTTGCTGCTCCAATGATTAGTTCACATTTTTAATTACCTCCAATTGATCAAAAACTAAATTAGAAAATTTATGTGGGGATCGGAATTTGGGATCTTGATTTGCTCAGTCATGGACGTGAGTTACCATGACTTGGACTCTCCTTATTTTCCTCTATATTTCCAATGGTTGAAGACGAAAGAAATGAGCTTCTTAGTCATTAAATTGTGTATATATAGGATGCCTAGGGGTTGGACATGTGTCCACCTTTATGACATGTGTCCATTGTTAACATGTGTCCCATTATCATCCACACACAGATCAGATTCTGCCACATTTCTTGGTAGGGCCCACTTAGTGGTCTAATTAATTTAATACATCATAATTAATCACTAATCCCCACTTAATTCTTGCCACAAGTTTGTAAGTAGTTGCATCACCTACTTACCCTTTTCATTTAAAATGCATCCCATATATTCCAAGTAGGTGCATCACCTACTTGTTCTTTTTATTAGTTAGCAATTAGTCTTATCTCAAGAACCTGTGTGATCCTTGCTATTTAAGCTAGACGTGTAATCAAGTATCTTAATTATGTAGGACATCCAAATTAGTAGGTTAAGCAAGTAGGTCGATTACTATGATAAATTATTTTGCCTCGAACCCTTTTCAAATCCTTCCAAACCTATTTCAAACTATCACTACCTACATAGAACTAGTCTATGCAAAATATGAGGTATTACATCCCCCCTCCGTATCATTTTGATAACGTCATGTATAATATGAATCACATGGCAGCTTTAAAGGAGCTTTAAAATGTTCCAATGTACAAAGGTACGGTATATAATATCCTTCTCCCCTTTATAACATTCGTCCTCAAATGTTAACTAGCCTCATAAGGTCTTACAAGGATTCCGGGAAGTTTTTGTAATAGTTATCACATATAGTTTTCTTATTAATCAATATAACCAATGTAGGGGTTTAGAGTACCTGTGGGTATAGGGAACAAGTGAGGAAACTTGTTCTTCATCTCTTCTTCAGCTTCCCAGGTTATCTCTTCTCTATTCTTGTTTCTCCACAATACTTTGACGGAAGCCACGTCCTTGGTACGCAACCTTCTAACTTGGAAATCAAGTATAGCCATAGGGTTTTCCTCGTAGGACAACTCCTCCATCACTTGGACATTATCTATGGGGAATACTTTAGAGGGATCACCAATACATTTGTGAAGCATCGACATATGAAAGACTGGGTGCACTGTTTCCAAATCAGATGGTAGATCCAACTCATAGACAATCTTTCCCACCTTACGAACAATCTAATAAGGCCCAATGTACCTCGGGATAAGTTTCCCTTTCTTATCGAATCCCATTATCCCCTTCATTGGTGATACCTTCAAGAATACCCAATCCCCAACATCAAACTCTAAGTGTCGACATTGATTATCTTTTGTGACTTTTGTCAACTCTGTGCTGCTAATATTCTATCTTGAATAAGCTTTACTTTATCCACAGCTTGTTGAATTGTGTATGGGCCTATTAGTTTAGTCACCAACATTAAACCAACCAATAGGTGACCTTTATTTCCGGACATACATAGCTTCATACGGTGCCATTTGGATGCTAGAATAATAGTTATTATTATAGGAAAACTCAATAAATGGCATATAATCATCCCATCTCCCCCTAAAGCCAACAACACAGGCTCGCAACATATCTTCTAAGGTCTGGATAGTACGTTCAGCCTACCCATCAGTCTGAGGATGAAATGCGGTGCTAAGACTCACCTGTGTCCCCAATCCTTCCTGAAATGATCTCCAAAAGTTAGTTGTAAACTGAGTTTCTCTATCCGATATAATAGATGTGGGACCCTGTGAAGTCTTACGATCTTATTGATTTATAACTTTGCATAATCCTTGGCTGAATTAGTAGTCCTGATTGGAAGAAAATGAGCTGATTTTGTCAGCCTATCTACAATAACCCATATAGAATCATACCTCCGTGGAGTGCTTGGTAGGCCTGTAATAAAATCCATGATTTTATCAGCCTAACTACAATATCCCATATAGAATCATACCTCTGTAGAGTGCGAGGTAGGCCTGTAATAAAATCCATATTAATTGCTCCCATTTCTAAGTCAGGATTTCCATCTCCTATAATAGTCCACCAGGCTTTTGATGCTAGATCTGAACCTATTAGCAATTTAGGCACCTGGCTACAAACTTGGCTATGTCCTTTTTTATGCCATCCCACCAATATAAACATCTGAGGTAATGATACATATTTGTTGACCCTGGATGAATAGAATAATGGGCATAAGGTGCTTCCCCCATAACCTATTGTCATAGCCCTGCAATCTTAGGTAGCATAATCTGCCCCTATACCCCAACACTCTATTAGGTGTGATCTCGAATGAGGTCTCTTCCTTTTGAAGGGTTGCATCCCTATACTTTGCCAGAATAGGGTCCTCGTATTGGTGTTGCTTTACTTCTCCCATAATAGAGGATTGAGCAACTCCTCGAACAGAAACTCCACTATCATCGAAATCAGCCAAAACAGACTCCAAGGTTAGCTAATTGGCAAATCTCATGGACTATCTCCTTTCGTTCTGGTGGTACATCTCCCATGCTGCCCATAAATCTACGGCTGAGTGCATCTGCTACAACATTTGCTTTGCCCGAGTGGTATAGAATGTCAACATCATAATCTTTCAGCAAATCAAGCCACCTTTTCTGCCGTAAATTCAACTCCTTCTTCTTAAATATGTATTGGAGACTTTTTTGATCCATGTAGATATCAACATATATGCCATATAGATAATGCCTCCGTATTTTCAAAGCATGAATTACTGCTGTTAACTCCAGATCATGAGTTAGATAATTTCTTTCGTACTTTCTGAGCTGTCGGGAGGCATAAACTATAACTCTACCATGTTACATCAGTACAAAGCCTAGCCCAACACCTAAAGAATCACAATAAATGACATAGCCATCTGGTCCTTCAGGAAGAGTTAGAACAGGGGTCGTAGTCAACTTATCTTTCAACAACTTAAAGCTTCGTTCACAAGCATTAGTCCACTGAAACTTAGCCGCCTTCTGAGTCAACCTTGTTAAAAGTGCTGAAATCGAAACAAACTTCTCTATAAATCTCTTGTAATATCCTGCTAGCCCTAGAAAACTACGTACGTCAGTAGGTGTCGCAGGTCTAGGCCAAATATTTACAACCTTAATTTTCTGTGTATCTACTCAAGTACCATTTGCTGCAATAATATGCCCCAAGAATGCTACTGAAGTCACCTAGAATTCATATTTAGAGAACTTAACGTACAACTTCTGGTGATGGAGCACCCTGAGTATCATCCTCAAATGATGTATATTCTCCTCTTCCGATCATGAATAGACTAGGATATCATTAATAAATTCAATCACAAACAGGTCTAGAAAATGGATTGAACACTCGGTTCATTAGATCCATAAACACTTCTGGAGTATTGGTCAGCCCAAAAACATCACCCTAAATTCATAATGCCTATATCGGGTCCTAAATGCAGTTTTTGAAATATCTACTTCTTTTACCCGTACCTGATGATAGCCTGACCGTAGCGAGAAACACTTAGCACCCTGCAGCTGGTCAAATAGATCATCAATCTTGGGGAGGGTATATCTATTCCTTATTTTCATTTTGTTCAGCTGCCTATAATCAATACACGTTCGCAGCGATCCAACTTTCTTTCTCACTCATAGTACCGGTGCTCCCTAAGGTGATGTGCTAGGCCTAATGAAGCCCTTTTCTAGCAAGTCTCTCAGCTGCTCCTTTAATTCATTCAATTCTGCAGGTGCCATTCTAAGAATAAATATGGGCTGAGTATCTGGCAACACATCTATAGCGAACTATATCTCTCACTCAGGAAAAAGATTGGGAAGTTCATCTAGGAATATATCTAGATATTCAGAGCATACCGATCCTTTCTAACTCATCTCTTAGTGTCACAAACCCATCCAAATTATCCTAGTATTTCTTTTTACCATATTGATATAATTACTATTACCATCAATTCATCAGTTAGTCTTTATCTCTTAAATCAAGATGTACTTGTGAATTAGTCAAATCTTATCGTTACTATTGGCATGACTTTCCAAAAATATTACGAACTTATATGTTATTTTCTTGTTAATCCTCAAAATATTTTGGCAAAGTTTCCTCTGTATTTCTTACTATCTCAAAATTTGCATGCCAAAAATACCAACAACGCCTCATAGGGCCAACACACACACATATTATATCATATCGTAGTCGTACCAGGCTTCCTATATCAATCATAAGATGAAAATGTGAAATTACCCCATATATCCAACACAAGTTGTACCTGTCACTCTTTCCTATTTATTTTCCCTTTTCATCTTTAATTGCAGGTTTCAAATATACCAGCAGCATTCGTACTATGTCTAACATATATTCTATTTACAGTTACCAGTTCCTTTAGCTTCTTCTGTGCACACTTTCTAACTGGACTTATCTGCGATATATACATTCAACCCATTTTCTTACTATACTTACCATAACTCACCATAATGACGGCCAATTTCCCATTCCATATATACAAATTCCCATTATGTTCCCTTACTATCCAATTTTCACCTGTATCTGCAACTATTCTCCATCTTAGATTTCAAAATTCCCACGGGTGGGAATGCCTTGGTCATTGTTACTCATAAATACTTGGTTATTGACTCATTTGATTTCCGCTTGCCGCTATTAGGTAATAATCTATAACAAATTCACATACAACAACAACAACCTAGTGAAATGCCACAACATGGGGTCTGGAGAAATAAATGCACATATATAGGAAATTTTGATAAGGTCTCCTATACCTGTAGTCGATCAGTATCTAGTCTGATCCAGTGATCTAGAAAGTGAAGTATGCTCCTCGGCATCGTCTGTCTTCCATCTACTCGTCTAACTTCATTGTCTTCTTCATCTAAATCTAGGGAATGCAGATAACTGGGTAACTCTTGGTTTACCGATGACCAGGACAAGGGGCTGGAATGGTTTATAACACTTATTGGAGTACTCGGTCTGACATACTGCCCTGCCATAGGAGAAACTAGTAGGGCTTCAGGGACCGCCTCCCTAGATATCAAAAACTCTAGAGGAATTGTCGCTGGGTCCTCCGAGGGGTCAGTCTCGATAGAATAACTGAGGCTCCTTCTTAGGGGCCTTCTTAGCACCCCTATTATCTGAAGCTGTCCTCTTTATCTCTCACAAATTTGCACCTACCAGGAAAAGAGGTTAGAAACAATCTTTCCTTTGTTCAGGATCTATTGCACGATCTAAAGCAGAAGGAAAGGTAACATCCTAAATGTCTTGTAGCTTCCTGTTTATAGATGATATGCATAACACACCAATAAAAAATACTCTACTAGACACAGCCAGTAGACACTCCGAGGATGAACTATTCTGATACCATTTTTGTCATGACCCAACCCCGTAGGCTGTGATTAGTGCCCAAACTGGGCACTCGTATACATATTTGTTAGACATCGTAATACTGAAACCAAAACAAATATGGAGGCTTTGTGAAAACAGAATGTCATCTCAAACGTTACATACATGTATCAGGGTAACTGTTATACCCTGTACTTTTGTACCTTTTTTTTTTTTTTTTTTTTATGGGAACAGACCCTACACAAGGCTCCCACCTCTCGTGCACAGTCAGGGGTTGAGCAACACCCCCAAGCCTTAACATAAATAATCAAAATAAAATACAAGGAGGGGGACATAAACCTTACCTCCGATCCTATGGTGGTTCATAAGTCGGCTAACCTATTAAGGTCGGCTAACTCATCCCCGATACAAAAAAGAGACTAACTATAACTAGAAAGCATTAAACCTGTGAGAGGACTCCTCTCGGTACAAATCAACTAAGAAAGCATAAATGAGGGAGACTCTCCCCTTCCATGAGAATACAAGAAAGTAGCCTACACTAGTCCTATTCAATTGAGAAAGAACAAGTATACGAACCTTCTATCTCGCATGGGTTGGGGAAATTCTTTTCATCTTTGCTCTTTTTAGACATGTCGTACCAAGTAGGTCCAAGGAAAGTTGCAGCAACAACAATCGTAGCTAAGGGGGATGAAATGATAGGAAGTAAATGTAGCCATAGCAGCCAGCTTGCTTGGGATTGTAGTTAAGGAAGCTGAGGGACAGAATAGGTGTAATATGCATTTTGTATGTGGTGCAGCCCTGACTTGAACAGCTGGTTGGATGGTTCCAGTGTTGTCTACTGATCCGGGGGGTACCTGCATATCCACAAATAAGCCAAGCAAGAGTTCTAATGCAGGCTTGGCTTAGATGTTTGACTGAAGGTGCCTTGGACTTTGGAAGGGGCCATTGTTGCTGTTCAATGTGCCTGCATAGCAGCAAGTAAACAAACAGAGAGTTGTGTTTGTTGGAGCTCCATCTTCTTGTCTTCTCATCAATGAGAGCAGTCAAGGAGTCCCAAAGGACTTGGATGAAAGGGGGCTGCTGCAGGTGTTGGATGACTACAGCAGGTATGCATGGATAGTTGGTGGGATTAGGAAAGGCCCTTGCAGTAGTGGCTGTTATGTCCCTTTGTCTGTGACTTTGTTTACCTGCATAGACAAGCAAACAAAGAACCAAACAAGTATGATAGTAGTGGGGGTTGTTGCAAACCTGTAGACTGCTTCTTGTTGCCTCCAATGGAGAGATGAGCAGCTCCTTTGAAGGTATCTTATGTGCCTGCACATAACAATTAAGAAAGCAAGGAGATTCCAGAATTTTGGGATGCAATGGGGCTGCTGCAGGTGTTGCAGGGATGGAATATGTATGGGTGTAGGGCTGGTGTGTTGGTGAGGTCCTCTCTTGGAATGCTGTAGTCTCTATGTTGATGCATTTCATTTGCCCAGGTTCCCCAGCAGTTGTTGTACCTGCACAAAAAACATCACAGAAAGACAAATATCCAACCAGACAGGGGCCTTGTGCAGGGGGCTTTCTATTTGATTTGATGGTTGTATCTGTGTTGTCTTTTCTGTAGTTGTTGTTAGTGCATGTTGATGAGTCAATCCAGCAACCTGCAACAATACAACAAACAACCAAAGGCAAAAAGGAACTTGCACCAGTTAGCAAATAGGAAAGGACCTCCAAAAGAGCTTTGGGTTTCAACGTCGCTCGACTAACGTCTCCAATTATCCGATTGAGTTGAAACTTCTTGGGGTATACACAAACAGCCCTTTCTTTAGTTCTGCAAGATTTGGAAGCTTTTTGCACAAGTTGGAAAAAAGGCACCCTCTTTTGGCCTAAGGCAGCTGACTTTTTCAAGGTCGCTCGCCTAACGTCTCCAATTGTCCGTTTGTGTTGAAACTTCTTGGACCTTGTCAAAATAATATATACTGCACTCCTACAAAGTTTGGATGCCTTGGTGTAGGTCCTCAGGTAAGCTTCTTAAGACTTGAAAGGTTCTTAAGTTTCTGGAAGGATTCTTAAGTTTCTTCGAGCTTCTTAAAGCTTCTTAAGCTTCTTAAAAGTTACCATGTGAGCCGGATAATCTATAACGCTACCAAACAACTCTAAGAAAGGGAGAATATGACACCCCAAAGTAAGGAAGATTGGAAATATGGTTATAAGAATCCGGAAGGAGTTGGAGGCCAAGTAATGAGTCGTAGGACTTGACTTATTTACGTAATCTACCAACTTGTAAATATTACATACTTAAGCTACTTGAGTACATACCAAGCTTATGTATCAAGGATTACATAGGTTCGTAAAGTAAGACAAGATTATGAACCCACGAGGGGGAAAAGAAGGTGACACATAGCAGCATGAGAGAGTGCCATATGGCAGCAACTGGAAGTGCCATGTGGCAGCAGCTAGAGCAAGGGAGTGGGACCCCACCACATGCCATGTGGCAGCTCATGGTTGGAGGAAGTGGTGTGTTGGCCCAATGAGGGCTTGACACATGTCACCACTTAGGGGTTGACACATGTCACCTCCTAAAGTTGTCTATAGATATATGTTGGATGACTCATTCTTATCAAAAATTCATCCTTATCTCCAACAAATTCAATAAAATTCTAGATAAAGAAAGAAGAGAAGAAACCCTAAAGCTAGAGAGAAAACAGTGGCGACCAAGAGGAGAAAAAGGTAAGTTTTTCGATTTTATTCCATGAATTAATTATATAAGGTATAAAATGATGGTATAAAGGTGTTAGTAATTTACATTTATGGTTTGGAGTAGCACCAAAAGGTTAACAAACAGCCACGAAGTTTTAGCCAAGCTAAAAAAACGTTTAAGGCGAGTTTCGGCAAGTTTTGGTGAGTTTCGAGCAAGGTAAGGTTTTCCCTTTCAAATTGGGGTTTATGATGTTGTTATGCAGTATATTACATATCTTAAATGAGGCTGGAAGTGTAAAACTTATATAAGGATGCTTGACGTTAGAAATAAACTAAATTGAATTCGTTATAGTTAAATCGAAGTCGAGTAGTGCATTGTTATTGTGGTGTTGCAGTTGAAGCTGGTTGGATGGAGTGTTGCAGGGATGTAAAGTGTTATAAAAGGGGTGTGGTTACTGCTGATTGCATCCACACGACCCTCCATTTTGTATTGTTAAAGGTTTTATGAAATAAAGGTTAAAAACTCTATTTTGATATCATAGTTTTGAGCTAGTTGTTTGGAGTTGTATTGAGTAATGTTGAAGTGATGTGATTGTATATATGGCTGCTGGTTGTTGTTTGTAATATGTCTGCTAAGATTAGCAGTTGGATATGGCAAGTTATAGGGGAAATGCTGCCCGATTTTCGGTAACTTTGGAACTAGTAATAAACTAGTCGAGGGAAATGGATAAGAAAACGATTCCTATAGATACTTGGTTATAGAGTTGAAAATTGGAAAGTTAAAGGTTGTTAACCTTAGTATTTCTTTCATGTTAAATAGGTTCAAAAGACGAAGAGGCGAATGTGGTTAAGAGTAATCCATAAGAGGCATGTGAAGCCCTTTCTTCTCTTTGCATGTCTTTGGCATAAGTATGTGAAGCCCTTTCTTCTCTTGGCATGTTGTTGGCAGAAGTATGTAAAATTGTTCTTTCTTTCTTTTGGCATGTCCTAGTCTTAAGTGGATTGTATATGTAATGTAGGAACAATTCCATTCATGGAACCCCGAGTATGGTACGTAAATCTTATTCATTTCTCAATGTTCAAACTCCTGTGATAGTTGAGTTATTCCCTTGTAAGTCTTTGACATGACAAAAAGTAGTACACGTGAACCCTATCCCTTCCTTCTCTTGAAATGGCTTATTTTAAGTGAAGTGGTATATTATATAAGATGATATAAGTATTCACCGAGTCCCATAAAGGGCCAGGTATGACTGAGTCCTACAATGGGCCAGGTACGATATAAGATGATATAAGTATTCACCGAGTCCCATAAAGGGCTGGGTATGACCAAATCCCATAAAGGGCCGAGTACGACCGAGTCCCATAAAGGATCGGGTATGACCGAATCCCATAAAGGGCCAGGTATGACCTAGTCCCATAAAGGTCCGGGTATGATATATGTATAGGATGGTAAGATGACATGATTATTGATTGGGTCCCATAAAGGTTCGGGTACGATATACATACACATATGATGACATAATTATACATTTGTAACACCAAGTCCTACAACAGGCCAGGTACAGAATATGACACTGAGATACATAACGTCGTTTTACAAGATACAGGTACAGTGATTTATTAATTGTTCTACTTGTTCCCTACATCCTTATGTCAACTATGCGCTCCTTGTGGTGTTTTATGCTCTACTTACTTAGTACACATATCATACTGACCCATTCTTTCTCGGGGGGGCTGTATTTCATGTCTGCAGGTACAAAGACATACTTTGGGGATCCGCCAGTATAGAAGTCCCACTCAGCAGTTCATAGGAGCTCCATTGTGCTGGGGCCTAGATTTTGGTACTAACCCTCGATGTATATATTTATTTATTCCCAGGTACGGCGGGGGCCCTTTCCCACATTATGTTACTATTCTTACTTTTAGAGGTCTGTGGACATGTATGTGAGTTATATATGTATGGGTGTACAGTTGTGCCTATATGTCTTATGTTTTGGGTCATTCCCTTTGTTGTGGAAGCCTTTTCAGCTCGTGCGTGTGTTCATTATGGAACGACCCTACTTGTTACGATAGCTGCATCGGCTTATACGTTGTGTTGCCTTATGCTATCTGTTGGTATGTTATAACTCAAATAGGAGCTAGGTGTACTTATAGTTATCAGGGGTACACGTGAGTGTCTAGTTCGGGCACCCATCATGGCCTGCGGGGTTGGGTCTTGACAAAAGTGATATCAGAGCGATTTGGTCATCGGAATGTTTATAGACCGTGTTTAGTAGAGTTTTATTTATTGGTGTGTTGTGCACCACATCTATAAACAAGAGGCTACAGGGCATGATGGGTGCCCAAACTAGACACTCACGTGTGTTGTGCACCACATCTGGAAGTGGAAAACTTGTATAAGGATGCTTGATGTTAGAAACAAACTAAATTGAAGTCGTTATAGTTAAACTGAAGTCGAGTAGTGTGTTGTTATTGTGGTGCTGCGGTTGCAGCTGGTTGGATGGCGTGTTGCAGGGATGGAAAGTTTTATAAAAGGGGTATGGGTACTTCTGGTTGCAGCCACACGACCCTTCATTTCGTATTGTTAAAGGTTTTATGAAATAAAAGTTAAAAACTCTATTTTGGTATCGTAGTTTTGAGCTAGTTGTTTGGAGTTGTATTGAGTAATGTTGAAGTGATGTGATTGTATATATGGCTGCTGGTTGTTTTTGGTAATATGTCTGCTAAGATTAGCAGTTGGATAGGGCAAGTTATAGGGTAGATGCTTCCCTATTTTTGGTAACTTCGGAACTAGTAATAAACTAGTCGAGGGAAATGGATAAGGAAACGATTCCTATGGAAACTTGATTGTAGAGTTGGAAATTGGAAAGTTAAAGGTTATTAACCTTAATATTGCTTTCATTTTAAATAGGTTTAAAAGACGACGAGGCGAAGGTGGTTAAGAGTAATCAATAAGAGGTATGTGAAGCCCTTTCTTCTCTTTGCATGTCTTTGGCATAAGTATGTGAAGCCCTTTCTTCTCTTGGCATGTTGTTGGCATAAGTATGTAAAGTTGTTCTTTCTTTCTTCTGGCATGTCCTAGTCTTAAGTGGATTGTATATGTAATGTGGGAACAATTCCATTCATGGAACCCCGAGTATGGTACGTAAATCTTATTCATTTCTCAATGTTCAAACTCTTGCGATAGTTGAGTTATGGCCTTATAAGTCTTCAACATGACGAAAAGTAGTACACGTGAATCCTATCCCTTCCTTCTCTTAAAATGGCTTAATATAAGTGAAGTGGTATATTATATAAGATGATATAAGTATTCACCGAGTCCCATAAAGGGCCGGGTATGACGAGTCCTACAATGGGCCGGGTACGATATAAGACGATATAAATATTCACCGAGTCCCATAAAGGGTCGGGTATGACCGAATCCCATAAAGGGCTGGGTACGACCGAGTCCTATAAAGGGACGGGTACGACCGAATCCCATAAAGGGCCAGGTATAAATGAGTCCCATAAAGGTCCAAGTATGACCGAGTCCCATAAAGGGTCGGGTATGATATATGTATACAATGGTACGATAACATGATTATTGACCAGTCCCATAAAGGTCCGGGTACGGTATATATATGCATATGATGACATAATGATACATTTGTAACATCAAGTCCCATAATGGGTCGGGTACGAAATATGACACTGAGATACATAACGTCGTTTTACAAGATGCAAGTACAGTGATTTATTAATTGTTCTACTTGTTCCCTGCATCCTTATGTCAATTGTGCGCTCCTTGTGGTGTTTGATGCTTTACATATTCAGTACACATATCGTATTGACCCCCTCTTTCTCGGGGGGGCTGCATTTCCTGCCCGCAGGTACAGATACACACTTTGGGGATCCGCCAGCGTATAAGTCCCACTCAGCAGTTCAGAGGCGCTCCATTGTGCTGGGGCCTAGATTTTGGTACTAACCCTCGATGTATATATTTATATGTTTGCAGGAGCCTTGTCCCGCCTTGTGTTACTATTCTTACTCTTAGAGATCTGTGGACATGTATGTGGGTTTTATATGTACGGGTGTACAGTTGTGCCTATATGTCTTATATTTTGGGTGGTTCCCTTTGTTGTGGCAGTCTTTTCGGCTCTTGCGTGTGTTCATTATGGAACGAACCTAGATGTTATAATAGCCGCATCGGCTTATATGTTGTGTTTCCTTATGATGTATATTGGTACGTTATAACTCAAACAAGAGGCAGGTGAACTTGTAGTTAGCAGGGGTACACGTGAGTGTCCAGTTTGGGCACCCGTCATGGCCCGCGGGGTTGGGTCGTGATAGTAACCTATCTCCTGGGAATCATAATAAAATTAAAATATGATAATACATGAGCCGACAAGGCTGTC
The DNA here is from genome assembly GCF_947179165.1 of Solanum dulcamara. Classification (NCBI taxonomy): domain Eukaryota; kingdom Viridiplantae; phylum Streptophyta; class Magnoliopsida; order Solanales; family Solanaceae; genus Solanum; species Solanum dulcamara. Next base: position 41,172,014 of record NC_077245.1, read on the forward strand.
ACTACATACAACATTCCAAAATATGTACGTATACAAGACGACAAGACTGCCACTATGAATGAAAATGTCCCAACATACAAGTCATAGAGGCACAACTGAATACATATACACATAACGCACATATATGTCTATAGGCCTCTAAGAGTATCATCAGTATCATATGGCAGGACAGGGCCCCTCCGTACCCCAAAATAAACATATATATACATCAAAAAGGGATGAAATGCAGCTCTCCCCCCCCTCCCCGAAGAAGGGATGGTCAGTACGAGATGTGTACTATGTATGTAAATCATGAAATACAAAAAGAAAGATCATAACTGAAGTAGAGAGTCCAAGAGACAAGTATGATAATCAAGAACTCACTATACTAATGCCTTACGGAATAAATCATGCATATCATTATCACAAATTGTACCCGGCCTATTATTGGACTCGATGCCATAATCATATCAGTATATTATCATATCATCATATACATATACCGTACACGGCCTTCTAGTAAAGGACGCAGTGAATAAAGTCGTGCGCATGTATACCGTACCCGGCCCATCATGGGACTTAGTGTCACAACCATATCATTGCATCAATATATCATCATATAGCGTACCCGACCCCCTAGTGAGGTACTCGGTGGATAATGTAGTAAAATATGTGTGATAACATACCGGTCCTAGGACTCAGTGAAAGATGTAATACCAGTATGCACGAGTAAAGTTGTGAGTAACCATTTGTATTTAGATCATCATTTGAGACTTCCATAGATAAGTAGGCTAATTAATACTTGAGTATTAGGGTGATAGTCATGTTCAATATTCTTTGAATGTCATTATGAACCATATTAGATAAAGCCTCATAGATCATAGACATGTATCAAGATAATGTGAGACAGCCTATGAAAGTTAAGGACATTAATCATTATAGGGTCCTTAAGATTACGGACTTTCATATACCAACTACTGTCCAACGTATAGAAGACTCAAGGGTAGAAGTTCAACTACTTTAAGAGTTATAACGTCAAAACTGAGTAAGAATCATGAATCATACTCGGAAACAATGAATGGAATTACCCCAAAGCTCATATCATATATCACGTATATCTACGACATGCCAAAAGAAAGAAGGGATAGCTTTACATACCTTCAATGCTTTTTCATAAAATAATACGTATACACTACTCGCAGTGTCTCAACCTATATTGAGACGTCAAGAACTGTGGTTAATCTAGGGGAAGGTTTCGAAACATATTCCAATGTTAGCAGCTCATTTCTAGAAAATTAGGCGACATTTCCCTTATATTAAAACCAACTACGTAACAACCAAGTCAACATCAACAACCACATGTTCAAGTGCTATATCAAAGTTAACCAAGGCAAGATTCAAGAATATTCTGAAACAGTCCGCACAATACGACATTCCATAATTTTTAACATAATGACTACGACGTAATCAAGTTACTCTTAATAAAATATAGCCACAATACTTCATCGAATAACCTTATAATAGTCCAACAATTACAACAACACTATAGCCTTAACTACTCTTAGTCCTCTAATTCAAATAGAATTTAGTCATTCAATTCAACAAGAACAACAACGTACCTAAAAGAACCCCTAACTAACAACGTAAACAAATGCCAGATACTCTCACGAACACATACGAACATGCCAAACGGACCATCTACGTTCATTATACATTACTTAATACATTATTTTCATCTAAGTTCATGAACTACACCAGCAATCACACGTTAACAACATCAACTTCTTATGTACAAGAAAATTACATTAACATCATATAAACTTCTACAACAGCCCACACAATAATTACAACTTCCACTTTAAGCATTTAATTTCTTCATTTTCATTACATAACCCATGACAATAACAACCAAAATATTAATCTAATTCAACTCACCGACTTCAATTAAAATATCCCCTATGGCTTCAACAACATTCCAACGCCCACACATATAATTTCATATCCAATTCACTTTAACACATTCACAACACGCCCAAATTCATCCTAAAATATATAGAAAATGATTAACTCTTACCTTAACAAGTTGGCTTCTTAAGTTGGCTGAAATTTATGGATTACACATTAGGCCTTCTTACTGCTCTAATGATTAGTTCACATTGTTAATCACCTCTAATTGATCAAAAACTACCATAGAAAACTTATGTGGATATCGGAATTTGGGAGCTTGATTTGCCCAGTCATGGCCGTGAGTTGCCATGGCTTGGACTCTCCTTCTTTTCTTCTATATTTCCAATGGTTGAAGATGAAAGAAATGAGATTCTTAGTTATAAAATTGGGTATATATAGGCTGCCTAAGGGCTGGACATGTGTCCATTTTTGATATGTGTCCCATTATCATTCACACACCAATCAGATTCCTCCACATATCTTGGTAGGGCCCACTTAGTGGTCTAATTAAGTTAATTAATCATTAATCTCCACTTAATTTCTGCCACAAGTTTGTAAGTAGTTGCATCACTTACTTTCCCTTTTTATTTAAAATACAGCCCACATATTTCAAGTAGGTGCATCACATACTTGTTCTTTTCATAGGTTAGCAATTAGTCTTACCTTAAGGACCTGTATGATCCTTGCTACTTAAGATAGATGTGTAATCAAGTAGCTTAATTATGTAAGACATCCAAACCAGTAACTTAAGCAAGTAGGTCAATTACTATGACAAATTATTTGTCCTCAAACCCTTTTTAAATCCTTCCAAACCTATTTCAAACCATCACTACCCATATAGAACTAGCTATCCAAATTATGAGGCGCTACATCCTCCCCTCCTTAGGATCATTTCTATAATATCATGGATAATATGGATCACGTGGCAGCTTTAGAGGAGCTTAAAAATGTTCCAATATACAAAAGTTTGGGATATAACCGGATCTCCCTATAAAAGATAAAAAGTGACCTTCCCTATCAACTCCAGTCTAAGTCGTACCTCTATCTTTGTGGTATAGAGACATAGCACCACTATCACCTCTACCTAGAGCCTGACCATCTTTACCTATTTGAGCTCTACCTCGACCTATTGTTTGATGTGTTGTTCCTGTAGTCTGATCTGAAGAACTAGATTGGCTTTTCTCTGGGTCTATATAGGGCACTATCATATCATGTGATCGGGATCTCCACAAACAAAACAAGACCTCCAAATGAAAAACTACTATAATGATCCAGAGGAACCACTATAACTACCTCAAACCACGGACCTCTGTTACAAACCAAGAGAACTCAAACCCAAACTGTAGGGACCACAAAATGCATGACCACCCTAAGATACTTGCATGGCTTTATGAATCGGCCCTTGGCACTATATAGAACCATCTCTCTAGAAGGATACCCTACCTCTAGATGAGGCACCCGAAAACTAACCGAAAGTACAGGATCTCTTATCCCTAAACTCCTAGCGCTCCATCAACTCTGCCTCCTTGGCATCCCCCACTATGGACTATAAAGAAGCACCCTAATAGGATGATTTGAACACTGTAGATTGAATGGGGTAGGATAATGTCATGACCCAAGCCTAGGTCCTAGACGTGACAGGCGAATGAGGAATCCGAAAGTACCTCAAACAAGCCTCTTAGCATTATTTTAGCCTTTCATAGATAATTACGATAAATAAACAAGCAGAAATCATAATAGTAAATCTTCAACTTAAATATGTCCAACAATACCTCTAACTTTTAGATTTAATGGGGCTAAGACAAGTCCCTAGCTCACCCTCAATCATAATAGAAAGAAATGACATAGGAAGTGTCTAAAGATCTCAACATATCATAAGCTAGAAAGATAAAGGAGTATTGTTCCCAAAACATAGGAACTAACCAAAAGTAGTTTTCAAACAAAATCTTAACTAGCCATGTGGAGGAGAACGAGGAGGAGCACCGGTCCCTACATGGTGATATCATGTAGGCAAAAGAGTATGCGTTAGTACTTTGAATGTTCTAAGTATGTAAGTATGCATAAACATTGAAGAAACATTAAAAGATTTATGTAATATGAAACATAATGCAATGAATGCATAATCAATCATATAGATATCCTTTAACACATTCATTTTATGGGAAAATGACCATAACCGACATTTAAGACCATGCGAGCTATTACATAGAATCCAACATAACCTCCTATGTTGGCCGGGGAGACTACTTCCCGGGTAGAACTCCATCAACTTCATTCATTTCTTTAACTTTAACTTTAACTTTAAGGGATTTCATGGATCCATTAGCCTAAGCCTACAAGGGCTCCTATGTTCGCACATAGTTAATGAGACAATGGGTTGCTACTAGGATTTCCTTACCGAATACCACCTCAATGCCCCATTCGATGCTAAGTCAATCCCACGGAATAGTTTAAGACTTCAAAATATTCATAGCATATAGCTTGAGAATTTAAAATATCATATTCGGTGGAATAGCTCATTAAAATATTTGGTTATTCAAATATGCAAGAATTGTCCTTATTGCATAAAGAATCCATCATTCATATCATTTCATTATTTTTTTTATTTCATAAGACTCCCTTTTGATTATAGACATTGCTTTCATAAATATTCATTTGGAGTCAAAGATTTCAAGTTAAAATTCATTGAAAATATAGTAAAACTAGGTGGGTTCAAATCACTTCAACTTTCAAACATGTATGTAACCGAAACTATGCATAAATACTTTGAAATTTATTAATTAAAAATCATGCTTTAAACAACCCACCATGAATTTCAAGAACTTTTAAAGAGATAAATAGAGAAATTACTTGCAAACCATTAATTCATACATATAAAATTATTTTGCATCAAAATAGATCAATAATCATTAGTTTAACCATGATTCATGCTATTAAGTAGAAATAAGAATTACCCATGAAAAAATCCTGTTTGAAATCAAGAGATTTAGTTAAAAGATTTTTGGAGTACATGGGTGGAAGAACCCATGGATAAACACCCACATAACTTAGAGTAAAACTTAAAAAAAATATAATTTATCATATAATAAAAATACTTTAGGCATGAGAGTGGAAGGAATACTCTCATTAAAGCCTTACATACCTAAAATCTGAAGCGTTACTCAGAATCGACGGACTTAATAAATACTCTTGAATCCTAGCATTTTCTCCTCGCGGAATATTTTGTGTACTACCCGGAGTATATGAATCACCAAAATAGTATTTCTACACTACTAAGAACTAAAACTATATTTTGTGAATGAGTAAAGGAGTGTATAGAGAGAAGAGTTTCTTAAAAAAGCTTGATGAACAAAATGATGAAATAAGGTGGATATTTATAGATGTGAAGGAGGGACCTAACAATAATTAAAATAATTATAAAGAAAAATCTAAAAATCTAATTGAAGATTGTGATGTCATGGGTGATATCAAATGGAGGACTATTAATGTCATGGGTAATGTCAAATGGATCTAGATCATTCCGTGGTTGGTGAGATGAACCTTCTTTTAATAGAATACCCTTTTTTGGAGCTGCATTTGAAAATGATAACTTCCTCATTAGGATTTGGTGTCCCATATGAATTATTTCTCTAGAATTCTACATTCATGTCATTCAAGAATAAACCAATTTAGAGCATCCTAGAATGAGATATGATTTTTATTCTACAAATACTCTATTTTATCACAGCACCATGTCTTGCAACAATTAATTTATTTGACCTATGTAACCTCCGAAACTTAACATATGGTCTTCACAAAAGTTGTAGGTAATGATGTTCAGGTTATTAAGAAATTTGAATCACCTAATATGGACCAAACTATTAAAAGTTATGCCAAAAATATAGAAGTGATATCATTTTCATCGAGAATTGGAACATCATATACAACATTTTAGGGGGTGTTACAGACAGTCTCCTCACGAACGAATCCTCTCAGCCTCATCTGGAATGTTAGCCAGGGCAAGTCAAAATAACAAATAGAAACAGTCCCCATACTCTACAATGTGAGGCTCTCTTGCCTGAAACTATAGAATCTTAGTCTGCTCTCCTTCCTCACAATCCAAGGGACAAAATAGTCATAGAAAGCACGAGCAAACTCCTTCCAAGTCACCTGCAGAGATCCAACCATTCTAGACCCTATATAGACGCGCCACCACTCTTTAGATAGACCACACAACTAAACTGTAGCATAGTGAACCCCATGAGATTCATCCAAGCCAATTGTCCTAAGCAACTCTCAACAAATGAAGATAAGAACTCATGTGCATCCTCACTCTTTCCACCCTAAAACTGAGGTGGGTCCATTTTTCTAAACTTCACATAATAATGTTGTTCATCATCAAATAACACTAGCAAAGGTGCACCCTAGGCTCCAACCCCTGGTAAAGGATCACTATCGACTCTCTAACCCACTAGTGGTTGTCCCACCTAACCATGAATAATCGACGCCTGATGTTGATCTAGGGTCTTATCCCCTACTCTGGTCTGAGAACCATGTGGTGTATTTTCGCACCCCCACTCTGATTAAAACCCTCAAGTACACCCAAAACCCTCAGCAAGGTATCTGAAAGCAATGGGTGCATCATCATACTTTAGAGGAACCTGATCCCTTCTAACACCCATCTCTGGCTCGGGAGAAATACCTCTAAAATGGCCTTTAGCTAGTGCTACTCCTAGGGTACACTCTTTCCCTCTCACGGGCTCTATCTATACCCTCAGCTGAGGTCTCAATAACCTGCTCTGGGACTGCATCCCCTTCTCTACCAATAGTAGTAGCTCCCATCCTATCCATATGAAAAAAGAACACGCGACAACTCAATACCAAAAGATGTAACCATGCATGATGAAAATTAATGAAAAAAATCAAGTTTCCTAATAGTCTCCATAGAGTTTAGAAGATAAGCAATGGACATCTTTGCGCCGAACCTCGAGACTCTACTAGACTTGGCTTGTACACACTGAGACCTATGAACCTAGAATTTGATACCAATTTTTCACAACCCAAAAATTAGGTGTGATGGAAACTGTCGTATCCCACCTAGACAAGTAAGCCTAAACAACCCATGACAAGGGTAATTGAGGAAATAAGAGAAGAAGTAAGAACTATGCATATTTTAAGAATTGTGAAATCATAATATAACAAAACCTTCCCTAAAATCTGGTGTCACGTGTATAAGCCTCTAATGTACTTTAACAGATTTAAAGAAAAACATAAGTCAGAATGTCTATAATACTAGAATAGTAGAAATAAATAATGTCACGACCCGAACTAGGGCCCATGTCGTGACACGATGATTAGAATTCTATGGGACCCAACCAAGCCTCTTTAGCATATCATCTATGAGCATGCATAAGGTAAATGAAGAAAATAATCAAAGATGAAAGATACAGAAGCAAAATCACAGTATAGGACATAATTCTCGAATGAAAAAGCAACAACATAAACTCTTACTATCTAACATGCCTCTACTAATTCGATGGGGGCATAAGACAAGTCCCTAACTCCACATGACAACATAAGAGCAATGAGAAGTTAAATGACAACATGAAGTAAAATGTCTCTTCCTCAAAACATGTAGACTCACCACCAAAACCTACTATAGCAAGCTCTAACTACGAGCGGAAGGAGGATAAATATGATCGTCGGACCCTACATTATAATACAATGTAGGCAAAAAGTATGTGTTAGTACATGGAATGTACTAAGTATGTGAAAACATGCATGAACAATAAATATAGGACATATGGGATGCAAGACCAATACCTTTAAAATATGAATAAAGTCATGAAAACATTAAAACATTGTCACTACCCAACCCCGTAGGCCATGACGGGTGCCTGAACCGGACACACACGCGTACCCCTGCCACCTATACATAACCTGTCTCCTGTTTATACCCAAAATGCATCAATATGTACGAAAACATACAAGCCGACAATGCTGTAGTACTATATATATAGGGTCGTTCCATAACACACATATACGCAAGCCGACAAGGCTGCCACAATACAGGGAACACCCTAAATCACAGGTCATATCAGTACAACTATACATACATATATATAACTCAGATCCCACTCATATACAACCTATATACAACCTATATAGGGCTCATACACCACTCATATACAGGCACAACCCACATACGTATCCACAGACCTCTAAGAGTAAGAAAATAGTAACATAAGGCGGGACAGGGCCCCCACCGTACCCGTAACCAAACGAATATATACACCACGTTTAGTACCAAAATCAGGCTCCAGCACAATGGAGCACTTTTGGACTGCTGGGTGGGACTCCTATGCTGACGGATCCCCAAACTGTGTACCTGTACCTACGGGCATGAACGCAACCCCCCAGAGAAGGGGGTCAGTACGACATATGTACTGAGTATGTAAAACATAATATAGCACAATTGAACACATATCTGAAACAGCGAAGCAGGGGATAACATATCATATGAAAACTTATACATGTACCCTGTGAAGTATCAAAGTATGCATGTTCAAATTATATCGTATAGCCGGCCCTATCAGGGGTCCGGTGGATACCTCTGTAATATCATCACAGCCCAATGCCATCACCACCTTATTACCACACATCATCATCATATATATATATACACGTATCCCGGCCCTCTAGTGAGGGACTCGAGGAATAATGTAGTGAGTTGCGCACGAGAACATATCCTGGCCCGGGACTCAGGGAAAGATGGGTCACAGTATACACGAGTAGATTAATGAGCAACTATATGCAATTTAAATCATTATCGAAGACTCAACCGTAGAAGAAAATTAAGCTATTGTCTAAGAATCAGGATTGTAATGTAATCACCTTAAATACCCCTTTAAATGCCATTAGGAGCTATTCTAGTTAGTGTTTCGGGTTCCTTAGACACGTACTAAGATAATGCTAACTACTTAAGGACTCCAGAATACATGTTTTTATATAGTCCTTACAACTAGGAGCCCGTATGTTCATTAAATCCATAGTATAGGTAAGGCTCAAGGAAAGTAGCTTAACTGTTATAAAAGTTCATTACCCAGAAGTGAATAAAAGACACTTAGAAATGGAATTACTTCAGAGATCACATCATTGTTTACTTACCTCTACGACATGCCAAAAGAAGAGAAAGAATAGGCTTTACCTACCTCTTATGGATTTCCCGTAATCGTGTCCACGTCGTTGTCCTCGAAACCTATTTAACATGGAAGTAAGGCAAGTATTAACAACCTTAGACTTTTCAGCAACTTAGACTACCTACGAGTATTCATCGAGCTCGTCCCCTCGCTCGCACCCTCGACTAGTTCCTTAACCAGTTAAGAAGTTAACGAAAATCGGACAGCACCTCCCCTATAACGTGCCCTATCCGAATACACAACCATGTCCTTAGAAACTGCAGCTAACCAACAATACCACCAGCAGCCCAAAAATATACATATTACGACAACATTACACAATATAAACCCTTAACAATTCATTCAAAACTAAGATACCAAAACTAGAGTTTTTAATCTTTCTTTCGCGAATTCTTTAATTGCAAAGCAGAGGGTCGTGTGGCTGAAACCAGCAACCACCCATGCCCTTAGAAACACACATTTCAGCACCCTAACAACTCATCACACGACCAGCAGTCACATACCACAAGCACAAGGCATTATTCGATTACAATTAACTATAGCGATTCCAATTTCGCTTATTTCGAACGTCGAACTTGTGAAGCCTTTTCCCCAACTTCCAGCAGATACTAAGGTGTATAACACACTCTAATTTAACATCATAAACTTCAAATTAGGGGGGAAAAACTTACCTTTCCCGAAATTGGTTAAAACTAGCCGAAATTGTGCCTCGGAACTTCTTCAATGTGCTGAAATTGAGCGGGCTGCTTGTGGTACTTCCTCGCTGCCCCGAATTGAATTTTTAGGTTATAAAACACTAATATACAACTTAGGGACACGTCAAATAATTAATTCACGGAACGAAACCCGGAAGCTTACCCAACAAGGGTCAAATCCGTAACCTTCTCCCTTGCCCCTTTTCACGTTTTCTCTTGTTTTTTCCTTCCAAATTTCAGTTGCAACGCTGGAGTTTCAGTTCCATCAACGTCTTAAAACACATATATACGTATCCACGTACTTAATATACACCGTATATAATTAATTCATGGAAGAAAGTTGAGAAACTCACCTTTAATCTTCAAGAACTAAGGCTGCTTCTCTTTTCTCTCTTCTCACGTAATTTTCTAAGTGCAGCTGCTGTTTTTGGGATAAGTTAATAGCTGAAACATTACATATTAATATATATATAAGGTGACACGTGTCATCCCCTAAGGGTGACACGTGTCAGGCCATCATTGGGCCACTTCAACTATGCGACCAATGGGGTGCTGCCACGTGGCAGCGGGGTCCACCTCCCCCAAGCAGATGGGTCACCTACTTGACCCCAAGTAGGTGGATCACCTGCTTGCTTAGGTCTGCCACGTGTCACCCTCCTATTGGCTGCCCCACGAAATTATTTGTTTCCCTCGTGGGTTCGTAATCTCGTCTTAGTTTAAGAGCCTATGTCATTCATGCTATGGAAGCTTGGTGTGTACTCAAATAGCTTTAGGTAAGTAAAACTTCTAAGTTAGAGGCGTACGTAAGCAAATCAAGTCCTACGACTCATCGCTTGGCTTCTAACTTCCTCCGACTTCTCTTGACCTTATCTCCAATCTTCCCTACTATGGGGTGTCACATTCTCCCTTCTTAGAATTATTTAATAGTGTCGTAACTTAGGTGGCTCACATGATAGCTTCTAAGTAGATTTAGGAACCTTTCGAGTTCAAGAATGTGGGGTGTAACATCCTTCCCCCCTTTAGAACATTCGTCCCCGAATGTTGAATAAAACTTCTCTTAAGACTTTATGCCGATTATAGGGAGGTTTTCTTCTACTATGATAACATATATTTTTATCTAAATAATTAATATACCAGTTCTAAGAGTTGGGGTTACCTGTAGATGTCGAAAATAGGTACGGATATTTGTTTTTCATGTCCTCCTCAGCTTCCCAGGTCATTTCTTCCCGATTCCTATTTCGCCACAACACCTTGACAGAAGCTACGTCCTTAGTCCGCAGTCTTTTGATTTGCCGATCCAGGATGGTGATAGGTTGCTCTTCATAGGCTAACTCCTCTGTGACCTGGATATCGTCTACAGGATGTACCCGGGATGGATCACCCACGCATTTACGAAGCATTGACACGTGAAAGACTGGATGTACAGCTTCTAGATCCGCTGGTAAGATTAGTTCGTACGCCACTTTGCCTATTCAGCGAAGAATTAGGTAAGGGCCAATGTATCTCAGACTCAGCTTCCCTTTCTTGCCGAACCTCATTACCCCTTTCATGGGCGATACTTTTAAGAACACCCAATCACCTACTTGAAATTCCAAGGGTCGACGTCGATTATCTGCAATGATTTTTGTCGACTCTGGGCTGCTAATAACCTTTCCCGAATAAGCCTTATTTTATCTACCGCCTGCTGGACCATGTCTGGGCCTATTAGTTGTGTTTCACCAACCTCAAACCAACCGATAGGCGACCTGCACTTCCTGCCGTATAAAGCCTCATACGGCGCCATCTGGATGCTAGAGTGATAACTGTTATTGTAGGCAAACTCAATAAGGGGTACATGATCATCCCAGCTACCTTTGAAGTCAATTATGCAGGCCCGCAACATGTCCTCTAACATTTGAATCATACGCTCCGCTTGCCCATCAGTTTGAGGATGAAATGTTGTACTAAGGATTACCTATGTCCCCAAGCCTTCCTGGAATGACTTCCAAAAGTGGGCTGTGAACTGAGCTCCTCTATCTGAAATAATGGATGTGGGAACTCCATGAAGTCGTACTATTTCCTTAATGTACAACTTTGCATAGTCCTCGGCTGAGTAGGTGGTCCGGACTGGAAGGAAGTGGGCTGATTTCGTCAGCCTATCCACGATAACCCATATGGAATCATGCTTTCGAAGAGTCCGAGGCAAACCTGTAATGAAGTCCATATTAATCGCTTCCAATTTCCAAGTTGGAATCTCCATCTCCTGTAGTAGCCCACCCGGTTTCTGATGTTCAACTTTAACTTGTTGGCAGTTTGGGCATTGGGCTACGAACTCTGCTATATCCCTTTTCATACCATCCCACCAATACAGACATCTGAGGTCGTGATACATCTTGGTTGACCCTGGATGAATAGAATAGCGAGCGTAATGTGCCTCTCCCTGTACTTGCTGTCGTAGTCCTGCAACCTCCGGTACACAGACTCTGCCTTGGTATCATAATATCCCACCGGCCGTAAGGTCAAATGGAGTCTTTTTCTTTTGGAGGATTTCATCTCTATACTTCGTTAGAACAGGGTCCTGGTATTGACATCGCTTTACTTCCTCTATGACGGAGGATTCAGCAATTCCTCGAACAGAAACCCCGTCATCACCCGAATCAGCTAAGCGGACTCCAAGACTGGCAAGCTGGCAGATCTCACGGATCATTTCCTTCTGTCCCGGTCGTACCTCTGCTAAGCTACCCATTGATTTACGGCTGAGCGCATCCGCCACCACATTCACTTTCCCAGGGTGGTATAAGATGTCGACATCATAATCTTTCAGCAATTCCAACCATCTTCTCTGCCGTAAGTTCAATTCCTTTTGTTTGAAGATATACTGGAGGCTTTTGTGATCTGTATAAATATCCACATGCACACCATATAAATAGTGCCTCCATATTTTCAAGGCATGAATCACCGCTGCTAATTCCAAGTCATGAGTTGGATAATTCTTTTCATGTTTTCTGAGCTGCCGGGAGGCATAAGCTATAACTTTACCATGTTGCATCAACACACATCCAAGTCTAATACCGGAAGCATCACAATAAATAACAAGGCCATTGGGTCCTTCTGGAAGGGTTAGAACAGGAGCTGTAGTCAATTTTTCTTTTAACAACTGAAAGCTCCGTTCACAAGCATCAGTCCACTGGAACTTAGCCGCCTTTTGAGTCAGTCTTGTTAAAGTCGCCAAAATGGAAGCAAACCATTCTACGAACCTTCTGTAATATCCTGCTAATCCCAAAAAGCTACGTACCTCCGTAGGAGTTGTAGGTCTTGGCCATGCCTTCACGGCCTCAATCTTCTGCGTATCTATGCGAATACCATCAATCCCAATAATATGCCCCAGAAAAGCCACTGAAGTTAACCAAAATTCACATTTAGAAAATTTAGCGTATAATTTCTGGTGTTGGAGTATTCCAGTACTGCCCGCAAATGATCTGCATGTTCCTTTTCTGATCGTGAATAGATCAAAATATCATTAATAAATACAATCACGAACAAATCAAGAAATGGTTTGAACACTCGGTTCATCAAGTCCATAAACACCGCTGGAGCATTTGTCAACCCAAAAGACATCACTCTGAACTCATAATGTCCGTATCGGGTTCTGAATGCGGTCTTTGGGATATTTGCTTCTCTTACCCGTACCTGATGGTAGCCTGACCGCAGGTCTATCTTCGAAAAGAATTTAGCACCCTGCAACTGGTCAAACAAATCATCAATCCTGGGGAGGGGATATCTATTCTTAATTGTTACCTTGTTCAGCTGCCTATAGTCAATGCACATTCGCAGCGATCCATCTTTCTTTTTAACAAATAATTCTGGCGCTCCCCATGGTGATGACTGGGCCTAATGAAGCCTTTTTCCAGCAAGTCCTTCAGTTGCTCCTTTAGCTCCTTTAATTCTGCGGGTGCCATTCGATATGGGGGAATAGAAATAGGTTGAGTATCTGGTGGCATGTCTATCGTGAACTCTATCTCCCGTTCGGGAGGAAGACCTGGAAGTTCATCTGGAAACACATCCGGATATTCATTAACCATGGGTACCGACTGAAGAGTTGGCACCTCTGCTTCCAGATCATGCACGCGAACTAAATGATAAATACACCCCTTCCTGATCATTTTCCTTGCCTTAAGGTATGAAATAAACTTACCCTTCGGCGACGCCGTGTTTCCTGTCCACTCAACAATTGATTCACCCAAAAACTGGAACCAAACTACTTTATTTCTACAGTCTACATTGGCACGACATGAAGCTAACCAATCCATACCCATAATAACATCAAATTCTACCATATCCAATTCTATCAAATCAGCAAAGGTACGATGACTATATACATTAACCGGGCAATTTCTATATACTTGTTTCACCACAAGAGAGTCTCCTACTGGTGTAGCCACCTCAAATGCTTCTATTAATTCAGGCTTAATCCCAATTCTATTAGCAACAAAAGGAGATATATATGATAAAGTAGAGCCGGGATCCATCAACGCATATACGTCCCGAGCAAAGATTGATAATGTACCTGTGACTACGTTTGGCGATGCTTCCTGATCTTGTCTACTAGCCAAAGCATATATACGATTAGAAGGGCCGCCAGAACTAGAAACTCCACCACGACCTCTACCACGGCCTGCCGGTATCTGCATACCCCGCCCCATCGGGCGCATAGACACAGAAGAAGAAGAACCCGCAACCGACCCAGTTGGCTGAGTTATACCACCTGGAGTACTTTTAAACGGACATTCCCTCGCAATATGGCCTTGGCGGCCACAAGAAAAACAGGCACCTATACTTCGGCGACATTCTCCAAAATGAAGTCTATTACAACGGGGACACTGTGGTACTAGTGGTCTTGACTGTCGAGAACTCTGGTCCATCTGTATACCTGATGCTCTGGAGCTTTAACTAGGCCCTAAATATCTGGTGCTCTCAACTCTTCCACCTGGAAACTGTGGAGGTACACTCCGAGCTGGCTGGGAGGGATACCTACTAGATTGCTGGAATCGCCCGCTGCGAAATTCTCTTGGATAACCAGCTGACCTAGCCCTTTTAGGCTGACTTCTATCAAACCATCTGTCAGGCTGACGCCTCCTATGTTGCTCTTCTACCCCTTGGGCATATGCTTGTACCCGGGCAATGTCCACGCCTGGCTGAGAAGCCATGGCCATACAGCTATCAACCAAATAAAGGTCTAAGCCCATGATGTACCGATGCACCCTATCTGCCATATCTGCCACAATTGTGGGGGCATACCTCGCCAATGAGTCAAACTCGAGGCTATAGTCGCGAATACTTCTGCCATTCTGCTTTAACTGCAAAAATTTATCAACCCTAGCTCGTTTTATTTCTGGCGGCAGGAAGTGGCTAAGAAGGGCTTCTGCAAATTCATCCCATTCAGCTGGAGGAGAACCCTCTCCCCTCGATAACTCCCAAGACTCGTGCCAGTTAGCATCCACATCACGCAGCCGATAGGAGGCTAATTCCACCGACTCAGTCTCCGAGGCCCTAATGATTCGCAGTGTATGCTGCATCTGTCTAATGAACTCATGTGGGTCCTCTGCAGGTCTCGATCCATGAAATTCTGGGGGATTGCAGGCTAGGAAGTCACGAACCCTCAAGCTATCTTGTCTATTTGCATTATCTGGGCCATGCCTCCGAGCCTGTCCTACCATCAGTCCAGTCAGCAACTGTATTGCATCTCTCATAGCTCTGTCTTCCACCCCATGTTGTGGGACTGGAGGCTCCTGTACTAGAGGTTCGGGATCTGCAGCTGCTGCTGCCCTAAATTCCTCTGGGGGTGGCGACGTAGTAGAACTTGCCGACTGAAGTACAATCCTCGGCATAGACTGGGCACGGGCCCTGGTAATTCTTGGGGTCTGACTAGTTTCCCCAGCTGTTGACTTGCCCTTCTGGGCAGTGGTTGCTTTCCGTGGAGGCATCACTACAAACATAAAGGTAGATTAGTGAAGGATCATCCTAAAACATAACTCTATTGCACGATCTATGATAAGAAAGAAAGTAACATCCTAAATGTCCTATAGCCTCCTGTTTATAGATGTGGTGCACAACACACCGATAAACAAGCCTTTACTAGACATGGTCTGTGGACATTCCAAGGAAGAACTGCTCTGATACCACTTCTGTCACGACCCAACCCCGTAGGCCGTGACGGGTGCCTGAACCGGACACACACGCGTACCCCTGCCTCCTATACATAACCTGTCTCCTGTTTATACCCAAAATGCATCAATATGTACGAAAACATACAAGCCAACAAGGCTGTAGTACTATATATATAGGGTCGTTCCATAACACACATATACGCAAGCCGACAAGGCTGCCACAATACAGGGAACACCCTAAATCACAGGTTATATCAGTACAACTGTACATACATATATATAACTCAGATCCCACTCATATACAACCTATATACAACCTATATAGGGCTCATACACCACTCATATACAGGCACAACCCACATACGTATCCACAGACCTCTAAGAGTAAGAAAACAGTAATATAAGGCGGGACAGGACCCCCACCGTACCCATAACCAAACGAATATATACACCACGTTTAGTACCAAAATCAGGCTCCAGCATAATGGAGCACTTTTGGACTGCTGGGTGGGACTCCTATGCTGACAGATCCCTAAACTGTGTACCTGTACCTGCGGGCATGAACGCAGCCCCCCAGAGAAAGGGGTCAGTACGACATATGTACTGAGTATGTAAAACATAATATAGCACAATTGAACACATATCTGAAACAGCGAAGCAGGGGATAACATATCATATGAAAACTTATACCTGTACCATGTGAAGTATCAAAGTATGCATGTTCAAATTATATCGTATAGCCGGCCCTATCAGGGGTCCGGTGGATACCTCTGTAATATCATCACAGCCCAATGCCATCACCACCTTATTACCACACATCATCATATATATATATATACACGTATCCCGGCCTTCTAGTGAGGGACTCGAGGAATAATGCAGTGAGTTGCGCACGAGAACATATCCTGGCCCGGGACTCAGGGAAAGATGGGTCACAGTATACACGAGTAGATTAATGAGCAACTATATGCAATTTAAATCATTATCGAAGACTCAACCGTAGAAGAAAATTAAGCTATTGTCTAAGAATCAGGATTGTAATGTAATCACCTTAAATACCCCTTTAAATGCCATTAGGGGCTATTCTAGTTAGTGTTTTGGGGTCCTTAGACACGTACTAAGATAATGCTAACTGCTTAAGGACTCCAGAATACATGTTTTTATATAGTTCTTACAACTAGGAGCCCGTATTTCATTAAATCCATAGTATAGGTAAGGCTCAAGGAAAGTAGCTTAACTGTTATAAAAGTTCATTACCCAGAAGTGAATAAAAGACACTTAGAAATGGAATTACTTCAGAGATCACATCATTGTTTACTTACCTCTACGACATGCCAAAAGAAGAGAAAGAATAGGCTTTACCTACCTCTTATGGATTTCCCGTAATCGTGTCCACCTCGTTGTCCTCGAAACCTATTTAACATGGAAGTAAGGCAAGTATTAACAACCTTAGACTTTTCAGCAACTTAGACTACCTACGAGTATTCATCGAGCTCGTCCCCTCGCTCGCACCCTCGACTAGTTCCTTAACCAGTTAAGAAGTTAACGAAAATCGGACAGCACCTCCCCTATAACGTGCCCTATCCGAATACACAACCATGTCCTTAGAACCTGAAGCTAACCAAAAATACAACCAGCAGCCCAAAAATATACATATTACGACAACATTACACAATATAAACCCTTAACAATTCATTCAAAACTAAGATACCAAAACTAGAGTTTTTAATCTTTCTTTCGCGAATTCTTTAATTGCAAAGCGGAGGGTCGTGTGGCTGAAACCAGAAACCACCCATGCCCTTAGCAACACACATTTCAGCACCCTAACAACTCATCACACGACCAGCAGTCACATACCACAAGCACAAGGCATTATTCGATTACAATTAACTATAGCGATTCCAATTTCGCTTATTTCGAACGTCGAACTTGTGAAGCCTTTTCCCCAACTTCCAGCAGATACTAAGGTGTATAACACACTATAATTTAACATCATAAACTTCAAATTAGAGGGGAAGAACTTACCTTTCCCGAAATTGGTTAAAACGAGCTGAAATTGTGCCTCGGAACTTCTTCAATGTGCTGAAATTGAGCGGGCTGCTTGTGGTACTTCCTCGCTGCCCCGAATTGAATTTTTAGGTTATAAAACACTAATATACAACTTAGGTACACGTCAAATAATTAATTCACGGAACGAAACCCGGAAGCTTACCCAACAAGGGTCAAATCCGTAACCTTCTCCCTTGCCCCTTTTCACGTTTTCTCTTGTTTTTTCCTTCCAAATTTCAGTTGCAACGCTGGAGTTTCAGTTCCATCAACGTCTTAAAACACATATATACGTATCCACGTACTTAATATACACCGTATATAATTAATTCACGGAAGAAAGTTGAGAAACTCACCTTTAATCTTCAAGAACTAAGGTTGCTTCTCTTTTCTCTCTTCTCACGTAATTTTCTAAGTGCAGCTGCTGTTTTTGGGATAAGTTAATAGCTGAAACATTACATATTAATATATATATATAAGGTGACACGTGTCAGCCCCTAAGGGTGACACGTGTCAGGCCATTATTGGGCCACTTCAACTATGCGACCAATGGGGTGCTGCCACGTGGCAGCGGGGTCCACCTCCCCCAAGCAGGTGGGTCACCTACTTGACCCCAAGTAGGTGGATCACCTGCTTGCTTAGGGCTGCCACGTGTCACCCTCCTATTGGCTGCCCCACGAAATTATTTTTTTTCCCTCGTGGGTTCGTAATCTCGTCTTAGTTTAAGAGCCTATGTCATTCATGCTATGGAAGCTTGGTGTGTACTCAAATAGCTTTAGGTAAGTAAAACTTCTAAGTTAGAGGCGTACGTAAGCAAATCAAGTCCTACGACTCATTGCTTGGCTTCCAACTTCCTCCGACTTCTCTTGACCTTATCTCCAATCTTCCCTACTATGGGGTGTCACATTCTCCCTTCTTAGAATTATTAAATAGTGTCGTAACTTAGGTGGCTCACATGATAGCTTCTAAGTAGCTTTAGGAACCTTTCGAGTTCAAGAATGTGGGGTGTAACAAACATTTATCTTAATGGCCAATGCATCAAAAAGTCTCATAAGAACTCATAACTTTACTTTAACTGGTATGGTATAAGATATTTAACTAACATATAAGATCATGCAAGCTAATACATGGAATTTGATGACTCTTACATCGAGATGGGAAAGGCTATCTTGCCAGGGCATACTCCATTAATAATTATTTTAACTTTGCTATGCGTATCCACTAGTTTTGTCATATTGGCATCTTTGAACCTACGCGGGCAAGGGACTAAAGGTTTCTACTAGGATTTCCTTGGGTAGCTACTATGGCATACCGAACCAAATCCCACCTTAAAGTACTCCCAGTTCTTAGTCATTATCCTGATAGAACTTTCATGAAAACATAGTCAATTACATCATAAGGAAAGATAATAATGATATGAATCCATCTTTATAAGGATAACATAAGAGTAGCTCATTTGTCATCATTATACTAAAATCATAGGAATAGCTCATCTATCATACGATTCATGTAATGTTGGTGTAGACTTTTCATCATTACGAATCCTTTTTCATACAACATATTTAGGGTATTAAGTTACCCTATCATTAGCTTTCTTGAAACATCATAGAACATCATTCATAGCTTCTTTGCATAAAATATCTGTAAAACTTATTCGTAAAGCTTTCATTAAATGTAACTTGAACATCATGATCATAGCTCATAAATAATAATTAAAACTAGCATATGGCATGGGTCATTGAAATTCATTTTAAAATCATGCAATATGATGTGAATTATGCATAATTAGGCTAATAGCTTTGAAATATATCATAATTAAGGAGACCTAATATAAATCATAAAATTAGGGCTTTTTGAATAAGAAATCATAAAAGAATTTGGAGAGAAACCTTGGAATTTCATGGGTAAAAAGTACCCATGGATGAAGTCCCACATACTTTGATGAAGATCAACCTAAAAGTTTTGAACAAAAGCTTGGAAACCTAGAAACCTAACTTGAAGAAGAAGAAGAATCTTTTGGGAGAGAAACCTTGGAACCTTAGAGTGATTTTGAGGAAATAAGAGGGAATGGTTATAATTTAATGGACCTAAGTGGTTATAGGTTTTACATCATACCCCAAAAAAGTCTAGATATATAGCTAAAATAGTAAGAAACATGTCTCTTATGGAGTCACACTATCAACGGATAACATCATACATAAGCCGACAAGGCTATCATAACATATGGAAACGTCCCAAACATACACATACGCAAGACGACAGGGCCTCCACTACATATAAAATCCTAAAACATATATATATACAAGCCAACAAGGCTTCCACTACGAATGGGGATGTCTCAAAATATAAGTCATGCTACCAACGTTTTCTTGCTTCAAAGGAAATTTGTTACTGCTCAACAATGGAGTTCCTACATTGATGCCCCCTTCCTCTGAAGATAACCCTCTTCCTTTTTCATTTAGGGTTGATGGAGGATACCATGTCCATGAGCTTGGAGCTACAGCCATGGCCATGGCCGAGAGTCTCTCTCATCTCTCTAATTCCATAAATTGTAGAAGTTGAATTATGAAACATGAATCATCCGTTTAACATATATATGTTGTCCATGTGGTTGGCATATTTCCAACCCCTTACATGTGTCCACTATCATCCATGAGCTAATCATATTCAGCCATATGTTGTGGGGCCCACTTAATGGTGTACTTAACTTAATTAATCATAATTAATCACTAATCCCCACTTAATAATTTAATCATGGTAAATTAATCCCAAATTTCCATTAATATTTCTATACTAATTAAAATTTATAAGCAATTCGTGTATTAATTAAAATCGAGTCGTATCCCAGAATAATCTTGTCCATTACTTTAAAAAGTAGGTGCATCACCTCCTTAATTCCTGCCACAAGTTTATAAGTAGTTGCATCACCTACTTGCCCTTTTCATTTAAAATGCAGTCCACATATTCTAAGTAGGTGCATCACCTACTTGTTCTTTTTAGTAGGTTAGCAATTAGTCTTACCTTAAGAATCTGTGTGATCCTTACTACTTAAGCTAGACGTGTAATCAAGTAGCTTAATTATGTAAGACATCTAAACCAGTAGCTTAAGCAAGTAGGTCGATTACTGTAACAAATTATTTAGCCTCAAACACTTTTTAAATCCTTCCTAAACCTATTTTAAACCATCACTACTAACATAGAACTAGTCTATGCAAAATATGGGGCGTACATCCTCCCTTCTTTAGGATCATTCGATAACGTCATGGATAACATGGATCACATAGAACCTTTAAAGGAGCTTAAAAATGTTCTAATGTACAAAAGTACGGGATATAACATCTTTTCCCCCTTTAGAATATTCGTTCTCGAATATTAACTAGCCTCATAACGTCTTACAAGGATTCCGGGAAGTCTCTGTAATAGTTTTCACATATAGTTTTCTTATTAATCAATATAACCAATTTTGGGGGTTTAGAATACCTTTGGGTATAAGGTAAAAGTGAGTATACTTGTTCTTCATCTCT
The DNA here is from genome assembly GCF_947179165.1 of Solanum dulcamara. Classification (NCBI taxonomy): domain Eukaryota; kingdom Viridiplantae; phylum Streptophyta; class Magnoliopsida; order Solanales; family Solanaceae; genus Solanum; species Solanum dulcamara. Next base: position 41,193,529 of record NC_077245.1, read on the forward strand.
TCTTTAGCTTCCTAGGTCATCTCTTCTCTATTCTTGTTTTGCCATAATACTTTGACGGAAGCTACGTCCTTGGTACGTAACCTTCTGACTTAGTGATCAAGTATAACTATAGGGTTTTCCTTGCAAGACAGCTCCTCCATCACTTAGATATCATCCACGAGTAATACTTTAAAGGGATCACCAATATATTTGTGAAGCATCGACACATGAAAGACTGGGTGCACTGCTTCCAAATCAGATGGTAAGTCCAACTCATAGGCAACCTTGCCTACCTTATGAAAGATCTAATAAGGGCCAATGTATCTCGTGCTAAGCTTCCCTCTCTTGCCAAATCTCATTACCCCCTTCATGGGTGACACCTTCAAGAACACCTAATCATCAACCTGAAACTCTAAGGGTCAACATTGATTATCTGCATATGATTTCTGTCGACTCTGGGCTACTAATAATCTCTCCTAAATAAGCTTCACTTTATCCACAGCTTGCTGAATCATGTCTGGGACTATTAGTTTAGTATCACCAATATCAAATCAACCAATAGGTGACCTACACTTCCTGCCATACAAAGCCTCATACGGTGCTATATGGATACTAGAATGGTAGCTATTATTATAAGAAAACTCAATAAGTGGGAAATGATTATCCTAGCTACCTCTGCATCCAATAATATAGGCCTACAAAATATCTTCTAGCATCTGAATAGTACACTCAGCCTGTTCGTTAATCTGAGGGTGAATTATAGTGCTGAGACTCGCCTGTGTCTCCAATCCCTTCTGGAATGATCTCTAAAAGTTAGCAATAAACTGAGCTCCTCCGTCCGACATAATAGATTTTGGGAACTTCATGAAGTTTCACTATCTCCATAATATATAACTTCGCATAGTTTTCAGCTGAATAGGTAGTCCTGACTAGAAGAAAATAGGTTGATTTTGTCAGCCTATCCATAATAACCCATTTAGAGTCATACTTCTGTGAAGTGCGAGGTAAGCCTATAATGAAGTCCATATTTTGGGATCTTCAGCCTCATATATTACTTTTCGACTTCTTAGAAGATTTTATCAAGTATTCTACCTTTTGTCTTTTGATCTAAATCCTTCGAATTGTCTATCGAGTAGTGATGAAGTTCCCCCATATAATAACTCTACATAGTTGTTCTGTGCTTTAACTATCTTTAATTGGTATCATTCCGAAAGAATTTTGATTCCACATATAAGTTTATTGTCATCTAGTAACCAACTTGTTCTGATCATCTTGCTTAAATCATTTCACAATCTTTCTTAATCTAACTTGTAATACTTTAGGCATATTATCTCGTGTCATTTCTTTATTTTTAATTCAAACCCTTCTATTACCTCTTTACTCAGATTTTGCTTTTAGTTTTTCTGTCACCCATTATGTTGCAGTCTTTACAAGAATATGCGAAGATACTCAAATTAGCCAAAGAAATACCTTACATCATTTCACTAATCTTTATGCTTTACCTTGCATCCTCCTCTCATATCTTACAATCAGTATTGGAATAAATCTTTGGCTCAATCATGGCCGTGTCCTATTTTTTCTCTGTACTAATTCTATTTTGGTAATTTAGCTTAAACCATCTTTATATCTTTCATTAATGTACCTAAAATGTCACAACTACATTGTTATTACTGAATCCTTACTCTTCTCATCAAGTATTCACTTGGTCTCATTCTTAACATACAAACATTTGTAGGTTCCATAACCTTTCTGACTTCTATTTATTTATCGCTGGCTTCCAGATCTTACTAACCTGTTTCAGCAAGGAATCTCACTTGAAGTTTAAGCATCCATGTGAAATATATTGTAGTGTCGATCGTCTCCATCTTATACTTGCATTTATTGCACCCGCTTCCCCCCTTAAGGGTGTACTTATACCATTATCCATTTATACTTTGCTCTATGTCCCTATTTCTAATCTCAAATTCATCCAATCTCTTTTTCCAATCCACTGGGTACTGTACCATATCCATATCTTTCTTTATAATTTATAACTTGATTATCCACGTACAAAACCTTGACTAAATCACGAAGCGGCGAGAACCTTTCCATATATAGTGCAAAATTTCATCTGATAATTTATACTCGAATAATGCGACCAATGTAATCGCTTATCCAAGGCCATATTCCACTCATTCTAATCAATAGTTAATTAGTACTTGTATTCCTTCCAATCTCAATTAGGCAACACTTATATTCCGACGATAAGTGTCCAAAGTTCTCTTGAAATAGTATCTTTATCCCAACCTATATCATCTATTTCTTTTGATGAATTTATATTGCCCCATTTGTTCCTCAAGCCTACAGTCTTTGTCCCTTAAAGATTCCTCTATTTTCAAGGTGAAGTTGTGTGCTCGTAGTACCCTTTTTATGCCTTATGCCATTTAACCCTTATTGTGTAACCAACACAGCCTTCTAACTTACTCAATAACATACCAAGTTTGCCTTAATAATGGTCTTACCTTATCACCATATCGTCATACTACACCTTTAAGTTCATAACTATATATTCCCCTTTCGTCCCATACTCATACTCAATAAATTACATCTATCTTGGGTACTTCCATTAGAATTCCCTTGTCATTTCTCCCGTCTATGTCTATCTTTTCATTCTACAGATGAGGAATCTTATGCTACCTGTCATGACCCAACCCTGCAGGCCGCAATTGGGGTCCGACTTGGACCCCCGTATACAACATAAGAACCCCAGGAGGTGACAACATTTTTATGTACATGTAGCCTCTTTCATTAGTATCATATCATGAAAGGGCATGCAAGCCGACAAGGCTGCCATAACATAAAAATATTTACAACTGAGACACACTCACAAATAACCCACATACATATGTCTACAGACCTCTAAGAGAATTAACTGCATTATATGGCGGGACAGGGCCCCTATCGTACCTCTGAATAAACCAATATATACATCAAATGACCAGCATAAAAAGTTAGGCTCTGGAACAGTGGATCAGTTCCAACATAGCTGAGTGGAAGTCCTAAGCTGGCGGATCTCCAGAATGAACATCTATACCTGCGGGCATGAAACGTAGCCCCTCGAAGAACGGGGGTCAGTACGATATATGTACTGAGTATATAAAGCATAACATAACATAACTGAGATAACAACTGAAATAGGGATGCAGGAAACAAGTATGACAGTTAACAATCACTGTGCCTGCATCTTAAGACATGTAGTCATCAACATTATAATACACTGTACCCGGCCCTTTATGGGATGTGGTGTCATCATATCATCATATATCGTACCTGGCCTTTTATGGGACTCGGTGTCATAGTCATCATATATCGTACCTAGCCTTTTATGGGAATCGGTGTTATAATTATCATATACCATACCCAGTCCTTTATGGGACTCGGTGTCATAATCATCACATACCGTACCCTGCCTTTTTTCGGACTCGGTGTCATAATCATCATATACTGTACTCAGCCTTTTATGGGACTCGGTGTCATAATCATCATATACCGTACCTGGTCCTTTATGGGACTCAGTGTCATAATTATCATATACCATACCCGGCCCTTTATAGGACTCGATGTCATAGGCAACCACACACAGGTGGATCATTATCTGAAACTTAATAAGGTAGTCATATAGAACTATCATTCGTGGATCAAGATAATAATTATCTCAGGTGCCCTTTGAGTGCCACTAGGGCTATATTAAGTGAAGTCTTAGGAGTTGTAAACATATTTTAGGGTAATTCCAACCAGCTTAAGGAAATCAGGGACATCTGTCATCACAGATTCCTTAGGAATAGGAGCTTATATATTCAAATACTATTCATCATATAAGAGACTCGAGGGTAGTAGTTCAATTACTTTAACATTCAAAAGTGAACACGAGTCGGAGCTTATAATTGGAACTACCTCCAACCCATATCATATACCATGCCCATCAAGGGACTCGGTACCATAAACATCTTATCATAACATCATAGTTATGTCAAGGACATATCAAGAGAAAAGGAAGGTAGCTTTACATACTCATCACTTCCTAACGTATGGAAGGCTTAAGAAGCCCTATTTTAATTACTGTAAAAGTGATTTCATCAAGAAGTAAACAAGGATCGTGAATTATGCTTGGCATTTATGAGTAGATTTACCCTCAAGCTCATATCATTCATTACTTAACTTACAGACATGCCAAAAGAAAGGAGAGATAGGCTTTACATACCTGCTATGGGTTAATCGTATCTAGACTCGCTTCGTTACTCCTTTAACCTATTTAACACGAAAGTAATGCTAAGGTTAGTGACCTTCGACTTTCCAACTTATAATTTTATCACCAATTACCCATAGGAATTACTTCCTTGATCACACTTCTCGACTAGTCTCGACTAGTCTATTAGTTAGTTAAGAAGTTAACGGCATTCGGGAAGCATCTCCTCTATAACTTGCCCTATACGAACCTCCAATTACATCCTTAATTACTACAGCAACCAAAAACAATAATCAGCAGCTCATATACAAGTAAACCATTTCAACATTAACAACACAAACTCCAAACAACTCGCTTAAAACTTCGATACCAAAATAGGATTTTTTATCTCTATTTTGTAAAACTTTTAACCACACGAAACGGGGTGTCATGTGGATGAAACCAGCAGCATATACAGTTATTTTTAGTCATGTTCCATACCTATAACACAAAAAAATAATCCCCAACACAACACCATAATAACAACGATTCTAGCCAAACTTTAACCCATTAAAATCGCGTCAAATCAGCCCTACATGACCTGCAACGTTCTTTAGTCATAACATGCATATTTTCATGTTTCCAATCCATATTTATACCTTCATAACATGTACAAACCCTTACCAAAACATGGGATAAGTGAACCAAGTCATACCTTGCTAAAAATCAACTTCGGAAGCTCCTTAACATGCTGAAAGTTTGCGAGTTGTTCGCGTCACTTCTTCGCTGCCCAAAACAGTAATTTTATGCTATTAAACACCATCATGTAGCCGTGGGATACCTTAAATAATTAATTCATGGAATGAAATTCGGAGTCTTACCTTGAATTTGAGCAACCCGTGGCTGCCTTGCTCTTGCTCTCACGTTTTTCTCTCTTTTTTTTCTAAGTAAAAGACTAAGGAAATGAATCCTTAGTCATCAAGACATGTATATATACACTCCATTGGAGAGTGACATGTGGAAGCCCCTAGGGGTGACATGTGGCAGCCCCCTAGGGTGCCACCTTATCCATGCTCCCAATCATACACTGCCACGTGGTAGCATGGGGTCCACCCCAAACAGGTGAGTCACCTACTTAGTCAAAGTAGGTGGCATCACCTACTTGCTTTGAGTCGACGCGTCATCTCATTATTTCTCTTTCATGAGTTCGTAATCTCATCTCACTTTAAGAGCTTATGCATTCCTTTCTACTTAAGCTCAACATGTACTCTGGTAGCTTAATTATATAAGACCTCTAAATTGGTAGCTTACGTAAGTAATTCGAGTTCCATGACTTGTTATTTAGCCTCCAACTCCTTTCATATCCTTATGACCCTATTTACAACCTTCACTTCAATGGGGAATCACATCCTCCTTTCCTTAGAGTTATTTGATAACATTATAGATTGTTATGCCCCGTACTTTTGTGCCTCGAAATGTTTTTTTAAGCTTCTTAAAAGATTCCACGTAACCCAGAGTATCTAAATATTATCAAATAACTCTAAGGAAGGGAGGATGTGATGCCCCATAATAGGGAAGGTTGGAAATAGAGTTATAAGAATTTGAAAGGAGTTGGAGGACAAATAACAAGTCATGGAACTCGACTTGCTTTCGTAAGCTACCAACTAGGACGTCTTACATAACTAAGCTACTTGAGTACACGTCGAGCTTAAGTAGTAAGAAATACATAGGCGCTTAAACTAAGATGAGATTATGAACCCACGAAAAAGGCGAAAGGAGGCGTAGCACCTACTTGGAAGTAAGTAGGTGATGCACCTACTTGGACCAAGTAGGTGACTCACCTGCTTAGGGTGGACCCCATTCTGCCATATGGCAGCATATGAGTGGGCACATGGATGAAGTGGCGCCCTAGGGGCTGCCATGTGTCACCCCTAGGGGATGACACATGTCCCCTCTTAAGGACACATATATATACATGTGTATTGTTGGATCAACATCACTTTTCAGCATTCTTAACTTAGAAAATGAGAGAAAAACGTGAGAGCAAGAGCAAGGCAGCCATGGGTTGCTTTAATTCAAGGTAAGATCTCAGACTTTCATCCTGTGAATTAATTATTTAAGGTATACTATGGTTACCTAATGGTGTTTAATAGCGTAAAGTAATTATTTGACGTAGCAGGAAGTGCAGCGAGCAGCCCCACCAATTTTCAGCACGTTAAGGAGCTTCTAAATTCAATTTTTAGCAAGGTAAGGTTTGATTCTCTTGTCTAATGTTTGGGTAAGTGTTTAATCATGTTATGGGTGTGTAAATATGAGTTGTAGACCTGAAAATATGTACGTCACTGCTGAAGGAGGCTGCAAGTCGTGTAGAGACTGTTTTGGTGTATTCTAGTCGGCTTAAAGTTTAATTAGTGTCGTTGTTATTGTGGGGTTGTATTGGGAGTTGGTTTTTAGTGTTGAAGGGATGGAAAAATGTCTAAATATAGGTATAAGTTCTGTTGGTTTCAGCCACATCACGTCCCATTTCGTGTGGTTAAGATTTTATGAAATAAAGATTGAAAATCGTATTTTAGAGTCGTAGTTTAAGCGGGCTGTTTGGGGCTCGTTTTGTGTAATATTGAAGTGGTGTAAGTGTGTATTGGCTGCTGGTTGTTGTGTTTAATATATATTCTAAGGTTTGGAGGTTAATTGGAAGTTTGGATAGGGCGAGTTATAGAGGAGATGCTGCTCGAATTCCGTTAACTTCTTAACTAACTAATAGGCTAGTCGAGACTAGTCTAGAAAGGTGAATAAGGAATTGAATCCTATGGGTTCTTGGTAGTGGATTTAGAAGCTGGAGAGTTAAAGATTATTAATATTAGTATTACCTTCATGTTAAACAGGTTCAGAGGACAATGAGACAAGCCAGGTTAAAAGCAATCGATACAAGGTATGTGAAGCTATCCTTCTCTTCTTTTGGCCATGTCTTGGATATAAGTGGAATATAATATGTGCTTTGAGGATAATTCCATTCATAAAGCTTTGAGAATGATTCATGCCTCTGACCTATTTCTTGGTGTTATAACTCCTACAATAAGTGAGATATTGCCTCTCAAGTTTTTTGTATGAAGAAAAGTAGTAAGTATGTAAGGCCTATCTCTCCTTTGGTTTGGCATGTTTCAAATGTATGTAAAGCCCATCCCTTTTCTTTTTGGCATGTCTTAGATATAGGTTACAAACTATATGTATTTGAATCTTGGGGTAACTCTAATCATAAGCTCTTATACCTAAGGACCCTACAATAAAAATGTCCTTGGTTTCATAAGCTATTAGGCACTTCCTTGATACATGTTTCTGGTTTACTTATAGATGTTAAGACTCTTAAAGGAGTTAATCTCCTATTCCTCAAGTCTTCTACACAATTGAATAGTGATTGGTACGAAAAAGCTCCTCTGTTTAAATGGCTCTGAGATAGCCAATACTCGAACTTCTGAGATAGCCAGTACTGGAGATGATTCCTACCCTGGTTTCTAAGTGACGGTTGATTTGACCATTTCATTGAGCCTTAAATGATGAATTTATTTGAATATGGTTATTCACTACTCTGCTTGTGCATCCCATAGAGGGCCGGGCATGATATATGATGAAATGATTATTCACCGTGTCCCATAAAGGGCCAAGCATGATAAATGATGAAATGTTGATTCACCGTATCCCACGAAGGGCCGGGCATGATATATATGATGAAATGATTATTCACCGCGTCCCATGAAGGGTCAGGCATACTAAATGATTAAATGTTGATTCATCGCATCCCATGAAGGACCGGGCATGATATATAATAAAATGATTATTCACCGCGTCCCATGAAGGGTCGGTCATGATAAATGATGAAATGTTTATTCACTGCGTCCCATGAAGGGCCGGGCATGATACACAATGAAATAAAAGCTTCACCGAGTCCCTCACTGAAGGGTCGGATACAGTCTGTTGGCATGCATATGAAAATATAGTGATACACTTGTAGCACCAAGTCCCACAACGGGCTAGGTATGGTATGTAAGGAAGATATACATGCCCTCATGTCATAAGATGCAGGTAGAGAAATGTGTTAAGTGTTATATTTATTTCCTGCATCCCTACTTCAGTTGTTAGCTCAGTTATGTTATTTAATGCTTTATATACTCAGTACATATATCGTACTGACCCCCCTTTCCTTGGGAGGGCTGCATTTCATGCCCGCATGTACAGATATTCATTTCTGGGATCCGTCAGCTTAAGTTTTCCACTCAGCTATATCGGAGGTGCTCCACTGTTCTGGAGCCCAGCTTTTGGTGTTGATCTTCTAATGTATACATTTGGTTATTTAGGGGTACGGCGGGGGCCCTGTCCTGCCATATATTACTGTTAATATTCTTAGAGGTCTGTACACATGTGTATGGGTTGTACGTGTAAGTTCTGTTCAGTTATGTCCATATGGTGAATGGAAAATGTTAAGACATTATGGCAGCCTTGTCGGCTTGAACGCCCTTTCATGATAAGATATAAATGAAAGTGGCTACATATACATGGAAATGCTATGACCCAATGGGGTTCTTATGTATAGTTCTTATATCAATTGGTACATCTAATAGTTATATATATGAGGGTCCAGGTCGGACCCTAGTCACGGCCTATGGGGTTGGATCGTGACAGAAGTGGTATCAGAGCAGTTCAACCTCAGAGTGTCTGCAGACCGTGTCTAGTAGAGTCTTGTTTATCGATGTGTTATGCACCACATCTATAAATAGAAGGCTACAGGACATTTAGGATGTTACCTTTCTTTCATATCTAAGATCGTATGATAGAGTCGAGTCATAGGGAATGAAATTCCTCATACTAACCTGTGCTTTTAGTAGAAGGACAACACCGATGGATGAAAATAACTGACGATATTAGAAGTTACAAAGCACGCAGGTAAGCAAAGGCACAAAAGATATATGTCAGGTGAGGTATTGAAGTACTATTGACCTGTAAAGTTAAAAATAGAAAGGAAAAGTAGACAGGGTAGTGTAACAGGTGAAGTTTGAGTTGGACACACGAGGTAAGTCTATTATTTTATACTGTTATCTATATTGGGCGCCCTATGTGGATGTGATATGACATGATATGAATATATATGTTGGACCTATGAAGCATTGTTGGTATTTTTTGAGTGCATGTGTTGAGATAGTAAGAAATATAGAGGAAACTCTGCCCAAATTTTCCCAAAAATAGAAAGAAAAAAAAGGAAGCCTATGTGAGCAATAAAGTTTAGAATTCATTTGAACGGATCAGAATCGTCCCAACCACATATTGCCATAGAAAAAGCTCATGTTAAAGAAAAACATAAATTTGTGAGCTATTAAGGATATGATTGATTAGAAGGGGTGAACGGTTGAGCACTCCTACCCCATATAGGGTAAATAAAACATAGTAAGAATTGCGAAGAAGGCTAAGAAGTGTTATACTATGGGACTAAATATGAACAGAGTATAATGTGAATATAATGAGGATTGATATGGAAATAAGTAAGGCCTAGTGAAAAAGTGGCCAAATATGTGACATGATCCATGTGACTAGGATATAAAGGTAGGGGGTGAAATGGAAAAGTGAGATATGGGACAAATAAGGAAGATTTATCAAGTTCTGTAAGAAAAGTTTCGAATAAGGGTTATGTGACGACGGAAAGGATGAGCTAGTACAAAGAGATAAAGAGTAACATGAAATTCCTTGTGCAAAAAAAATAGAAATGGACATGAGCTGGAGAAATGAAAGGACTACTAAAAGAAGCACCCAAGATGGACATAAGTAATTAAATACGAGAATGGAATGAGAGAAGAATGTATAGTTGTAAATTTAAAAGTGCAGTGCAACGACATGGCGATAAGGTAGACCTACTATTGAGGCAAACTTGATATGTTGGTGAGAAAGCGAGCATCGAGTGCACGACAAGGGTGAAATCTCATGAGGCATAAAGAAGTATTGTGTATACGTGACTCTACCTTGGAGAATAGTGAGATCCTTCAAGGATAGGGAATGTAGATTTGCAGAACAACTGCTGCATTGTGGAGTTATTAGAAAAATAAGTGGTATCCATTGGGATTAAGGTAGTATTATGACAAAGTGTGAAACACATGTCATCGGAGCATAAGTTCTCCTAAATGGGGAAGTTGAAACGGTGATAAGCATTAGCTAATTGTTAAATGGGATGAATGGAATGTGTCCTTGAATGATTTGCTACACTAATTATATGACTCGAGTACCAATAATAAGACCAGATTTGTACTAGGTATCAAGAATTCTAAGCATGTTTCGATTGTGTTACGGTTTCGTACATGGGTAACCAAAAGTATAGGTGATATAAAAGAAGATATAGATTGGTGCAGTATACCACAGGTATTGGAAAAGAATCATATGCATCTGGAAAGTTGAAAGTAAACAGACAATGACATGAGTACACCCTAAAAGGGGCGAATATGGTAAGAGAGTAGGACGGAGCAACCTAAAGACTTTATAAGAGGTAGCAAGGCCATATTTAGGTAAAGACTAAGATGTGGCAACAAAGTCATTAGCCGCTAATATTGGGGCATTCAAGTAGCAAGGGGAAAGAATAGAACATCTCCTATGATAAGAGATGAGGAGACTATAGAATACATAGAGGAAGGAAAAAATTAAGACAAAATAGCACTAACACGAGCAAGTCTTAATGTGAATGTAATACAGAAAGTACGAAAAGACTGTGTCTAAATCATACCAGTTATACAAAAATAGTTATACAACCTATGAATACACATATACGGCATAAGACCAAGCAGAGGAGTGCGTGATAAAAAGGGGTTATGAGATTTTGGAGATGTTACAGGGAAATACAAAGAGTAGGTAAACCAAGGGACCAAAGGGATATAGCCATGGTTGAACTAAAGATCTACCCCAATATCGGTTGCAAGATAAAAAAAAAAAGGGCAAATCGAAACCTGAAGCCTAGCGAGATGACGCTAAGGTAAATCTTAGGCTAAGTTGAGTGCCTTCGCACATTATTGCAAAGATTGCAATGTAACGTGTGATAGGGAAATCTGAGCCAAGTCAGAGTAAAAGGACCTTGGAAGAGTCTGAGCTAACGATGAAGCAATGACACAAGATCATGTACCTAGAATGTTATAAATTGGGTCAAGGGAGTTGAAAAAGGGCTTAAGTAAAACGGACAGAGTTGGTTGGTTACTAATAGATGGTGCACTTAGATGCCAAAGTCCTTCGGAGTTATACCAAATAATGATAAGACAAAAATAGAGAAAGAATATCCATATTGGTACCCTATGTCTATAGGTGATCTAAACTCCTAAATCAATAGTGTTGACGAGTAGGAGGCCTATGGATGACCACTGGTATAGAGAATTCCCAAAGTCCTTGTAAGACCTCATGAGATTAATTAACATTCGAGGACAAATATTCTAAAGAGGAAAAGGTTGTTATGCCCCGTCCTTTTGTGCCTTGGAACGCTTTCTTAAGCTTCTTAAAATTTGCCACATGACCCAGAGTATCTAAATGTTATCAAATAACTCTAAGGAAGGGAGAATGTGATGCCCCATAATAGAGAAGGTTGGAAATAGAGTTATAAGAATTTAAAAAGAGTTGGAGGCCAAATAACAAGTCATGGAACTCGACTTTTTTGCGTAAGCTACCAACTAGGACATCTTACATAACTAAGCTACTTGAGTACACATCGAGCTTAAGTAGCAAGGAATACATAGGCTCTTAAACTAAGACGAGATTACGAACCCATAAAAGAAGCGGAAGGAGGCGTAGCACCTACTTGGAAGCAAGTAGGTGACTCACCTACTAGGGGTGGACCCCCATGCTGCCATGTGGCAGCATGTGAGTAGGCGCATGGATGAGGAGGCATCCTAGGGGGCTGCCATGTGTTACCCCTAAGGGATGCCATGTGTCCCCTATTAAGGATACATATATATATACATGTGTATTTCTGGATCAATATCACTTTTTAGCATTCTTAACTTAGAAAATAAGAGAAAAATGTGAGAGCAAGAGCAAGGCAGCCACGGGTTGCTTCAATTCAAGGTAAGCTCTCAGACTTTAGTCCCATAAATTAATTATTTAAGGTATCCTACGGTTACCTAATGGTGTTTAATAGCATAAGGTAATTATTTGGGGCAGCAGGAAGTGCAGCGAGCAGCCCCACATATTTTCAGCAAGTTAAGGAGCTTCCGAAGTCAATTTTCAGAAAGGTAAGATTTGATTGTCTTATCCCACATTTGGTTAAGTGTTTAAGCATGTTATGGGTGTGTAAATATGATTTGTAGATGTGAAAATATGTATGTCACTGCTGAAGGAGGCTGCAAGTCGTATAGAGACTATTTTGGTGTATTCTAGTCGGCTTAAAGTTTAACTCGTGTCGTTGTTATTGTGGGGTTGTATTGGGAGTTGTTTTTAGTGTTGTAGGGCTGAAAACATGTCTAATTATAGGTATAAGTGCTACTGGTATCATCCACATCATGTCCCATTATGTGTGGTTAAGATTTTACGACATAAAGATTGAAAACCGTATTTTGGAGTCGTAGTTTGAGCGGGCTGTTTGGGATTCGTTTTGTGTAATATTGAAGTGGTGTAAGTGTGTATTGGCTTCTGGTTGTTTTGGTTAATATGTATTCTAAGGTTTGGAGGTTAATTGGAAGTTTGGATAGGGCGAGTTATAAAGGATATACTGCCTGAATTCCGTTAACTTCTTAACTAACTAATAGGCTAGTCGAGACTAGTCGAGAAAGGAAAATAAGGAATTGATTCCTATTAGTTCTTGGTTGGGGATTTAGAAGCTGGAGAGTTAAATATTATTAATATTAGTATTACCTTCATGCTAAATAGGTTCGGAGGATGATGAGACAAGCCAGGTTAAAATCAATTGATACGAGGTATGTGAAGCTATCCTTCTCTTCTTTTGGCCATGTCTTAGCTATAAGTGGAATGTAATATGTGCTTTGAGGATAATTTCAATTATAAATCTTTGAGAATGATTCATTCCTCTGACCTATTTCTTGATGTTAGAACTCCTACAATAAGTGAGATATTGTCTCTCAAATCTTCTGTATGAAGAAAAGTAGTAAGTATGTAAGGCCTATCTCTCCTTTGGTTTGGTATGTTTCAAATATATGTAAAGCCCATCCCTTTTCTTTTTTGTCATGTCTTAGACATAGGTTACAAACGATATTTATATAAAGCTTGGGGTAACTCTATTCATAAGCTCTTATTCCTACGGACCCTACAATAACAAATGTCCTCGGCTTCATAAGTTGTTGGGCACTTCCTTGATACATGTTTCTGGTTCACTTATAGCTGCTAAGACTCTTACAGGAGTTAAGCTCCTATTCCTCATGTCTTCTACACGATTAAATAGTGATTGGTATGAAAAAGCTCCTCTGTTTAAATGGATCTGAGATAGCCAAACTCGAACTTCTATAAGATGGTTCATACTATAGTAACATATGACTATGAAGTTGAGGCTCCAGTTGACATAGTACCTAATGGCATCTAGAGGATACTGGAGATTATTCCTACCCTAGTTTCCAAGTGATGGTTCATTTGACCATTTCGTTGAGCCTAAAATGATGAATTTATTTGCATATGGTTATTCACTACTCCGCTCATGTATACTGCTAATACATTATTCACCGCATCCCATAAAGGGTCGGGCATAATATATGATAAAATGATTATTCACCATGTCCCATGAAGGGCCAAGCATGATAAACGATGAAATATGGATTCACCGCGTTCCATGAAGGGCCGGACATGATATATGATGAAATGATTATTCACCATATTTCATGAAGGGACGGGCATGATAAACGATGAAATGCTTATTCACCGCATTCCATGAAGGATCGGGCATGATATATGATAAAATGATTATTCACCGCATCCCATGAAGGGTCGGGCATGATAAATGATGAAATGTTGATTCACTGCGTCCCATGAAGGGCCGGGCATGATATATGATGAAATAATTATTCACCGCATCCCATGAAGGGCCTGGTATGATACACGATGAAATAACAGCTTCTTCGAGTCCCTCACTGAAGGGTCGAATACAGTCTGTAGGCATGCATGTGAAAATATAGTGATACATTTATAGCACCAAGTCCCACAGCGGGCCAGGTATGGTATGTAAGAAAGATATACATGCCCTCATGTCATAAGATGCAGGTAGAGAAATGTGTTAACTGTTATATTTGTTTCCTGCATCCCTACTTCAGTTGTTAGCTCAGTTATGTTATGTGATGCTTTATATACTCAGTACATATATCGTACTGACCCCCCTTTCCTTGGGGGGGGCTGTGTTTCATGCCCACAGGTACAGATATTCATTTCAGGGATCCGCTAGCTTAAGTTTTCCACTCATCTATGTCGGAGGTGCTCCACTATTCTGGAGCCCAGCTTTTGGTGCTGATCTTCTAATGTATACATTTGGTTATTCAGGGGTACGGCGGGGGCCTTGTCCCGCCATATGTTATTGTTAATATTCTTAGAGGTCTGTAGACATGTGTGTGGGTTGTACGTATAAGTTTTGTTCAGTTATTTCCATATGGTAAATGGCAAATGTTAAGACGTTATGGCATCTTATCGTCTTGCACGCCCTTTAATGATAAGATACAAATAAAAGCAGCTACATGTACATGGACATGCTATAACCCACTGGGTTCTTATGTATAGTTCTTATATCATTTAAGAAAACGTTCCAAAGTTCAAAACTACGGGGCATAACATCCTTCCTCCCTTTTAAATATTCGTCCTCGAATGTTAATTAGTCTTATAAGGTCTTACGAGGACTCCAGGAACTCTGTGTAATGGTTGTTATCCATTGGCCTCCCAATCAATTTAGGAGTTTAGATCACTTATAGACATAAGGAACTGGTACAACTATTTTTTTCCATCTCTTCTTTGGCTTCCCAAGTCATTTCTTCTTTATGCTTATCTCATCACAAGACTTTGATGGAAGCCACATCCGTAGTTTGCAACCTTCTAATTTGCTAACCCAAGATGGTGATAGGTTGCTCATTGTAGGATAACTCCTCTGATACGTGGACCTCATCCACAGGAAATACTCTAGAAGAGTCGTTTATATATTTGTGGAGCATTGACCCATGAAACATTGGATGTATTGGTTCCCAATACAATGGTAGGTCCAACTCATAGGCAGTTCTGCCTACCCTACAAATGATTTGATAGGGCCAATGTACCCCATAACAAGTGTCTCCTTCTGGCCAAATTTTATTACATCTTTCCTTAGTGATGTTTTCACACATACCCTTTTCTCAACTTCAAACTCAAAAGGTCGACGTCGACTATATACGTATGACTTTTGTCGACTCTGGGTTGTTAATAGTTTTTTCTAAATAAGCTTTACTTTATCAATAACTTGCTAGATCACATCTAGGCACATCTATTAATTGAAGGGCGAAATGTCGTACTAAGATTCACCTGTGTTCCCAATCCCTTCCGAAATGATCTCCAGCGGTTAGCAGTAAATTGAACTTTCCTGGCTGAGATAATAGATGTGGGAACTTCGTGAAATATTATTGTTTCCTTGCTATATCATCTCGCATAACCCTTTGATGAATATGCCTTCCTAACTGGAAGGGAATGGGTTGATTCTGTCAGCCTATCTACTATAACCCATATGAACTCATACTTCCTTAGAATGTGAGGTCAGCCTATACTATAATCCATATTAACTGCTTTTCATTTCTGAGTCGGGATTTCCATCACCTGTAATAGGCTATCAAGCTTTTGATGCTCAATTTTGTTTAAGCTATCTCACAATTTCTCTTACCACCGATCACATGGCAATCACATTACCATTACCGACTTCTTTTTATCGAGTAACCACTCGGTTTCATTCTTAGCATACCAATAATCCTCAGTATTGTCTCAAATATCATCTTGGTTTCTATCCGCTTATTGCTGGCCTTTAGATCTTATTAACTCGTGCCAACATGGGATCTCACTTAAAGTTTAAGTATCTATATTAACATGTTGTAGTGTCAGTTGATTTCATCCTACGCTTGTAATGTCACGACCCAACCCCGTAGGCCACGACTGGGGTCCGACCTGGACCCCTTTATGCGTATCTATCAGCTACCCTTAAGTTGAACCGTGTGTGATGTGATACCATACACAAACCCCAATAAGTCAAAAAGTTTTATCATAAACCTGTAGCCTCATTCACCTGTATCATAATAGGAAAGGGCATGCGAGCCAACGAGGCTGCCACACCACGAAAACATTTGCAATACGTCGTATGAGCGCAACTGAAAATAACTTACAAATAACCCACATACACATATCTATAGACCTCTAAGAGTAATAACTGTATCATATGATGGGACAAGGCCCTCATCGTACCCCTGAATAAATAAATATATACATTAAATGACCAGTATTAAAAATTAAGCTCTAGGACAGTGAAGCACTTCCGACATAGTTAAGAGGAACTCCTAAGCTGACCGATCTCCAAAATGAACATTTGTACCTGCGAGCATGAAACGTAGCCCCCCAGAGAACGGGGGGTCAGTACGACATATGTATTGAGTATATAAAGCATAACATATCATAACTGAAATAACAACTAAAATGGGGTTATAGAAAACATATATAACAGTTAACAGATTACTGTACCTGCAGCTTAGGACATGCAGTCATATACCTTATCATACCCCGTACCCGACCCTCTAGTGAACTCGATATCATAATTATTTTATCATAATCACGTGTCATCATATCATCATGTATATCATTTCATCATATCATCGTATACGACATCATATCATCGTATATGGCATAATCTCATATGTCGTCACAGCATATCCGATCTACTCTGGGCTCGGGGTCACAAATGTATCCCTATATTTTCATATGCATGCCTACATAAAGTATCCAGCCCTTTAGTTAGGGACTCAGTAAAAGAGTAGTGTACATTTATAGCGTACCATCATCATATAGTAAAATACACCGAGGAACGTTCGGCTCGATCCATAATTTAAAACAATACCAAAGAACATACGGCTCAATCCACATTTTCCATCATATCATCATATATATATCCGTCCCGGGATGCGGTGAAGAGAATCATCATATAAGTCATCATCGTATGCTTCACTTCATTATATACGGCACCTCATCCTCGTATACTTCTACATATATATAGCCAGCCCGAGACTCGGTGAATGAATAGTAAAACTAGGCACGACTGCATTCCTGGCCCCTTATGGGACTCAGAGGAATTGGGTTACAGTGTGCTCGAATAGAGTAGTGACAAACTATATGCAACTAAGTCATTATTTGAGACTCAATGAAATAGTCCAGTGAGTCATCACCTGAAGACCAGAGTAGTAATCGTCTTAAGTATCTTCTAAGCGTCGTTAAGGAGAATATCAACTAGAGTTTCAGGAATCATAAACATGTATCCAGACAAGGTTAAACAACTTATGGAAGTAGAGACCTTTGTCATCGCAGAGACTTTAGGAATAGGAGCTGACACATTCAAGTATTATTCAGCAGATAGGAGACTCGAGGGTAGTAGCTCAACTATTTTAAGAATTCTAATACCAAGTAGTAAATAAAAGTCACAAGTTATACCTGGAGCTTATAACTGGAACTACCTCCACCTCATATCATATGCTATTACATTTATACTTAAGACCTTCCAAAAGAAAGAACAGATAGGCTTTACATATACTACTATTCATGATCTAGCAGCCTGGAAAGGCAATAACTCAACTATTACAAGAATCTTAACATTACATAGTGAATACAGTTTATGAATTACATTGGAGTTTCATGAGTGGAATTATCCCTAAATTTTATATACAAACCATTCATAGCTTATACCTAAGACATGCCCAAAAGAAAAGAAGAATAGCTCTACATACCTGTTATGGGTTAGCCTTTGTCCCAGTCGCCTTGTCATCCCGTGAACCTAGGTAACATGAAATCAATAAGAACATCAACATCTTTAGACCTTTCAGCGTCTTACATTATTTAAGAGTATTCATAAACCCCATTCCCTCGCTCACCTTCTCGACTAGTTCCTTAACTAGTTAAGGCGTTAACGAAAATCGGACAACACCTCCCCTATAATGTGCCCTATCCGAATTCCCAATCACGTCCCTAATACTACATCCAACCAACAACATAACAATCAGCTCGTATATATACAAAACTTTGCAACATTATACATTACAACCTCTGAACGACTCGCTCAAAATTACGATATCCAAAATAGGGTTTCTCGTTTCTATTTTGCGAAACCTTTAACCGTACGAAGCGTGGAATCGTGTGTCTGAAACCAGAAGATCCCACACCTATTTTAGAACACATTTATACCCTGAAACACACACCACACAACCAGAAGCAGCCTCCAAACACACCACGCCTCACTTCGACTACAATTTAACTTCGACGACTTCAATTTAGATTGTTTCTTTCACTGAGCATCCCCATGATTTTTTTCATACTTAAAGCAGTATAAAAGGTACATAATACACTCCATAAAAACCCCTTAAAGTCCAAATTTAAAGGATAAAGCTTACCTTACCCGAAATTGGCCAAAACTAGCCAAAATCGCACCTCGGAAACCTCTTTAGCGCGCTGAAACTGTGTGGACTGGTTGCTGTCCATTTTGGCTGCACCAAGCCGTGATTTTATACTTTTAATACCTACATATCATCGTGGTATATGATGGATAATTAATTTACGGAACAAAATCGGAACGTACCTATTTTTTCGTCCTAGCCGTCACGATTTTCTCTCTTGTTCTAGGGTTTGTTTTCTAATTTTTGCTGCAGTTTAATGGAACAGAACTGAAGTATAAGACACATATACATATATATATGTGGTCCTAGGATGTGACACGTGTCATCCCCATAGGGTGACATATGTCCAGCCCCTATTGGGCCACGAATCCATGCCTTACCCCTAGGGTGCCATGTGTCCTTATGGGGACCCCTCCCAAGTAGGTGGGTCACCTACTTGACCCTAAGTAGGTGGGTCACCTACTTTCTTGAGGTTCTACCACGTGTCGCTCCTCTATTGGCTTCCACGTGTCGTCTTTTCCCCTTCCTCATGGGTTCGTAATCTCATCTTATTTTAGGTGCCTATGTAATCCATGCTACGAAAGCTTAGTATGTCCTCAAGTAGATCAAGTATGTAAGACCTCTAAGTTGGTAGCTTACGTAGGTAAATCGCATCCTACGACTCATTATTTGGCCTCCAATTCCTTTCGGATTCTTATGACTCTATTTTCAACCTTCTCTACTATGGGGTAACATATTCTCCTTTCCTTAGAGTCATTTGATAGTGTCGTAGCTTATCCGGCTCACATGATAATGTCTAAAGAACTTAAGAGACATTTCGAGCTCGAGAGTGTGGGGTGTAACATCCTTCCCCCCTTTAGAACATTCGTCCTCGAATGTTGAATAAAACTTCCCTTAAGACTTTATACAAACTGTAGGGAGATTTCTTTCTATTGCAATAACATACATTTTCATCCAAGTAATTAATATATGAGTTCCAAGAGTAGGGGTTTACCTGTAGACATATGGGAATAGGTACGGATACTTGTGTTTCATGTCCTCTTCAGCTTCCCAAGTTATTTCTTCATGATTCTTATTCCGCCACGGCACCTTGACAAAAGCTACGTCCTTAGTTCGCACCCCTTTTAATCTGCCGATCCAAGATGGCAATAAGTTGCCCCTCGTAGGATAACTCCCTGTTACATAGACCTCCTCCCCGGGAAATATTATGGGAGGGTCGTTTATATACTTGCGGAGTATTGATTTGCGAAAACTGGATATATTGCTTTAAATCGGACAGTAGGTCCCACTTATAGGCAGCTTTATATCCATCATAACCCGTATAAACTTATACTTTCGTAGAGTGTGAGGTCAGCTTGGACTATAACCTACCTTAATTGCCTTTCATTTCTGAGTCGGGATTAAAAGATGGAAATCTGATTGTTTAGGGCTTTATAGGAGTTAGGAAATCTATTTTTGGATTTTCCTAGGGTATAAGGACAAAAACGACCTTTTCCAATATTTTTGCGTCGGCCAAAATGTAACTTCACTGCATCATGTTAGTAAAATGATCATAACTCTTTTAATCTGATCACCAAATGACGCAAACTTGGTGGTGTTGGAAAGCAGACTCATACATTTAATTTGATAGATTATGAGTCACCTAAATCTTAATATTCTAAGAGATATAGTCGTTTGAAGTAGACCAAAATATAATCTTATATCGAAACTCAATTGATAAAGAAACTTTCAACTCAACTTTGTGTTAGGGTATTCTTATTGCCTTAATTAATCTCCAAATATCTTTCCATACTAAAGAATTGATCTTAACACCTATGTACAATTAATAATCGCCCGGTACGATCTTAAACACATATGAAAAATGGTTCATGTCTTAACTTAGAGATTTTCGTGGTGTTACACCATGGCTACCTCAAATTTACTAATGAATAATCATGCCTTCATATGGGAGCTCCTCGTGGAGGCATTTTCTGAAAATCAAAAAGAACCATCATTAAAAGGGAAAAACTTAGAGTACCACTCTATCACACGATATAGATCATGAAAGAAGAGAGATTTTTCTAAGATGCCACATAGTCTCGTATTCATAAATGTGACGCGCTTCACACCAATGAGCAAGACTCTATGTAATGCGGCATGTTAGACTCCCTAGGACACTCTTAAATTGTGTGCTCTGATACAAAGTTTTTCATGACCCGAGCCTAAGTCCTAGACATGACACAGAAATTGGGAACCCGAAGGATCCCAACCAAGTCATCTTAGCATACATCGCATACATAAGGTAAATGAACATAATAAGATAAGTGGAAGAATTACTCAACATAGAAGTCCAAGGGGAGTAAACCCAACTCCAATGTCCAACATGGACTACAACATTTTTCAACGTTTAAACATGCCTCTATACTAGACTTGATAGGGCCTTAGGACAAGTTTCTAGCTCACTCGAATCACAAAAGAATTAACTTGAATAGGAAAACAAGTGGACATCCCCGCAAGAAACCCCATCCAAAGCAACATATGAAATAAAAGTCCTGTCCTCGACAAATAAGGTCTCACCAATAACAACTCAAGATTGCTAAGTCAACTATAGCCACGAATGTAAGGAGCGTGAATATCATCCATCCCTACATTATGAGATAATGTAGGAAAAATATGCATTAGTACATAGAAGGTACTAAGTATATGAGATACACAGGAACAAGTAATAGGACATGAGCAATATAACATAGGATGCATGACCAATCATAAATGAACATGAATAAGACTTTAAAAGCATTTGAAAATACATAAAAACTTATGGTCAATGCATCGTAGAACTTCATAGTAAAACTCACATCTTTGCATATAACTTATATGGGATAAGGCATTTAACTAACATCTAAGACCATGCGAGCTATAACATGAAATCCAATGTAACTCCCACATCGAGAAGAGAGAGGCTACTTGCCAAGGTAGACTCTGTGAGAATAACTTTAACTTTATGAGCTATATGTGGATCCACTCGCTAAGCCATAAGTAAACCTACAATCACAACATAGTTTGGAACTTTAGATTGCTACAAGGATTCCCTTAGATAACTAACTGCATTACTAGACTGAACCCCACCTAGAAGTCCTCTCGATGGTTAGTTAATATTCCAATGAAATTTATTAAAAACATCATCATGAAAATAATCATTAGAATAGCTCATTTAACATTAGTGATTCATAGGAATCCATAAACTTTGGTGAGAATTGTCCTTATCACCATCTTAATCATGACTGTGTGTGAGAATTATCCTTATCATACCATAATAACTCTCTTGGATCTTCATTGATCATCATTATAACTTTCATCATGAAATCATAAATCGCAACTTCATTCATAAAACTTTCTTCGAAAATCATTGAACTTCATAATCATAATTCATGTAATTTATCATTGAAAATAGCTTTATGCATGAGCATTCATAAATCAACTTAAAATTATGTAATTTATGTAGAATAATGCGTATAATGATCATTGATAATAATTAAAAATGTAATTGAAACAATCCAATTCAATTAATCAAACTAGAGTTAGAAAATTAATGAAAATTTAAAAAGATCTTTGAGGAAAAACCTTGAGACTCCATGGGTGAAAGAAACCCATAGATAAATCCCCACATACTTTGATGAAATAACTCAGAATTTGAAGAAGAACCTTGTCGTTCTTGAAACCCTAGCTTGGAATTGTAGGAGAACCTTGAGAGAATTGCTTAGTCTTGCCTTAAGGAAATTTAGGAGAATGAATTAGAATAGGATGGCAATTTGAAGGGATAGGTAGTTATAGGCTCGAACTTGGCCCAAAAGATGTCTAGATTCATTAGACCGAACTTAGAAAAAAGATAATTTTACCATTCATTAAACATCGAACTGGGCCCTACGAATTGGGTTCTATGACTCATCTTCAAATCTAAGGATAATAGATTTGATTCGTACTACAGGTCTGAGAATCCATGAAATTTTGGGGTCTCTAATTCTTTTTCACGAGTCCTAGACATGACTCGTCCTTGAGTTTATAACTTGTGAACTCCCATCGTCTTACAACCCCTGAAACCTGCTAAAATCCTGAGTCTGTGATCTTTCCCCACAAGTCAGTTTGATGAATTGTCAACGTGCCTACGACTTGTCCTGTCGAGTCGTAGAATGTCTACTGAGATTTGTTATGCACAAGCTCAAGGACCAACTTCACGACTCGTTCATACGAGTTGTAGGAATGGATATGAATCGTAGAAGGAGTCATAGACTAATGGGCAGTCACCTTTTGTGAAATATTTCTTTTGTTCCAACTTTTCAACTTCTGGGGTCTTACAATATCTCCCCCTTGGAAATATTCATCTTCGAATGAGATTCAACTAGCTTAGAAAATAAATAGAAAGAGGACCAGCAACCTCACATGATTATAATAACTCCTTAAAAATGCAGAGAACATGAGATTTTTAAACTTAATATAAAACATGACTTAAAATCAATCTTCATGATTATACATCCATATGAATGACATAGAAAGAACTGAATACATGGGAGTTCAATTGACTTGAATAAAAATAACCTATTTCCATAGGCTTAAATAGAGGGAAAAAATACGGGTATCGTTTCATCATATCAGCCTCCGTTTCCCATGTAGCACTCTCTACTTGTTGATTTCTCCATAATATTTTGATGGATGTGACTTCTTTCTTCCTTAACCTATTCACTTGTCGGTTCAGAATTTTCATCGTAAATTCTCATAAGTCAAATTCTCTTCAACACTCATATATTCTAATGGCACAATAGAGTTCGGATCACCAACAAACTTTCTCAACATCGACACGTGAAACACTGTATGAACCATAACTAACTTAAATAGAAAATCTAACTCTTACACCACTCTGCGAATACGTCACAATATCTTATAAGGTTCAATATAC
The DNA here is from genome assembly GCF_947179165.1 of Solanum dulcamara. Taxonomy (NCBI): domain Eukaryota; kingdom Viridiplantae; phylum Streptophyta; class Magnoliopsida; order Solanales; family Solanaceae; genus Solanum; species Solanum dulcamara. The sequence goes on from NC_077245.1 coordinate 41,217,245, forward strand.
CTAGGACTCAATTTCCCTGTCTTACCAAAATGCATTACACCCTTCATGGGTGAAACCTTCAAATAGATCCAATCATCCACCTCAAATTCAAGGTCTATTTTTCTAATATCCGAATAGGACTTTTGACAACATTGAGCCGCTTTAAATCTGTCTCTTAAGTCTCACCTTCTTCATAGAATCTATCACCAAATTGGGACCAATCAATGCCATCTCACCTACTTCAAACTATCCCACCGGGGACCTACACTTTCTTCCATACAAAGCTTCAATAGGAGACATTTTGATGCTAGAGTGATAACTATCATTATAGGCAAATTCAATCAATGGTAGATGCTCATCCCAACTTCCTTAAAAATAAATAATTCATGCCCTTAACATATCCTCTAGGGTTTGAATCATTCTTTCAGCTTGGCCATCGATTTGAGGGTAGAAAGCGATACTTAGCTTGACTTTTGTACCAAGACCCTTTTGAAATGACTTTCAAAAATTGTGAAGTGAATTGAGTACCTCAATCCAATATAATAGACAAAGGAACACCATGTAGTCTTACCAACTCACGAATATACAACTTAGCATAATGTTCGGTGCTATAAGAAGTCCTAACCGGTAGAAAATGAACCAACTTAGTCATTCGATCCACAACAGTAATGACCCATTAGGTCATTTTGAGTATTAAAGCATTTTTATTTCATAAAAGACTCATCCCGTAAATTTTTAATAAGTATTTTGGATTATTCGATAACTATGATTATTTAGTTGAGGGTAAATTTAGATAACTAATTTAATTAGTGAGCTAAATTGATATTTTTTAGTACCATATACTTTTGGTTTTATATTTATTAAAATAAGTTAATAGGGTTTGTCAATTTTAGTACATAACTATTCTTGAAAAGAAGAAAAGAAGATGGCGATAGGCTAACCTGTGCGACGTACAGAATGAAGAGAATGAAGTGCTTTAGGTAAGGAATTTCAGGTGACCTTTTCAATTCTGTTTGTTCATACATCAACTGCTACATGTATAATACTATTATATTCTTATTGTATTGAACCAAAGAGAGAGAAAAAATGGATTATTGCAGTGTGGGTTCATTGTACTTTTGGATTTAATGGACACAAATTGAGTGCCAATCATTGCTAATAATAAGGCAATGGTTAGGCCATGATGTGCTAATGATGGGATAATTATGATAGAATGGATTAATTGTAGATAGGGAAAAATTATATTTTTTTTGTGGTGGAAGTCACTAGGTTCGTAACTAGTTAGTTAGAGTTGAATTATTATCCTTTTGTTATCATATTATGATGTAGGTTTGAGATAGTGGTATATCTAATTTAATATTAGGTGTATTATGTTATATGAATATCATTAGAGTTATGTTATTTGTATAAATTAAGACTTAATTCTAGGCATGAGATTAAGAAAACTGATTATAGATTTGGGTAAGTTTTTGGGTCTAGGCTAGACATATAGTATTATTGGTGTCTATAGATTTCTATGCTTACGAATATGTATAATTGATAAATTGAAAACGTGAGGCATTGAAGAAAGGAAAGGCATTGATGAGTTAGCTTGCTTGACTTCCGACTCTTCAGTTGAGGTAGGTTATGGTTTTATTCTATATCATAGATAGATTCTTAATAGCGATTGATAGTCATTGAGTAATGTGTGAAGTTTACTATGCATTTAATTGTCGTGGTTTGGATGGTTGATATGTTGTTGTGATTGGTCTGAAATCCCAAGACCGTAAAATCCATAATCTTGAAATTGCCCCATTAAAAGTGATGCCTTGAATAAAGAAGGCTTGATGAAATATTGTTAATAAAGTGGAACGTAATAATAAAGAATGATAAATTAATTATATTTGGATCGGGTGTCACATTTTGATATGGTATATTTGAATCGGGTGTCACATTTTGATAAAGTATATTTGGATCGGGTGTCACATTCCGACACGGTATATTTGGATCGGGTGTCACATTCCGACATGATATTATTAGATCAGGTGTCATATTTCAACACGGTATATTTGGATCGGGTGTCACGAGCCGATATGATATTATTGGATCGAATGACATGTTCTGATATGGGATATTTGGATTGGGTGTCACGAGCCGACACGATCTTATTAGATCGGGTGTCATGTTCTAGCACGGTAATATTAAAGGAAAACAAATTAAAATAACTTAATGTTACCCAATCTCAAATAACTCATTTCCCAAAAGAACTTGATGTGGAGGCCTGAGTCTTCATGTATGATCTTGATATTGTTGATTGGTTATGTAATTGTTCATTATGTTGTCACTTGATCTTGATCTTGTTGGTTGTCACCTGTTAAGTGTTATAGTTGATTTTCCGCTATTACTTTATGCATATTGATTTCTATTTCGAGTTGGCCGATGATACTTACTCAATACATGTTATCCTGTACTGACCCCTAGTAGTATTTTTCTTCATTTTCATTTTATGGAGTGCAACAAGTGTACCAGCAACTTCGACTCGACCTCAACTATAGCTAGTGTTCAGCATACCAGGTTCTAGGGTGAGCTATTCATTCTAGCTCGTGTTGGATTCTCTCATTCTTGACATGATGTCCTTAGTTTTTGGACACAAACTATTTTAATTATCTATTCTAGTGTTTGATACTCTTAGACTTGATATTTTGAGGTTAGATATCATTGATGTGATGACTTTCAGATTTTGGGGAATATATGTAATAGACTTTGGTGGTTTTATTATTTCTTACCCTCATAAATTGAGCTTCCGCATTATTGTCATATTTTATAAGTTGAAATTTGTATCGTTGGTTCTCCCACCTAGGAGGTTAAGTGTGGGTGCTACTCATGGACCATTTTGGATCGCGACAACAACAACCCAAATGGAATAATTTTGTTTCTTAGTACGAGACAAACCCATCACCTCCCGGTTTTTTGATGTTCAACTTTCACTTGTTGACAATTTGGACACTTAGCCACGAACTCCACTATGTCCTTCTTTATGTCATTCTACCAATACACCTTCCTCAAATCATGATACATTTTGGTGGATCCCTGATGAATCGAATACCGAAAACTATGGCCTCATCCAATATCAACTCTCTCAAATAAACAACATTAGGCACACATAACCGGCCTTGATAACGAAGTGAACCATCTCCCCCTCGGGAGAAAGCCTCAATGGCTTTTTCGGCAACTGACTTCTTCAATTCAACCATCACTGGATCATTTTGTTGCTTAGCTTGGAATCAACCAATCGAACACCTAAACGACTCAATATATGCACATCCTTTACAAATTCTTTCTTACCTTCCTCAACATGTGCAACACTATTTATGGACAATCTACTTAGTGCATCGGCAATCACATTAGCTTTACCCGAATGGTACAAGACACTTATATTATAGTCTTTCAATAATTAAAGTCATCTCCTTTGCCGAAGGTTTAAGTCATTTTGCTTAAACACATATTGTAAACTCTTGTGGTCGATGAACACATCCACATGGACAACACAAAGAAAGTGCCTCCAATTCTTCAAAGCAAACACAACCGCCGCTAGTTCTAATTCATGAGTCAGATAATTTCTTTTATGTACCTTAAGTTGCCTAGAACCATAGGCTATCACCTTACCATGTTGCATCAAGACACAACCAAAACCAACCCTCGAGGAATCATAATATACCACAAAACCCTCGGACCCTTCAGGTAAGCTCAAAATAGGAGCGATAGTAAGATGATCTTTCAACTCTTGGAAATTTTCTAACATACTTCCAACCATTAGAACTTCACTTTCTTTTGGGTCAACTTAGTCAAAGGTGACGAAATCGATGAAAACCCTTCCACAAACCTTCTATAATATCCGATTAGGCCCAAGAAACTTTAATATTCGGAGGAGACAATGGTCTAGGCCAATTCTTAGCCGCCTCAATTTTCTTAGGATCGACCTTAATCCCTTCATCGGACACAATATGACCAAGAAAAGCAATCGATCTCAACCAAAATTCACACTTGTTAAACTTGGCAAACAACTGACGATTCCTAAGTATTTACAACACAATCCTCAAATGATTGGCATGCTCCTCCTCATTCCTAGAGTAAACCAAAATGTCATCAATAAACACAATTACAAACATGTCCAAGTATTGCTTGAATACCCTATTCATCAAGTCCATGAAGGCTGCGAGGGTATTGGTTAGTCCAAACCACATGACTAAGCATTCATAATGGCCATACCTTTTTTGAAACTCCGTCATGGGAATATCACACTCCCTCACCCTTAGTTGTTGATAACTGAAACATAAATCAATCTTAGAGAAATAATTTGCCCCTTGCAATTGGTCAACCAAATCATTTATCCTCAAAATTGGATATTTGCTTGTTCTTTTCATGACTTCAATTTTTTTTAGAAGAAACTATGTTTTTATTTTTAACAAAGCAAAAAATCATTAGTGAGATTTACGTTTTGCCGTGCTTAAGGTTTTCAGAAACAAAATTTATATCCCACAAAAATAGATAGAGATAAGGTAACTATCAAAATTTGAATTTTAAAACTATAAATAAGAAATATATAACTAAGATTTATAAATTCTCACGTTTATAAGAACTCAAATTAAATTAAATAAATAACCATCAATATGATTGTTGTGCTTAAGGTTATCAGAAACAAAATTTATATTTCATAAAAATAGATAAAGATAAAGTAACTATCAAAGTTTGAATTTTAAAACTCTAAATAAGAAGTTAATAACTAAGATTTACAATAGACCCTTGTGGTCGGGCCCTTCCCCGGACCCTACGCATAGCGGGAGCTTTAGTGCACCAGATTGCTCTTTTATAAGAACTCAAATTAAATTAAATAAATAACCATCACTATGATTATAAAATTATCAAAATTGGAATTTTTACAAAAAATTGATAATTTATTCTTGCAAAATGAAACACTTTTGAAATCGCCAAAAGTATATGAAATCACCATAAGTAAGAAATGGCAACCAAATTAAGATAACAATTGAAAAGCTCCAAGCATTCTTCATATTATGAAGGAAATGTTGCAAGGGTAGTCATGCCAACTGGCTTTCAATGTACAATTTTGAAAACAGCGAAAGGACTCGATTTAGAAAAACGGTGGAGAATAATTGATTTTACTGGATAGATTACTTTGGTAATTTTCTCAAAACTTGGCAATCGATAATATAGAGGGATGTTGCTGATAGTTTATCATATAAAATTAGTTGTTGCATAGTGTATAATGTTCATTTACCTAGATAAACCTACATAACACTCAGTAAAAAAGTCAATCCAAAGCATATGATAACAGTAAAGACTTTAAAATTTCACAACAATTTAAAAGATTTATTCTTCTCCTTAAAACAGTTTTCACATTAAAACATTGAGCAACGATACTGTATTTTAGAAACTTTAGTACATCTCCAATTTTTGCAAAGCAGCTATAGAGATATTATTCATCCATCCAAAACTGTAGATCCAAATTCTAAGTGTCCGAATATCATTGGCACTGATCGACTGAGCCGGCACCATGTAACCTCCAACAACAATCTTGCTATCACTTCTAATATATGTATAATTTGGATGACAATAACCATTTGTTGAAGATTTGTTTCCTTAAGATTTGTGTTGCTCAACCTTATGTCCAGATTAAAAACTTCAAAATCAGCATATAACCCCAACAATGAGAAGGATGACTGTATTTTTTAATGTTTTTACTGAGTCTCTATCGTTGAACATATAAAAATAACACGATAAAATAGGGCCTGCAAAATTGTTAAAGTAAATGCAATTTAAAACAAAAGTCTTGAAAGGAAAAAGTTATAGCTGATGCGTAAATTAGAAATAGTTATTAATCTTCACAAAGTTATTTGCAGTATCTCGAAAAGTTGTTCACAATACATAATAACTGGACTTGTATATAAGTAGGAAAGACGTAGAGTTGAAACTTAAGTTTGTCAACCACATGAATTAAGCCTTTATACACTGTAATGGAATCATAACATTAACATCTCATAGCAAATCATGCATATACCTAAAAATCCGGAATGACGTTGATGTTTCCTTATTGAAGTCAACTTCTCTCAATTAAATAGTCTGCACCAACCACTCCATCCTAAAGGTCAAAAAAGTACCATGTATCGAGGGAACTTAATATAGGAGGATAAAGCAATTTGCTAGGGAGAGACTACTGACACATACAAATACGATTTGATTCATATAGGTCATTGTACCAATATATAGTTGGAGCGATTGAGCTAATTACTCTAGTATTTCAAAGAATAGCCTTGGAGGAATTCTCGGTAACAGGCCTCATAAGTCATGAATTTGCTGTCAGAGCTTTCCTCACACACGACTTAACAGTTATGCCTTTAAGAGATAAGTTAAACACATAAACATATGCAGTACTTCAGTAAACTATCCCAAAATAAGATTTAAAAACCAATTTCACCTCATGACTCAATCAATCAAAACAAAATACAAATTTGGCTCTAGTTTTCAAACCCCACAAATCAGACAATAAAATTATATATGATTCACTAACGGCCATCCGTTTCCAATTCCAATCTTTATACTACCAAAGTTCATATCTTAATTACATACACAACTACAATATATAAGATACTTTTTAAATAATTCTAATCTTAGTTTCTCACAAATTTTTGGTCCTACAAGCTTAAGGCAGATTGCTAAAAAATCTTAGTTTCCACTCTTCGATCGTCTTAAATTATCATTCATACAATTGTATTTGACCAAGATAGGTTTCAACCTCAATTATGAACCTCAGAATCCTAAAAGACAAAAATCGAAAACTTGTACAACTAATTAACTACCAAATAAGGCAAGAGAAGCAAAAACTATAATCTGTGGCATCAATCCCAGAATTCTTAAAGGATATAATTCTTAAACTAAATTGTTATATACATAGAGAACAAAGATTAAAATGAATAACTATACCTGTTGTTCATATACGGCAAGCATAAGTGTCTTCAATCACTGAACTTCTCTATCAGGGTTGCTGATTTTAGTTTTTTTTTATGAATATTATTTGTAAACAACAAATTTTTGAGCCGAGAAAAATAAATAATCAAGACCGGAAAATTGGAGTAACAAAGTGTAATATTTGATTTCAAAATGTAATGCGGTTACAATCTCTATAATAATCCTCTGATTCTTCAAATAATATGAAACATGTTGAACTTGAATTTGAATTTGATTTAGAGTCAAGAGCTTGAATAGCTTGATCTTGAATCTTCGTCTTCGAATTTGGATTTGAATTATTCATCACGAACACTTGTATGGTTATGACGAACGATAAATATGAACAAGTAACTTGATCTCGAACTTTTTGATATTTGTCTTCGTTCTTGATCTTGAACTTGAGCTTGAATTTGATTGCTTGAACTTTGTAGCTTTGTAGAGAATTTGCGGCCTTTGATCCACGAGCTCTCTTCTTGCTTCTTGTTCTTCCAAAAACCTTCTTTCTCAGAATAATGAGGACCCCTATTTATAGTTGTAGGGAGTGGTATGAGGGTGTGATTTGATTGGTTGGTTTGAACTGACCAATCAGATTTCTTTGTTGAAGAGTTTTAATTTGATTGGTCAGAACATGTCACATAGACACGTGGCATTGTTCTAGTGGCATCATTAGTTTGACTTAGATTGCCACATAACTCTGACATGTGGCATGATTTTAGTGGCTTATTTAATTTGACCTGGATTGCCACCTAACTTTGACATGTGGCATGATTTTAGTGGCTTATTTAATTTGACTTGGATTGCCACCTAATTTTGGCACATGGCATAATTCTAGTGGCTTATTTAATTTGACTTGGATTGCCACCTAACTTTGACATGTGGCATGATTTTGGGCCTCTAGGATGAGATGATATTGGGCTTAACAAAGTGGAGTCATCTTTATAGCCCAAATCAATGGATTTAATTAATTGCTTTTAATTAAATCCACATTTATTGGGCTTAAATAATTGACCCAATTTTATTAATCCAAAATATTTATTTGGACTAATATATCTTGAATTTAATATAAATTGAACCATTCTACAAATTTATATTTAATAAATTGTAAATGATTACAAATGCCCCCTGCTTCAAGTCTTGTCGAGATATTTTATCTTTTGAAGACTAGGCTTGAAGTATTACTTGTAGGATAATGACATGCCATGTATTTTGAGATGTACCGTGAATTCATACTATATTGATGCACCCCTTCATCATTGTTGGAGTAGGAATGTATCAAATTAGTTATATCCAATGAGGATTAGGAAAGAGAAGAAAAAAAATGATTTATTTTTTTTTTCCACGTTTTTTTTTTTTTTTTGCCCTTGGAAAGAGAAGAAAAAAATGATTTTTTTTCATGTTTTTTTTTCACGTTTTTTTTTTTTTTTGCCCTTTTTTTTGGGGGGGGTATTTACTTGTCATGCAAGATTCCACCACTAATTGGAATCCGCTTAGGAGTCAATTTTGTAGAAGCCTAATTCAAGTTTGAATCTAGTTATAATAGGTGCTAATAAACCTCTATAAATAGATGTCTGACCTTCATTGTTTTGCGTCAATGTGGCTTGACGATCAGCGCCGTGGTACTTTCTTCTTTCTTTTCTTTGATTTTCAACAGCCTTTTCCTCATCTTGACATTTCTGTCGTAGAAAATTCATATCTTATTGTAGATACGTAGGAATCACGAACGGTGTGATTTTCTAGAAACTAGACTTCTCGATTTACAACACATCCAAAATTGAGAATTTAATACTTTCATGATCGTTCTAGATAAATTTAGATTTTGTCATGCTGGCGGTTTCAGATTTGAGTGATTTTATTAAAACTTTTGTATCTTCGTGTAGGAACTTCAAAATCACAAGCCGCTTGATTATTTTGAATTTAGACACAAAGTTATACAACATATCCAAAATTTAGATTTAAACTCCTTCAATATCGTTTATTTATTTATTTATTCACATTTTTTTTTCACATTTTTTTTTTTTTGCAAATGCCTACCCTTTATTCTGTCTTCCAAATCCAATTAGAATTCTGAAAGGACACACTCCTTTTAGAATATGGATAGCCCAAATTTTCACAATTTCACATCCAATTAGAATTTGAAGAGAATAAATTTGTATCATTTTACTAGAGTCCTACCCAAAAAAGTAATTACAATTACTTTAGAAAAAGGACTCTCTCACCATCACTACTTGTCTATAAATAGACTCTCTCCTTCTATTTATTTTCATCATTGGTATTGATGGTTTTGATACTCCTTTTTGCATATCCTCTTGAGTTCATCAACATATGAGGTACATTTTTTTATATATATATATATATATTATTATTATTATTTTTATTATTTCGTTTTTATTATTTCTTTTCTTTTTTTTGCAAATGAAAATATTACTTCATATGCAATAAACTTTTATTCTATTGGTCCAAGTTAAAGACTTTACACCGTCTGAGACAAAGACTTTACATGATTTGTGGGAAAGAAAAGGCATTCCATAGTCCGAGCTAAAGACTTTACACCGTCTAAGGCAAAGACTTTACATGATTTGTGGCAAAGACTTTACACCGTCTGAGTCAGAGGCATTCCATAGTCCGAGCTAAAGACTTTACACCGTCTGAGGCAAAGACTTTACATGATTTGTGGCAAAGAAAAGGCATTCCATAGTCCGAGCTAAAGACTTTACACCTTCTAAGGCAAAGACTTTACATGATTTGTGGCAAAGACTTTACACCGTCTGAGTCAGAGGCATTCCATAGTCCGAGCTAAAGACTTTACACCGTCTGAGGCAAAGACTTTACATGATTTGTTGCAAAGAAAAGGCATTCCATAGTCCGAGCTAAAGACTTTACACCGTCTAAGGCAAAGACTTTACATAACTTTTGGCAAAGACTTTACACTATCTGAGTCAGAGGCATTCCATAGTCCGAGCTAAAGACTTTACACCGTCTGAGGCAAAGACTTTACATGATTTGTGGCAAAGACTTTACACTGTCTAAGTCAGAGGCATTCCATAGTCCGAGCTAAAGACTTTACACCGTCTGAGGCAAAGACTTTATATGATTTGTGGCAAAGAAAAGGCATTTCATAGTCCGAGCTAAAGACTTTACACCGTCTAAGGCAAAGACTTTACATGATTTGTGGCAAAGACTTTACACCGTCTGAGTCAGAGGCATTCCATAGTCCGAGCTAAAGACTTTACACCGTCTGAGGCAAAGACTTTACATGATTTATTGCAAAGAAAAGGCATTCCATAGTCCGAGCTAAAGACTTTACACCGTCTAAGGCAAAGACTTTACATGATTTTTGTCAAAGACTTTACACTGTCTGAGTCAGAGGCATTTCATAGTCCGAGCTAAAGACTTTACACCGTCTGAGGCAAAGACTTTACATGATTTGTGGCAAAGACTTTACACTGTCTGAGTCAGATGCATTCCATAGTCCGATCTAAAGACTTTACACCGTCTAAGGCAAATACTTTACATGATTTGTGGCAAAGAAAAGGCATTCCATAGTCCGAGCTAAAGACTTTACACCGTCTAAGGCAAAGACTTTACATAATTTTTGGCAAAGACTTTACACTGTCTGAGTCAGAGGCATTCCATAGTCCGAGCTAAAGACTTTACACCGTCTGAGGCAAAGACTTTACATGATTTGTGGCAAAGACTTTACACTGTCTGAGTCAGATGCATTCCATAGTCCGAGCTAAAGACTTTACACCGTCTAAGGCAAAGACTTTACATGATTTGTGGCAAAGACTTTACACCGTCTGAGTCAGACATAGGTTTTGCTCAAAGAATATAATCGTCCATTATTGAGATTCATTACCATGATTATTGAATTATTAATTTAAGCGCTAACATTTTATTTTATTTTACAAATTGAATCATGATTTACTTTAGAGATTTGACTTTCTCTTCTTCAGAGTTGCGATACCTTTTGTGTTTCGATAGTACAAGAGATATATCATTGTATGAGAGCACCAAGCCAGGATAGGCTCAATTTATCAGAAACCAAGCTTCTTAACATATCCAAAATTTATAGTTCAAGTCCTGCAGGATAGTTCTAAGCAAACTTCAAAAATGAATTTCACATACAGAAGAGCTGACAGGTTCACATTTGCATGATCTTATTAAAAGAAAATATTTGTATCTTAGCGTAGAAAATCCAAAAAAAAACTATAACATGTACAATAATCACAGCTAATAGCTTTATGGATTTGTACGAATATTTCTTTGAAGTCAATTCAAATTCTGTCTTGATTGGCCCTCTTTAATACACACGTCATATATGAAAATATACAAGAACAATGTGATGCTCAAATAATAGTGTGCCCCATTTCTTTTGAGCTTATGATACTAAAATTAGGATGTAACTCATGGATTATGGTGGAGAGGGTCAAGAGAGACTATGAGTTCTTTGGATACTCATGCGACTGAACTCAGAATGTAATTCTAAGCGCCTACGTACCTCAGTGAAGAGGATCAAGTCATAACGTAGTTCTGAGAGACTTTTTTTTTTTTTTGGGTCCTAACTTTTGCCTAGGCCGCCTCTTTCGAGATTTTCAACCTAGCAGACATTTTTTTTTATGGGGTGCCGTGCACAGTTTATACTTTTGCGGGCCAGGAGTAACATGCAGTTTATACTCGTACTTAAGGAGTGCATTTCTTTTCTTCAAGGATAGTATCTCTTTATGAACTTTCCGTTAATGGGGCCAATGCGCAATCCTTCTGAGTCAACCAGTTTGTAAGCGCCACTTGAGTATACTTCTTGTACCACATATGGTCCATCCCATTTGGCGGAGAACTTGCTTCTAGACTGACGAGAAGTAATAATGGGCCTTCTTACAACAAGAACTTGATCACCCACTTGGAAGCATCTAAGACGAACCTTCTTATTAAAAGATCGAGCTAGATGAGCTTGATAACATTGCAGACTTTGTTGGGCATCTAGTCTTTTTTCATCAAGAGCCTCCAATTCTTCAAGGCACAACCGAGTATTTTCTTCATCAGTGAGCCCTTCTTGAATGGCAAGGCGCAATGACGGTATTTGACGTTCAAGTGGAAGAACTGCTTCAACTTCATAAACAAGAGAGTAGGGAGTCGCTTGTGTTGGTGTGCGATACGTAGTCCTATATGCCCAAAGAGCCTCTTCCATTCTTTCATGCCAATCTCTCTTAGACTTGGAAACAACTTTATTCAACAAGTTGCAGAGTGTCTTGTTAAATGCTTCAGCGAGACCATTAGCAGCCGCATAATACATAGAGGAATTACGTTGCTTGAAGCCAAAAAGATCACATATCTTTGTCATTAACTTGTTATCAAATGGCTTGCCATTATCTGTCAATATGTATCGAGGAATACCAAAACGGTAGATAATATTAACTCGAATGAAGTTGGCGACATTCTCTTTCTTTACTTCTCTAAGAGAAACAGTTTCTGCCCATTTTGAGAAGTAGTCAGTTGCAGCCAGGATGTACAGATGTCCACCAGAGGACTTAGGCAATGGTCCAACAACATCCAAACCCCAAGCTTTAAATAGCCATGAGGCAATAGTTGGGTGCAATACTTCTGGGGGTTGATGTATAAAATTCGCATGGAATTGGCAAGCTTTACATCTTCGGACGTAATCCAAGCAATCTTTCACCATGGTTTGCCAGTAATATCCCATCCTTTTTATGTGAAAATGAAGTTTTGGTCCAGACTGATGCGCTCCACATACTCCAGAATGCGCTTCTTGCATAGCTTGAGTAGATTCATCTGCCCCCAAACATCGTAAGAGAACTCCATCGAACGACCGCCTGTAAAGTGTATTTTTATAATAAAGAAAACGAGGGGCTCGTCGTCGTATTTCCGTTCTTCTTCGAAGGTCTTCTGGCAATATTCCATAACACAAATAATCTATTATTGGTTGTCGCCAATCGTCAATTTCAGCTTCCGAAGTGGCGATAACTTGTCGAAATTCTTCTTCATGCTCATTTGGAGGCGGAGTTATCCATCTTTGGCAAACACAACTTGTATTTCATCAGGAGATACCAATGCAGAAGCTAAAGCTGCCAATGCATCAGCCTTTTTATTTTCCTTTCTTGGGACATGTTGAATAGTCACCTCTCCAAGCCATCATATCATCTTTTGAGCGTAATTATAGTATGGGATTAACTCAGGCTTCCTTACTTCATAATTACCCAAGACTTGATTGATCACCAACTTGGAATCCCCAAAAACTTGTAGTTGCAATTGTTTCATATCAATGGCCATCTCAAGCCCAAGTAAGAGTGCTTGATATTCAGCAACATTATTGGAGCTGTTTTGTGTTAGAGTGAAGGAGTATGGCAAAACTTCTCCATGGGAAGTGAAAAATACCACTCCAGCACCGGCCCCTTTACGATGTGCAGCACCATCAAAATACATCTTCCAAGGTGGCTGAATTTCCACTAGCATTGCGTCTTCATCAGGTAATTCATCAGATAACTCCCAATCATTCGGAATTGGATGATTGGCCAAAAAATTTGCTAGCACTTGTCCTTTTACTGCCTTCTGAGATATATACACAATCTCAAATTGTTGAAACTGGAGGTACCACCTTGCTAGCCTATCACTTAAGACAGGCTTGGACATGACAAACTTGATAGGATTCGCTTTAGAGACAAGTTGTACAATATGAGCCTGGAAGTAATGCTTCATCTTCTGAATTGAGAACACGAGTGCCAGACATAACTTCTCAATAGGTGAATACTTGATCTCGTTTTGTGTCATCATCCTACTCAAGTAATATAGGGCATTTTCTTTCCCTTCATCATTTTCTTGTGCGAGAAGAGCTCCTACTGACCTTTCTTGTGCTGCAATGTATAAAATCAATGGTTTTCCAGGTATAGGAACTACAAGTACTGGAGGTTTCATCAGATAAGACTTTATGTTCTCAAAAGCATTGGTACAAGCTTGGTCCCATTCAAAAGGAACATCTTTCTTCATAAGGCGACTGAATGGTTGACATCTCCCAGCCAGATTTGAGATAAACCTCCTAAGATATGCTAATTTTCCTTGTAAGCTTTTCAACTCATGAATATTTTTTGGCTCAGGCATCTTCAAAATAGCATCTATCTTATCTTGATCAATCTCGATTCCTCGATGTCGAACAATAAAACCGAGAAACTTTCCCAAAGTAACTCCAAAGGCAAATTTTAAAGGATTCATTTTGAGTTGGTATCTTTGAAGCCGTTCAAACACCATTCTCAAATCTTTCAAGTGGTCATCACTCTTCTTTGATTTTACTACTAAGTCATCGACATAACACTCAACATTTTTATGAAGCATGTCATCAAAAATATTCTGCATGGCTCGTTGATAAGTGGCTCCAGCATTTTTTAAACCAAAAGGCATCACTTTGTAGCAATATATACCTTTAGGAGAGTGAAATGCAGTAAGTTCTTCATCCTTTGGTGCCATGCGAATTTGATTGTATCCAGATGAACCATCCATGAAGGACATTGCCTCGTATCCAGTTGTAGCATCAATCATAAGCTTAGGGATTGGAAGAGGAAATTCATCCTTAGGGCATGCATTATTAAGATCTCTAAAGTCAACACAAACTCGTATTTGGCCATTCTTCTTTCTTACAGGTACAATGCTTGAAATCCATGTAGGATATTTGACTTCACGAATAAAACCTGCTTCAATGAGCTTGTTAACCTCAGTTTCGATCAAAGGAACCAATTCAGGTCTAAAGCGACGTTGCGCTTGTTTAACAGGACGAGTACCTCGTTTTACAGCAAGATGATGAACAGCAACTTTAGGGTCTAACCCTGGCATCTCTTTGTAACTCCAAGCAAATACATCCCTAAATTCCATAAGCAGCTCAATATATTTCTTCTCTTCATCGTCATCCAGCAAAGCACTCACATATGTAGGCCTTATATCATCATCAACTCCAAGATTTACTTCCTTCAATGCATCAACAGTATTCTTTATCCCTTCCTCGAGTTTAGGTGGCGCATCTTCAGCATCCTCATCTTCTTGAGGATCACCATCATTAAAAGATATGTGATGGCATGCATGAATATTAACAAATCCATCATCAATTTTTGCATATAGTGGAGTACTTTCTTCGTCACAAATTGTGATATGATTTGATGATCCCACACTTTCTTCATCTTCATCTCGCTCCCTAGTGTGACCTATGGTATGAGTTTTTGCTCTCAGAATATCTCCACATGAAACTACAAGTTTTGTTTCTCGCCTCATTCTAGAAGGGATCAAACTGGGCCAATTCTTGGGTGAATTATGCTCCCGGGCATATACTCGTTCTTCCACTATTCTATAATCTCCTTGGCGCTTGTATTTCTTCTTCATTGGTCCCAAACGATCAAATACTGAAATTTTTGGAGTTGATTCTATTTGTCGATCAGATGCAGAAACCTTAGGAGTCATGCCACTAAGTCGATCAAACACAGAAGGCTTTTTGTTGAACATCATCGATTCTTCCACAGGGGTAATATAGTTGATGCTCATCCTTTTTATAGAGATTCGGATTGGTGACGGTTGTTTGTAACCCAGGCCTTCGCGCGATTGCTTGACATCATACCCTTTCTCTATCATCATCCTTTGAGTTGGATTTAGGCCATGATTTGCCCTTTCAATAACTTCATTTGGAAGCTTTCCTACTTTAGAAGCTTCATTGGGATTGTATCCTGCTTTCACCAACAACTTATATGCATTCGGGTCAAAACCCTCATTTGTACGATTTTTAGGGAGTGATTCATGTGAATCATGATTCGATGGTCTGACAAATCCTTGTATCATTTTTGAAGGTGATTTGATTGCATCAATTTGCTTGATAGGGAATGTCAACTTACTACTCTGCAACTTAGAGGGTGGGATCTTGACTTTGTTTGTCTTTGGGACATAGTGAGAAACAGGAGTCATTCTCTTACTTGAAGATGTCTCACTTATCTTAGGTACTTTACTCATATCTGAAAGTGTTTTATCCTTTTCAATCATGACCCTCGCATTAGCAGGTGCTACATCAACCCTTTTCGTGATATCAGCAGGTATCATGTTATCAACTTTAACTTCTTTTGAAACATGATTCTTTAAGTAGAATTTTGCATCAGCAAAGTGAGTCTCCATCTCGGTGAAAGGTTCATCATCAGCAACTACCTTCTTTTGAACCCCATCTTCAAAGTATTTGAAACATTGATGGTAGGTGGACGGTACTACTTTGTTCTCATGTATCCATGGTCTTCCTAACAAGATGTTATACGAGGTCTTTGAGTCAATAACATGCATCCATGCACTCGAACGCATATCCCCCATTGTTATATCTAATTTGACAGCACCAATGGCTCTCTGCCCCCCTTGGTTAAAACCTTGAATCATCAGACGACTTTCAGACAATTCATTTATCGGTATTCCAAGTTCTTTCACAGTACAAATAGGGAGAATATTGACCCCAGATCCATCATCCACCATGATCCTATTTACTTTATGTCCACGCACAAAACCTACCATATATAAAGGACGATTATGCAACACTTCACCCAATAAAAGATCATCATTAGTGAATGTAAACTTCGCATAACAAGTGTCCACTTCTTCAGAGTGAGGCTTTATAGGGACTTCATGTGATGGAGGTAATGATGGTGATGAGCTTTCTACCATCGTCTCTTCTTTATCAATGTTACAACACGAGGCCTTGGTGTCACGATGAGAAATCTTTTCACGAAACCAACTTGGCAAGAATTCCTCTAATGTCACCAGAGGACGTTGCTTTTGATAGTAATTTCCCTCGACTCTTGACTTCTTCACATTCTTCTTTACCCTTTGAGTTTTAGGGGTAGGTGGATGGCACCACTTTGTTCTTATCTTCGCTCTAGTCACTTGCTTATTTGGTTCTCTTTGCAAGCTCATTTTACGACGTCTTCGTCGTGTCACTAAAATCCATCCTTCATCATCAGTATAAGCACCGCAAGATTGGTTTTTCTCTAGAGATTTATCTTCCCATATTACTTCATTCATCAAAGGAACAAGCGATGATACGTTAACATTTATTGGTTTGAAGTCACCAAATTTAATCATCTTTGATGGTGATGTGGCTAGGTCATCACCACTATCATGTATTTCGACAAAGTTGCAAAGAACTATGGGGTCAAGTGAACCAAAAGTGACAGAGACTTGATTTGAACTCTCCTTCTCATCTTCAAGCAATATCTTTCCTTCACGGGCCAAGTCCATAATCTTTTTCTTAAAGATAAAACACTTTTCAATAGGATGGCCCATCAAACGGTGATATTTGCAGTAATTTGGATCATTAGTCCTCCCAGCCTCATCTGGACGCTTCATTTTAGGTAGCTCAAAGAGTTTTAACGCCAGAAGCTCTTCGAAAATTGCTGGAACATCTGAGTCCAAGAAAGGATACTCTTTTGCCTGCATTTCCTTCAAAGTCAGCTTTCTACCAGCGTTATTCTGAAAAGTTGTGGTCTTCACCCTTTGATTCTTGCTTAGATTTGTAGCCACTTTCAAAGGTACGGCATTAACACTCATCGACTCCTTGTTTCCAAACTTAGGTGCCGATTTTCCCCCTTTCTTTACCTCCATTTTGTCTTTTCCCTTGCGAGGCCCATAAATAATTGGTCCTTCAATCCCGCTTGCAGACATGCTCAACTCCATATCATGAGCACGTGTGGCTAGTTCCTCAAATGATTTGGGTTTAATACCCTGTAGGATATAACGAAGTCCCCAACGCATTCCTTGAATACACATTTCTATTCCGGAAGTTTCACTAAGCCTATCCTTACAATTGAGGCTTGCATTTCTCCATCGGTTGATGAACTCAATGACGGGTTCATTTTCCCATTGACGTGTATTTGTGAGTTCAACCATGCTCACAGTACGCCTTGTGCTATAGAAGCGATTAAGAAATTCATGCTCAAGTTATTCCCAACTATCAATAGAGCATGCCTCGAGATCCGTATACTAGTCAAAAGCATTTCCTTGTAAGGAGCGCACAAATTGCTTGACCAGATAATCTCCATATGTTCCAGCGTTATTGCAGGTTTCAACAAAATGGGCAATGTGTTGTTTTGGATTTCCCTTTCCATCAAATTGTTGAAATTTTGGAGGTTGATAACCTGCAGGCATCTTCAAAACATCGATTCTTGAAGTGTATGGCTTTGCATACGTGAATGATGACTTTGAAGACACGTCATACTTATCTTTGATAGTTCCCATAATGAAGTCCTTCAGTTGATGAATGGGAATTCCTCCTTCAGCAGATACTTGCAGCTCATCACCCACATTTATTTGCTTTGTAACTGAATCTCCCTTTTCTTGTATCATCGGACGTTTTCCAGGTGCATGACTTGAGTCCCCCTTCATAACATTCTCAACTCTGTCCGTCAACTTGACAATTCGATTATCCTGATCTTGCACATATTTCGTTAGACCTTCAATTGCCTTCGTCAAATTCGCCAGTTGTTCTTCAACAGTTGAGGTGTTAGTCATCATCGCTTGGATGGCCGTTATGGATGATGGAGCAAAGCATGGATTTTCCCTCAAACTGAAATCTGTCTGAAACAAGTTACGTGGAGTGACTGAGGCAGATCTAGCGATCAAGACATCATCTTCATCTTGAATAGTGCAATTCCTCGTGTTAAAAGGACTAAGTCGAGCCAACGTCTTTTCAACAATATCAGCTATATTCTCTCCTTCTTTCAATTCATTGGGAAAGAATCTTGCCCCCTTTGAAGATGGAAGATCAAAAATAGGAACTGATGCGGACGGCACTTGAAGTGTTTGTTGTCCTAGCAAGTTTGCTCTGTTCCTAGTGATGGGTCCCAAACTTCCCATAGTAGCATCCAGTATGTTCTCCACCTCAGAGGAAAACTTGGAATCAGTAGCCTTAGCAATAATAGTCCTGGAGTCAAACTTCTTAGATGACATTTAAGTGTTCTTGAAGTTTGATGATCGATGTGAAGAGATGAGAAGTAGAGATCGTCCCACTGGGCGTGCCAAAATTTGTAAACAACAAATTTTCGAGCCGGGAAAAATAAATAATCAAGATCGGAAAATTGGAGTAACAAAGTGTAATATTTGATTTCAAAATGTAATGCGGTTACAATCTCTATAATAATCCTCTGATTCTTCAAATAATATGAAACATGTTGAACTTGAATTTGAATTTGATTTAGAGTCAAGGGCTTGAATAGCTTGATCTTGAATCTTCGTCTTCAAATTTGGATTTGAATTATTCGTCACGAACACTTGTATGGTTATGACGAACAATAAATATGAACAAGTAACTTGATCTCGAACTTTTTGATATTTGTCTTCGTTCTTGATCTTGAACTTGAGCTTGAATTTGATTGCTTGAACTTTGTAGCTTTGTAGAGAATTTGCGGCCTTTGATCCACGAGCTCTCTTCTTGCTTCTTGTTCTTCCAAAAACCTTCTTTCTCAGAATAATGAGGACCCCTATTTATAGTTGTAGGGAGTGGTATGAGGGTGTGATTTGATTGGTTGGTTTGAACTGACCAATCAGATTTCTTTGTTGAAGAGTTTTAATTTGATTGGTCAGAACATGTCACATAGACACGTGGCATTGTTCTAGTGGCATCATTAGTTTGACTTAGATTGCCACATAACTCTGACATGTGGCATGATTTTAGTGGCTTATTTAATTTGACCTGGATTGCCACCTAACTTTGACATGTGGCATGATTTTAGTGGCTTATTTAATTTGACTTGGATTGCCACCTAATTTTGGCACATGGCATAATTCTAGTGGCTTATTTAATTTGACTTGGATTGCCACCTAACTTTGACATGTGGCATGATTTTGGGCCTCTAGGATGAGATGATATTGGGCTTAACAAAGTGGAGTCATCTTTATAGCCCAAATCAATGGATTTAGTTTTTTTTTTAATTAAATCCACATTTATTGGGCTTAAATAATTGACCCAATTTTATTAATCCAAAATATTTATTTAGACTAATATATCTTGAATTTAATATAAATTGAACCATTCTACAAATTTATATTTAATAAATTGTAAATGATTACATTATTTTCATCTCTTGAATTCACTATAACAGAAAAATAATAGCATGAGAATAACGAATTGCATCTCAATGTACAAATCGTGATGGATTGGCCTTGGGGAATGATCCTCAAATTGAACAACGAATAAATCAAATGTTAGTGGAGAAAGTAAAATGATGAGGCTAACAGAAAAATAAAAAGACTCTCCTTCTTACTAAGAGTATTATAACATCAGATTCAAGAATCTAACAACAATGATGACAATGGTATTGATTGTTTGAAATCAAAAGAAAATCCCCCCTCTGTTTATTATTCCCAAAAGAATAAATTTTATTTCAGATGATAGGCGTAAAATTGAATTTGAATCCTAGGCATAGCTAAGTTCATATCTGAAATTTTTGGCGTTAATAGGCAAAGATTTTTCCTCTATTCTTCTAAGCAAAAATCCTATATAGCTCTGCACATTTTCAATGAACATTTACCTTGGAATTTTCATTCCATAGTACCAATAAAGAAGAGAGTCACTATTCACTCATATGTTATCTAACAAACTTTTTTTTCAGAATGAATTGAAAGAGAAACATTTTCAGGCATTCTAACAATTCATGGGAAAAAAGAGTGGCCAAAATGCCAACAACGGTCTATGTCAATTGCATAGCGAGAAATTATTATAAATTCCTCATATCCACATCAAACAAACATGACTTAAAGAACAACAAATATAGAATAAAACTATGACATGCTATATTCAACATCTAACTAAAAATAGATTATGATACTTTGCAATTTTTCAGTATTTTACTTTTGTCTTAAATGTTTCTTTTTTCACATTTTCCGTCCATCCATAATCATCTAATAATATTTTTCATACGGTAAGAAAGAGAACCATACATAAAAACTAATAATCAATCTCAGAGACAGAAACAACATGCTAACCTGCCATAAACATAATCATAAAGAGACATTAAAAAACACCATGTCATGTAGTAAAGCTCTTTAATATGAGAAAAAATCTGAGGTGTTCAACAAAAACATATATTATCAATGTGATATACCTTCTCCATCAGAAGATTATGTAGCTCGTATCTGCAGTCAAGATATTAGTTTGCTCAATGTTACTTTCTCCAATAAGATCGTATAGATTTATGGCCCCCAACATTTCATATATTGAGGATATGCCTGCATAATGTTTGATCAAAAAAATTTAAAAGTTTTGTACCTAATCAAGTTGAAGCATATATAATCTGAAGACATCAAATTTTAATAAACCACAATTCCATACTAACATACACCTAATTTTATCAGGCAAGTGCAGTAAGCAATTGTCAAGAATCATATCACATAAATATAAGCCTCTCTCTTTCTCCAAGTTCTTGTAGCCAAAACTCTATTGACATTCACAATGGTTGACTGGAAATCAAGAATACCTTAAGTCCTAATGGTTAAAGTTGTAGTAGTTTTACAATGAAAATATATTACGGCTATAAAAAGAAACGATGTAATCATGGGGAAATGATCTGCTATGATTAATTACAATTTGTATAGAAGAAAATAATCATACAAAAGGCCTCATGCGTTTTGTTTATTAAATTTTTATCTAAGCACTTTTACAGTTGTGGTTCCACCACTTTATATGACATTTTTAGTTTCATCTCTGTAAAGTAATTCAAATGAATTTTTTACACTACAATTTTTAACAGTGAAAGCAAATTATTTTTCAAAATTGAGGTTAGTCGTTAATTGTAGTTCAAGAACTTCTAAATCATCCTCCCAAATAAAGGTTGAATTTGTTATGAATCTTTTTGAAAGTCATAGGCATGAATAGGCCCTTTATACAATAACACATTTTTCACTAATCTGGGAGAAAAGAGGTCAACATACAATTATATATCTATAGTTAATACTGAACTTTATAATAATACGAAGGATTTGTAAAGCTGAAATATCTAATCCCTTAAACTTCAATAGATCACCAAACCAAACACTTTCTTGTTTCAACCGTATACTTATTCAACACATTGATGCAGCCATGTAGGGCAGTTTATGTAAAGTTATTGTCATTTTCAGGTAGTTTCAGATAAGTTTTTCTTTTTTAAATATTGATCTACAAAGTCTTTGTAAAACAATATTTTTTATTTAACAAAAAAAACTCTATTTTAAAAAGTTTTAAAAATTTCTCTGTGTAATGAAATTTATAACCGTAAATAACTTATTTAAAATTTAAATGTAATAGAACCATCTATGCCGGAAAAATTGTCACAATTTGAATATTAAAAAATTGTAAAAATTGTAATATTAAAAAAACTATAAAATATAAAATTACTACCAAAATTTTACTTATTGATGTTAAAACTATCTTCTTATTTTATTTTTTTTAATTAAGGGTCCTATTCTACCTGTACATAATTTGAATTGTATCCTTCTTTCGTCCAAATAAATGATTTTATTTTATTTTTGTACTTTTTTTTGTAAAAAAGTACCAAGTTTATTTTTTTTTAAATGTACTATAAACCCACTTTCCTTTTTTAAAAAATTAAAATACTAATAAAATTGAGACTTTTTTAAAAATCTGTAAGAGCAAAAAGCAAACAATAACTAATAATTACCTAACTTAACTAATTAGTCCTAAAAACTAACACATTTCTTGATCCAATTCAGCCCCTTGGCATGATCCTAGGCTAGACAAATGCCAAAATCAAGTACCAAACGTAGAAAGGGATTGTTATACCTGTATTCATCGATTTTATCTTTTCTTGCTCTGATTATGGTGGATTATGCTTCTTTCTTCGGGTTACTTTGCTGACCCATATTGTGGTTCTCAAATTATGTCCTTTGCTGCTCCAGAAAATAAGATGGGACAATGGACCTATAAAAGTGAAGACAGAAGAGGGACCTATAGAGCCATAATTATGACTATTTTAATAAGTTTTAAAAATCTCTCTGTATAATGAAATTTGTAACTGTAAATAACTTATTTCAAATTTAAATGTAATAGAACCATCTATTACGGAAAAATTGTCAAAGTTTGAATATCAAAAATCTGCAAAAATTTAAATGTTAAAAAAACTATAAAATATAAAATTACTGCCAGAATTTTACTTATTAATGTTAAAACTATCTTCTTTCTTCTTTTTTTTAATTAAGGGTCCTATTCTACCTGTACATAATTTGAATTGTATCCTTCTTTCGTTCAAATAAATGATTTTATTTTATTTTTGTAATTTTTTTGTAAAAAAGTACCAAGATTATTTTTTTAAAATGTACTATAAACCCACTTCCCTTTATAAAAAAATGAAAATACTAATAAAATTGGAATTTTTAAAAAAATCTGTAAGAATAAAAAGCAAACAATGACTAATAATTACATAACTTAACTATTTTGTCCTAAAAACTAACACATGTCTTTATCCTATGCAGTCACTTGGCATAATCGTAGGCTAGACTTTATTCCTTTTAATTATATGAGCTCGTTTGGATGGGCTCTAAGTTGGTTAAAATCAACTTAAAGCCCCTTTTTAGCTTTTGAACGTGTTTGCCTAATGCAAACTTTAAGTTATAAAGTTCTTAAAGTCAGTCAAAAATGAAAAGTTAGGATTCCTAACTTTTTTTTTCTAAGTTCTTAAAGTCATTTTCTTTGACCATGGAAATTACTTTTATATCCCTTATATTTTAACTAAATTCCCAAACTACCCTTTTTATTCTTTTAACCCTAAAATTCACATCATTTTTCCAATTTAAGCACTTTTATCCAAACACTCAACTGCTTATTTATAAAAATAACTTTCAGCACTTTAAAGTTCTAAAAACACTTCATACATAAAAGTTACTTTTTTTAAGCTCATCCAAACCGGCTCTATATATACAGATATATTTGTAGCTAGTTGAAACCTTATTGCCACAAAATCTTTTAACTTGAAGCAAAAAAATATTTATTTAGCTATAATATTTGGTTTCAAGTGTTTTTTGTGGCTATAAGATTATGTTAGCAAACTGTATTATAAACAAATGATGAAACAGCAACAAAAATTTTTGAAAGTAATAAAAGACAGAATCTGGATTGAAACTGAAAATAATAACAATATCTGAAAAAATTAATGTCAGAACAAAAATCGAGCCCACTGAATACACAGTGTGTCCTTAAGAAAATTATTTCCCTTAACGTACCCGAGGTTTTGGAATCTTTCCTCCCAGGATAGAACGATTTACTCACCAAAATAGAGGTACTGCAAATTCTGGTGTCTGCGAACCACTCGAAGGCAGTATATCACACGTGTCTTAAGAAGTGCAGAAAAAAAAGATGTCTATCAGAATTTTCGTATGGAGCATTCTGAGGATTAACAGATATATATAGTCTGTTTGAACCTTTTAAGAAAAAGCACATGTTGGGAAAAGTTTGTCTGTTGAGAAAAGGTTTGCAACTTTTCGGACAGGGTTGCAACCTTTTCAAAAAATCCGTTGGAAAAATAGAGGGAAATATTTTTAAATTAATCCGGAAAAGAAAGAAACGGGCCGGGTCACGGGACCAAATCCGAAGTCGAAGCCGAGCGACGATGACGACGGCGCGAGGGGAGACCCTCTTCTTGACCCTTTAACAATATGAAGGAGTGTTTCTACTTTTAAGTAGGAGACTTTTTCTTTCCACCACCTATGTAAGACAAATGCTTATTTCATACAGCAAGAGAGAATAGATCATTTTTTCTCCACTTCTTTTTCCTCCATTTTTCATTCAGCCTATCATTTAACCCAACAGATTATTATTGCTATGGTAACTCCAAATGCGTGGCTAAAATCGTATGATTTAGCTACATTGTTTTGTTGTAGCAATAAATTTATAGCTATTTGAAAAATTATTGCCGCAGAAATTTTATAAAAAATATTTATTTAGCTATAATATTTTGTTTCAAACAATTTTTCTTGCTTTAAGATTACTATTGCTACAATAACATCAAACTCGTAGCAAAAACTTACGATTTAGCTACCATATTTTATTGTAGCAATAAATTTATAACTATTTGGGTAATTATTGCCACAATTTTTTGTAACTTATAACAAAAATATTTATTAAACTATAATATTTTGTTTCAATAATTTTTTATGGCTATAAGATTAGTATTGCTACAGTAACATTGAACTCGTGGCAAAAACCCATGATTTAGCTACGAAATTTTATTGTAGAAATTAATTTGTAGCTATATAGATAATTATTGCCACGATTCTTACTAACTATAGCAAAAATAAGGAATCAGCTTTGTCATTTAATTTTTGTAGCTGAGAAATTTTACAAAATTATAAGTAGCCACGAAGTTATAATTTTTGTGGCAATTCTTAAGTATTAACCACGATTTTTAAATTAATAGCTCAGAATTTGAAGCAATAGGTGCACATTGTTGTAGTGACTTCATAAATCATAATCATAATTCATGTAGTTCATCTTTGGAAATAGCTTTATGTATGAGCATTCATAAATCAACTTAAAATTATGCAATTTATGTAGAATCATGCTTATAATGATCATTGATAACAATTAAAAATGTAATTGAAATAGCCCGATGCAATTCATCAAACTAGGGTTAAAAAATTAATTAAAAATTAAAGAGATCTTTGAAGAAAACCTTGGGACTCCATAGGTGAAAGGAACCCATGAATCAATCCCCACATACTTTGATGAATTAACTTAGAATTTGAAGAAGAACCTTGTTGTTCTTGAAACCCTAGATTGGAATTATAGGAGAACCTTGAGAGAATTGCTTTATCTTGCCTTAGGGAAATTTAGGAGAATGAATTAGAATAGGAGGGAAATTTGAAGGGATAGGTAGTTATAGGCTTGAACTTGGCCCAAAAGATGTCTAGATTTATTGGACCGAACTTGGGGAAAAAACAATATTACCCTTCATTAAACTTCGGATTGGACCCTACGAATTGGATTCTACGACTCGTCTTCAAGTCTATGGATCGTAGACTTGAGTCGTGCTGCAGGTCTGAGAATCCCTGAAATTTTGGGGTCTCTGATTCTCTTTCACGACTCGTGTTTACGACACAACTCGTCCTTGAGTTTACGACTCGTGAACTCCCCTCGTCCTGCAACCCCTGAAACTTGCAAAATTCCAAGTCTCTAATCTTTCCCCATGAGTCAGTATGACAAATGGTCAACGTGCCTACGATTTTTATATGAGCAATAAAATTTGTATAATAACAAATTTTATTAAACTGTAGCCAGTTCACTTAATTAATTGAAACTATACCCTTATCGCATAATATAATAGTAATGTTTGCCAATTCGCGTAATTTTCCCTAAATAGTATGTGTGTATATATATATATATATATATATATTTTTTTTTTTTATTATTATTATTATTTATTTATTTATTCATAAACAAGCCAACAAAAAGTTAAATACTCCCTTTATTTTAATTTGCCTGTCTTGCCTTTTCTTTTTAGTTCATTTTTTTTAAAGAAATACTCTTTTCTTTATTGACAATACTTTAATTTTAATTTTCTATATTACATGTTTAAAATCACAAAATTAAATGACATTTTGATATATTTTACATATGTTTAATTTATGATAACACAATTTAAAAATCTTTTTTTACTTTTAAAAATTATGTGTCAAATCAAAATTGGACATCAATTTAAAATGGAGAAACTAACCCATTTATAACAAATTGTAAATTATATTAATTTTATTTCAGGTACCAAATAAATCCAATATTATGCTTAAAAATAAATATAAAAAAGAAAACCTAGAATTATAGGGGCGGGTATGAAGAACAATATTTTTCTAGAAAATGTTTGTTGAAAACTGAGTTTCTTACTTATTTTCTAATATTTGATAAGTAAGCGACAAAAATATTATCCCAAATATATATATATATATATATATATATATATATATAATTGAGTAAAAATATTATGTGCGCGATTAGAAAATGTTAGCCCCGTATCAAACACACTCATTGAGTAGGTTATGCTTTTTAGTAAAATATTTTTTAAAATTTATATATATTATAAAAGAGAGTAGTTTGCAATGTGGTTAAGCCAATGGTAAGCTATGAAAAAGCTACCGGATAATTTTAAGACAAAGTTAACAAATATTGTAATGAAAGTTTTTAATTGAAAAAATAAAAGTATTTGGATATACTAATATTAAACTTTCAAAAAAAAAGATTTTTGATTAGCTTAAAAGTAGAAACCTATGATTGAAGAGTTTTAAATGGACTCTTACTATTTAATAAACTTATCATTTTAAGATATTATAAAATAAATTTAAATGCATTTAATTTAAATATTAAATTAAAAGATAAAAATATAAAAATATAACTACAAATAATAATAATAAAAACAATAATAATAATAATAATAATAAAGTAATAGCAATAGTAATAGTAGCAGGAATAATCTCAATAACAATAATAATAATAATAAAAATAGTAGTAGTAGTAGAAATAATAATAATAATAAAAATAAACAAAAGAAGAAAAAGAAAAGGAAAAAGAAGGAAGATAAATGCGAAAATGTGGGGGGCGGAGGGGGGGAGGGTAATCTTATTTTAGAAAAAGGGAAAAGACATAAATTTCCTCGGAAGTTATACCAAAAAGTTAGTTACACAATTAAACTATAATGACGACCTATTACACACCTAAATTACCTAAAAGTGAAACTATTACACAACTAAACGCATAATACCACTCTCATAGTATGTGGTGTATTATACAGCCTGCCACGTGGCGCCAAGTCAGTGTCACGTCATCGCCATGTCATCGCCACATTAAAAATTATATTTTTTTTATATTTTTGTTTCTTTTCTTTTCTTTATTAATCAACTTTTCTTTTATTAACTATATTTTATACTAATTAACACCTACTTAATTATTAACTATCCATCCAACTTTTTATATTTTTTCTTTATTAATTAAATTTTCTTTTATTAACTATATTTTATACTAATTAAATCCTAATTAATTATTAACTACCCATCAATTATTAACCATCATCCGATTTTTTATATTTTTTTCTTTATTAATTAACTTTTCTTTTATTAACTATATTTTATACTAATTAAATTCTAATTAATTATTAACTACCAATTCGATTTTTTATTATTTTTTCTTTTCTTTTCTTTTATTAACTATATTTTATACTAATTAACTTCTAATTAATTATTAACCACCCATCCCCCCTTTCAACACCCCTTTCAACAAATATAAGGGAAAAAAAATAAAGTGATACAATTAGTTTGTTTAGAATTAGTGTAATTAATTTTGAATTAGAATTGAAAATAAGTTATTTCTTGGTCGAATGCTCCTAAATTATTGCACCATTATCTCTCCTGTATAGTTTTAATTTTAATTTCTACGTTTTTATAATTCAATGAAACACATACACGTTCTTTTGGGTCTCTTCATTGTAGCATCTGGGTTTTTTCATCTTAAATTGTTGATTAATCTCTATTGTCAAATTTCTGTTAATGGAATGCAATACTAAGATTTATATATATATATATATATATATATATATAATAAATGAGAGTATTTTGCAATGTAGTTAAATCAAGTGGCAAGATATTGAAAGCCACCTGATAGTGTTAAGATATTTTATTTGTTTTATCATGCATAACAAAATAATTCATTCCAATTTCTATATTTTGATATAAGAGTAAATAATATTCAACTACTTATCCTTTGAACACAAAAAATAATAATTTAATTCAAAATCAAATTAGAGGAAAGTAAAGTAATTAAAATAAAGAAAAATATAAACGGGGGATTGAGGTGCGGGTGGCGTGGGGGCATTTGAACTATTTTTGAGAATATAATGAAGTAATTAGATAATACATATATACTATTTATAAATTTTAAATGGAGAGATGGGAGAAAAGTAAAATAAAAAATATATAATTTTTTTTTTGGACAATCATTTTTTTTATATGGTAAACAACATAATGATTAAAAAAAATTAAACGAAAAAACTTTTTTGTAATTATAAAATTATTTTCACTCATATAGAGTTTGGTTAGGGGAAGGGGAGGGGAAAAGGGGAGGGAGGGTGGGCAGAGAAATATTAAAAATCTAATTTTTTAATTTTTTGAATAATATAATAAAAAATTAGGAAGAATAAAAGTTTTTTTTTTATATAATTACATGAATAATTTTTTTTTATAAATTGAATTAGAGGTTGGGGTATTAGGGTCTGAGGTGGTGGAAGGGTGGAGGTGTGGGTGAGTAGAATATTTTTCAAAATAAAAATAAAAGTTGAGGGTAGGGTGTAATGTAGGTTTAAAGCGTAAACATTTTTTTTCATATTTTATTGAGGAATAATATGAATTAAACTTTTTTTTTAAAGTTATATAATTTTAACATGCTTAAATGAGACATTTCAATATGAAATGATTAAAAATATTAGATTAATATTATCCGCATATTAAATTAATATTAGCTTAAAAATATTAGATTAATATGCACGGATATGTATACTAATATTTTAAATACCATAATATGAGAAAATTAAAAAACAGTGTCAACGAGGTGTATGAAACAGACTCATTGATGAGGTGTAAGCAAGCAAGCATAGATGATATTAGTAACGATGAGACAGTGATTAAACCTACTTCCCCCACTTTAAACCCTTCCCCTTCCCCTTCCCCTTCCCCTGGTCTGTCTTCTCCTACTCTCTTTCAATCAAAAATGGCATTCTCGTCTCCTATTTCTCCATCTTATTCATCTCATCTCTCCTTGAAACATTTCAAGGCCAATGGGACCAAGCTTTCCACCATTAACAAGATCTACCCATTTTCTCTCCTCCAACGCTCTCCTTTTCTCAAGTAACTAATTAACTTTCTTTCTCTCTTACTCTGATGTCAAGAATCTTGTTTATTTATTTTATACTATTTCTATTTTGGGATGGGAAGAGCGAGTAATGTCACCGTTTACCGAAAGATAATGGGTTTTACATCCATGTGGTGTTAAATGCTTCAGATTAGTTACATCACGACTTTGTTATTGGGTAATGTAAGTATTGGTAGTATAATAATAAAGTTAGAAACTAATGCTGCCTTTTGTGGTTTTATGGTCTTCTATTGAGTAGTGAGAGCAGGATCGGCAACTTTCTTTCTTTCACATAGTTTTAATGTGCTTTGTTTTTGTGGGTTCACACTTCTAACTACAACATCACAGAATTACATATCTTCTACGAAATCAGGAACTGGCTGTCAAATGGATGTCCTTTTGCTAATTTTTCTGAGATAGTTACTTGCTACAATAATGGAGAGAGGGGGCTTGGGAAGTTCACATTTTCCGTTGTTGGTCCACATCCTCGTCAATTTAAAGAGAAAAATAATTGTTCATAGTGTGTACGTGATCAGCAAACAGAAAGAAAATAAAGAGAGCAAGTATTTCTTGGTGAAAAAATTATATCACCAATACAAGCCCTCCTAATTTGATGTTTTAATTAAGGGCAAACTTTTATCTATATCACCGTGTTAGATAATACTATCTTCTTTGGTTTGGCACTATAATTGATGAGGGTGCCAGAAGGCAGGGAAGGTGAGCCTAAATATAGATGCTTATGATTACTGAATGTGGGTTGAAACATGTAGAAAATGAGAGGATTTGATGGGTAGTTAATTGGTATGGCGTGGAGGACGAATAATTCAAGGATTCAGGATCTTTTAGGAAGCAGATCAGCTATACCTCTATATAGGGTGTGGACAATGAAATTAGCAGAAAAATGTGAAGAAATAAAGAAGCGCATGACGTTTGGACCTAGCCACTCAATCCCTGCAGTTAACACTGAATCAATAAATAGTTGTTGAAATGAACTAACCAGTTTCAAAAAAAAAAGGTTGTTGAAATGAACAAGTCCAAAATGAATTCCAACTGGTATAGTTTCAATGTTATGTCCATTAAAGTTTTATCCATTCTTCTTGTAAGAACAAAGATTATTTTGCTCATTTAAATCTGTATACAAGACTGCCAGCACAACCTATTGTGCTGACGATTTATAGAATGCTACAACAACAACAACAATAACAACAACCCAGTGAAATCCCACAACATGGGATCTGGGGAGGGTAGAATGTACGCAGACCTTACTCCTACCAAGGTAGGACGGCTGTTTTCTGGAGACCCTCGGCTCAGTAAAAGCATAAATGCATAAAAAAATGTTAGATAAGAATAGAAAATTAAAAGCTTTATGAGAAAAACAACAAACAAATAACGAATAGATAACAAATAAATACAAATAAATAAATACAAATAACAAATAACGATTAAATAAATAATGAATGCGTCACAAGTAAAATTGAGTAATCAAAGCATAGAAAGTAATAAATAATAACAGAAATAACAGAAATCAGAAGTCAAAGCGCAAGAGATCGTAATGCACTACTACGCCTATGAATAGAGAAAAATAACGAGACTATGAACTAGCCTTCTACCCTAATGTGGGTCCTCCACACCCTCCTATCTAAGGTCATGTCCTCCGTAAGCTGTAACTGCGCCATGTCCTGTCTAATCACCTCTCCCCAATACTTCTTCGGCCTACCCCTACCTCTTCTGTAACCATCCATGGCCAGCCTCTCACACCTCCGCACTGGGGCATCTGTGTCTCTCCTCTTCACATGTCCATACCATCTCAGTCGCATTTCCCGCATCTTGTCTTCCACCAAGGCCACTCCTACCATGTCCCGAATAGCCTCATTTCTAATTCTGTCGCTCCTGGTGTGCCCACACATCCATCTCAGCAACTTTCATCTTTTGAATGTGAGAAGTCTTAACTGGCCAACACTCCGCCCCATACAGCATAGCCGGTCTAACCACCACTTTGTAGAACTTGCCCTTAAGTTTTGGTGGCACATTCTTGTCACATAGCACTCCGGAAGCGAGCCTCCATTTCATCTACCCTACCCCAATACGATGTGTGACATCATCGTCAATCTCCCCGCTGCCTTGCATGATAGACCCAAGATACTTGCAACTACTTCTCTTTTGGATGGCCTGAGCACCAAGCCTAACTTCAACGCCAACCTCCTGAGGTGTCTCACTGAACTTGTACTCTAAGTACTCTGTCTTTGTCCTACTCAACTTAAACCCTTTAGACTCCAAGGTATGTCTCCAATCCTCCAGCTTAGCCTTAACTCCGCTACGAGTCTCATCGATCAGAACTATGTCATCCGCGAAAAGCATACACCATGGCACCGCACCTTGAATTTGTCGCGTCAATCCATCTATCACCAAGGCAAATAAAAAAGGACTAAGAGCTGATCCTTGATGCAACCCCATCACCACTGGGAAGT
Source organism: Solanum dulcamara (assembly GCF_947179165.1). NCBI lineage: Eukaryota > Viridiplantae > Streptophyta > Magnoliopsida > Solanales > Solanaceae > Solanum > Solanum dulcamara. The sequence continues at coordinate 41,249,582 of NC_077245.1, forward strand.
GCTCTGAGTCCCCTCCTACTGTCCTTATCCTGGTTTTGGCTCCCTCGTACATGTTCTTGATCACCCTAATGTATGCCATAGGTACACCTTTAGCCTCCAAACATGTCCATAGTATTTCTCTTGGGACTTTATCATAAGCCTTTTCTAGGTCGATGAATATCATATGCAAGTCCCTCTTCCTCTCCCTATGCTGCTCCACCAGTCTCCTCATAAGATGGATGACTTCTGTAGTTGAGCGTCCCGACATAAATCCAAACTGGTTCTCTGAAATAGACACGTCTCTCCTCACCCTCATCTCTACCACTCTTTCCCACAGTTTCATAGTATGGCTTAGTAGCTTAATACCTCTATAGTTGTTGCAACTCTGGATATCTCCTTTGTTTTTGTATAGAGGGATCATTATGCTCGACCTTCATTCTTCGGGCATCGTTGCCGTTTTAAAGATGACATTAAATAACCTAGTCAACCACTCCAAACCTACCGAGCTCGTGCTCTTCCAAAATTCCCCAGGAATCTCGTCAGGTCCGGTTGCTCTTCCCCAGCGCATCCTACGAACGACACTCTTAACCTCCTCGACCTTAATACTCCTGTAATACCCAAAATCGCAACGCCTCCCTGTATGTTCTAAATCTCCCAACACAAAGTCTCTGTCCCCTTCCTCATTCAAGAGTTTATGGAAATAGGACCGCCATCTCTGTTTAATGAGGGTCTCGTCTACCAATACTTTTCCATGCTCGTCCTTAATGCACTTCACTTGGTCCACATCGCGTGCCCTTCTCTCCCGCGCCCTAGCTAGCCTGAACAATTTTCTATCCCCACCTTTCTCTTCTAGTTCAGCATAGAATGCTACCTTCCTAAAATTTCTTTTTATCCATTCAGATACTGTAGTTTGATGGTAGAAAATTTGCCACATTTGTGGTTTTACTGGGACAATGTCATCACTTGAAAGAAATAACATAAACAGAAAGCAGCTAACTGATGTCCCACAGTATTGATTAGCAAAGAAGTGAAGATTTTCTGCAAAGGTCAAGAGAATAGTTAAATCCATTTGAGGAGTGTGTCCTAGCAAATGTAAGCCTGATGTTTGATCTTGTAAGAGATGGAAACTTGTTAAATAAGCCTGATGTTTGATCCCCAAAGACATGTTTCTCTGACATGCCTGATGTCTTCTTTGGTGGAATTTAAGGCTACAAACTTTGGAAAGAGAACAAAGAGAGAGAGAAAATTATCCAATCCATGGGGATAAGGTGGACTAACCATCTATGAATGAACATGTACTATATACACATGCAGATGATGTGTAGAGCTAATTGACAAAGCCAATTTATAATGCACACTGTGTCCATTCATCAACACGGATACTCATATCTAATACAGTTTTACTATTCCGATTCTCTTTTTTGGTGAACACAAGTTAGCAAAAGACTAGGGTACCATTGAGATGCAAACCTCGTTTATCATTATAACAAAGAGCTAGTGCATGCTTATTTAATGATACTCTTCTCAGACATACATAGAGCTGCATCTCATACCTGTATAATGCTCTTTAATTAAACTGTTTAGGTCATTCATATATCATGAGATGTGAAAAAGGAAAAAGAAAAAGTTGTTTAGTTTCACTTTATCATGTCAATTTTCTCTTTTATATATAATTTTTTTGCCTTTTTGTCTTTGTTCTTTAAAAAATGCCGAGTCTGCACGTTTTTATTAGCCATGTTGATATTACAGAAAAAACAGTAAGCAACGATCTGCAGGTGGTTGAGGCAGACCAATTCCTTTTACCTTCCTCTTGCTAATTTAGAAGAGATTTCTGATCCATTAGAATTGAAATTACATCATTCTACTTCTTCCATTTTGTCGACTGTTGTAGGACTCTTCAAAATTTAGTTTGTCTAGCTAATGCATGGCATAACATTGAAGAGGTCCTCCTATATAAATAAACTTCGGGCTAACAACTGTATAGGCATAAGAAATAGTTGAGTAGTTTTTGTCATGTCTAAACTTCTAGTTCAACTTTAAGGTACCCTCCCAAAAGGTGAAAAGAGCAAAAGGAATAAAGGAATATTAGGACCATATTTGTATACTTACCATTCTCAGAAAAAAAAGTTTGACCATAGTTGTAAGGACCCTCCCACCTTTAAGCATAAGATTGAGGTTTCAAGTTGTTGAAGGAGCAAAACTGGCAATGCCACTTTTGGGCTCATGGGTAGGGGGTTTGGAGGTGTGGGGTTTTCATTATGCCGCCACTCACCACAGCAAAAATAAGAAAAGAATTATAAAACGAAAAAGAATATTTTGTCGCCATCTGTGACATATACTTTAAGGTAAAAGGTCCTTATAATTTTGCTATTTTGCGAAAAACTTCTAATGAGCATCCTGGACAATTACTACTATGATTTGCCCCTTTCCTTTGAGAATCTTCTTTTCATCTCATTTTTTCTGTTCTGGTAAAGTCTTTCCTTGCTTTTGTTTTATAATTTCATTTCAGAGTGGATTTTTGTTCACAATGGGAAAGAGGAGAATCATCAAAGTTCAGCATAAGTGCTGCTGTGACCAGCAAAGGTCTATTTTACACTTAAAGCTCTTGTCATCCATGTGTGATTTTCCCTGGTTGCTAATTTCCTCTTCCATTATCCAATATTGTGACAGAATACTCGTTGGATGGAGCGCTAGAAAATACTCAGCTCCCTAAGGGTGATTGCTGGTCTGTTCATAAATTTGGTGGTACCTGTGTGGGAACACCTGAAAGAATTGGGAATGTAGCTGAGATAATAACTGCTGATCAATCAGAGAGAAAGTTGGTAGTGGTATCTGCAATGTCAAAAGTAACTGACATGATGTATGATCTGATTTACAAGGCGCATTCTCGAGATGACTCGTATATAATAGCACTTGATGCTGTTAGAGAGAAACATAAATTAGCAGCTGTTGATCTACTTGACGGAGACGACCTAGCTAGTTTCTTATCTAAACTGCAAGATGACATCAACAACCTTAAAGCCATGCTCCGTGCAATATATATTGGTATGCTTGCTTTTCCCGTTTGTTTACCTGATGTCTGGGGGTAAAAGCTTCCTGATGCTTCTATGCTCAAATTGAGTAAACTCCATTGCAAATTTCTAGTTCTACAAAGGATGACGTAAAAGAAAAATAATTTAGAGTACTCCAATCCCCCTCCCCTCACACCTTTGCACGTGGTTAATTGGAAGCATATTGCGGTGCAATAATTATGGTTTTACTTCAGTCTCTGGTTAGCATACTGGTTGTTGCTGTAGTCTCTTGTTTTTGCTAGAACTGAATTGGTTCCTTGTTGGAGTTCCTTTGATTGACCTGCCTCCCTTCTCTGGCATTAACTTTACAGCTTACTTGTTTTGCAGCTGGTCATGCAACAGAGTCTTTTTCCGATTTTGTAGTAGGGTATGGAGAGTTGTGGTCTGCACAATTGTTGTCATCTGCTGTCAGAAAGGTGGGTTTCTTGCAGATTTTGTCCAATCTTACATAGCTAATTAGTTCTTCTAGTTATGAAATTAAAATCATCCCACATCTTGGCTCTACCTTTTAAATTTATATTTGCAGAATGGTGTAGAGTGTAAGTGGATGGACACAAGGGAAGTGCTTGTTGTGAACCCGACAAGTTCTAACCAAGTTGATCCAGATTATCTGAAGTCAGAGGAGAGACTTGAGAAATGGTACTCTAACAATCCATCTAAAACAATCATTGCAACGGGCTTTATAGCCACCACGCCACAGAATATTCCCACTACTTTGAAGAGAGATGGTAGTGATTTCTCCGCTGCTATAATGGGGGCTCTTTTAAAAGCAGGTCAAGTTACAATTTGGACAGATGTTGATGGAGTATATAGTGCAGATCCTAGAAAAGGTTCGTCTTTGCTCATTGAATGCCTTTCTGGACTTTCAAGACCCAAATTTTATCAAGTATTTATCATTGATGTGGATGTTTTCCAACTAAAAGATGCCTCATTTGCAGTTAGTGAGGCAGTTATACTGAAGACATTGTCGTATCAAGAGGCGTGGGAAATGGTGAAATCATAACATTCTATGCAGTTTCTGAATTTAGTATGGCCTCTTATGGCCCTTTGTAACAGCAAACTTTCTTATTTTTTCTGCAGTCCTATTTCGGCGCCAATGTCTTACATCCTCGAACAATTGTTCCAGTGATGCAATATGACATTCCAATAGTTATAAAAAATATCTTCAACCTTTCTGCACCTGGAACAATGATCTGCCGATCCTCTGGAAATGAATACGAAGATGGACAAAAATTGGAATCCCTTGTCAAAGGATTTGCAACAATTGACAATGTAGCCCTTGTGAATGTTGAGGGGTAAGGCTGCACTCATTCAGGAGTAGTGACATGTACGATTTCCTTATTTTACATGATGCTTATTACCCTTTTCAGAACCGGAATGGCTGGTGTTCCTGGTACTGCTAGTGCCATTTTTAGTGCAGTAAAAGATGTTGGTGCTAATGTAATCATGATATCCCAGGTACATTAATCCACTGATTCCTGTTGTACTTGTTACTATTATGACTACATGAACTTTAATTGGTGGCTATATTACAGGCTAGCAGTGAGCATTCAGTGTGCTTTGCTGTGCCTGAGAAAGAAGTGAAAGCTGTTGCGGATGTTCTGGAGTCTAGGTTTGGTCAGGCTTTGAGTTCTGGACGACTTTCTCAGGTATTATGCTTTCCTAATTGCGTTTGAGAAGTTAACAGTGTTGTCGATCCAATAGTAACAGAAAGTGAAAAACGGGGGGTTCAGTTCTTGGGAACATCTTTTGTAAATGCATTTTGCATCAACTGCACTTTCCATTTCCTGGTTAAGGTTTTAATTTGAGCCCTGTTATATGATAAAGGCCCCCTGCTCTTTTTATCTTTCAACTTGTTCATTTAGATGTTGTACAAGACCAGTTAGATGAGAAAAAGAAAATTCGCAGTAAAGATGCTGTGTGACAGAGCTTCAATAGGTCTTCTCTTGGAGAATATAATCCCGTCCTCATGCGGTGGTTGGAAGATTTGCATTGTGCAACACTGAGAGCTCCAAGGATCATTAATTCTTGCTTGAGAAAAAAGCCAAGAGAAGTTTAGATGTTGATTTGAGCAGAAAGAGGAAGAGTATTGACATAGTTGGATTGAGCATTGTACGGCATATTGGACAAGTTATGATGATAGGCAGATTGAATATTTGTGGCATTAGGTTCTGGGTTTTACTAACTTAAAAATTTAAAGATCGGCTCAAGAGAGCCTAAGAATTGGTAAGGCTGTCAAAATCTAGGTCTACTAGATGCAAACAGAAAAGAGGAAAACCCGAAACAACAGCTTTTGGATGCCTGATCAACAGTGATATATGCACTAACTCAGTCTTGCTTGAGACGTCTTTCTTCTCTAGGGAGGATAATAAAGATGGCCTACCAATTGGAAACAAACTAAGAAATTATGGATCTGGAGGCTTAACACCGCAGAAATGAGAGGAGAGAGGATAAGCCTGGAACATCTATATTTTGTCTGGGCTGATTAAGTTGATTACGGGCATCACAATTCACAAGTATAGTCACACTGCAGAGCTACTCTGATTTAAAAATATTTTACAAACCAGCCAATAAACAAACTAATTTGACCTATAATGCTGCTGCTAAACAAATTCCCACTATTCAAAGCATTGACTATAAGACCAAAAAGGACTTGAGCCACTCTTTTCTCAACTTTCCAGATTTTGCAATTTATGGTTTCAATGTGTAGGGTTTCTTTGACCTTTGGATTCAGCTTTGAAACAGTGTGATTTGCTTGTTTCTTTCTACTGTAGCAAAGAGGGTTGGAGTTTTTGGGGATTTTTCTTCTAACTTCAGATTCTATCAAGTTATCATTTCCACTTCTTTTAGTCACTTCACTAGTTGCAACATTCTATGTCACGACCCAAGACTATCCCTAGATGTGACACGGTACCTAGAGTTCCGAAAGACCCTAAGCTAAACCACATGGCATAAAGATAACATACTGAACTGAAATAATCATGAAAGCAGATTAAAACCATGAATAGTCTAATAAGAGTCTTATATAGCAAAAAGACAATATCTGAAGACACATATGCGGAATCTAACTCTTATGTCTGAAAGCCTCTACTAACATAGGTGAGTTGCTAGGACATGTCCCTAGCTAACTCTAAAATCTGAAACTGAAAGTAAAGTAAAGTTTGAAGAAGTAGTCATAAGAGGCATGTCCTCGAAACATGAGGACCCACCAAGCAATAAGCAAGTTGATAGGATCCAATACTAACTGAGTCCTGAAGGATGTGCGTCAAAACCTATATTATGAGGCAATATAGACAAAAGTATGCGGTCAGTACTATGGAATGTACTGAGTATGAGGAAAGATGCATGAATACAACATGGAAGCATGATAAGTTTGAAAACATGATAATGCATGACCAAGTAAAAAAATGACATAGTAATCCGATAAGCTGAGTTCATAAAACATAATACAAGGTCAATGCAATATTCTGAACATGATAAACTGTTGTGGGAGATGCCATTAACCGACATAAATCATGTGAGCTATAATATGGAGTTTAGTTTACTGCTCCCACACCGAAAAGAGAGTGTCTTATTTGCCAAGGGAAGGACCATAATCTTAAGCTTAGGTGGATCCACTAGCTAATGTCCATTCGGGACAATCCTACGGGGGCACGAGTTTTGGGACTTGGGTAATCGCCACTAGTCCAACTCGGTGCTAAGTAATCTCCCAATGGAACACATGCATAATCATATCGTATTCATAATCTTTGAAGTGGTAAGAATCTAGTAGTACCAAATGAATAATAACTTCATATCATAAGAATAACTCCTATAAAATCATGATTTCTTAGCATATTCCTAAGAGACACTTAATCGAAAGCATCTAAATCATGGTAGTCTTTTCATAGTAAAACCGCATTTCAATTGGAAGTGGCTAAATCATAGTAATCTTTCATAATAAGAATACTTCAATCGAAAGTAACCTAATTTCATAAAAATCATATTGGCACTTTATTCGAAAGCATCCTAAAATCATAATCTCTTTAATTCATAACAACAACATACCTAGTGGAATCCCATAAGTGGGGTCTGCGGAGGGTAGGATGTACGCAAATCTTACCACTACCTCATGGAGATAGAGAGGCTGTTTTTGAAAGACCCTCGGTTCGAAAGTCACAGTTCCAAGTACGAGAGAAAAAATAAATATATAGCATAAAAAAAAAGAAAATAAAAAATATAAATAAATAAATAAATAAAAAGTAAAAATTGAAATAAAAATAAAAATGCAATGCAATGCAAAATTTACAAGACAAGAACAATAACTATAACAAAGTACTACAATAATCAAAGGCAATAGAAACACAATTATAAAGGCACGCCTAGACCTGCGACTACCCTAAACCGACACACGGTAAGACACCATTCTATTCCTATTAGCCTTCTACCCTAATCTGCGACCTCCACTCTTTTCTATCTAAGGTCATGTCCTCGGTGATATGGAGTACCGCCATATCTTGTCTAATCACCTCTCTCCAACACTTTTTCGGCTACCCCTACCCCTCTGCATAGCCCCTAAATCCAACCGCTTGCACCTCCTAACTGGAGCGTCGACACCCCTTCTTTGCACATGCCCAAACCATCTCAGTCTCGCTTCTCTCATCTTGTCGACCACGGATGCCACTCCCACCTTCTCCCAAATAACCTCATTCCTGATCTTATCACTCTTAGTGTGTCCACACATCCTTTTCAGCATCCTCATCTCCGCAACATGCATCTTCTAAATCTGAGAGTTCTTTACTGGCCAACACTCCACTCCATATAACAACGCTGGTGTAACCATCATTTTGTAGAGCTTACCTTTAAGTTTAGGCGGTACCTTCTTATCACACAGGACTCTAAAGGTTAGCCTCCATTTCAACCATGTTACCCCAATGCGGTGCGTGACATCATCATCGATGTCCCCACTACTCTAGATGATGGATCCAAGATATTTAAAGTTTTCTGTCTTGGGGATAGGTTGGGTGGCAAGCCTCACTTCCCTGCCCTCTTCATACATCGCAACACTAAATTTGCACTCCAAGTATTCTGTTTTGGTCCTGCTCAATTTGAACCCTTTAGAATCAAGCGTTTATCTCCAAACCTCCAACCTATTATTAACTCTGTCTCGAGTCTCATCAATCAACACTATATCGTCCACAAATAGCATACACTATGGAACCTCCTCTTTAATAGACTGTGTCAGCTCATTCATCACCCAGGCAAAAAGAAAAGGGCTCAACACCGATTCCTGATGTAGTCCCACCTTCACCTCAACAGGAAAATGCTTTGAGTCACCTCCCACCGTCCTAAGCCGAGTCTTGGCAACAGTATACATGTCCTTTATTACCCTAATATATACCATCGGGATACCTTTAGTCTCCAGTCACCTCCGGAGAACATTCCTCGGAACTTTGTCATAAGCCTTTTCAAGGTCAATGAACACCAATTGGAGATCCCCTTTTCTTTCTTTAAATTTCTCCACCAGTCTCCACATAAGATGGATTGCTTCAGTAGTTGACTGCACTGGCATGAATCCGAACTGGTTCTCTGAGATTGACACTTCTCTCCTCACCCTCATCTCCACCACTCTCTCCCAAATCTTCATAGTGCGGCTTAGTAGTTTGATACCTCTGTAATTATTATAGTTTTGGATATCACTCTTGTTCTTGTACAATGGAACTATGATACTCCACATCCATTCATCAGGCATCTTAGCAGTCTTTAAAATAACATTAAACAACTTAGTCAACCACTCCAAACTTGCCTTGTCAGTGCTCTTCCAAAAGTCCACCAGAATCTCATCGGGCCTTGATGCTCTCCCCCTCCTCATCCTACTTACAACACGTCTAACCTCCTGAACCTTAAAACACCTGCAATACCCAAAGTCTCGAAGACTATGAGAGTACGCCAAATCACCCAGTACAATGTCGCTGTCTCCTTTTTTCATTTAGGAGTCTGTGGAAGTAAGTTTGCCACCTTTGCTTGATAGAGGTTTCATCCACTAACACTTTACCTTCCTCGTCCTTGATGCACTTTACTAGATCCAGATCGCGTGCTTTTCTCTCTCTCGCTTTGGCGAGCCTATACAATCTCTTATCCCCATCTTTTTCCCCTAACTCAACATACACGCGTTCAAAAGCTGTCGTCTTAGCACTGATGACCGCCGACTTCGCTTCCGTCTTTGCATTCTTATAGATATCTTTAAGCCTATTCTTCTCCTCCACACACTCCAATCACTCCGTATAGGCAACCTTCTTGGCTTTCACTTTGCCTTGTACTTCTCCATTCCACCACCAGTCTCCTTGACGACCATCAAAGATTCCTCTTGATATCTCAAGAACCTCGACAACTGCTTTTCTAATGCAACCAGCTGTCATGTTCCACATGTTGTTCACATTCCCGCTATTATCCTGGCCCCTAAACCATTCAACTTCTCCCCCATCTCCCGAGAAAAGGCGAGAGTTAGGCCCCCCATCTAATTCTCGGTCGATCATAAATGGTCTTCTTTCTCTTATCCCTCTTAATCTCCAAGTCCATCACCAAAAGCTTATATTATGTGGTAATATTTTCACTCGAAATAACCTTGCAATCCTTACAAAGGCCTCTATCACCTTCCGGAGGAGTAAGTAGTCAATCTGAGTCCTAGCTACCGTGCTACTAAAAGTGACCAATTGATTATCCCTCTTCAAAAAATACGAATTAGCAATAACCAACTCAAAAGCTTTGGCAAACTCCAAGAGAGAAACCTCGCCGCCATTCCTTTCCCCAAAACCAAAGCCTCCATGGACATCATCAAAACCATTAGAAGTTGTACCGATATGACCATTGAAATCTCCACCAATGAAAATCTTTTCAGTACTAGGTATACCACTGACTACTTCATCCAAATTCTCCCAAAAGAGCCTTTTGACTTCTTAATCCAGACCCACATGGGTGCATACGCACTAACAACGTTCACAAAAAGCCTGCCTATAACTAGCTTAATAAACATCATCCTATCACTGTTCTTCTTTACCTCTACCACACACTCCCTAAGATCCGCGTTGACTAGAATACCTACTTCATTTCTATCTCTTGAGCCTCCTGAGTACCATAATTTAAATCCGTCCACATCCCGAGCTTTGGAACCTACCCATCTAGTCTTCTGAACACAGACTATATTAATTATTCTCCTTTTAAGACTCTTTACTAGCTCTATGGACTTTCGTGTAAGCGACCCTATGTTCCACAATCCTACTCTTAACTTATGAAAATCCGTCTCCCTCTTACTGCTATTTCCCCTCGCCTTCACCCCAATTGAGGACATGACCCTAGTCCACCATCAGTAACCAAAGCCACTAAAACGATATGAACTACAAAGTGAAAAAAAACTGATAACAAATAAATTAAGAGAATACAAGCAACGAGATAATAATTGACAAGATAGAATGTATAATAAAGAGACAACACACACTAGCTAATATGCAAATCGACAACCTTAGACACTAAGTGAAGAAGGAAAGTGAATAACAATAACTAAAACACTAAAGGTAGGAACTAGTAAAGAAGAATAGTAATCAAACTTCAAATAATTAGTTGAGGAGAGGAAAGATAAAACCTGGCTCGGAGATATTTAGCCGCCGGAAAATTCGATGGAAAGTTCGCCGGAAAGATCTCACCGGAAACCACTAGATCTAGGTCCGATCTAAACAGATCTGGAGGTATTTCACCGGAAAACGAAAAAAGAAAGAAGAAGAAGAAAGTAAGAAAGAGAATTTCGCTGGAAAAGGATCCTGTTGTTTGCCGGATAGCACAAGCAGTGGTGGGCTACTGCTACTTTGTACGAAGAAGATTAATTGAGGACACGGAGCGCAATCAAGAAATACAGCAGGCAATGACCAAGAGAATTGATTTTCCGTAGTCATTTGAAAACTTCATGAATTCAAATGGTCCAAGCAGATTAATGTCTGTTGGACTTTGGAGTGGCTGGAAAAGTCTGGCTGATCGCTGGAGAAGTCTAGTCAAGTCAACTAGTTGGAGTCGGAGTCTCAGTCACAGTCTAAGAGTGCAATTGTGCAAATTTGGAAAGAAAAAATCCTAAAATTACCTTTTAACTTTTAAAAGTCTAAATTGGTCGCCGTTTTTTAAGAAAATACAAAAGGCGATGCCTTTCTTGCGTTTGTCGCCTCTTGCCTTTGTCGCCATTGTCGCCATTGTCGCCATGGCGTTGCCTTTTGAAGATCGCCTCACTACAAAGCTAATAGGTGATGAAGGGTCGCGTTGCCTCGAGGCGACCGCCTTTCACAACACTGGGTCATATTTAGGGGATTATACTAGTTTAAAGGAGAGAAACACCGAAGAGGAAAAGGAGATCCAATGAGGGGTAGAACAACGGCTCAAGCGACGTCGATCCTAAGCGTTATTCTATCTCTTCTCTTGTAATTTGTTAGTTCTTAGGTTTGTGCTACATGATTGTTGTAGTTTGATACTTGACTTGATTATATTGATTTAGTTATTCAATCTTGCTCTCAATTATCTTTTGTGTAGCTGACTTAGAGGGACTATCTACTAATCCAGAATTGAACTCATGAGAGGGAATTATATACTTCATAAAAGATTGGATAGGACTTGTTCTTGAACCTGGGCATCGGAAAATGGATTTGCGTTTAGAATAGAAATATACCTACTCGGCTTGCTTGGTCAGATAAAGGAAATATAATTATGTTCTTATTAATGATAATTCCATAGGGATATATGTGTTAAGAGTAATTTGAATAGGCAAATAAGGTCTCGGGAGAGTCTATAAGCAATAGAAAAATTAATTACTCAATTCTCATGGATAACTCAACAGAATTGTTAGCTACCATAACCCTAGGATCTCACATTCCCTTGAACTCTCCTCATGTTCTTTAGTTGCTTCTTTCATAGTGTCGTTGTAGTATTCCTTAGATATACTCACTTCTTGGAATAAATAATTTGTATTCAGTAAATAGTTAACAACACATCCACATGGGATCGGTACTCTACTTATCTCTTTATTACTTGTCAACCACGTATATTTACTTGTGTGATGGACCTGATCACCAATGAACCTGCAATCTTTCGGTCACGCTACACCTCATTGTCCCGAAAGATTTTCTTTTTTCCGCTGTATGCAAACATATGTGGTCAGAAATGATATGTGGTATACATAAAACTTTTCTGTTTATTTTCTCTTGGGCAGAGTGGGGATTTTACAATTCAATCAAGTAGGTCAGCAGAGAAGTTCACAACCAAGAAAATCAATAGATCTAAAGAAAGATAAAGACCCATCAAAGCACATATTTCCAAGAAAAATCACAATAGATTAAACAAACATGAAAGAACATATTCATTCCGATTGATTTGGTGGGATTATCAACTTCATTTTAAAAATGCAATAAAAAATGAAGAAAAAAAAACAAGAATAAAAGGGGCAGGAATTAACCTGAGTTGGAAAAGACGGATTGGGAGGAGCTGAAAAGCTTGGATGCACACAACCTCAAAGCCATCGCTGCTGTGTGTGTGTGTGTTTGAGAGAGAGACGGAGAGGAGTTCTATGAGGGGATTTCTACAGGCAGCTCTTTAATTCATAATGTATGCATAATCTCAAAGCTTGATTTCATAATCAAAATAATCATAGGACATGGGTTCATGTAAAAATCATTGAAAACATTAAATTATGATCAGATCATGCATAATAAAATCAATCGTTACATGTAAAGTTAAAATCAATTGAACCATGGAAGAATCATGAAAGCCCTAGAATTTAGGAAAATCATACATTGAGAAATTGAGGTTTCTTTGGGCCTCAATGGGTGAAGAAGAACCCATTGATGAATTCCCTCTATACCTTGACGAACCCTAGCCTTGAACTTGGAAGGGGAGACTTGAAGCTGGAAGAACGCTAGAATCACCTTGAGAGAACCTTGGAGAAGACTTTGAGAGCCTTTGGGATTTTGAGAGAATGAGAGTGAATGGGAGAAATTTGAAGTGTAAAAACAGTTATAGGGCTTAGGAATAGTCTAGAAACGATGTAGTCTAGATATTAAAAGAGTAAAGTTAAAATCAATTGAACCATGGAAGAATCATGAAAGCCCTAGAATTTAGAAAAATCATACATTGAGAAATTGAGGTTTCTTTGGGACTCAATGGGTGAAGAAGAACCCATTGATGAATTTTCCACATACCTTGACGAATCCTAGCCTTGAACTTGGAAGGGGAGACTTGAAGCTGGAAGAACTCTAGAATCACCTTGAGGGAACCTTGGAGAAGACTTTGAGAGCCATTGGGATTTTGAGAGAATGAGTGAATGGGAGAAATTTGAAGTGTAAAAACAGTTATGGGGCTTAGGAATAGTCTAGAAACGACGAGTCTAGATATTAAAAGAGTTGGAAAAGACCCAATTAGCCCTGAGAAAATAACTGTCTGGCAGGTTCTACCAGCCGTATAAACTTCTACGGTCCTTGAAGTGTTCTGTAGAAGACGGGAGGAAAAATTCTGAAATTTGAAGTTCACTCTACGACCCCTTTCTACAGTTCGTAAAGGGTTCTACGACTCATACTGGTCGTCCGTAAAAGGCAGGCGACTCTCTGAATTTCTGAAGTTTCAGAGCTTCAATCTACAGATCAGTCTACGGTCTGTAAACACTTCCACAATCCGTACAACCTTTCGTCCTGTGCAAGGTAAGTTTCCACTTTTTGAAGTTTTATCTATGGCCATGTCTACAGTTTGTGGAACCTTATACGAATCATACAACCTCTCGTAAACTATCCTTAAATCCAAATTTTCCTGAAGTCCAGTGGCATGATCTACGAACCCAACCACGGGCCGTACTGTTGGCTCGTAAAAAGTCATCTGAAACTTTACACTTTCCAGGCCTTCAAGGCTGTAACCACTACTGGTTTCCATGGCCCGTACAACCATCTACGGTCCGTACTTGGGCTCGTAGAACCAGTGCACTAACAACTTTTCTGCAACTTTCTTTCCAAATCAAATTTCCAACTTCCGAGGTGTTGCATTATAATACTATAGCTACCTGATTAAAGGTACCTTTTAAACAACCTGCTAATATTTTCAATTCTTCTCAGATTGCAGTAGTTCCGAATTGTAGTATTTTGGCAGCTGTTGGTCAGAGAATGGCTAGCACTCCTGGAGTCAGCGCTACACTTTTCACTGCACTTGCAAAGGTTTGACAATTTTCTACCCTTATCTATCTAAAAAATTCTCTATGTGACTATGTATGTGGCTGTATCTCGTGAAAACAACAGTAGCACAAACAAAATGTCATGCGAAGTTATACAAACCACTATAATATGAATAATGTAATTATATTGGATCCTGGTAATTTTTCTGAATGTCAGTCTTCAAAAAGTAGCATTTTAGTGCAGGCTAATATCAACATCCGTGCTATAGCTCAAGGTTGCACAGAGTACAACATTACAGTAGTTGTTAAGCGAGAAGATTGTGTAAGAGCCTTACGTGCTGTGCACTCAAAATTTTATTTGTCAAGAACAATAATTGCTGTGGGCATTGTTGGACCTGGATTGATTGGAGGCACATTGCTTGACCAATTAAAGGATCAGGTTTGTCAATTCAACCTTTTGTTAATTTGATCTTTCCTGTTTTGCTCTGACTTCTCCAATTGAAATTAAGTAGTTACTTTTTAAGTTACTTTTTAATCTTTGGTTATCATTTCTTTTATAATATTAATATCCATGACTGTTTCTAGAATATATTTTGATTTTCCCTCCATGCCCCTCAGTAATATTTTGAGTCTCCAGAATTTTGAAGGCTGATCTCAGGAACATAGCCCATAACTATCGTCAGAGGAAGGCCAAGTCCAATTTCACATTTCTATCTGTTCAGCTCTGAACAATAGGTGTTTCTTTCAAATTTGATTAGCACATAAAACTATACAATAAAATGATTTCTAACCTACTGCAATTGAAATTTTACCTGCCTTTTGCAACTTTGCTTTTAAATTTCAATTTTGACATGATTTCATTTGCTTGATGTTGGCTATTAATTTCTGGTCATGTATCGTTTAGAATCTCCTTGTTCTTTGATCACTCTTTTCTCCTCCCTTTTTGTGCCATGGAGTTTCCTTTGTTGCTAGTGGCTTACAAACATTTAGTATGCTGATTTTTATTCATAATTTTAGTGTCTTGAGTGATGTTTGCTATATTTATTGCTTTATTAACTTCTTTTATATAGAAAGTTGTTCCCCTTTCCCCATCCATTAAATTTCTAAAGATCTAATCTAGTTGAGACTTTCAGCATTTCCAAGCTGCAGGTCATTCTACTTTTCTTAAAAACTTTCTTGTTGTAGTAGTTTACTTCTCCTTATTTCTACATGTGCCGGAAGATGTGGTTAACTGTTTCAATTTTTTTAACACTACACAATATCAGCTAACAAGTCACACTTTATTTTAAACTTTTATGTCTATGTTAGCTTCTGTCTGATAAGGTCTTTTGCTTGTAAGGATGTTTCAAATGTTATTCTTCTGTTTGAGGAACAATATTTTTCACAGGTTATGGCACGTTGCCCCTCATTTTTAAATTAATAATATCTTTTCATAAACCATTTTGCTAGATATAAGCCGTGGTCAACAAATTGATGTTGTTTGTTTTATCTTTTCCCCCTTTGTTTACTCCTGGAAAAGAAATAAGTAGGAACCAAGAGAAGCGAGTAAAACACATAAGAACTAGCATAAGTAGAAAGAAACACATCAGGATATGATGGCCAAGTTTGCATGCCTGTTATACATGTTTTCCTGCTTATTGCTTAATTGTTTTCTTCTTTTTCTGAAGGGTCTCTTTCTGCAATGCCACAGTTCCAGTAAGGAATATTCTGGTGATCTGGTTCACTTGTTGTGGTTGTTAGTATGTTTGGAAGTGGACCTGAACCAGAGTATTTTTGTGTTTGATGTCATGGAGCCATCATAGTTTTTTTTTTCTGTTGGAATGTTGTTTGACATTTATTGAGGACACTATCAAAATATTGTATATGACTTGTTTCAAAGGTTAGAACTTTCGTGGAAAGACAATATGGCATGCATAGGAAAACCTTTCATTATTCTCTTACTAGTTGAATACTCTGCAAGCCTGCATATCTCTTCAAGTTCAAACACCTGGTCTTTCTCCCAGTAGCTTAGAATTATATTGGGTTAAATTGATTATGATTTTTTATGCATTAGTGCTGTGAATGCAACACTCAGGTTCTTGAGGAATACAAAACTAGAGTGCTAATTAACCGGTTAATTTCTTCTGCAATTTGTGGCAAGTTTTCAAGGAAAATTTGGTTAAAAGCGCTTCAACAATTTTCTTTCTTTGGCAGACAGCTGTCTTAAAGGAGAAATTCAACATTGACTTACGTGTGATGGGTATAACTGGAACGAGGACAATGCTACTGAGCGAGTCGTAAGTCTTGAAAGTCATATGTTCTTTTAGATGCTCACTGATGTATGTTATGCTTCTAATATGGCCTTAGGCCCAGCTTTGACATTGGGAAAAAACACTTTATGAATAAAAGATGAAAGAGCAGCACATTTAAGCATGCTGCAAGTTATTGATGAACTAAATAGAACTAAGTTGTTCTGTTGTTTGAACTAAGTTATCTGCAGTTAATCCTCCAAGAGAAGTTTTATTATGATTTGGTTTGCATGACAGTTTGTAAACCTTGCTTGCTGAGGTCGCAGAATAATGGAAGTCAAATTTCGAAATTTGTATTGCTTCAGTAAAATAATATTGAGATTTGTAGTCAATCTAAGGGGAGAAATATAGTCTTCTAAATTTCCTTCCATCTTATCCTTTCACTAGGAAAAAGGGATAAGAATAAAGTTTGAATGGCTTATTAAAAAGAACAAGAAAAAAAAGTTTGAATGGTTTATTTGGTTAGAAATACTTTTAAAATAATTGATTTGGTGTTAAATACGAGGGAGTTTGTTGAAGAATTATTAACAAAGAAAATACAAACTTAGTTTCAACTCAGAAGGATGACACTTCAAATGTTTCTTAGCTGGCTGGTTATAAATGCTGTACATATCGTCTATTGATAATATTAAATGCTTTTTAGGATTATGATGCTAAGGCATTCTTGTCAATGTTGACAGGGGTATTGACTTGTCAAGATGGAGAGAGCTGCTAAGTGTAAAAGGAGAAATGACCGACATGAATAAGTTTGTTCACCATGTACGTGGCAATCATTTTATCCCAAACACTGTAATGGTGGACTGCACTGCAGACTCTGATATCGCAAGCCATTACTTTAGCTGGTTGCATAGAGGAATACATGTTGTCACCCCGAATAAAAAGGCTAATTCAGGACCGCTAGACCAGGTAACTAAGTACTTTCATATTGCCCGCTTTCTGGAAATAGATCTTCAACTTTTCATCATTTTCTGGTAATTTTTTGCTTTCACCTTCTTTCCACTCAATCATAGAGGGAAAAGATGACAATTTTTGGAAGTGTTGTATTTCTCTCTTCACTGAAAATTATGAAATAGTTGAGTATTGCATTTTTCTTTCCGTAATTGCTTCCAGTACTTGAAGCTGAGAGCTCTACAGCGTCAATCATACACTCATTACTTCTATGAAGCTACCGTTGGAGCTGGTCTACCAATCATTAGCACCTTACGCGGACTTCTTGAAACTGGGGACAAGATCTTGCGGATTGAGGGCATTTTTAGGTTGGTACATTGTGATTTGCACTTGTTGCAAATTTCTAAATATAAAATTGTTACTGATAAGGTGACTCATGCTTCACTATCTCATGCACTATGGGAAATAAAATTTGTTAGTTTGGTTTCCTCGTATTCAGTTTATTTTCTCTCGTTTTTGCAGTGGAACTTTGAGTTACATATTCAATAACTTTACAAACTCAAGGGCGTTCAGCCAAGTTGTGAAGGAGGCAAAAGAGGCGGGTTATACTGAACCAGATCCAAGGGATGACCTATCTGGAATAGATGTTGCCAGAAAGGTATTTGGTGATGGTTTCAAGTATTTTATTTCTTTTCATTGATAGCCTAAATAACTACAACAACAACAACATACCCAATGTAATTCCACAAGTGGGGTTTGGGGTGTTAGGGTAGAAGGTTAATAGGGGTAGAGTGTTGTCTTTCCTTTGTTATCTACTGTCATATATTGTGTATTGTGTTTCGATTATCACATTACTTGTTGGTATTGTTCCTTTCGTGTAGACGTTATACTACTTTTTATATTTTACTGTTATGCTTTCTTCACTGTTTTCTTCCTCTTTTAGTCGAGTTTGATGCACTTGAGCCGAGGGTTTTTCGGAAACAACCTCTCTACCTCCACGAGGTAGTGGTAAGGTCTGCGTACATCCTACCCTCCCCAGTCTCCACTTTAATGGGATTTCACAGGGTATGTTGTTGTTGGGTCTGGGGAGAATAAGATGTACTCAGATTCTTACCCCTATCTTTGTATGGTAGAGAGTCCGTTTCCGATATATCCTCGGTAGCCTAAAGTAAACTGATTCATCATTTCCATTTTCCCACTAAGTCTGTGATTTGCATTCTGCAGAAAATGACATCTTGGGAGCACTACATGGCCAGAGTATAATACTCTGATTTTATCCTTAAAGATGGTCCCTGTATAATGAAAATCTAAGTCATGAATTTGTGTTGCAAATACCATACTGATCAATTTGTTTCTGTCCATATACTATGTCCAGCTGATGCTGTTACTTGTGCAGATTTTCCTTGTCATCCAAAACATAAAAAATTAAAACAAGTCCTGGTTCCACAGCTATTAGTTCTATACTTTCTTATACAATGGCTTCCCTGTTCCAGGTGATAATTCTTGCTAGGGAAAGTGGGTTACAGCTAGAACTTTCAGATATCCCCATTCAGAGCCTTGTGCCTGAACCATTAAGGGTGAGTTCTTCGTTTAATTATGTGCAGCATTAGTTAGATAGCTGTTTTCCCCCATAAAGTAATTTTTGGCTGTTTTTTTCAGGCTAGTGCATCTCCCGAGGAATTTATGCAGCAGTTGCCACAATTTGATCAACAGTTGGCTGCGCAGAGGCAAGAGGCTGAAGACACTGGGGAGGTGAGTACTCTGGACTTAAGTTTTGCAGAAATGAGCTTGAATGTTACAGATACTTTGTTTTGTGATGGTCATCTTGTGTTATGTACCTTTTCTATCTGATTTTTCCAATTAGATTGTAATTTGGAGAAGTTAGCTCAGAATTTTGTTACAACACATATGAGAGGCAGTGCTGGATTCAATTAGTTAGTTATAACTACTTTTCCCGCCAATTCTCATTCCTAGCAATTTCGATTAGATATAAGCTGGGTTCATTAGCCTTTTGTAATCATCTTTTGGAGAATCAATCAGAAACCAGTCACTTGCTACTTCTTCTATTTGGGTATTTGTTCAGGAACTCCCAAGTTGTTCCTTAGAATATCACAATTTCTTCTTTTTTCTGTGAGATTGTATCATTGGTATCAAAGCCATCGCTCCTTGGATTGGTGGAATGGGTGATCACAGTACAAGAATGCAAGAGATGAGAAGGGAAATCGATAATTTGAAGGGCTACATGGATGGAGTAGTGGGATCTGTGATAGAATCGGGCAGAACAGTTGATTTGGAGGTCACGAAGGCCATGGATGAGAGATCAAAAAGATGATCGCTGCTATGTCAGCAGGAAAACTTGCTGAACCTGAAATTAACAAGGGGAAAAATGGAGAATTGCCTCCTGTGAGGGAAAATGGAGTCAGAAGGCCTGAAGTAATGAGGGGAGGAATATCAGTTACCCACACAGAATTATCAAGTAGAATTTCCCAAATTTGATGGTTGTGGGTTGTGAGACTGGCGGTACAAATGTGACCAGTTGTTTGAAGTGGATGAGATACCAACAACTTCTCAAGTCAAATTGGCTTCTTGTTGATTGGAGGGAAAAGCATTGTTGTGGCATCAAACCTACGTGAAGAATCGACTTACCAGGGAATGTCCAAGTTGGGGAGAATATGTGAAATGGTTGGACTCCAGGTTTGGGACAGAGCTGTTTGATGACCTTACGGGGGATTCCAAGTTGGGGAGAATATGTGAAATGCTTCTACTCCAAGTTTGGGACAGAGCTGTTTGATGATCCTACGGGGGATTCCACAGACCTTCGACAAGTATCATTTGTACAAGATTATGTTGATACATTTGATGAACTGTTAACTAGAGTAGAATTGGCAGATGACTATGTGGTGGGCTGTTTTATTAGGGGATTGAAGCTTGAAATTGGGCTAATTGTGAAGATGTTTGCTCCTAGGTCCCCCGTTGTCATGCCTCAAATCCCATTAGACGGACAAGCACCCGATGCCTTCACGACTCGGGAGAACTAGCTTACAACCTGTACTTACCATGCAAATAAATATGAAAATCATGAAGCTTGATACGTATATAAGATACAGTAGGAAAGGCCAACATACCTAGGGACATAACTTATGTACATGATTTGGCCGTTGAGACCACAATTGTCAAGGAACCTGTCACGACCCAAAAACTGAGGTCATGATGGCACACATCTCAAAACCCAATCTGATGTGTAACCCTAAAAATAAAACTCATACAAGACTCCCAAAGGGGAAAGTGATGCCACGATTTAAATAAAAAGAAAAAAAACAATGAAGAATTTATCCCAAAACCTGGTGTCATAAGTATAAAGAGCATCTAATACAAGGTTCGAATCTGAAGATACAACATAAGTCTCTGAATGATACAAAAGACTGAAAAATAAAGATAGACTAGTGACGATTCGAATTCTGGGACCTCACCACTAATCTAAGAATACACAATCCGCTAGAATATTAACTGCCACGTGAGGTACCCCGACTAGTATCTGCATCAAAAAGGGATACAAAAGTAGGGGTGAGTACAATTCACATGTACTCAGTAGGTTTTAGCTGACTGAGTAGAAGGAATTAATCAAACCTGTGAAATAAACTAAGGAACGTTTCCACCTGCATACAGAAAAGTCCCACTTCGGCATCGGTGCCGCCATTTTATATATATAGTGGCACGAGTAAAGTAAACCCATAATAACAGCTCATAATCATAATTAATCAAATAATTCAAGCAGCACAAATATCAATGTAATGCAATGCAATATGATGATGCAATGATGTGGTGGTACGGTGGAATCAAGATTGTCGTATACACCTGCTGAGCTATGCTACCAAGCAGGACCCATGGGGGTCTCACAGACCATATACCTCAATCACAATATCTCATTATCCTTGCCACCTCCTCGTGGTCAAGGGATCACAATGCATCCACTACCCTGCCGGAAAACCGCCTCGGTCAGGGACTCAAGATACAAAGGTTGAAATCACAATGCATCCACTACCCTGCCGGAAAACTGCCTCGGTCAGGGACTCAAGATACAAAGGTTTAAAGGTGTTTCATTTTCTTTCTCAAAAAGAATTTCCATATTTCTCAACTTCCCATGTTTCATGATATGATGAATGAGGATGAATGCATCAAAACGCATATGGCATGGAAGTAATATTCAACTCACATGTGGTATAAGGTTCAAAGTTCTCAAAACTTAACCTACACATGATATTCACCCTCAATAAATAGTAACGGGAAGGAAACACTTTCTTTTAAATATTCACCCCTTTCTCAACAATATTTCAATACTCAAGTATGCTCAAAAAACCCAACTCAATCTCTCAGGCGGCATCACAAGTCAAATAATATACTCAAGCCTCTCTCTTAGGCAAATCACAAATCACATGCTCTCAAAGCAAATAAGATAACAAATAAGGCCCCCACACGGGCTATGTAATACGAATAAACCCCCACACGGCAACACATTAATAAATAAGCCCCCACACGGGCATCACAATATATATAACATTCTCAACTCATACTACAACCCCATCCCAAAGTCTATAACATATGAATGACTAATTACCCCATCTCAATCTCAAAGAAAGATAGCCAAACCTACCTCAATTGCCGAAACCGCACTCGAATACCTCCACCGGACAAGCAACTCTCGAATTCAGCGCCCGGAATGACAACCCACTATCAACAATGAAACATACACGTCACAAGGAGTCCAATGACACCCATATTGATAGGTTTCGGAACCGGGGGTAAAATGGTCCAAAAATTAACTATTTTCGAAAAGGGTCAAATCTGGAAATTTATTGAACAATCCCATTCTATTGGTAATAAGGAACTCATGGTTGAAAAACCCATAAAAATAAAGCTCAAAACGAGTTGGAAATCACAATTTTCCTTAAATTCGGATTAGGGAAAAAACAAAGATTTTTGGGGTTTGAAACTAACATTTAAGAGTTATAATCGTCAAAAACTTAATGAAAAAGGAAGGTTTTAGGTCAAAAATCACTTTACCCAACACTTTGCCTCGAAAATCTCTTCTCAAATCACCTCAAAGAGTTCAATAACTCAAACAAATGATGAAAAATATTGAAATGGGAAGAAAGGGACATTTTCTGCCCAAAAAGTTACTGTTCACGCGTGTTACTGTTCACGCGTGTTTTGTACAAATTTTCGAAAATCACCCTCAAGGTCATTACAGAACCAAACATAACTTCACTACATACATGAATCTACAAAGCCTCTATAAGATAGAGAAACTTAGTCTAGGTCGGGACAGGCCCTGCCGTAATAACTAATATACAATACCAAAATGCATCTACCAAAGACTCTGTACAGCCCCGAATCAACTTGGAGCTCACCAAAATTAGCTGAGTGTCGTGTGCTCCTATTGAGGAGGTCTGCTAGCTGGAGTACCTGTACCTGTGGCATGAAACATACCGTCCCCCGTGAGGGACGTCAGTACGAAAGAATGTACTGAATATGTAAGGAAGTAGCATATGTAAATCAAGAACTCAAATAAATCCAGTATCAATACCTCAATGTATAAATTAGAATAAATACCTTTGTTTATTCTTGTGGAATCATGTGCGTTATATTCTTTTCTTTATTCTTCTGTGCTTTATAATCTTTGTAAGGCATGTGATACAAATGACCAACTGATCAGTGGTAAGAGAGGATGACCCATGCTAGGCATTTAGACCCTTGGGATGCGGTACTCATAAATATATAAATGGGATTGGCCCATGCTAGGCTTTCGCCCCTAGGCTGCCACCCTTATTCACAAATTGGGATCAACCCTAGGCTTTCGCCCCTGGGCTGCCACCCGTACTGTACAGATTGCTCCTCGTTCTTTAATCTTTAAAATTGTTATTTTGGTGGTCATGATCATTTTTAAGCTTTGGAACTATGGACCAATAGTATAAGACATGGGAATATCACTTAAGGCAGTACAACGACATAAGGAACAAATGTGACATCAATGTAATAACTTAGGAGTTTAAATGACACAATTGACTCTACGAAGCTTACTGTTGAAAGTACATTTTTCATACTAGTGCTTGGAAAAGTAAAACTGCAGATCTAATAGTAGCACATACCGAGGTCTTTTGACACACAAGAAAGAGGGGAAAAAAGAATGTTAGCTACGTTGGAGATTGTATGCTGCCACTATGTATCTTTTACTTGGAAGAGCACCTAGGAAGCTCACTTGTTGGTAGTCACACAATGATTTCATGCCAAAAAATATGGAATCAAATACATACCTTGATGTACCACTCGGATAGTGCAACGAATTAACCTCCTTCCTTTTAGATTATTAATCTACAATGCAATAAGTAATAAAATTAGTAGTAGTAGCTAATCAACAGATTTACGCTACTTGATCTCAGTAAACCAGTAAACCCATACTTTATCAAACCAAGGGTATCCTTTCCCTCCCTTCTCCTCTAATTACGTCTATATACCATACAACCTTCTTATAAGGAGCCACAAAACTCCTTGGACTTCATAACACATACAAAATATTATACCAAAGTATGGCGGGCAGCACACTCATGCAATACTCGATTAAGTGGTATATCGCCATCCTCTACGTTTTGTCCTTTAAGAAGTCCTCATAACTTCTTCACACCTCCAGCTATACACCTCTATTATAATATACTTAAAACAGTAGCTAAACATCATAGTGTGGCAGAAGAAATCTGAAATCATGGCATCCAACCATTGTTCAATGAGTTCCAATTAACATTACATTTAAAATACTCCAATGAACTCACAATTGAAGTTAAAGGGGAATCCCCTCCATGGCTGTCCCAACATGCACAAACTACCACAACATCCTCCCCAAGATTACACCATGTAAGAGGAACAATCCCAAGTTCACTAACACATACCAAACGTCCTAATTAACTCAAGCACAAGAGAGGGAGAAAATTGCAGTGTACCTTACTTGGCGGAGATTTTTATTCTCTTAGTTTATACCCTCCAAGTGCTTGAACTCTCCTACAATCTTAGCTTAAAAATAGGGATATTTAAGAACCCTAATGTATTTTATGACTACTATAAGAAGCTAAGAGAAAACAAGAGAGAACCCTAGAGAATCAGATTTTTTTTCCAAGTTAAAAATGAGTGAAATGAGCTGATCTCAATCACTTTTAAAGAGAACTTCTTTGGCCGACCTTCACACTTATTTTGGGCCATAATTTATCAAGTAGGTGATGCACCTACTTGGACTTTTTACTTGGGCCTTTGTGGACTTATGTTTATTAGGCCTTGGCTGCCCATTTTCCCTTTATTTTTCAATTCAACTTGGGCCAGAATTAATGCAAGTAGGTGGTAGTGTATTTGGCCCAATAATCTGTCCAAAAGTGTTTTAGTAGGTGATACATCTACTTGGTCCTTAGGCTGGTCAATAAGTCTAAGTAGGTGATGCACCTAATTGTCACCTACTAGCTTAGTTAAGTCAAGCAAACAACTTATTTTATTCCATTTCTAAATCTTAATCTCTTTTGCTTTAGCCTAACACTTCACTTTAAAGTTTAAATCCAAATACCACCTTACTACCTCGAGTTTAAATACTTCCGTCAAGGTTAACTTTGAGTATACATGCTGAAATGTGCAAAGCGTTATAACACCTTCCAATCTATGTTAAGCCAGCACTACTCATATAAAAAACATGGTCCATCACCTACACGATGAGGCTATATCAAGTGTCATATGAATAGAACTATCATATGGAGAATACGGGGTGTTACACCCGTCTGTACAGAGGGCTATTAGCTTTAGCCAGAATCCAAGAACAAACCCTAGCCTTACAACAACCACCATCTAACAAAAATAGCTACCCTTCCAGCCCCTCCCTACCTAGATCAAATTACAGAAATCCAGCATTTTCCCAACCTACCACCAGCCATCCCATAACCAAAACCAACCCTTCCCAGGCCTAAGTTACTCACCAAAGTAATCCTTAGATCAAAATTGTTGACTCCTACTGAGATGGATGAAAGGAGAGCAAAGGGATTTGTCACGCCCCAAAACTAGGGGAGGCGCTACTGGCACTCGATACTGTATTCGATTGAGTTAGCCACTGAACATACTAGCTAACTAAACTGGGGCCCAAAAGATTGGGCAGCACAACATCTGAAATATAAGTCTGGACTGTTAAAGTCATGACTTGAATAACAATAAGTCAGATAAACAAAGGTAGATAAGCCAAAATGATAAAGTACTAGGTAGCTGACGAGGCCGTAATTGAAGACATACATGCACACACACATATATATACATGCCAAGCCTATGGGCTAGAGACTGAAAGCTGTAAAAAGGAAACCTAGAATACTGTGTCCACAATAGCCACTAAGAGTGTCATAAGCACTGTCAGGACAAAGCCCCGGTTATACCTAAACTGTACAACAAAAATAATCATCCTATGAAAGCTCCAGCAAGAGGTGGAGCTTACCAACTCACAGCTGAACCCAGAATCCTAATGGAGGGGTCGATTAGAATCCCGAACTGGACCTGCACGCATGAAACAAAAATGAAGTGTCCCCAGGATACGGCCACAGGACATCAGTGCGAATAAAAATGTACTGGTATGTAAGACAGAAAGTAGAATCATAAATAGCTACTGTAAAAAGGGTAATCGAGATACCACCCGACACTGAAACTCTGATAGCCTCCATGGTTGACAACTGACCTCATAGTAATCAAACATGCATGGTATGCTCGTGTAATAGTATGTTGTGATTACATATATATATATATATATATACTGATGCAAATGCATGACATACTCAACCAAATGCTAGCAATGGCGGTCTCTTCCGGTAGCTAACCGGCATCATATTGCCAACCTGTGGCCATCTGTACAATAAATATAATCTTCTGGGCATAGGCCCCTTACCTTCGATTATAGCTCAGAGTCCATGCATAACATGCCATGTATGATATGAACTTTGAATGCACATATTAGGCCATTACAAAAACTTAGCCAATCGCTCATTAGTACTCTTATTCTCATAATCACTTTCGTATCACATACAAATGTCTCGTGGAACCTCATATGTTTTTCAAATAAGCTTGAAAACTTAACTCGACTTTTTAGAAAGATAACTTAACCCTGAAGATGTTCATAAAGAGCTTAATGTGCTTCACTTAGTTCTTGTTCCTGATTCCTTGATAATTAGTGAAAGACAAAATTTTCAAAAATAAAGTGTTTTAGTAGTTTAAACGTGAAAATTATATTTGAGATTTTTGGAATCGACGTGTTACTTTAAAGTTTTTAAAATACATTTTAACAAGGAAGAAGGACTGATCGCAAATACTGAGTGCCTTTCATAATATTTTTAAGTCACACCACCCAAAGACGAATAAGAATTCATACATATGGACATATGGTCAAGAAAGCCGACAAAATGACATATAAATATGTCGAATACCCTATTTAGCCGAACAAGTGAAATATCAACCTAATAGCATCATGAAAATACTTAACCTGCGATCACAATGCCTTTCACAGAAAGTCTTCCTAGCAATAGAATAGTAAAATATCACATTTGGCGTTTTAGGAATTTCCCAGAATTCATGCTAAAAGGAAGGATGAAGCTTAGCCTTAACATACTTTTCCAACGAACGTTCGAATGCCCGTAGTTCCTTCACGAAAGTTGTTCCTTACATCCTAAGCTTCACAAACACTATATATACGCAGCTTATACGCACCTATAAACAATTTATAATTGAGCTTAAATCGGCAGATTTGCCATAGGATTATAACTTGGAGAAACGTTTGTAGCACTTCATAAAAACGATCATAAAAGAGTCGCGAGATGATACCTTTGAAAAACAAGTGTAAAGCTTGAAAAAACACCATAAACTATGAAGTCCTATCTTCCAAAAATAGCTCAACACGTAGCTAATGGAAGGGGAAAACGATTGCCACGCGTAGAGATCGCGTTTCTAGGCACGAGGGCAAACTTTAATGATAGAAATCGCTAAAAACACACCTAATCATTCAAGAACACCATGGAACCTTCTCTTCAGTTTGTTCACTGTTTATGAGCCGAAATGAAATGTTTTGATGGCTTAAAACATCCAAATGCTGACTTGACCAAATTTTTGACCCGACTCGGTTCGTACCTGGTTTCAGCTTAAACAGTCCGTGGTAAAATTGTTATAACTTTTTACTCTGATGTCGGTTTGACGTGCCCTTTTTTGGTTGCAAACTAGACTTGTAGACCTTCGATTTGATAGGTCATGGGCCCATTACTCTTTATATATTGAGAGAAATGATCTGAGACATTTGACCCAAATTTTTAAAAAATTAACTATAACTTTTGCCTACCTTTATTTTGCAACTAGCTTGACTTCAAAACGTAACATACGACCATTGTGCTATTATAATACCTCATAACACATTATTCTTAGCATATTAGACACTCTTAGTCTTATCCCGAAGGTGCAAGTTATTTTATACCTTCCGAACAGGTGGGGTGCTACCTGAGCCATTTCTTTAACCACGAACCTTTTTTTTAAGGGATTCCTTTTACTTAAAACTTTAGTTCAATTTCTTGATATTACCAGACATTTGCAGTATTATTCTCCCGATGTGCTATACCAAGTCATATACACCTTATATAACAATGCCACGTTACATATATTATGCAAGAAAAAAAAACCACAGGGTTTCACAGGATTGTGTTTCAATTGTGATGAAAAATTCACTGTTGGTAATATATGTAAGAGGAAAAGACAACTATTTCAATTGAATTGGAGTTGTCTATGGAGGAAGAGATCAATGAAGAAGACTGTATGATAGATCCTTCTCAAATGCTGTCAATGATAGACCAAGGGTTGGTTACTGACTCTGAAGGATTCATCATGCCATATCTGTCTGTGCATGCTATGAATGGCATATATGACTTCAGAACTACGAGGGTCACCACATCTCTAAAGGGAAAGGCCATACAAGTTTTGATTGATACAGGAAGTACTCACAACTTTCTGGACCTCAACACAGCTTATAGGTTGTGGTGTTGCTCGACAACCATTAACCCTTTTGCTGTGTCTGTAGCAGATGGGAACAAAGTCAACAACAACTATGTGTGTAAACGGTTAACTTAGAAAATGCAAGGTGTGGTGTTTGAGTCTGATATGCTGGTTTTAACTATTGGAGGTTGTAACATGGTGCTGGGCACACAATGTTTTATTACACTGGGGGACATTGTATGGAATTTTAGGTAGCTAAAAATGGAGTTTACTCTCATCGGACAGAAGGTGTCTCAAAGGTTTCCAACCTCCTGCTGCTAAACTATTCCAGCAAAGCATTGTTGGCCCCATAGATAGATGATAGCCACTTGATTATGGAAGGGTAGGTAGAAGACCCTGCAACCCCTGAAGACTTACAAATGGTGTTAGATAAGTATGAGGATCTTTTTAAAGTTCCTTCTGAACTACCACCCTCTAGACAACATGACCACAAGATTTTACCGAAGGAGGGTACTTCACCAAAAAACATTAGGCCTTATATGTATCCTGTAATTCAGAAGGATGAGATTGAAAAGATGGTGGAGGAACTGCTTGAATCAGAGTTATAAGGAATAGTATTAACCTCTATTCTTCTCCAATTGTGATGGTAAAAAAGAAGGATGGTACACGAATGCTGTGTGTAGACTACAGGGAGTTGGACAACAGCATAGTGAAGAATAAATTCCCAATTCCTGTGATAGAGGATCTACTGGATGAGCTACATGGCGCTGAGTACTTTTCAAAGCTGGACTTGAGGTCTGGCTACCATCAGATTAGGATGGTTGAGGAGGATATTCCCAAGACTGCATTCACGACACACCATAGACATTATGAGTTTTGGTCATGCCATTTGGCTTAGCCAATGCTCTTTCTACTTTCCAAAGCTTGATGAACCAGGTTTTCTCTCCTTATCTCAGGAAATTCATCCTGGTATTTTTTGATGACATGTTGATATACAGTTCTAGCTAGAGGGATCATTTGTTGCACTTGGAAGAGAGGTTTTCAGGACACAGAGAGCCAACAAACTTTGTCAAAAAAAGCAAGTGTGCTTTTGGGTTAACTCAAGTTAATTACTTGGGACACATCATTTCAGTGCATGGTGTTGCTATGGATGGCCAGAAGGTTATGCTGTTCTCAGTTGGCAACAACCAACAACCATTAAAGCTATAAGGGGGTTCCTTGGCTTCACTGGATAGTATAGAAGGTTTGTCCAAGGCTATGGGAGCATTGCTAGACCCCTCACTGACTTGCTAAAGAGAAGGAAGTTTCAGTTGGTCTGACACTGCCACTCAGGCTTTTGAACAACTGATTACATCAGCCCTCATCCTTGCTCTTCCTGATTTCACTAAAGAGTTTGTGGTAGAGACTGATGCCTCAGGAGATGGCATTGGAGCAGTGTTGACTCAAGAGGGCAAATCTATTGCTTCTTTTAGTCGGGGCTTATCCATGAATGACAAAGCTTTGTCAGTCTATGAAAGGGAGTTGTTGGCATTAGTTACTACAGTACAGAAGTGGAGGCCTTATTTGTTGGGAAGGCACTTTATTATCAAGACAAACCATCACTACCTTAAATTCCTATTGGAGTAGAGGGTAAATAACACCTAGCCCGCAGAAATGGTTGGTGAAATTGCTTGGCTATGACTATGACATTTCTTATAAAAAAGGGAAAGAAAACATTGCGGCTGATGCCTTCTCCATAAAAAGAGGAGCCACCCCAGCTGTTTAGCATATCTGGTGTGCAGGTTGCCCTACTGGATGAGGTCAAGCTGACTTGGAGTCAGGACCCTCAATTACAGAAGCTACTGCAAGCAATCAATGCAGGGACTACTCACAAGGCTTACTATAAATTGCAAGGGGGCATACTGAGTAGAAAGGGTAAGATTATGGTTGGCCACAATCCTAACATCAGAAAGCAACTTATTGCTTTCTACCGTGGGAGCTCAATAGGGGGTCATTCAGGCATTTCTGCCACCTTGAAGAGTCTCAAGCAGGAGTTTTATGCGAAGAAAATGAAGCAGGATGTTTATGTTTTTGTAAGGGAGTGTGAGGTGTGCCAGAGGTGTAAACATGAGAATGTTGCTTCCTTCACCTGGCCTACTCCAACCTCTTCCCATCCCTGATATGGTATGGCAGGATAGCTCCATGGATTGGATAGAGGGGCTACCTAAAGCTGCAAACAAGAATGTGATTTTTGTAGTAGTGGATTAGCTCAGTATGGCTGCTCACTTCATGACCCTCGAGCACCCTTAGTCTTCCTTAGATGTGGCTAAGGTGTTTTTGGACACTGTCTTCAGACTACATGGTATGCCAAATTCCATTGTGTCTGACAGGGATGTGATCTTTACTAGCAAGTTCTGGATGGAATTGTTCAAGCTACAGAAGGTCTCATTGCTGACTTCCAACGCCACCGATGGATAGACTCAGGTTGTCAACAGGGGTCTTGAGTGTTACCTCAGCTGCATGACATTTGAGAAACCTAAGGAATGGCTGCAGTGGATACCATTAGCAGAATGGTGGTACAGTGCCACCTATCACTTCTCTACACAGATGAATCCTTATGAAGTAGTGTATGGCCAGAAACCACCCCCTTGCTTTTCTACATGCCTTCTGATTCCCACTTGGAGACTGTTGACAGAAGTTTACAGGCTAGAGAGGCCACTTTGAGAGCCTTGAAGTGTCATTTTCTCAGGGCTCAGAATAGGATGAAGGTGTAGGCTGAGAAGAAGAGAACTGACATGTCCTATGCCATTGGTGATTGGGTATATGTCAAGCTTCAATCCTACAGACAGTTCTCCCTCAAAGATCACTCCTTTCAGAAACTCTCAGCCAAGTTATATGAACCATTTCAGGTTATTGCTAGAGTGGGACTTGTTGCCTATACGTAGGCTTTGCCTCCTCAATCTAAAGTTCACTCCACTTTCCACATATCTCAGCTGAAGAAGCATCTAGGTAATCACATTGCTTCAGTTCACCTTCCTGAGGTTCATTCAGACTCTGGTCAGGTTTTGTTAGCACTTGAGTCCATCTTAGCCAGGAGGATGGCCCCAAAGAGGGGCAGAGGGCTATCGCTCAGGTGCTTGTCAACTTGCTGAACAGTTCAGAAGAGGATAGTACTTGGGAAGATGCAGGATTTCACCTTGAAGTTTCCAGATTTTCATCCTTGAGGACAAGGATTCTAAGGCATTGTTGTGTATCTTTTCTATCTGATTTTCCAATTAGATTGTAATTAGGAGAAGTTAACTCATAATTCTGTTACAACACACATGAGAGGCATGTGCTGGATTCAATTAGTTATAACTACTACCACCAATTCTCATTCCTTGCAATTTCAATTAGATATAAGCTGGGCTCATTAGCCTTTTGTAATCATCTTTTGGGGAATTAATTTGAAATCAGTCAACTGCTACTTCTTCTTCTCTTTGGGTATTTGTTCAGGAACTCTCAAGTTGTTCCTTAGACTATCACAATTTCTTCATTTCTTTTTTTTGAGATCGTATTATCTTCTCTGAAAGAAACCTACTCTCGTACTCCTTCCATCAGAAATTGATGTTTGCCTTTCAATTGCAAAAAAAATCATTTTCCAAGAATGGGAAGTTCTCCCACACATTACACAACTATGGAAACTTTACATGGGACTCATTTGACACTTCACATTCAAACTTTTTCTCTATACTCTTGAAAATGCTGAAGCTGACGATAATTTTCTAACTTTGGCAAACACACCTTTTCCCATGCCATTTTAATATCTGTACTATGTTGAACGTGGAAGTTAAATTTAGGATGTAATACAACTTTTAATAAGATAGAGAACAATAGGAAAGAGAGAAGCATGAAATATTTGCGTATTTCACTCGTTAAAAATTATTGCATAGCTGATTCATTTTGCATTTCAATCAAAGAATTGCCTGATTATTCATAGAATGTAGAGCTGTTACTGATTTGATTCAATCTTTTGTGGCAAAAACTGAGTGAGAGAAGTTTTGCTGGAAGATGCCTGGAGATCTTAGAAATTGTTTGTCTAATGTAATGGTTGTTTAGGTCACAAGCATCATCTTTGTGTGGTTCAATCTATTTCAGCAGCAGCACATCTGCACATGCATGACAAAGTATTTTCCGTCTCAAAATTGTTACCATTTGTTGGAGTAGGTCACTTTGCATGTATTATATGATCTGCTTTCTTGTATTTGTCCATTTTTATATGAAAAATTGATGTGTGATGAAGGTTTTGAGATACGTTGGAGTTGTGGATGTTGTCAACGGAAAAGGGACTGTTGAGCTGCAAAGATACAACAAAGAGCATCCATTTGCACAACTCTCTGGATCAGATAACATAATTGCATTCACAACTGAAAGATATGCGAAGCAACCTCTAATAGTGCGTGGTCCTGGTGCTGGGGCTGATGTGACAGCCGGTGGAGTATTCTGTGACATCTTGCGGCTTGCATCATATCTTGGCGCTCCATCATAATTCATTTACTGCGATCCACTTAATCTGCCTTTCTGAGTACCATCAGGTTTTCTTCTGCCACTGTAATGTTTCACATGAATGGTGTTGCAGTTTCAGCAAAAGTGTGGCTCACTCTGTGACTAGGTTGACTAGGCTCTCCTCTTCTTCTATAGGAGTTATTGTAACTTGCTCATTTATGAATTGGTTTGATTAAGCTGTATTTTGGCCGAGATGCACATATATTGCAGGGATACTCCCTTTTTAGTAAAGTAGATTGGTGATGTATTTCGATGCAATCAAGTGTTCAAGGCATTGTTTCTCTCGACTGTCTAGAGTTAATTACTCCATATTCGTGCTTCCTTTGCTCAAATCTGTTGTATGAGCTCATAGTTGCAATTTCATTAAGGAGAGAGTCTCAAAGTTGTGTTTTGATAATTTCCAAATTTTGCATTACTTCAAATTAGGAGATCTGCACAAATAGGATACTTCAACAACGCCATTTAATTTTTTTCCTTGTTTAAGGAATTTGTGCAAAAACATCTTGAGCATAACCTTGGTACACAGGTCTTATTGGATTGATGAAATTTATCGTGTTCGCAAGTTGGGCGAGGCATAGCTTTGGTATAAATTGTTCACAAAATTCTGCTGGATTAATAAAAGTTGTCTTGTTTACAAGTTAAGACAAGAAGATATATTTTTACTACAAATTGTTCAAAAGTTTTGCTGTATTGGCTAAACTTGTCAGTATTTGTTCAATTGTTCCCAAGTTTTGCCGGATTAGAGAAATTTCGTACCATCTTCATTCTACCTTCTTGTTAAGTTGTTCACAAAGGTCTTGCTGGATTGCCTAAGCTAGCAAGGAACAAAATGTATTGAAAGTATACAATATTATTCCACAAGAGCTAATTTCGTTCAAGTAATGGATTCTAATCATTTGAAAGATTCTTTTGACCATTTGTATTTGTGTTATGTTAATTGTCTCAAATGAAAGTGAAAGACAAATTCATCTTCCTCAAGGAGAAACCATATGCAAAGCATTGAAAACATTTTCAGATCTTGTATTCGCTTATGAGAAAAATTTAAAATTAAGAATTTATGTGAGACACAAGCGTGAATAAATAGATGAGACAACCAGAGAAAGAAAAAAAGTAGAAGGAATACAAATTTTTTGCTTGTGAAGGAGAAAGAAGAAGTTATGACGTAGAGTTCATATTTGCACAACTGTTAAAATAGTTACAATGAAAGAAAATAACTTTGAGGTCCCTCCATAATCAAACTCTCAGCTGAAATCCCTTTGTATTAGAGTATGTTTGTTATAAATCTTTATTCAAATTCATCGGATTCGCTTAAAGGAGATTAATTACAAGACTTTATAAGTGACCTATTAGGAAACCACTGAGACAATTGGTGGTAGTAACATAAATCGATCCTAGAAGAAGGTATGTCTAATTATGCAATATCTTTCATTTGTATTAGAGGATGGTAGATGTGTTTTCTTCATCGTTGTATGGTTTAAAGTTGAAGAAGTTGAATTTTTCATTTGAGAGATGCTGCATGCCACAAGATTTGTAAAAAATATGATTAATATTTCTATTTAGATTGCATTATCTCCATGTATAGGCTTCTTCATTATGTAAGTGTATATTTATGGAAAGAGTTTTTTGATATTTTTTCATCGATATATTAATTATAAAATTTTAATTTCGGATGAGGGAGAGACGATTGTTGAAAATCGGCTGTCCAAAGCAAAAAAATCTGGAGTTTCAACATAAATGTTCAGATTTGCGATATGTTTTCTCCCTCTCTAGGATTCAACAATATGTGAATCATATATCAATATGAATATATTTTTGATATATTTCTAACGATATATTATTTGTAAAATTTCAGTATCGGATGAAGGAGATATGAGGTGTTGAAAGTTGGTTGCCCCAACAGAAAAAAACTAAAGCATGAACTTTCAAACTTTCGAGCTCGTTTTCTCCCTCTTTACACTTTTGATGTTTGCAGTTACTATATCACTACAAAGATCCTTTCAAAATATTTTCAATTATTTATTGTTAGTGAATTTTCGATATCGAATGGAGGAGATGTGAATTCTATAAGTTAGTTGTTGAATACATAATCTGAAATTTTAATTTCTAAAGTTTTTCTGAAAAGATTTTAGTGGAGTAAGAAATGAAGTGCCAAATTCATTATTTTGGTGTCCAATCTATCTTGAACTTTTTTTTTATATATTATATATGTGCATTTATCACACATTATGAGCTTAAATTCTTTAATTTAACAAATAGTGAATCTTTTTTATGATTTTGAATTATTAATATATATTTTTGTAAGTTCAAAAACTGACTCATGAATAATTTTTTTAAAAGAGTAATATAGTACAAAGTTCATATTATGGTTTATGTCTACATTTTCATGAGATAAGTTGTGTTCAATATATTTTGATAATTGACAAAGACACGGAATAAGTTGTTGAACTAGGTTGAAGACACATGTTCTAAAGTTCAGAGTCCATGTTGATGAAGGACTCTCTGGAATGAAGGAGTCTCCAGGAGAAAAGATCAGAAAGTTTGTACAAAAAATATCCAAGACTCTGTTCACAAACATATAGACTTCAACATCAAAGCAAGGTGAGAGTTCTTGTATAGCAGGAGTTCTTAGTGGACTGGAAAGCACAACTTGACTATAAATATACAAATTCATCCAGAATGAGACTCACACACTTATACTGTGATAAAAGGCAAAACTATAATACCTCGAATTTTGAGCAAACAAATATTTAACGCTTAAGCTGGAAAAAGAAGCCTTAAATTTTTTAGTAACAGGTTTTCCACGACCGGCATCCACGAGTCGTGGAATGACCTCCTAGACTCGTACATGAAAGTTATCAAAAAGCCTGAGTTATACACAGTCACTCCACAATCTGTAGATCATTCCACAATCCATGGAACAAAATAGTGGATGAGAACCTGATAGATGACAAGACGTGTGAGTTCCACGAAGGAATTCCATGGTCGTGGAAGGTCCTCGTGGTCTCGATCGGATAAGAGTTTTCCTGATGATATTTTCATCTTTTTCTTATTTTCCTAAGCCTAAATTCGGAAAATGCAAATTGTACATAGGTGTTAATATAAAATTCTAAGTATGGAAAGTGTATTGGATGTGAATTAGGGTCATAAGGAACCTCTAGCACTAAGTCGAGTTCAAAGCTTCCCTATTGATTAAATTTTTGTCACAAGAATATGCAAAGATCAACTTCAAATGATCATATATTTTAGAATATGAAGAGTCATATGTCGTATTACCCACCAAGTTATAGGTCTTTGAGTCTTCTTTACAACACTACCGTCCATTCGTAAATTCGAGTGTTGAGTAAAAAGTTATGCGCATTTTAGTAAAGCACAATCAAACAATGACAATTGACGACCCAAAATGACGAACCGTGGTTCGCTTCACGGGTCCAAATGATGGTCCTTGGTTCTTGGTAGCGAGTGGAAAAGTTTCCTATGGGTAGAACAAGTCAAATGACAGACCTTCCTTCAATTCTATGGTCTGTAGGCCATGTATACAACCCATATATCAATATATATCAGTTATTTTAGATTTTATAATGATATTTTGAGTTTTTTTCTCACTTTTTACTCTTTGATCGACCCCAACAACCTCAAGAGCTCTCTTCTACCCTAACAAGTCTAGATAAGTATCTCCATGATCTTACAATATAAATCCTAATTTGTTTTACAAGATTCTAACATCAAATCACCCTCCTATCTCTAGTAAAATTAAGAACTCAATTCTAGGGTTCAAGACTTGAATTTTGGAGTAAGTCTATCCGTAGCTCTTCCTTCCAAATCAAGATAAGCATACTCTAAATGATTTTCTAACGATGTAAATAATTCCATCCGTATTTCTTCCTTCTAAATCAAGGTATACATACTCTAAAGATTTTCTAGTGATTTTAGCATATGATTATGTATCCTAAGCAAGAATTTTATGCTCAAAATCTAGGATTTTCAAGATAACTCATCTTAAGGTTCAAGAATAGACTTTTGTGATTCTTCTTCAAAGTTATGATTTCAATTGGAGAGATTCAAGGCATGTAAGGCTATCATAGTGAGGAACTTAGTTTTTTCTAATGCCCCTACATCTACAATTTCAGATGGTAAGATAAAAGTCTATGATTTCAAATTCTCTCTATTTCAGATTGTTGATTCTTGATCCTATTATTGAAATTAATATTCTTCATAGCATTGATGGTCTTTGATTGATGGTTCATGTTTATTTTATCACATGAGACATTCTTAACCAAAGTTATTTGAAAACTTGATCATCGTAGTTTATATACATTATTTTCATGAGTAAAATATATATTTCAAGTTTTAAAGAAGTATTTTAGGAAGTGTATTTAGCTTCAAGTGCATTATTTCAAGAAAGAGTTCAAGAAAGTTTATTTTCATGAAAATTCCTATATACCCACTACTAAAAAAGAGCTAAAAACGACGGGACAAAGAGCGACGGACAACGTCGTTGCAAAAAAGCGACAATATTTGCAACTCTGTTCGTCACTTTATTTATTTTTTTAGAAAAAGCGACGGAAAGTGTGTGTTTTTCCGTCATTTTTTTAGCAGATTTTTGTGCCAAATATATATATATATATATTTAATTAATTACTAAATTTTTTAATATATTACGATGCAGTCTATCGCCCATAATTATAACTAATTTATTATAAATTAAATATTAACGACACAGTCCGTCATTCTATATTAATTTTATTTTTTTAAAAAAATTTTAGCGACGGACACCGTGTGTAAGTCCATTGCTTTTGGTCAATTTAATTTGGTCAACTATTTCAAATTAGCTCGCTTAGTTCATCGCTTTTTTGGTCAAAGTCTGATCAACTATTTTTTTTAAAAACAACGGACTTAGCGACGCATTCCATCACTTCTTTTAAAATATCTGATTAGATTTATGAGTTTTCTCCCATTTTTCCTATTCTCTTTCTCTCTCTATCTCTCTTCTCTCCTCTCTCTCCCTCTCTCATTGTTGGTTAGTTAGTTTTTTTTTTGTAATTTAAGAATTTTTTGATTTGTTAGTTTATTTATTTTATTTAGTTTATTAAATTTATTCTATTCAAATAGTTAATATGTATATTTGATTGTGAATTGGTGAATGAAGTTATAGTTTTAATTTTAGGGCTTTACTTTGAATTGGAGTTTTATGAATTAGATTATGAATTGAGTATTTTAGAGTTGGAATTGAAGTATTTTTGAAGTTAGAATGTTATTAACTGTAATGAACCTCGCCAAGTCATTTATGACTTGCTGACACTGACTGTTAGGTCTCCTGGTCATTCATTTGGGTTTTAGGCCCATTTCCCTATTTTGGTGTTTTTATAAGTTAAAAAGTTGACTTTGGTCATAACTTCAGAAAAATGACCTCAGAATGGAATTCTGATGGTTCCGTCAGCTTTAAAATGACCAAATTAGGCTAGTAGCATGATCGGCACCAGTATTAAGGCAATCAATACGAGTTTGGAGCCATCTGGTGCTTTTGCTTTTAAAATTTGGCCTATAGTTGTCTTTAATCAATATTCTTAGGAAACATGCTCGGATGAAAATTTTGACAACGCGGTTAGCTCCGAAATATCGAGTTTGATCTAGAACGACCCTTCGTTTGCTTCTCGAGGCTTTCGATCTAATACCGAGGCCCATTATTGAGTTTGGCCCAAAATGACACTTGGGTGTGGGATTCACTTTCAGTCGTAACAACCTCGTACGAAAAATTTGACTGCGCCATTAAGTTTCAAATGTTGAATTTGGTGGGGTAGCATATCTCATTTGCACACACAAGATTTCGAATAAATTTTGAGAACTCCATCGGAGACTTAGACAATGCCAAAACCCCCATGTTGCAGTAGTTGTTGGTGCAAGTGGCTTTCCTCATCTTGTTTGCGATCGTGATGAAGAGTTGACTAGAGGTTTACCCAATTGGTCTTCACAGTCGTGAGATCTGACCTTCGCGATCGTGATGATCTTTTTGGGAGCCGTTCGCGATCTCGACATATGTCCCCACGATCGCGATGAGCAATTACCTAATCTTTTAATTAAGACTAGAAACGGGAATCAACCCTCTACCAAGTTTTAGAACTCATGTTCTCTCTCTCTCCTTTATCAATTTTGGCGATTCAAAGGTCGAACTTCAAGAGAATTTCTAGGGAAAGGCATTGGTGAGCTCGGGTAGTGAATTAGAAGTTTCATTGGAGGTAAATTTGATATTTTAGCTCTGTATGTTCCATTTTCGGAGTGTTCTTTTAGTGAATTTTTGGAGGTTGGTTCTTAGCTGATTTGAGTCCGTTTTCAATGATTCTTGAAGCTAATTTGTGGGTTTTTCCACAAGGAACATCGTAGTATGTTTGGTTTGGGTCATGGGAGCTTCGTTTTTGATAAGTCATTGCCTATAGGAGCCGCCATAGTTGTTTCCTTTAGCTTGAAATGTGGGACTTTTGATGCATGTGTGGTTGTAGTTAATTCTATTGCAAAAAATGTATTTCTTTTTGGAACACTAGCTTGGGACAACGTCTAGGACCTACTTTTTGGGGTCAATTTCAGAATTTCAGACGCGGGTCCCATATTTCCCATTTTGGACCTCAAAATTGGTCCATCTTTGAAAATTATGAATTTAGTGTCTAAACGACCGTAACAACGACGTGATTCTATTTTTGACAATGTGGCAGCATTTTGAGGCCGTTCAAAAAGGGAAAACTCAGATTTCACGAGTTGGAGCATGCAGTCGACCTATAGGTAGGCTGTAGTTTTTCTCTCTCTAGATCAAGCATGTTTAGGCATTTGTATACTGAATTGTATGGATTTGGAGGGTTTGGGTGTCGAGCATGCTAAATTCCTAGATTTCATGCCCTAGGTGTTATTTTTGGGGTATTGTAAGACTGTTAAAGCATGTATCTGGTTATTATTGATCATCCATACCTTGTGGTGTGTGTTGTGCCTTTGGTTTATATATTTGGGAGCATGTTTTTCCTTAGTCTAGGCTTAGACTAGTGTTGCCTTAGACTTGCACGATTTTGGTGCCGTTGGGACTTAGAACTTCTTCGATGTTTTCGGATAACTTGGCTCCCTATAGACTGATATAACAGACTTGAGTCTGATAGTCTGAGATTTATCTGGGCAGTAACACAGCTTTGAGACTTTACCTCCATAATACCCTATTCTCCTATCGGTCCTATATCACTTGGTTCTTAATTTTGGAAGTCTTTTTGATGATTCTGGTTTGATGTGGTTCAGGCTGGAGTGATTCATTGATGGCGCTCACTTTGGGGGTACTCCCCGTGACGCTCGGTTGGCCATTGATCCTAATTAGGACCGGCTCGCCTCTGCTCGTGGTTCAAGTCCCCATTTCACTCCACTGGGGGGGTTCAAGCCCCATGCTTATTATTGTAGCCTCGGTTCTAGTCCATCACTCCTCATGTAGCCGTGGTTCAATCCCACTGCCTTTATCATAACCTCAGTTCAAGTCCATCGCTCTTCACTTAGCCATGGTTCGATCCCACTGCCTTTATACAACCTCAGTTCAAGTCCGTCACTCCTTACTCACTTTGGTTCGGCTCCTTAGCTACTGTTACCCGATTTAAGTCCGTGGTCTAGATTACACGTGGTTCAAATCTAGGATTATCTATCACTCGGTTCAAGTCCTTGGCTGCTTTCAAATCTCGGTTCGGGTCCCTGATCCTTTGATGAATCATCGTTTCAAGTCCTTATC
The DNA here is from genome assembly GCF_947179165.1 of Solanum dulcamara. NCBI lineage: Eukaryota > Viridiplantae > Streptophyta > Magnoliopsida > Solanales > Solanaceae > Solanum > Solanum dulcamara. Next base: position 41,290,271 of record NC_077245.1, read on the forward strand.
TACTCTCAACTTTGGGTTAAGGATTCAGGATTTTAGGATGATTCGGTTCAAGCCCGAAAAATTGGTAGCATTGTTGGAACTTTATCGGATCTGCTCTTTTTACTTCAACTACTTTTGCTTCTGTCGGACTTATGGGGGTCCGTTCAGGTTGTTACCTTCAGGCTTGTGCACAAGCATACCCGTCGGGTTTATAGGAGCCTGGTGGATTTAGCTAGTGCTTTCTCTTTGCGTGTTGAGTACGCTCATGTACATACCTACATTTACTTCTTGCCCTGCCTTTGGTTATGATTACTTTCTCGCATTTCAGCTTACTTTTGCTTATCTTGCTCAGTCAGCCTATGATGCCTACTAGGTACCTATTATTTTGGTACTCATACTACATTCTGCATCTGTTTCGTGATGCAAGTCTGAGTACTAGCTGTTGACACCCAATTTTGACCAATCTATAATTACTTTTCAGATTGCGATTTTAATAAATAGGCATTTCTCAAAACTTATTTCTTTACTAAGGGAATGAGTTTATATTTAATTTTACTCAATAAATCGTATATTTTGACATTCTTAATCTACAAAATTTAGTTATTATTATTATTTTATTATTATTTCATTATTATTATTATTATTATTACTATTATTGCTTTTATCCTTATTATCGGTATTCTTAATTAATTTTTTTTAAAATAACAAGGTTCGTATGTTCAAATATTTTTACATGTATATTATAGTATATATTATGTATGTGTGTATATTTTTTATATAAAAATTATTACTTAATTAATTTTATTTTATAATTTACTTATATATATTATATCAATTTTTATACATCTCATATATGTGTGCATATAAAAAGTTGTTACTTACTTAAGTTTATTATATATTTTACTTAATTATATATATATTATACACCTATTTTAGTACGTATTATTTACATGGTATGCACATATGTGTTTATTATATATATATATATATATATATATATATATATATATATATATAAAAGTTATTACTTGATAAAGTTTGTAATTTACTTATTCAATATATATGATGATTATTAATTAGATAGCAATCTATTCAATTTTTCTCTATTTTTATTTAAAGCAGTCCTTTTTATCCAATATATTTAAGCTCTAGCCAAAAGGTTTTCCAATTCATTTCAATTCTAGCCTAATTGAATTCAATATGACCTAATTTTAAATCCTAACTTTCAATCACATCCGTTCATTTATATTGATCAATGACCACAATTTAATCCCTCATTATTTTCTTGTTTCAATATACTAACACCCTAAACCTAAATTTTTGACCCATTCCTCTCCTCCAAAAAACCATCGCCGCACCACCTCCATTTCTCCTCTCCGAATCTGCCAATCTCCTTCCAAATCCTCCTATCTCTTTTATTCCATCCTCACATCACTTGAACACTTGCAATGTCTAAATTTCCAAAAATCCAAAAGAGAAGTTGGATAGTCCAGCATATTGCTCCTACACCATGTATAAACAAACTGAAGGCCTCTATACTTTACAAAATGTGGAGGTTGTTTCTTTCCTTCAAAACACCTATTATTTCATTCCAAGTATATGCACATGATGCATAATGGGATACTTTGCCAGATTTGCTTCTTTCTTTTCCTGATCTTCTGTCCTTGCTAGAAAATTAGTAACTTCTCCCATCTTGAGGCATCACCCATGTGACTCCAAGACTATTCAAGAAAAGAAATCAAATCTGCCAAGAAAAATTGCAATGAAGAAGATGGTTCTTGGTTCCAAGGGAAGGAGCATGGTTAAGTTAATGAGATAAGGAGTGTGATAAAAAACTCTAGTGAGTTCATCTCCTCCGCCGTCTCCTCTGCTCTCCCTCTTCTCCTCTCTTGAAAACACTATTCTGATAACCATGACGTTCCTTGCGAAAACCCCCACAATATAGCCTCAAAATAACTAAAAATGGAGTTCATATGATCAAGATACAATCTCTACAAATTCAACAAAATACCACTCCGAAATTCACTAGACCAATAGCTAATTACGAATTCTTACCTCAGATGAAGCTCCCCCTCTAGTTTCCGAGCTCACCACTAGATTCCCTACGAAATTCTCTTGAGTTTGGACCTTTGAATCAACTAATTAGAATGATGGAAATATCGATGTTTGAAGTTTGAAGAATGAGCTGAAAATCATCTTTGGTCTTTATTAAAAGACTAGGACATTTGCCTTTGTGAACGCGGCTACAGTACTCAGCGAATGTGACGATCAAGAAAATTGAACTTCACGAATACGGCAAGAGGCCGGCGATTAAGGAGACCAACTTCATGGACCTCTGCGAACGCGACCATGGCTCCGCGATCGCGGAGAACAAATTCATGGACCTTCGCAAACACGGCTTGGGGCCCGTGATCACGGAGCCTACACCAAATATCAGCTAAAAGCTGTGTTTTCACCAAGTTCAAATACTTCGATGGGGGTGCTCGGAATTTGTTCAGAATCTCGAGCTTGCAAACCAGATATGCTACCCTACCAAAATCAACATTTCAGACTTGATGGCATAGTCAAAATTTCCATACAAGGTCGTTACAATTGAAAGGGGGTCCCACACCCAAGGGTCATTTTGAGCTAAATTCCATAATGGGCCTCATGATCAGATTGAAAGCCTCTGGAAGCAAATGAAAGGTCGTTCCAAACTAAACTCGACATTGTAGAACTAACCATACTGTCCGAATTTTCATCCAAGCGCATTTTCCAAGAATGTTGATCAAAGTCAACTATATGCCAAATTTCATAAGCAAAAATGCCAAATGGTCTTAAACTTGTACCGATTGTCTTGGTACTTATGCCGACCATGCTATCAGCCTAATTTGGCCATTTCGGAGCTGATGGAACTATTAAAATTCTGTTCTGAGGTCATTTTCCTAAATTTATGAATGAAGTAAGCTTTTCAAGTTATAAAAGCTCCAATACAAGAAAACGGGCCTAAAACCCAAATGAGCGACCAGACGACCGAACAGTAAGTGCCAACAAGTCATAAATGACTTGGAGTCGCTATAGGAATGCGGAATGAATGCTTTAATTCAAAAATAACCTAGAGGGTCATTACAACATCTACTACTATAAGAACTTTCTTCCGCAAAAGTAGGAGTCAAAAAGTACCGGAAGGCTCAAATATGCCAGGAAACTATGCCGACATCTCATGTTCGGTCTCCAGGTAGCCTCCTCGACTAGAAAATCCTCCAACAGACCTTAACCACAAGAATGGTTCTGGAATGCAACTGTTTGACATCTCTGGCCAAAATAGCAACTGACTCCTCAATGTAGCTCAAACGATCATCCAAGTCAACCGCGTCATACTGAAGCACATGAGACTCATCTGAAACATACCGGCGTATCATTGAAACATGAAAAACTGGGTGAATAGATGAGAAGGCCAGGGGCAAAGCTAACTCATATGCAACCTCACCAATTGTCCTCAATATTTCAAAAGGGCTAATATACCGAGGGCTAAGCTTGCCTCGCCTCCCAAATCTCATCACGCCCTTCGTGGGAGACAGCTGGAGGAATACTCTATCACCAATGACAAACCTTAAAGGTCGATGCCTATGATCTGCATAGCTCTTGTGTCTACTCTGAGCTGTCCTAAGCCTATCCTAAATCACCTTCACATGATCTAAGGCCTCCTACATGAAGTCTGTACTGCATGGCCTGGGCTTCGTAGACTTAAACTAACCAATTAGAGAAATGCAATGCCTACCATATAAGGCCTCAAATAGGGCCATATGAATACTAGACTGGTAGCTGTTGTTGTACGTAAACACCGCAAAAGGCAAAAACTGATCCCACTAAAACCTAAAATCCATAACACAAGCCCGTAAAATATCCTCGATGTTACACCCCGTACTTTTATACCTTGGAACGCTTCTTATGCCTCTTAAGTTTTTGGGAAGGCTTTTAAGTTTCTTAGAAGTTGTCATGTGAGTCGGATAATTTATAACTCTATCAAAGAATCCTAAGGAAAGGAGAATGAGATACTCCATAATAGAGAAGATTAGAAATAGGGTTATGAGAATCCAGAAGAAGTGGGATGTCAAGTAGTGAGTCGTAGGACTCGACTTACTCGCGTAAGCCACCGACTTAGACGTCTTACATAACTAAGTTACTTGAGTAAACGTCGAGCTTAAGTAGCAAGGAATGCATAGGCTCTTAAAGTAAGGCGAGATTACAAACCTGCAGAAGAGAAATAAGGAAACGACGCGCCTACTCAAAGAAAGTAGGTGATGCACCTACTTGGACAAGCAGGTGATGTACCTACTTGGACAAGCAGGTGATGCACCTAATTAGGGTCAAGTAGGTGATGCATCAGCTTAGGTAGACCCCACACTGCCATGTGGCAGCCAAGGATTGAAGGCATGATTGAGGTGGTGCCCTAGGGGGCTGCCACGTGTCACCCCTAGGGGGATGCCACATGTCACTTCCTAAGGGAACCTATATATATGTATTAAGTGACTAATACTTCAGTTCTTTGTTCAAAGAAATCAGCAGCAACAAAGAGAACAAAACCCTAAGCTAAGAGAGAAAAGGGTGACGACCTAGGAGGAAAAATAAGGTAAGTCCCGATTTCGTTCTGTAAATTAATTATCTAGCATATACCACGATGGTATGGAGGTATTAGTAGTATAAAATCATGGCTTGGTGCAGCACAAAATGGACAGCAAGCAGCCATGACGTTTAAATCGCGCTAGAGAAGTTTCGAGGTGCAATTTTGGCGAGTTTTGGCCAATTTCGGATAAGGTAAGGTATTTTCTTCCAATTTGAAGTTTATGGTGTTGTTATAGAGTGTATTACACACATTTTATGCTGATTGAAGTGTAAGAAAGTCATGGTAATACTTGACGTTCGAAATAATCTAAATTGGAATCGTTATAGTTAAATTATAATCAAAATGAGGTGTTGTGCGTGTGGGGGATGCTACTAGTCATGTGGTGGTGCTTTAAGGTGATGGAATATGTGTTAAAAAAGGTGTGGGTGCTTCTGGTTGCAGCCACCCGCCCCTCCGTTTTGTACGATTAAAAGTATTGCAAAATGGAAACTAGAAACCCTCTTTTGATATCATAGTTTTGGGAGAATGGCTGACTGATGGTCAGTCGGAGCGTATGATTTAGGTTCTCGAGTGTCACAACCCAACCCTGTGGGCTGCGACTGGGGTCCAATCTGGACCCCCGCATACATACCTATCAGCTATAGTCAAGTTGAACTATGTGTGATGTGATACTATACACAAAACCCCCAATGGGTCAAAACCTTTAAATATACATATAGCCTCTTTCACTTGTATCATATCATGAAAGGAAATGTAAGCCGACAAAGCTGCTATAATATAAAAATATTTACAACATGCCGTATAGGCACAGCCAAAACAAACTCATAAACAACCCACACATACATATCTACAGACCTCTAAGGATAGTACGGTAATATATGGCGGGACAGGGCCTCCGCCGTACCCCTGAATAAATAAATACATATATTTGCAGACTAGTACCAAAGGCTAGGCTCCAGAACAGTGGAGCACTTCTGACATAGCTGAGTGGAAGTCCTAAGCTGGTGGATCTCCAAAATAAATGTCTGTACCTGCGGGCATGAAATGCAGCCCCTCGAAGAAAGGGGGTCAGTACGATACAAGTACTGAGTATATAAAGCATAAAATATCATAAATGAGACAACAGCTGGAATAGGGATGCAGGGAGCAAGTATAACATTTAAGTATCTACCGTACCTGCATCTTATCAAATAAGGTCATGTATACCATTATAACATACCATATCCAGCCCGCTCGGGGACTCGGTGTAACAACTACATCACTTTATCATCGCAGGCATATATATATTGTTAGCACTGTGGAATGTACAACCCGATCCATGTATATAACAAGTACATATCGAGGAACGATGGCCCAATCCACATATCATATACTACTGCCGAGGAACGATGGCTCGATCCATATCTCATATAATAACGCCGAGGAACGATGGCCTGATCTATGTATCGTATAATAATGCCGAGGTATGATGGTTCGATCCGTAAATAGCATAACATGCTGTGGAACGTACGACCCGATCCTTACATAGCAAAATATGCTGAGGTACATTTGGCCCGATCCATATATATCATAATACATATACGTGCACATAAAACTCTGTAACATATCAAACATCCCTCAGATATCACCATAGAGCATGTTCAAGAGCCCCTAGGTATAGGAGCTTACACATCCCAACACTATTCAACCTATTGAAGGCTCAAAGGTCGTAGTCCAACTACTTAAAGGCCCTTATCATTCAAAAGTGGGTACAAGTCATGAGTTACATCCAGAATCTATAAATAGAGATATCTTCATATCCATGTTCTATAGTACCTATAGTCCAGTTTTTCTATAAGTTGGAAAAGACAAGCTTTACATGTACCACTTCCTATCATATGGAAGACTTGAAAAGTAATGACTCAACTTGTTACAGGAGTTCTAATCAGTAGGAAGTGAACAAGAGCCTTAACTCACACTCAGAGTTTTAAAAGTGGAATAACTCCCAATTTCATATACATAATACTTACATCTAAGTCATGCCAAAAGAGAAGAAAGGGTGGCTTCTCATACTCATCCCTTTCTAACGTATGGAAGGATTGAGAAGCCCTAGTTCAATTACTGTGCTCGGAGCTTTACAAATGGAATTATCCCCGTGTCTCATAAACAAACTATTCATAACTTATATCTAAGAGATGCCAGAAAGGAAGAAGAATAGCTTTACATACCCTCTACTTTTCCTCATCTACGAGATAGTGGTAGGCACTAACTTAATTAGCATAGGAGCTCTCACTTCAAGTAGTAGGTAGGGGTCATGAATCATATTCAGAGCTTTATGAGTAGATTTGTCCCACAATTCATATACACATCATGCTGAAGACTAAGACATGCCAAAAGAAAAGAAAGATAGCTTCACATACTCATGCCAAAAATATGCCAAGAGAAAGAAGGTGGCTTCACATACTTATGCCAAAAACATGCCAAGAGAAAGAAGGTGGCTTCACATACTTATGCCAAAAATATGCCAAAAGAAAGCTTCACATACCTCTTACAGACTTTTCTTAATCACGTTCACGTTGTTGTCCCCCAAACCTATTTAACATGGAAGCAATGCAAGTATCAACAACCTTAGACTTTTCATCGTCTTAGATTACCTACGAGTATTCATAGAACTCGTTTCCTCGCTCGCCTTCTCGACTAGTTCCTTAGTTAGTTAAGGGGTTAACGGAAATCGGGCAGCACCTCCCCTATAACATGCCCTATCAACAATTTCGTTTTACCCCCAAAACTTAGCAACCACAACAACCACAACAACCAGCAGCTGTACAACATAGAAATACCACAATACGATGCAATATAAGTTCGAAGACTCGAGGAATGGGAGTTTATCTACTTTAAGAGTTTTAACATCCAAAAGTAATCAAGAGTCTTGAAGTCATATTCAGGACCAAGGAATGAAGTTGTACGAAAGCTTACATCATCCATAGTCTATATCTAAGACATGCCAAATGAAAGAAGAGATAGTTTCACATACCTCTTTACGGGTTACTCTTTATCCCGTTCGTCTCGTCATCCTTTGAACCTAAGTAACATGAAAGAAATAAAAGTATCAACATCCTTAGACTTTTCAGCGTCTTATACTACCTACGAGTATTCACATAATTTATTTCCTCGCTTGTCTTCACGATTAGTTCTTTAACTAGTTAAAGAGTAAACGGAAATCGGGCAGCACCTCCTCCTCTATGATGTGCCCTATCCAAATTCCCAATTACGTCCTTAATACCTACAGCCAACTAACAACATAAAAATAAGCTCATATATATATATATATATATATATATATAACATGGCAACATTACACAATATAAACTCCAAACGACTCGCTCGAAACTACGATATCAAAATAAGGTTTCTAGTTTCCATTTTGCAAAACCTTTAACCGTACGAAGTAGGGGATCATGTGGCTGCAACCAGAAGCTCCCCCAAATCCTTTAGAACACTCTTAGGCCCTGCAACACACCACAACACGACCATAAGCAGCCCCCACACGCATAACGCCTCATTTCGACTACAATTTAACTATAACGATTCCAATTTAGTTTATTTCGGGCGTTGAGCATTTCCACAATTTTTATCAAACTTCAAGCAGACTACAAGGTGGTAATACACCCTATAAAAATACCATAAACTTCAAATTAGAAGGGAAGACCTTACCTTACCCGAAATTGGTCAAATTCACCAAAATTGCGCCTCAGAACTTCGCTAGCTCGCTTTAAGCGCCGTGGCTTCCTGCTGTCCTTTTTGGGATGCACCAAGCCATGATTTTATACTACTAATACCTTCATATCATCATGGTGTATGCTAGATAATTAATTTACGGAGCAAAATTGGTACTTACCTTATTTGTTTCCTCCAAGCCGTCACTATTTTCTCTCAACTTTAGGGTTTGTTTTCTTTTATTTGTTGCTGAAGTTTTGGAGTTTAAAATGAAGTTAAGTCATGATATACATGTATATTGTTGGTCTTGGGAGGCGACACGTATCATCCCCTAAGGGGGAACGTGTCCAGCCCCTATTGGGCCACCGTATCTATGCAAGCAAGAAGAGGCTGCCATGTGGCAGTGGGGCCCACCTCACCCAAGAAGGTGGGTCACCTACTTGACCCCAAGCAGGTGGGTAACCGCTTGCTTGAGGTGCTTCCATGTGTCACTCCTCCATTGGCTTCCACATCTCATCTTTTCTCCTTCCTCGTGGGTTCATAATCTCGTCTTATTTTAAGAGCCTATATAATCCATGCTACAGAAGCTTGGTACGTACTCCAATAGCCTAAGTATGTAAGACTTCTAAGTTAGTAGCTTACATAGGTAAATCGAGTCCTACGACTCGTTACTTGGCCTTCAACTCCTTCCGACTTCTCTTGACCCTATTTCCAACCTTCTCTACTATGGGGTATCACATTCTCCTTTTTTGGAGTTGTTTGATAGTGTCGTAGCTTAGGCGGCTCACATGATAACTTCTAAGTAACTTAAGGAACATTCTAAGCTCAAGAGTGTGGGGTGTAATAGGACAGTAGAGGTCTCATGGCCACTTTTAAGAAGGTTAGGAACACGTTTCAGGTTCAAAAGTGTGGGGTATAATAGGTTTGAAGTAGGTGAGATGAATTAATTGGTCTAAATTTGGTAATTGATGCAATGGAGAAAGTAAGGCTCATAAGAGAGATTGAAAACGGCTCAAAGTCGTCAAAAGTCCTATTCAGACACTAGGAAGAGAGAGCTTGAATTTAATATGGATGATATGGTTTATTTGAAGATTTCACCTATGAAAGAGGTAATGCGGTTTGGTAAGAATGGGAAGTTGAGCCCTAGATATATAGGACTCTATAGGATATTGAAGCGCATTGGCAAAGTAGCATATAAGCTAGGCTTGCCACTTGAGTTGGCTTTGGTTCATCCGGTATTTCACGTGTCAATGTTGAGGAAGTTTATGGGTGATCCAAATTTTATTGTGCCAATGAAGAATGTAAGTATTGAAGAGAATTTGACTTTTGAGGATGTCCAGATTGAGATTTTAGACCGGCAAGTGAAGAGGTTAAGAAATAAAGATGTTACACCCCACAATTTTTAAACTCGGAATATCTCTTAAGTTCCTTAGATATTATCATGTAAGCTGGATACGCTATGACACTATCAAATGACTCTAAGGAGGGGAGAATGTGATACCTCATAGTAGAGAAGGTTGGAAATAGAGTCATAAGAATCCGAAAGGAATTGGAGGCTAGGTGATGAGTCGTAGGACTCGATTTATCTACGTAAGCTACTAACTTAGAAGTCTTACATACTTGAGCTACTTAAGGACATACCAAGCTTACGTAGCATGGATTATATAGGCTCTTAAAATAGAACGAGATTACAAACCCATGAGGAAGGGGAAAAGATGAACGTGGCAGCCTAGAAAGGCGACACGAGGCAGCACCTCAAGCAAGCAGGTGACCCACCTACTTGGGGTCAAGTAGGTGACCCACCTGCTTGGGGGGAGGTGGACCCCATGCCATGTGGCATCCCCTTATTGGCAGCATGTGTGTGTTGGTCCAATGGTGTCATGACCCAACCCCGTAGGCCGCGACTGGGGTTCTATCTAGACCCTTTGTATATATATTTATCAGCTGTGGTCACGTCGAACTATAAACATGCAATACATATAAATCAAGTGTAGTCAAACCGGACTATAAATAATACAACGCCATGCATCAGAGCCCTATTGGACGATAACATTTTCGTATATCTGTAGCCTCTTTCATTTGCATCATAGCATGAAAGGGCATGCAAGCCGACAAGACTGCCATAACATAATATCATATATTATACATCATGTAGACCCAGCTGAACCAAACTGACACATACAACCCACATATACATGTTTGCAGACCTCTAAAATATTAATGACAACATATGGCGGGATAGGGCCCCCGCCGTACCCCTGAATAACCAAAAACAATTATATACATCAGTGGACAATATCAAAAACTAGGCTCTGATACAATAGAGCCTCTTCCAGCTGAGCAGAACGGAATCCTAACTGACGGACTCCTAAAACCTGTATCTGTACCTGCGGGCATGAAATGCAGCCCCCCAAGAAAAGGGGGTCAGTACGACATATGTACTGAGTATGTAAAACATAACAATATGATTGGAGGCATATCTGAAATAAAAAAGAAGGGGATAAAATATCATATAAGGAATCTGTACCTGTACTCTGTGATTTATAAAAACATGTATGCTCAAATTTTCAATCTAGCCAGGCCCCATCAGGGATCCGGTGAATCATATCTGTAGAACCATCACCTCCTTATTACAACACATCATCACATATATACATATGTACCTGGCCCTCTAGTGAGGGCGTGATGAACAATGCAGTGGAATAGTGCACGAATCTGATAACTAGCTCGGGACTTGGAGAAGAAGTGTTACTGTATAAACGAGTAGAGTAGTGAGAAACAAAATGTCACGACCCAACCCCGTAGGCTGCGACTGGGGTCCGATCTGGACCCCCCGTATACATATCTATTAGCTGTGATCACATTGAACTATAAATAAACAGTATCATGTAACAAAGCCCCATTGGGCGATAACATTTTCATAACCCGTAGCCCTTTTCATTTGTACCACAACACGATAGGGCACGCAAGCCGACAAGGCTGCCATAACATAATAACATATATCACATATCATGTAGACCCAGCTGAATCAAACTGACATACACAACCCACATATACATGTCTGCAGACCTCTAAACATATAAATGACAACATATGGCGGGACAGGGCCCCCGCCGTACCCCTGAATAGATAAAACAATTTCTATACATCCGTGGACAGTATCAAAAACTAGGCCCCGATACAATGGAGCCTCTTCCAGCTGAGCTGCATGGAATCCTAAGCTGACGGACTCCCAAAATCTATATCTGTACCTGCGGGCATGAACGCAGCCCCTCGAGAAAGGGGGGTCAGTACGATATATGTACTGAGTATGTAAAACATAATATAAAACAACTGGAAGCATATCTGAGATAGAGAATCAGGGGATCAGATATCAATTCAGAAACCTGTACCTGTACTTTGTGAATTACAAAAACATGCATGTTCGAGTCATATCATATAGCCGGCCCTTTCGGGGGTCCGGTGAATCATCTCTGTAAAATCATCTCTGTAAAACCATCATGGCCCCAGTGCCATCACCACCTTATTACAACACATCATCATATATTTATACACGTATCCTGGCCCTCTATTGAGGGACTCAGGGAATAATGCAGTGAACTGTGCACGAGAACATATCCTGGCCCGGGACTCAAGGAAAGAAGTGTTACGATATACACGAGTAGAGTAGTGAGTAACTATATGCAATTTAAATCATTATCAGAGACTCGACAGAATAAGAAAGTTAAGCATTTGTTTGAGGACCCGAATAATGGTGTAGTCATCTCGAGTATCCTCTAAATGCCATTATGGACTGTCTCAAAAGTAATCTCGGGGACCCTAGACATGTATTAATGTAGGGCCAAATCATTTATGGAATCAAAACACTTAATCTCGTATAGTCTTTAAGACTTGGAGCCTGTACCTTTGGTACCTTTTTAACATATACCAGTTTCTAGGGAAATAGTTTGACTACTGTAGGAGTTCAATATGCAAAAGTAAATAAGAGATGTTTGAGAATAGAGTTACCCTAGAGCTCAGATCATATTCAACTTACAACTAAGACAAAGGCATGCCCAAAAGAAGAAAGAGAATAAGCTTTATGTAGTCTGTACTTTCCTTCAGGGGATCTGCATACACATATTTCGTACCCGACCCATCATGGGACTCGGTGAATCATTATGGCATCATAATATCATTTTTGTATCAAATACATGTCAAGGAAAATGAGAGATAGCTTTTCACACACTACTGTTTAACACGTAGAAGCCTTACTAGGCAATACTCAATCCTTGCAGAAATTCCACTACTAAGCAGTGGATAGGGGTTATGAGGCATACTTGCAGTTTTGAGGAATGGAATTATCCCCACATTCCACACACAATTCACTTAAGGCTAAAACTTGCCAAAAGGAAAGAAAGATAGCTGTACGAACTTATACCAAAACATGCCAAGAGAAAGCTTTTCATACCTTGTCTGAATTATTCCTTATCCTGCTTGCCTCACCATCCTTTGAACCTATTCAACATGAAAGTAGTATGAATATCAACACCTTTTACTTTCCATCACCCTAGGTTACATCTTAGTATTAATGGAATCTATTTCCTTAGTCGTTTCCCCGACTAGTTCTGTTATTCGCTAAGGCGTCGACGAAAATTGGGCAGTACCTCCCCTGTAATGTGCCCTATCCAAATTTCCAATTAGGTTCCTAAGACCTACAGCCAACCAACAACAACAACCTGCAGCAATTCATACCAACAATATACAACATAAACTCCAAACGACTTATTCGAAAATACGATATCAAAATAGGGCGTCTAGCCTTTATTTTGTGATGCCTTTAATTATACGTAACGAGGGGTCATGTGGATTCGACCAGCAGCACCCTAACCCACATTAGGACATATTCAGGCCCTGCAAAAACAAGCCACACCCCTGCAGAGCAACTCACAAGAACGACACTTTATTTCGATGACAATTCACTTCTAGCGACTCCAATTTAGTTTATTTCGAACGTCGAGCATTTCTACGACATTCTTAAACTTCCAGCAGCATACAAGGGGTGTAATACACCATATAACAATACCATAAACTCCAATTTAAAAGGAAAGGCCTTACCTTACATTACACTTGTCAAACTCGCCAAAACTATCCAAAATGTGAAATCTGGACAGTCTACTGTTTTACCTTGTCGCTTCGTTTCAAAGGGGTAATGGAGGGAAACAAGATTTACGTCCTTCATGAAAGTTATATACATATGTCTTAGGGTCGTAAACAATTTCGAATCATCCCTACATCAATTTTGTACAAAAGGATATGACCAAAATACTTACAGCTGTCCGTGTAGAATTTCCAAAACCAAATCTGAGCAGTACCTCCTCTACACTTCATCACCATTTTTCGAGATGATACAAGTAGAACTGGATTTTGGAGTATGCATCAAAGTTATAGAACCACGAAATACCTTTCCAAAACATATTAAATCACTCGAAACGAATCTGTACACAAGAAGTTATACCAATATTACTAACCACTGTCCCTTCCAAAAACGGGTTTGTTAACTAGCGTTTTCTCTTATTTTCTCTTCCAAATTCCAATTGCAAAGCTGGAGTTTTACTTCCATGAAGGTCTTAAAATACATATATACGTATCCACGTACTTAAGGTACACCGTATATAATCAATTCACGGAAGAAGATTGGAAAACTAACCTTTAAACTTCAAGAACCATGGCTGCCTCTCTATTTCTATCCCTCACATTTTTTTTCTCTAAGTTGGCTGATGTTTTGATGGATAACTGAAGTATATGATATATATCAACATATATATGTGGCTTTAGGGTGTGACACGTGTCAACCCCAAGAGGTGACACGTGTCCAGCCCCTATTGGGCCACCATATCATGCTGCCAACTATGGGCTGCCACGTGGCAGTGGGGTCCACCCCCCCAAGCAGGTGGGTCACCTGCTTGCTTAAGGTGCTGCCACGTGTCGCTTCTTCATTGGCTACCACGTGTTGTCTTTTTTTTTCCCTTCCTCGTGGGCTCGTAATCTCGTCTTATTTTATGTACCTATGTAATCCGTGCTACGTAAGTTTGGTATGTAATCAAGTAACTCACGTATGTAAGATTTCTAAATTAGTAGCTTGCGTAGATAAGTCGAGTCCTACGACTCGTTACTTGGCCTCCTATTCCTTCCGGATTCTTATGATTCCCCTTCCGACCTTCTCTACCACGGGGTATCACATCCTCCCTTCGTTGGAGTCATTTGATAGTGTCGTAGCATATCCGGTTCATATGGTAATGTCCAAGGAACTTATGAAACATTCTGAGTTTAAAAGGGTGAGGTGTAACATCCTTCCCCCCTTTAGAACATTCGTCCCCGAATGTTAAACAAAACTTCCCTTAGAACTTATACAGACCATCGGGGGATTCGTTTCTATCTCCTTACACATATTTCCATCGAAGTACTTAGTATACGAGTTTCAGGAGTTGGGGTTACCTGTTTACCTGGTGTTTTATGTCCTCTTTTTAATTTCTTAGGTCATCCCCTTTTCTGGTTTTGATTTTGCCACAGTACCTTGACGGACGACATGTCTTCAGTTCGCAACCTTCTAATTTGCCAATCAAAGATGGCAATAAGTTTCTCCTCATAGGATAACTCTTTCATCTCATGGACTTCATTTATAAGACATACTATGGGTGGATCGCTAGTACATTCGCAAAATATCTATATCTGATAGGCTGGACGTATGGTCTCCAAATCAAGTGGTAAGCTCAACTTACCAGCCGCGTTGCCCACCTTACGCGCAACCTGATACAGTCTAACATATTCTGGGTCAAGTTCCTTTTCTAGGTGATCCCATTATGAACATCCAATCATCAACTTGAACTCTGTATGTTGATGTCGATTATTTGTATATCATTCTTGCCGACTTTGGACTTTTAGTCAATAGCTTGCTTAATCATGTCGGGGCCATTGGAATACTGGAGTAGTAATTATTATTGTAGGCAACTTGATAAGTGAGGGATAATCATTCCGACTACCTTCGAAGTTAGTCTCCTGACTTGTGACATATCTTCTAGCGTCTAATAGTACGCTCAGTCTGTTTAGTAGATAGAGGGAGGAATGCGGTACTAAGACCCGTCTGTGCTCCTGATCTCTTCTTGGACTGATCTCAAAGCATTAATTATAATTGAAGTCCCTTTATATGGGACATTAGATGAGGAAACCTCACAGAACCTTACTACTTCCTTGTCATATAACTTCACCTAGTTCTAGCGGCATAGGTGGTCTTGCTTGGAAGCAAATAAGCTGATTCGTTAGCCTACTCACAATAACCCACATAACACCCTACTCTTACAAAGTACAAAATAGGTTCATAATGACATTGATAATTCGGGAATTCTTAGCTTCGTATAGTCCTTCTCGACTTCTTTCAGAACTTTAACTAGCGTTCGATCTTTTGGATCCTGCTTTTTCTCCCTCAGAGTTGGCTACCAAGTGGTATCAAAATTCCCTCGCCCACTGGCCCATATAGCCATTCTGCAGTTTCTCTCTCATTAACTAGCTCTATGTTGACGAGTTGTGGCATTCGAGTGTGTCGTCAATTAGCAATTAGCTAATCCTTCTTGTTTTTCTTAAGCCCTTGTTACAATTTCCTTAATGTATCTTATAATACTCTGGGTACATAATCTCATATCGTTTCTCCATCACTAGTTCAGATTCCTCCATCTCGCCCGATCCTACCAGCACTAACGTATTAAGTTCCATCAGAATTTTGAAGTTAAGCGTGCTGGGGCGAGAGTAATATTGGGATGGGTGACCTCCATGGGAAGTCTTTGTGTCGCGTTTCATTGGAACCTTTTCCACGAGGTGCGGGCACTCAACTTAGCTCCAGATTTACCTCAGCGTTGTCTCGCGAGTCTTTATGTTTTGCCCTGTCCTTTCGTCTGTTATCTTGCATCTAGTATCGGCGTAGACCTTTAGCTCCATGATCCTTTATTCAATTTGTGTTCTCCTTATTTTCTACCACAGGAGGCTTTCTATTCCTTTTTCTTTCATTATTTATCTATTGCAACATTATTTGCGACTAACTCTATAACCAACATTTTTGGCCTTTGGTATAGCATACTGTCGTTATCCTTTGTAGTGTCTCTTGAATTATTCGATATCCTTTCATTGGTACGTTCTTCTCTTTTTATACGCAGCCGCCTTCTAGTGTTATGTTGTTCAGGGTCTCGTCAGAAACTTCTTAACGCTACCTTATGTAGCATTCCGGCTTCCATCCAATTATTGGTAACTTTCGGACCTTTCCAACTTGGTTTAGCAAGATATCTTATCGAAGTTTAGACGTCTATCTCACATTTATTGCTATATCAATTGCCTCCTCCTACCTTTGCCATTTTCTCATTAACTTTCCCCCTTTAGGGGGTACTCATACTTTCCTTTGTTTGTACTTGTAGTCGTTTCAATTCCAATTAGGTAGTGCTAGTATTCCGACGATAACTATTCTAGGTTTTCTCGAAGTAGTGGTTTTGTCTCAACCTATATCCTTTGCTTCTTGGGGCTAATAGAAGTTACGTCATTTGTTCCTTAAGTTTTCCATCCTCGTCCCTTAAGGATTCCACTATTTTTAGGGCGACGTTGTGTACACGCGTCATTTCTTTATATCTTAAGCCCCATGCTCTTACTGCGTTCTCAATGCAGGCCTTTAACTTAGGCAACGCGTACTATGTGTGTCTTACTAGTGGTTCCACTTTATCCCTGCATACTCGTATCATACTGTTCAGTTCATACTTACATATCCCCCTTTTAACTCGTATATATATTTGGTTCCTGACATCTCTTTGAGATGCTTCTATTAGAAGTTCTTTCCCTAATTAGTCGGTGGCAAATTATAAACTATTATCGTACATCATTTTCCAACCATTGTTGGAAGAAATCAGAACCTCTTAAATATCACAGTACTTCTTCTAATACTTGACCTACCTGGTCTCCTTCTGAGTTTATCCTCGAGTTATGAACAACTCATCTAATTTACAATTAAGAGTTGAGGGCTTGGTACCTTCAAAAAGAGTGAATCTCAATTACTGGACATCTTACCCTTCATTCTCAGCCCTCTGTGTATATTCCTACAATACAAATATGGCTGGAGATACCATAATCTGAACTTTACTACTTAAATAAGCCTTTGTTCCTCCGAAATAAAATTCTTCAAGTGGAAAGGGTGCCCCTTATCGACCACCTAAAGGGTACCTCTTACAGCTTTAGTTGAACACAGTAGGGGTACTTGGTATCAACTTCTCAGACATCTTATAAAACTATGTTTTATTCTTTTTTCCTTGTTCTGGGAAAATTTCGGCAGAGTTTCCTCTACACTTCTTACTATCCCACAACCTGCACGCAAAAAATACCAATAATGCCTCACAGGGCCAACACACACACACACACACACATATATATATATATATATATATATATATATATATATATATATATATATATATATACATATCATATCATAGCCGCACAGGGCTTTCAGTGTCATCTCATATCGCAGCCACACAGGGCTTTCAACGTCAACAATAATATAAAAGTACTGGACTTACCTCATATGTCCCACTTCAAACTGCATCTGTTGCACTTTCTATCTGCTTTTCTTTCAGGTTTCAACTTTATATTTTAATACCTTATCCGACGAATATCTTTCGTGGCTTTACTTTACTTACCTGCATGCTTTGTAACTTTCCATGTCATTAATTACTTTCTTCTGTTGGTGTCGTCCTTCTGTTAAGATCCAAGGTTAGTATAAGGAGTTTTTCCTATGACTCAAATCTAAAGCACGATCTCAGAAGTAGAAGAAAGGTAACATCCTAAATATCCTGTAGCCCCCTGTTTATAGATGTGGCGCGCAACACACCGATAAACAAGACTCTACTAGACACGGTCTACAGACAATTCGAGGACAAACTGCTCTGATACCACTTCTGTCACGACCCAACACCGTAGGCCGCGACTGGGGTCCGATCTGGACCCCCCGTATACATATCTATTAGCTGTGATCACATTGAACTGTAAATAAACAGTATCATGTAACAAAGCCTCATTGGGCGATAACATTTTCATAACCCGTAGCCCTTTTCGTTTGTACCACAACACGATAGGGCACGCAAGCCGACAAGGCTGCCATAACATAATAACATATATCACATATCATGTAGACCCAGCTGAATCAAACTGACATACTCAACCCACATATACATGTCTGCAGACCTCTAAACATATAAATGACAACATATGGCGGGACAGGGCCCCCGCCGTACCCCTGAATAGATAAAACAATTTCTATACATCTGTGGACAGTATCAAAAACTAGGCCCCGATACAATGGAGCCTCTTCCAGCTGAGCTACATGGAATCCTAAGCTGACGGACTCCCAAAATCTATATCTGTACCTGCGGGCATGAACGCAGCCCCTCGAGAAAGGAGGGTCAGTACGATATATGTACTGAGTATGTAAAACATAATATAAAACAACTGGAAGCATATCTGAGATAGAGAATCAGGGGATCAGATATCAATTCAGAAACCTGTACCTGTACTTTGTGAATTACAAAAACATGCATGTTCGAGTCATATCATATAGCCGGCCCTTTCGGGGGTCCGGTGAATCATCTCTGTAAAATCATCTCTGTAAAACCATCATGGCCCCAGTGCCATCACCACCTTATTACAACACATCATCATATATTTATACACGTATCCTGGCCCTCTATTGAGGGACTCAGGGAATAATGCAGTGAACTGTGCACGAGAACATATCCTAGCCCAGGACTCAAGGAAAGAAGTGTTATGATATACACGAGTAGAGTAGTGAGTAACTATATGCAATTTAAATCATTATTAGAGACTCGACAGAATAAGAAAGTTAAGCATTTGTTTGAGGACCCGAGTAATGGTGTAGTCATCTCGAGTATCCTCTAAATGCCATTATGGACTGTCTCAAAAGTAATCTCGGGGACCCTAGACATGTATTAATGTAGGGCCAAATCATTTATGGAATCAAAACACTTAATCTCGTATAGTCTTTAAGACTTGGAGCCTGTACCTTTGGTACCTTTTTAACATATACCAGTTTCTAGGGAAATAGTTTGACTACTGTAGGAGTTCAATATGCAAAAGTAAATAAGAGATGTTTGAGAATAGAGTTACCCTAGAGCTCAGATCATATTCAACTTACAACTAAGACAAAGGCATGCCCAAAAGAAGAAAGAGAATAAGCTTTATGTAGTCTGTACTTTCCTTCAGGGGATCTGCATACACATATTTCGTACCCGGCCCATCATGGGACTCGGTGAATCATTATGGCATCATAATCTCATTTTTGTATCAAATACATGTCAAGGAAAATGAGAGATAACTTTTCACACACTACTGTTTAACACGTAGAAGCCTTACTAGGCAATACTCAATCCTTGCAGAAATTCCAATACTAAGCAGTGGATAGGGGTTATGAGGCATACTTGCAGTTTTGAGGAATGGAATTATCCCCACATTCCACACACAATTTACTTAAGGCTAAAACTTGCCAAAAGGAAAGAAAGATAGCTGTACGAACTTATACCAAAACATGCCAAGAGAAAGCTTTTCATACCTTGTCTGAATTATTCCTTATCCTGCTTGCCTCGCCGTCCTTTGAACCTATTCAACATGAAATTAGTATGAATATCAACGCCTTTTACTTTCCAGCACCCTAGGTTACATCTTAGTATTAATGGAATCTATTTCCTTAGTCGTTTCCCCGACTAGTTCTGTTATTCGCTAAGGCGTCGACGAAAATTGGGCAGTACCTCCCCTGTAATGTGCCCTATCCAAATTTCCAATTAGGTTCCTAAGACCTACAGCCAACCAACAACAACAACCTGCAGCAATTCATACCAACAATATACAACATAAACTCCAAACGACTTATTCGAAAATACGATATCAAAATAGGGTGTCTAGCCTTTATTTTGTGACGCCTTTAATTATACGTAACGAGGGGTCATGTGGCTTCGACCAGCAGCACCCTAACCCACATTAGGACATATTCAGGCCCTGCAACAACAAGCGACACCCCTGCAGAGCAACTCACAAGAACAACACTTTATTTCGATGACAATTCACTCTTCTAGCGACTCCAATTTAGTTTATTTCGAACGTCGAGCATTTCTACGACATTCTTAAACTTCCAGCAGCATACAAGGGGTGTAATACACCATATAACAATACCATAAACTCCAATTTAAAAGTAAAGGCCTTACCTTACGTTACACTTGTCAAACTTGCCAAAACTATCCAAAATGTGAAATCTGGACAGTTTACTGTTTTACCTTGTCGCTTCGTTTCGAAGGGGTAATGGAGGGAAACAGGATTTACGTCCTTCATGAAAGTTATAGACATATGAAAGTAAGATTTCGTTTCTCTCTTGTTCTAGGGTTTGTTTTCTGATTTTTGCTGCAGGTTTAAGACCCAAAACAGAAGTATAGTCATAATATACATACATATATGTGGTCCCAAGGGGTGACACGTGTCAGCCCCTAAGGGGGATACAGGTCCAGCCCCTATTGGGCCACCGTGTCCATGCAATCAAGGTGGGGCTTCCACGTGGCAGTGGGGCCCACCTTCCCCAAGTAGGTGGGTCACCTACTTGACCCCAAGCAGGTGGGTCACCTTCTTTCTTGAGGCTGCCATGTGTCACCCCCTTATTGGCTGCCATGCGTAGTCTTTTCCCCTTCCTCGTTGGTTCGTAGTCTCGTCCTATTTTAAGAGCCTATGTAATCCATTCTACGCAATCTTGGTATGTACTCAAATAGATTTCGTATATAAGGCCTCTAAATTAGTAGCTTACGTAGGTAAATCAAGTCCTACGACTCACTACTCGGCCTCCAATTCCTTCCGGATTCTTGTGTCTATTTCCGACCTTCTCTACTATGGGGTATCACATTCTCCCTTCCTTAGAATCGTTTGATAGTGTCGTAGCTTATCCGGCTCTCATGATAATGTCCTAGGAACTTAAGAGACATTCCAAGTTTAAAAGTGTGGGGTGTAACACCCACATTCTTAGTATATTCCAACGTACTAATGCATACTTTTTGCCAACATTTTCTCATAATGTAGGGGTTGACATTGAAGATCATACTCATCTACGTGGCTAGTTAAGCTTTTCTATCCAGCGGTGTTGGTTGTGAGTCCTCATTTATTGGGGACTAGTTACCGTATTAGTTATTATTTTCAAAGACTTTGGTTATGTTTCATATTGAGGGTGAGCTAGGGACATGTCTTAGCCCCCGCTTATATTCATGAGTAGAGGCATCTAGTTGACAAATGTTTTGAGTCTATGTTGTCATGTGACATTCTTCTTTTACTATTTATGGTTTAGAATCTCTTATGATATTTTCGATTTTGCTTTACGTTATGAATGCTTATGATATTTACAAGAGGCTTGGTCGGAGCCCTTTGGGGTTTCAATCGCTGTATTACGTCTAGGCCCTAAGTCAGGTCGTGACAACAATAAAATCTATGGTTATCCACTTCTTTTTCCACTCGAGAATGGTTAATCTCTGAAGCTCACCACCAGGCCTTAAGTGCTTGGCCTTAACCTGCTGACAACTCAAACAACGCGACACATAATTCACAATATTTCTCCTTATGCTGTTCCACCACTGATGTTGCCTCAAATCACGATACATCTTAGCAGTGCCGGGATGGATAGAATATCTGAAGTCATGGGCCTCGCTAAGGATCATCTGAATCAAACCCTTAACTCTCGTAACACAAAGTCGACCACCAAACCTTAAAACCCCATTTAAATCTAATCTAGCTAGGTCGACGTCACCTCCCAAAACCCAATATTGAAGTGCAACTAAATCCTCATCCTCAAACTTATGGCTATGAATTCGGTCCAATAGAGATGACCGAGCTCCCACATAAGCTAGCATGCACCGGGCATTAGAGATATATGGCCAAATCATCCGATTAGCTAAGGAATGGATGTCCAAAGCTAATGGTCACTCCATAGTAGAAAAGAAGGCTAGAATATCAGTACTCACCGCCTTTCGACTCAAAGCGTCTGACTACATTCGTCTTGCTTGGATGGTAGAGAATAGAGAGGTTATAGTCCTTCAGGAGCTCAATCCAGCAGAGCTTTCTCAAATTAAGATTCCTCTATCTCATAATGTACTGAAGGTTCTTGTGATTAGTGTAAATATCACATCAAACTCCAGACAGGTAGTGCCTCCAAATCTTAAGCGCGAAAACTACTGCCGCCAACTCCAAGTCATGAGTGGGATAGTTACGCTTGTGTAGCTTAAGCTGCCTCGATGCATTATCAATAACCCATACCTGCTGCATTAGCACATAACCCCAACCAACACCGAATGTATCACAATAAATGGTGAATCCTCGCCCTTTGATTGGAAAAGTCAATATAGGAGCGGTGGCAAGTAACTCCTTCAGCCTTAAAAAACTCCTCTCACACTCCTCTGACCACCAAACGGGATATCCAGGCGAGTTAATCAAGTCAGAGGCGCCGCTATAGTAGAAAACTCCTCAAAAAACGCCTGTAGTACCCTATCAATTCGATGACGCTATGAATCTCAGTCACAAATATGGGTCTGGCCCAATCACGAATAGCCTCAATCTTTGCCGGATCCACCATAATGCCATCCTTGGACACCACGTTCCCAAGAATTCTATATACTCAAGCTAAAACTCATACTTTGAGAACTTCGCATAAAGCCGCTGATCTCTCAAAGTCGGGAGCACTACTCTCAAATACTTCTCATGCTCTTTCCGACTCTATGAGTATACCAGAATGCCATTGATGAAGACTATGACAAATGAGTCCAAGTATGGCTTAAACACCCAAGTCATCAAGTCCATGAATGCGGAAGGGGCAGTCAACCCAAAACACATCACCAAAAACTTATAGTGGCCATAATGAGTCCTGAATGCGGTCTTAGGGACGTCCACTACCCTAATCCTCAATGGTGGAAGCCGGATCTCAAATCGATCTTAGAAAAAACCACAGCACCCTAAAACTGGTTGAATAGGTCATCAATCCTAGACATGGGGTAACGAGTCTTCACTGTCACCTTGTTCAGCTTCCTGTAATCGATGTACATCTACGGAGTACCATCCTTCTTCTTAACAAATAAGATTGGGGCACCCCAAAGTGATACACTAGGCCAAATAAATCCCTTATCCAAGAGATCCTGAAGTTGAACACTGAGCTCCTTAAGCTTTTGGGGGACATAAGGTATGGTGGGATGGAAATAAGATGAGTACCAGGCGCTACATCAATAGAAAAATCAATATCGCGGTCAAGAGGGAAGCCAGGCAGATCGGTAGGAAATAGATCTACAAACTCTCAGACTATAGGTACTAAATCAACTATAGGTCCCTCCCTACTCACATCTCTAACACAAGCCAAGTATGCCAAACACTCGCCAGCCGCTAACCTCTGGGCTTGAATAAAAGAGATCACCCCAGCTGGCGTGCGACTACAAGAGTCCTGCCACACCAATAATGGAATACAAGGCATGGCTAAGGTAACGGTCATGGCATAGAAATCTAAGACCGCACGGTGAGGGGATAACCATTCCATGCCCAAGATTAAATCAAAATCCACCATATCAAGAAAAATGAGATCAACTATAGTGTCATTCCCCTGGATAGTCACCACACAAGATCTAAAGATCTGAACCACTACTAAAGAATCACCTACTAGGGTCAAAACATGCAATGGCTCAACTAAGGGCTCCAGGCTCATACTCAGTTGAGGGGAACAATATATAGTTATATAAGAATATATAGAACTTGGATGAAATAAAGCAGATGCGGGCTGATAGCTTAATAAAATTGTACTTGCATTCACATTGTCCAAGGCCTCAACATCCACTTTAGCTGGAGCTACATAGAAGTGGGCCTGGGATCCTCTACCCTTTGTATCGACTCTGCCTGCTGACCTGCCTCCCCAGGGACCTCCCCGTGCACCCTGATGATTACCCCTACGGTCTTGGTCCTGGCCTCCGCCTCTAATCGGAGGTGCTGGTGCTGGCGTAGGTCTACCTGCTTGTGGAGCTGGTAAGGCTAGCCGGCGCTGAGGGACCAATGATCTAATTCCCCCCCACTAATAGCACCTCTGGGAATGTCAGCTGAAAAATGGAGGTCAGCTACCTCGGCTTGAAGAACCCGTCTGTGAACCACCTCAGCCCTGACTTAGACTGGCACTAAAACCAATTTGATGGTACTGATCACCTTTCAAAGTCTGAAGAGAGGCCTCGGGACGGCTGGACTGACCTGACTGAAATCTCTGGCGAGATCTATCATAAGACTCCTGGGGTCTAAAGCAGCGCCCATCATGGCTATCCTCATATCTATCTCTCTTGCTGCTACCCTTTTGGGCCTCATGATGGAGCTGCTCGAGCATATGGGCATGGTCTAGCACCTCTAAAAATGAGCGGCCCACTGAGACTAAACACTGAGTCTCAATTTGTAGCTAGAGCCTCAATCTCCTGATGAAGCACCAAACTCTCTTCTCCTTAGTAGGTAATATCATGGTGGAATGCCTGGAGAGCTCATGGAATTGGGCCTCGTACTATGATAGTGTCAGGGATCCCTACTGTTATTGTGAAAACTAATCTCGGAGCTGATCTTTGACACTCCTTAGGATAAACCGGCCCAAGAAGGCCCCTAAAAACTCATCTCATGTCACTGGTGGGGACCAACTTTCCTAGTCTCTAGGTAGGTACACCACCACTACTTGGCTGGACCGTTTAACTGATAAGCAGTGAAGTCAGCTCCTCTCGACTTCAATAAACCCAAGGTTTGTAGTCGCTTGCGGAAAGTAAGTAGAAACTCATGGGCATCCTCACCCATAGCCCTAGAAAATCTCAGCGGTGATAGTCTAAGGAACTCCCTGAGCATTTTCTTCTCTCAGATTGTCATGATGGCCTCCAAATCATCAAGATAAGCATCCGGTGCCGATGGCTACTGAACAACCAGTGTCGCTGGTGCAGGCTGGTCTTGTGGTACTGAAGCGGCGAGAGCTGGGGCTTTCTGTATACCCCCAATGGAAGCTAAAATTTGGGCGATCATCACCTGTAAGCCTGGAGCTGCAGCTGGCTCAGGCGGTGTATGGGCTAGTCTCGATCCCACCAGCTGCTGATGTCTAGAGCTATTGATGGCTCCACCTCTAGCTTCAGAGTCTGCTCTCAATCTTGAGCTAGTGCTGTAGCCCTGGCTTGGAGCCATCCCTGTAAAAGAGTGGAACAAGTGAGATTTCCAAAAACTAACAAGAAACACACTACACAATAGGGATATAAGAGGCACGTTCCTAAAGACATCCTGTAGCCTCCCGAGGATAAGTCATGGATCTCCACATTCATCCAAGGACTCTACTAGACGTTAGCTCTGCACCAGTGAGACTAATTAACCTTGGGCTCTAATACCAACTTTTCACG
Organism: Solanum dulcamara; assembly: GCF_947179165.1. Taxonomy (NCBI): domain Eukaryota; kingdom Viridiplantae; phylum Streptophyta; class Magnoliopsida; order Solanales; family Solanaceae; genus Solanum; species Solanum dulcamara. The sequence continues at coordinate 41,316,035 of NC_077245.1, forward strand.
ACTCAATTTCACATGTTATAATGGTGCCTAGTATGACCTACCAGTAGGCAAGCTGATCCATATTCCGAAACTGCAAGTATTAGGATGTTAGGATAGAATAATAGCAATCTAACCTAAAATAGTAAAGTAATAATAGGATCAGATAATGAACGAGCGAAAGCAACCACATATATATATATAAATAAAAGGATTCCTCTCAAAACCTGGAAGTTACATGTACAGAGCTACTAATAAAAGAGTACAAGTCAAAAACGTGGACCCCAAAAACAAAGCCGTCTCAAAAATCAATAGACAAGCAAAATATAAGTATAGAAGGAGACGGCTAAATTCAGAACGCAGTGTGCTCACCCTAGCCTCCGATCACGACCGTAGCTAGCATCGAATTAATGTCGATAGCTAATATTTGGACCTGCATCACAAAATAGATTCAGAGTGTAGTATGAGTACCAAATCAATAGGTACCCAGTAGACATCATAGGACGAATGAGCAAGATAAGAAAAAGTAAACTGAAATGTGAGTAAAATATCATAACCAAAGAGAGGGTAGGAAGTAAATGTGGGTATGTACATGAGCGTACTAGTAAAAAAAGAGAAATAATCTGAGTAACTCCACGAGCTCCCAAAACCCGACGGGTACGCTCATGCACAAATAAAAAGTAACCACCTGCATAGACTCCCATAAACCCGATATATGCAGGAATAACTAAAGGAAAATGAACGAAACCAAAGGATTTCAATAATAACACCATTTTCCAGACTTGAACCGAACCATTTTCAAGCTTCATAACCTCAACCCACAACTAAGAGTAGATGAAGACTTTAACTGAAGATTCATTAGGGAATCAGGAATTTAACCACATGCAAGCTAGACCACAGACTGCAATTGAGTCACTATAGCTAAGGAGTCGACATGAGTAGGCTAGACCACAGACTTTAATCGGGTAACTGTAGCCAAAGGTCGAGCATGGGTATTCTGGACCTCAAACTTTAATCGAGTATCTGTAGCTAGGAAGCCTGGACACAAGTAAGATGGACCACTGACTTTAAACGGGTATCTGTTGCTAAGGAGTCGAACATAAGTAAGCTGGACCACAAACTTTGACCTGGTATCTGTAGCTTAGGGATCAGACCAAATTAGAATCAGCGACCAATGGTGCATCATGGGGAGTACCCCCAAACCGAGTGTCATTAATGCACCTCTCCATGCCAAACCAAATATAACTTGAATTTATGAGAAAATATCCAAAAAATCAAGAATCGAGCGATACAGGACCAATAGGAGAATAGGGCATTATGGAGGTAAGGTCACAAGCTGAGTTACTACCTAGCTAAGGCTCAGACTATCATACTCAAGTCTGCTATATTAGTCTACATGGAGATAACCTTTCACAACAACATCGGAGAAGGTCTAAGGCCCAATGGTACCAAAATCACGCAAGTCTAAGGCAACACTAGTCTAAGCCTAGACTAAGGACAAACATTCTTCCAAACATATTATCACAAGCCCAACATTAATTACATGATAAGAACAACCAATAACCACATGAGTCATGCTTACATAGTCCAATAATTACCTGAAATAAGGCCCAGGACATGGATTCTAGGAATTTAGCATGCTCAACACCCAACCCCACCAAACTCATATAAATTAATGTACAATTGCCTAAACATGCTCAGTATTATGAGGGGAAAATTATAGCCTACCTGTAAGCTGACCACGAGCTCTTCAACTCATGAAACTAGAGCTTTTTCCTTTTGAGCAGCCTTCGAATGTATCACACTCTCCCTTCCTTAGTGTCATTTGATAGTGTCGTAGCGTATCCGGCTCACATGATAATGTCCAAGGAACATTATGAGACATTTCGAGTTTAAAAAGAGTGGGGTGTAACATCCTTCCCCTCTTTAGAACATTCGTCCTCGAATGTTAGACAAAACTTCTCTTAACACCTTATACAAATCGTAGGGAGATTCTTTGCTATTTTCTTAACTCATACTTCCATACCAGTACTTCATATACGTGTTTCAGGAATTGGGGTTACCTGTAAATATTGGTTACAGGTGCGAATACTTGTATTTCATGTTCTCTTCAGTTCCCTAATCATCCTCTTTCTGGTTTTGGTTTTTCCACCGTAACTTGATGGAAGGTACATCTTTAGTCTACAATCTTCTAGTTTGCCGATCTAGGATGGTGGTAGGATTTTCCTCATAGGATTCCATCTACTGGACCTCATTTATGGAATATACCCTAGGTGACTCGTCAGTATCTGATGGACTGGGCGTACAGTTTTCAAATGAGGTGGTAAGCTTAACTTACCAGCCACATTGCCCACCTTATGAGTAACTTGATACCGTCTAACATATTCTGGGTCAAGTTCCTTTTCTAGGTGACCCTATGATGAACATCCAATCATCAACTTGAACTTTGTATGTCGATGTCGATTATCTGTATATCATTCCTGCCGACTCTGGCTTTTAGTCAATAGCTTGCTTAATCATGTCGGGGCCATTGGAATACTGGAGTAGTAATTATTATTGTAGGCAACTTGATAAGTGAGGGATAATCATTCCGGCTACCTTCGAAGTTAATCTCCCGGCTTGTGACATATCTTCTAGCGTCTAATAGTGCGCTCAGTCTGTTTAGTAGCTCGAGGGAGAAATGCGATACTAAGACCTGTCTATGCTCCTGCTCTCTTCTTGGATTGATCTCAAGGCGTTAATTATAATTGAAGTCCCTTTATCTGGGATATTAGATGAGGAAACCTCACGGATCCTTACTACTTCCTTGTCATATAACTTAACCTAGTTCTAGCGGCATAGGTGGTCTTGCTTGGAAGCAAATGAGCTGATTTGTTAGCCTACTCACAATAACCCATATAGCACCCAACTCTTACAGAGTACAAAATAGGTTCATAATGATGTTGATAATTTGGAAATCGTTAGCCTCGTATAGTCCTTCTCGACTCTTTTTAGAACTTTAACTAGCATTCGATCTTTTGGGTCCTGCTTTTTTTCCCTCAGAGTTGGCTACCAAGTGGTGTCAAAATTCCCTCACCCACTGGCCCATATAGCCATTTTGTGGTTTCCCTCTCATTAACTAGCTCTATGTTGAAGAGCTGTGGCATTCGAGTGCATCGTCAATTAGCAATTAGCTAATCCTTCTTATTGTGCTTAAGCCCTTGTTACAATTTCCTTAACGTATCTTATAATACTCTGGGTACATAATCTCATATTGTTTCTCCGTCACTAGTTCAGATTCCTCCATCTCGCGCGATCACACCAGCACTAACGCATTAAGTTCCATCAGAATTTTGAAGTTAAGCGTGCTGGGGCGAGAGTAATATTGGGATAGGTGACCTTTATGGGAAGTCTTCGTGTCACATTTCATTGTAACCTTTTCCACGAGGTGTGGGCACTCAACTTAGCTCCAGATTTACCTCAGCATTGTCTCGCGAGTCTTTATGTTTTGCCCTGTCTTTTCGTCTGTTATCTTGCATCCAGTGTCGGCATAGACCTTTAGCTCCACTATCCTCCATTTACTTTGTGTTCTCCTCATTTACTATAATAGGAGGCTTTCTATTCCTTTTCCTTTGGTTATTTATCTATCTCAACATCATTTGTGACTAACTCTATGACCAACGTTTTGGCTTTTGGTCTAGCATGCTGTCATTCTCCTTCGTAGTGTCTCTTGAATTATTTGATATCCTTCATTGGTACATTCTTCTATTTATACGCAGCTGCCTTCTAGTTTTATGTTGTTCAGGGTCTCATCACAACCTTTTTAATGCTGCTTTACATAGCATTCTGGCTTCCATCCAATTATTGGTGGCCTTCGGACCTTTTTAACTTGGTTCGGCAAGATATCTTATTGAAGTTTAGACACCCATCTCAAATATATTCCCATATCGATTGCCTTCACCTTACTTTTGCCATTTTCTCATTAACTTCCCCCCTTTAGAGGGTACTCATACTTTCCGCTGTTTGTACTTGTAGTCGTTCCAATTTCCATTAGACAGTGCTAGCATTCTGACGACAACTATTCTAGGTTTTCTCGAAGTAGTGGTTTTTTCCCAACCTATATCCTTTTCTTCTTGGGGCGAATAGAAGTTGCGTCATTTGTTCCTTAAGTTTTCCATCCTCGTCCCTTAAGGGTTCCACTATTTTTTGGGCGACATTGTGTACATGCGTCATTTTTTTGTATCGTAAGCCCCATGCTCTTACTGCATTCTCAACGCAGGCCTTTAACTTAGCCAATGCATACTATGTGCGTCTGACTAGTGGTTCCACTTTATCCCTGCATACTCGTATCATACTGTTCAATTCATACTTACATATCCCCTTTTAATTCGTATTCGCATTCAGTTCCTGACATCTCTTTATGGTGCTTCTGTTCGAAGCTCTTTCCCCAATTAGTCGGTGGAGAACTATAAACGGTTATCATAAATCATTTCCTAATCATTGTTGGAAGAAATCAAAACCTCTTAAACATCACAGTACTTCTTTTAGTACTTAATCTACCTGGTCTCCTTCTGAGTTTATCCTCGAGTTATGAACAACTCGTCTAATTTACAATTAGGAGTTAAGGGCTTGGTATTTTTTTCAAAAGAGTGAAACTCATTCGCGGGACATCTTATCCTTCATTCTGAGGTCTCTGTTTATATTCCTACAATACAAATACGGCTGGAGATACCGTAATCTGAACTTTACTACTTAATTAAGCTTTTGTTCCTCCGAAATAAAATTCTGCAAGTAAAAAGGGTGCCCCTTGTCGGCGACCTGAAGGATACCTCTTACAGCTTTAGTTAAACACAGTAGGGGTATTTGGTATCAATTTCTCGGACATCTGAAAAATCTATGCTTCATTTCCTTTTCCTTGTTCTGAGAAAATTTCGGTAGAGTTTCCTCTACATTTCTTACTTATCCCAAAACCTGTACACAAAAAATACCAACAATGCCTCACAGGGCCAACATATATATATATACATATCATATCACAGCCGCACAGGGCTTTCAATGTCATCTCATATCGCAGCCACACAGGGCTTTCAACGTCAATAATAATATAAAATATTGGACTTACCTCATATGTCCCACTTCAAACTACATCTGTTGCACTTTTTGTCTGCTTTTCTTTCATGTTTCAACTTTATATTTAAATACCTTACCCAAGGGATATCTTCCGTGGCTTTACTTCACTTACCTACATGCTTCGTAACTTTCTATGTCGTCAATTACTTCCTTCTGTGGGTGTGGTCCTTCTGTTAAGATCCAAGGTTAGTATAAGGAATTTTTCCTATTACTCGGATCTAAAGCACGATCTCAGATGTAGAAGAAAGGTAACATCCTAAATGTCCTATAGCTTCCTGTTTATAGATGTGGCGCGCAACACATCGATAACCAAGACTCTATTAGACACAGTCTGCAGACACTCCGAGGATGAACTGCTCTGATACCACTTCTGTCATGACCCAACCCCGTAGGCCGCGACAGCGGTCTAACCTTGACCCTCCGTACACATATCTATTAGCTGCGGTCGTATTGAATCCTAAATAAGATAATATCATGTAACAGAGCCCTACTGGGCCATAATATTTTCATAAACCTGTAGCCCTTGTCGTTTGTATCATAATATGACAGGGCACGCAAGCCGACAAGGATGCCATAACATAATAACATATATCATATATCTTTTAGACCCAGCTGAATCAAACTGACATACACAACCTACATATACACGTCTGCAGACCTCTAAATATATAAATGACAACATATGGCGGGACAGGGACCCCGCCGTACCCCTGAATGGATAAAACAATTTTTATACATCCGTGGACAGTATCAAAAACTAGGCCCCGATATAATGGAGCCTCTTCCAGCTGAGCTGCATGGAATCCTAAGCTGACGGACTCCCAAAATCTATATCTGTACCTGCGGGCATGAACGCAGCCCCTCGAGAAATGGGGTTAGTACGACATATGTACTAGGTATGTAAAATGTAACATAATACACTGGAGGTATATTCGAAATAGAGAAGCAGGGGAACAAATTATTAAATCAAAGTCATGTACCTGTACTTTGTGAATCACAAAAGCATGCATGCTTAATTTATACAATATAGCCGGCCCTTTCAGGGGTCTAGTGAATCACATCTGTAGGACCATCGTAGGCCCAGCGCCATCACCATCATATTACAACACATCATCATATATATACATATGTACTCGGCCCTCTAGTGAGGGGCTTGGTAAACAATGCAGTAAATTATGTACGACAACGTACCCAGCCCGGGACTTGGTGAAAGAAGTGTTACAGTATACACGAGTAGAGTCGTGAGTAACTATATGCAATTTAAATCATTATCAGATACTCGACCAAATAAGAAAGTTATGTTTTTGTTTGAGGACCCGAGTAATAGTGTAGTCATCTCGAGTGTCCTCTAAATACCATTATGGGCTGTCTCAAAAGTGATCTCGGGGACCCTAGACATGTATTAATGTAGGGCCAAATCATTTATGGGATCAAAAACTTTTAGTCTCGTATAGTCTTTAAGACTTGGAGCCTATACATTTGGTCCCTCTTTAATATATACAAGTTTCTAGGGAAATAGTTCAACCACTATCAAAGTTCGATGTTCAAAAGTAAATAAGAAATATTTAAGAATGGAGTTACCCCAGAGTTTAGATTACATTTAACTTACAGCTAAACAGAGACATGCCCAAGAGAAGAAAGAGAATAAGTTCTATGTAGTCTGTACTTTCTTTCAGATGACCTTCATACACATATTTCATATCCGGCCCATTATGGGGCTCGATGAGCCATTATGGCATTCAAATTTCACTTTTGTACCAAATACATATCAAGAGAAGGGAAATATAGTTTCTCATACACTACTCTTTAGCACGTAGAAGCCTTAAGAGGCAATACTCAATCTTTGAAGGGGTGTCAACACTTAACTGTAGTTAGGGATTATGGGGCATACCTGGAGTTCTGGGAATGGAATTATTCCCACATTCCACGTACAATTCACTTAAGGCTAAGACTTGCCAAAAGGAAAGAAAGATAACTGTACGTGCTTATACCAAAATATGCCACGAGAAAGCTTTACATACCTTTTCTGAATTATTCCTTATCCTGCTTACCTCGCCGTCCTTTGAACCTATTCAACATGAAAGTAGTATGAATATCAACCCCTTTTACTTTTCAGCACCTTAGGTTATATCTTAGTATTAATGGAATCTATTTCCTTGGTCGTTTCCCTGACTAGTTCTGTTATTCGCTAAGGCGTCGACGAAAATTGGGTAGCACCTCCCATATAATGTACCCTATCCACATTTCCAATTAGGTCCCTAATACCTACAGCCAACCAACAACAACAACCTGCAGCAATTCACACCAACAGTATAAAACATAAACTCCAAATGACTTATTCAAAAATACGGTAGCACAATAGGGCGTCTAGCCTTTATTTTGTAACACCTTTCATTATACGCAACGAGGGGTCATGTGGATTCAACCAGCAGAACCCTAACCCACATTATAACATATTTAGGCCCTGCAACAACACATCACACCCCTGAAGCAGCACCTTACACGAACAACACTATCCTTCGACGACAATTTAACTATAGCAATTCCAATTTAGTTTATTTCGAACGTCAAGCATTTCTACGACATTTTTAAACTTTCAGCAGCATACAAGGGGTGTAATACACCATATAACAACACCATAAACTTCAAATTGAAAGGAAAAACCTTACCTTTCCCAAAATTGGCCAAAACTCGCCAAACCTATCAAAACGTGAATTCTAGACAGTCTACTGTCTTGTATTGTCGCTTAGTTTTGAAGGGGTAATTGTAGGAAACAAGATTTTTGGCCTCAATGAAAGTTATAGACATATGTATCAAGGTCGCAAACAATTTTGAATTACTCCTACAACAATTTTGTATGAAAATATATGACCAAAATACTTACAGCTGTCAGTGTAGGATTTCCAAAACCAAATCTGGGCAGTACCTCCTCTACACTTCATCACCTTTTTTCTCGAAGCTAAAGGCAAAACTGGATTTGAAAGTCTACATAAAAGTTATAGACCTATGAAATAAAGTTCCAAATCATATTGGATCACCCGAAACTAAGCTATACACAAGAAGTTATACCAATATTACTAACAACTGTCCCCTCCAAAAACGGGTCTATGCCCTAGCGTTTTCTCTTTAAGTTTCTCTTAGTTTTCCAAGTGAAGAACTGAAAATATGGTTCCGTAGGCATCGTAATATACATATATACACCTTCACGTAATTAAGGAACACCGTAGATAATTAATTCATGGAAGAAAGTTGGAAACCTTACCTTGAACTTCTTCAACCATGGCTGCCCCTTCTTCTCACGTTTTGTCTCTATTCTTTTGGACTGATTTTTGGATAATGAACAAAAGAGTAGTCACATAATACATATATATATATATATATATATATATGAGGTGACACGTGTTAGCCCCTAAGGGTGACACATGTCAGGCCCTTATTGGGCCACTCAACCATGCGGCCAATGAGATGCTACCACGTGGCAGTGGGGTCCACTTCCCCAAGCAGGTGAGTCACCTACTTGACCCCAAGCAGGTGGGTCACCTGCTGCCACGTGGCACTTCCCTAGGCTGCCACGTGGTACCTTCTTTTGCTGCCACGTGTTGCCTTCTCCTCTCCCGGTGGGTTCGTAATCTCATCTTGTTTTAAGAGTCGATGTAATCCGTACTACGTAAGCTTGATATATCTTTAAGTAGCTCAAGTGTATAAAACTTTTGACTTAGCAGCTTACGTAGGTGAATCGAGTCCTACGACCCATTACTTGGCCTCCAATTCCTTCCGGATTCTTATGACTTCGTCTCCAACCTTCTCCACTATGGGGTATCACACTCTCCCTTCCTTAGAGTCATTTGATAGTGTCGTAGCGTATCCGGCTCACATGATAATGTCCAAGGAACTTATGAGACATTCCAAGTTTAAAAAAGGTGGGGTGTAACAGGTCGTACATTCCTCAGCACTATTTTAAATTATGGATTGGGCTGAACGTTCCTCGATATATTTTACTATATGATAATGGAACCGAGTCCCATAGCGGGTCGGGTGCGGTACGATATGTACACCACTCCTTCGCTGAGACCCTCACTAAAGGGACAAATATGATAGATAGACATATATATGAAGACATAGTGAGGTACTTGTGGTGTATGAAATGATACCATATACGAAGGTATGATGCTGTATATGATGATATGGTAACACCGATTCCCACAGCGGGCCGGGAGTGATATGTGAGGATGATATGAATGCCCTCTTTTTATAAGGTGCAGGTATAGTGAATTGTTAATTATCATACTTGTTTCTAGTATCCCCATTTCAGTTGCTGTTTCAGTTATGATATGTTATGCTTTATATACTCAGTACATATGTCATACTGACCCCCCATTCTCCGGGGGGCTGCATTTCATGCCCGCTGGTACAGATGTTTATCTTGGAGATCTGCTAGTGTCACGACCCACCCTGTAGGTTATGACTGGGGTCTGACCTGGACCCCATATACGTATCTATCAATTATAGTCAAGTTGAACTGTGTGCGATGTGATACTGTATACAAAAATCTCAATGGGTCAAAAACTTTTTTTCTTATAAACCTGTAGCCTCTTTCGCCTGTGTCACAACAGGAAAGGCATGCAAGCCGACAAGGCTGCCATAACACGACAATATTTACAATACGTCGTACGAGTACAACTGAAACAGACTTACAAATAACCCACAAACACATGGCTACAGACCTCTAAGAGTAATAATTGTATCATATGGCGGGACAAGGCCCCTGCCGTACCCCTGAACAAATAAATATATACACAGAAGGACCAATACCAAAAAGCTAGGCTCCAGAATAGTGGAGCACTTCCCATAGCTGAGCGAAAATTCTAAGCTGGCGAGTCTCTAAAATGAACATCTGTACCTGCGGGCACGAAACGCAGCCCCCCGAAGAAAGGGGGTCAGTACAAAAAATGTACCGAGTATATAAAGCATGGACTGTAATAAGTAAAGTCATTACCAGAGTAGAATGTGCAAAAATGAGTAAAATATCTAGAATATCAAAATGCTTTTCATAATCACCGATAATGTATGCAGAAAAACATATGCCACATCTGGCCCCATTAAGGGACTCGGTGAACAAATACAAAATGTGGTCGCCACCTCTTCATTAACGCCACAGCACATCATAACACCAGAGTAGGGAATATCTTCGTAACAGATCATATCATATCAAATGGTCATATCAGATCATATCATACCATATGTGTACATGGCACATCATAACTCCACAAAACCCATGTATAGGTCATACCTGCCCCCTCACGTCGGGGCACGACGAACAATTTAGAGAAGTACGCATGATAACAAAACCTGGCCCGGGCTCGGTGAAGTAAACATTGAGGCATCCACGAGTGGAGTAGTGAGAAACTATATGCAATTTAAATCATATTTGAGACTCGACGGAATAATCAAAATGAGCTTTCCTTCAAAATCGAGACAAAAGTCATATAAAGTACCTTTTGAAAGTCACTATGGACTATATCAAAATAGAACTTCTGGGAATCATATATATGTATCAAGGCATAACAAAATATCTTCTGGAAGTCGAAAAATTGGCCATCCTAGTGGCTTTAAGAATAGGAATTCTTGGGAATCATATGGAAATCATATACTTGTTTCATAAAAACCATGCCAAAAAGGGAGATTAGCTTTATATACTTATGTAAAATCATGCTAAGAGAAGGAATAAGATTTACATACTTATTCCAAAGAAATACTAAAATAAAGTATAAGCCTTACATACGTATACCAAAACATGCCAAAAGAAGGAAACGTTAGGTTTACATACCTGTTACGGGTTACTTCTTATCCCGTTTGTCTCGTCGTCCTTTAAACCTAAGTAACATGGAAGCAATACAAGTATCAATAACCTTAGTCTTTTCAGCACCTTAGGTTACACACGAATATTTATAGAACTCATCTCCTTGCTCGCCTTCTCGACTAGTTCCTTAGTTAGTTAAAGAGTTAACGAAAATCGGGCACCATCTCCCCTATAATATGCCCTATCTGAATTCCAATTATACTCCTAATAGATAAAACCAACCAACAAAAAATAACCTTCAGCATATATATATACAATTCACATTAATCTTATACCACATAAACTCCAAACGACTCGCTCGAAACTACGATACCAAAGTAAGGTTTCTAGTTTCCGTTTTGCAAAACCTTTAACCGTACGAAGCGGAGGACCATGTGGCTGCAACAACCAGATACCACACCTCTTTTAGAATACCTTTAGGACCTTCAACACACCATCACACACCTGCAACATCCCCCACACGCACAATGCCTCATTTCGACTACAATTTAACTATAGCGATTCCAATTTGGTTTATTTCGGACGTCAAGCATATTTATCATATTTTTACATTTCCAGCCACTTAAACAACGTATAATATCCTCTATAACAACACCATAAACTCCAATTTAAAAGGAAAGGCCTTACCTTACGTTAAACTTGTCAAACTCGCCAAAACTATCAAAATGCGAAATTTGGACAGCCCACTGTCTTATATTGTCGCTTAGTTTCGGAGGGGTAATTGAGGGAAACAGGATTTGTGGCCTCAATGAAAGTTATATACATGTGTATCAAGGTCGCAAACATTTTTGAATTACCCCTACAGCAATTTTGTACGAAAATATATGCCCAAAATACTCACAGCTGTCCGTGTAGGATTTCCAAAATAAAATCTGGGCAGTACCTCCTCTACACTTCATCACCCTTTTTCGCGAATCTAAAAGCAAAACTGGATTTAAAGGTCTAAATAAAAGTTATATAACTATGAAATACCTTTCCAAAACATGTTGAATCACCCAAAACTAAGATATACACAAGACGTTATACCAATATTACTAACAACTGTCCCCTCCAAAAACGGGTCTGTTCCCTAGCGTTTTCTGTTTACGTTTCTCTTAGTTTTCCAAGTGAAGAACTGAAAATATGGTTCCGTAGGCATCGTAATATACATATATACACCTCCACATAATTGAGTAACACCGTAGATAATTAATTCACGGAAGAAAAGTGAAGAACTTACCTTAATTTCCTCCAATTTGTGGCTGTTGTTGTGAGCTCTCTTTCTCTCACGTTTCTCTCTATAATTTGGCTGATTTTTGGACTTCAAATGACTTAAGAATCATTAACATACATATATAGGGTCCCTTAGGAAGTGACATGTGTCATCCCCTAAGGGTGATACGTGTCAAACCCTTATTGGGCCACAAATCCATGCTTTCAAGAGGGGCTGCCATGTGTCCTTGTGGGCCCCACCACCCAAGTATGTGGGTCACCTAATTGACCCTAAGTAGGTGGGTCACCTACTTGCTTGAGGTGCTGCCATGTGTCACTCCTCGATTGGCTTCCACGTGTCGTCTTTTCCCCTTCCTCGTGGGTTTGTAATCTCGTCTTATTTTAGGAGCCTATGTAATCCATGCTACGTAAGCTTGGTATGTCCTTAAGCAAATCAAGTATGTAAGACGTCTAATTCGATAGCTTACGTAGGTAAATCGAGTCCTATGACTCATTTGTCGGCCTCCAACTCCTTTCGAATTTTTATAACCCTATTTCCAATCTTCCTTATTATGAAGCATTTTGTTCTCCTTTCCTTGGAGTTATTTGATAGCATTATAAACTATCCGACTCACATAACGATTTTTAAGAAACTTAAGAGCCTTCCCAGAAACTTGAGAAGCTTAAGAAGCATTCTAAGGTACCAAAGTACGGGGTGTAACAGCTAGCTTAGGGTTTCCACTCAGTGATGTTGGGAGCACTCCACTGTTCCGGAGCCTAACTTTTGATACTGGTCATTTAATATGTATATATTTATTTTTTTAGGGGTACGGTGGGGGCCCTATCCCGCCATATGTTGCTATCACTATTCTAAGAGGTCTATAGACATATATATGTGGGTTGTTTGTGAGTTCATTTCTATTGTGCCTATACGGCACGTTGTAAATGTTTTTCTGTTACAGCAGCCTTGTCGGCTTGTATGCCCTTTCATGATATGACCCGAATGAAAGAGGTCATACATACATGAAAAAGTTTTAACTCATTGGGGGTTTTGTGAGTAGTATCACTTTGTTCATAGTTCAATTTCACTACAATTGATAGAGATGTATACGGGGGTCCAGGTCGGACCTAGTCACGACCTACGGGATTGGATCGTGACACTTATACAGCTAGACAATGATGAACTAAAGGAGGATATGGAAAAAGATTCGGAAGAGGATCCTAGGGAGCCGACTGAGGAGATGGAAGAGGATCCAGAAGAAGATTCTAAGCATGACCCTAAGATATATGACCCTAGGGATGAAGGAGCTATGCACATGGGAAATGAACCTATGTCAACAATAGAAGACACTTATTCTGAGTATGGTTCCATAGGGTTTGATGAATGAGAAGTTTAAAACCACCAGGGACTATAAAGTGATGAATCCCCAGAGTACCAGCCAGGACCTTACTTGGCTGAGACTTTCTTTATTTTTCTTTGTATTTTCCCTAGAAAAGGTCTTGCATGGCCTATCTTGATGTTCTAATATTCCACTAAGGTGGTCAATTTAGGATTTACCCTAAATATATTAAAATATTAGCTCTGTACTGAATTTGGAACGTGTTAAATTTTGGATCGATTAATTATTATATTTGCAGCGTAGGCCAACCTCTAGCAAAAAAAGGCTTCATATTAGGACGCATTGGAATTTTGCTAATTTGGCATATATATGTATGTTATATATTTGTTGTTGTTTTTTTATCTCCCAAACTAACATCGTTTCCTTTTTTCCTTCTTTTCTTCTATTAGTTCCCCAAAGAATGTTGATTTGTGTCAACTTGCAAACTGGCTGACTCACGGTACAACTTTCAATCAAGAGGAAAGATGACAGGTGGAGAAAAATTTAATGATGCTGCAAATATAATGATACAAGTAGAGAATCCCGAGGTTTCTCAAAATGTGGCTGACACTCTAAAGGATGAGAAAATGGCTCACATGGCAGAAGAGCTTGCGATCCTAAGGGAGGAATTGCATCATGTGCGAGACTTGGCCAAACTTTTGGCTACTACCTTCCCAACTTTCAAGACATCCACCTATTTTCCAAGAGCTGGCTTGCCTTCTGCCGATTCACCAAATATGCCTAAATATGTTCCTACTCATGGTCAAGCCCCACTAGCTCATCCATCTACAATCAAGACTGTTCTTAACCTTTCTACTCAAGACCCAGCCATACTTACCTACCCAGCAACACAACAGATATTTGGGGCACACATCGCTGCTCCTTAAGAGCCATATATGCCATCGGTATATTGTGTTGAAGCTCCTACTTTTATGACACTAGCTAGGGTCAAGGTCTCGTATGACGTTGACCAATATGCAGAGATGGAGAAAAATGCCTAGTTGAAAGAAGATGAGTTGATAGACGCCAAACTTTGCGGTCTAAGAAGGGCGTTGAAAAACTTGCAAGTCATTATGGGAACAGAGAGCCTAGACAACAATGACTTATGCATCTACCCAGACATTGACATACCAATAGATTACAAGCACCAAAATTTGACATATTTGATGGAAAGGGCAACCCTCACGTACATCTGAGGGCATACTATGACAAGTTAGTTGGTGTAGGGAGAAATGAGAAGCTAAGAATGAAGTTGTTTATTCGAAGTCTGTCTGGAGAAGCTTTGACTTGGTATACACACCAGGATCCTCATAAATGGAATAACTGATAGGAAATGGATGAGGATTCATGAATTGTTTTAGATTTAATGCTGAAATCACTATAGATAGGTTCTTATTGGCCAACATATAGAAGAAACCATCTGAAGACTTCCAGGAGTATGCACGACTTTGGAGGTTCACCCCCCACTAGATGAGAGTGAGCTCTCAAAGTACTTTATCCGTGCTCAAGAAGGTATCTACTTTAACAAGATGATGTCAATGATGGGCCAAAAGTTTGCGGAATTGGTCAAGATTGGAGATTTTATAGAGGAATGCATCAAATAGGGTAAAATTTAGTCCATGTCCACATTGCAAGCTACAGTAAGGCCATACAATCAGGATCCATTGGTGGCATTAAGAAGAAAAAGGAGGATGTTTCAGCCGTCACTTACCAACATGGAGGACTATCCCACTGATACCCCAACAATCCCTAAATTATTTCACATACTCCATACATCTCGTACCCAGTATATAATACCCAACCACACTACAATCCACCCCAAGCACCGGCATACCAAAATCACGAAGACCAAATACCCTATTCCAAGCACCAATCCACCAAAATAGACCAACATATGTGCCAAGACCACATCCAAATCTCGAAGCTAGGAATACTCACACCTATACACCTATTGCCGAACATTATGCCCATTTGTTTGAAAGGATGATGATAGTAGGAGTGCTACAACCAGTTGAAGGAAAACTCCCCGATCCAATCCCTCACAACTTTGATGGAAACAAGCGATGCGCTTACCACTTGAGAATCCAAGGACATGATACAGAAGATTGTTATGGCTTGAAGAACCAGGTTGAGTCTCTGATTAGAAAAGGAATAATAAAATGCACTCCAACACCTCCGAATGTAAACAACAACCCTTTTCCAAATCATGAGAATCGACAAGTCAACATGATTACTCTAGAAGAAAAGTACAACTTGGAAGAAACCATCGCGCCTATTTAGAATACCAAAGAAGTTGCCACTGTATCTCCAGCGCAACCTATTATCACTATTCAACTGAGGAAACCTCTGACTGTCCAAACATATCTCCCAAGAGTTGTAGTAACTACTACAGTTCCTAGAAAGCTTGAGTTTGACACCAAAGAAGTCCCATGGGACTATAAAGTAGAAGCCAGGGGCAAGATGATTGACGCCGCTGTGGCTCATAGAATGACTAGGTCAGGAAGGTGTTATGCTTCGTAGGCTATGAATTGAGGAGTTCTTGGGAAGGAACAGAATCCCAAGAAGAATGTTATCGATGCTGAAGTAACTGAATTTTAGAAGAAGATACAGCCGAAAGACTATTCAGTTGAAGAGCAACTAAAGAAAATACCGGCTCACATATCCATAATGGCTTTGCTAATGAGTTTTGAGGAACATAGGAATGTTTTGATGGGAGTGTTAAATGGAGTTTGCATACCAAAATAGACCACAAGTGAATCCTTAGCTACAACAGTTGGACGAATGGTGGAAGCTAAGAAAATCTCTTTCCATGATGATGAGCTACCAACGTAAGGGACTGGACACAACAAAGCACTTCATATTACAGTAAAATATTGTGATAAGATTATGAACCGAGTTCTGATTTATGGCGGTTCTAGATGCAACATCTGCCCTTTTTCAACTCTGAGAGTTTTAGGATTGAATATGGGAGATGTAGAAGAAAGTTGTGTAAAAGTTAGAGCTTTTGATAGAGCACAGAGAAGCGTCATTGGAGAAATCTATATCACATTGCAAGTGGGACCTGCAAAATTCCCCATCCTATTTCAAGTGATGTATGTATCATCCAACTGCAACCTATTGCTGGGAATAGCATGGGTCCATATGGCAAAAGAAGTTCCTTCGACTCTTCATCAGTGTGTAAAGTTTGAGTGGGGTCACACAAAAGTTACCATTCATGGGGTCTCAATCACCCTATCTATTATGTCAATTCTGTTCTAATCACTCAGGAGTTAGATGGATCCATTTGTCACAATTTAAAAATCAAGCTGTAAGGGTTGATAAGAAGATAGAGATGGTTGATGTAAAACTATCAAGAGAAGCAAAGATGGTCGCATCCGAGATGTTGAATTATGGATATCAGCCTAAGATAGGGCTTGTACCCAAGTCCAATGGCATAGTTGAACCAATCTAGCTAAGGCATTAGAAAGGAACCATTGGACTCGGATATGAAACTACATCGAGAGGAGTCCACAATACATGATCAAGCAGGCCAATATTTGTACCAGAACAAGCTCCAATTCTAGATTACGCAACTGATGATGACCTAGCAAAAGGAATAGGAAATTTGTTCATGGCAATAGTAGGAGAAAAGGAAGAGATAGATCTCAACTAATTGACCATTCGTGATTCCAAGCCTGAAGAAAACTTGCAGAATTAGACCATCATTCCATCCTTATTTCGACAAGAGTCCTGGTAGTGTGGAAAGTAGTTTTGTCTTTTAATTTTGCATGATCAAAGTCGATGCTTGAATCATTGTTGATCCCTTGTTGTCGCTTGCTTTTTCTAAAAAGCTAGAACACTTTTAAATAAAAGTATTTAGTTTCTTTAAAATTGTCTCATTATTTTACGTACTTATTTATTTTACTTACCTTTTATACTTTTTAGCACTCATATTAATAAAAATCCTAGTTCAATGGTTATGACATATAATGAATCCACCGAGCAAAGTAAAAATAATGAATAGGACCATAAAGAATATGATGAAAGCAGGATGCCTGAAAACCTACCACAGGAGATAGAGCAACTTGAAAGTCAGAAGAAACCTAATATGGATGAAACAAAGTTTCTCAACTTAGGAGATGAGGAAACTATGAAGGAAATGTGAATTAGCATACATTTGGAGGCTGAAAGAAAGAAGGGGTTAATAGAATTACTTAAGCATCATGTCGATAGATTTGGGTCTTACGATGATATGACGGGGTTAAGCACTAATATCGTCTCACACAAATTGCCATTTGATCTAACTTGCGTACCTGTTAAACAAAAGACAAGAAAGTTCAAGCCAGATTTGAGTCTAAGGATCAAAAAAGAGGTAACCAAGTAGATTGAGGTGAATGTTGTGAGGGTTACAAATTACCCCACTTGGTTGGCCAACATTGTACCAGTACCAAAAAAGGATGGGAAAATTAGAATATGTGTGGACTATCGATATCTTAACAGAGCTATTCCTAAGGATGATTTGCCTCTCCCAAATATTCATATACTCATTGATAATTGTGCAAAACATTAGTTGCAATCATTTGTCGATTATTTTGTGGGATATCACCAAATACTGATGAATTAAGATGATGTAGAAAAGACAACATTTATCACTCCATGGGGAGTGTATTGCAATAGAGTAATGCTATTCGGTCTAAAAAATGTTGGTGTAACCTACATGAGGGCCATGACTACTCTTTTTCATGATATGATCCACAAGAAGATTGAAGTATATATGGATGATGTCGTTATCAAATCCAAGAGGAGTTTGAACCACCTAGATGATTTGCAAAAATTCTTTGAGAGGATGCAAAAGTATAATCTACAATTGAATCCAGTAAAATGTGCATTTGGAGTACCCGCCGGAAAACTGTTAAGATTCATTATTAGCAGGAGATGCATAAAGTTGGGTCCCTCGAAGATCAATGAAATTCAAGAATTACCTCCCCCCAAGACTAAGAAGAATGTGATGTGTTTCTTGAGAAGACTACAGTAATTTGCAAACCCATATTTAAATTACTAAAGAAGGAAGCGACCGCAAAATGGATGGAGGAAATTCAAAAGGCTTTTGATAAAATCAAAGAATACTTGTCCAACCCACTAGTATTGGTCCCACCTGAGCCTGGGAGGCCATTGCTACTGTATTTATCTTTCATGGATAATGCATTTGGATGCATATTGGGACAACATGATGAGACAGGTAGAAGAGAGAAAGCCATTTACTACTTGACCAAGAAGTTCACACCATATGAGGCAAGATATACCTTGTTGGAGAGAACGTGTTGCGCTTTGGCTTGGACCGTGCAAAAATTTAGGCATTATTTGTCTGCATACACAACGTACTTGATCTCAAGAATGGACCCACTCAAGTACATCTTTCAAAAGCCAATGCCTTCAGGTAAATTGGCAAAGTGGCAAATTTTGTTGAGCGAGTTTATTGTGTACGTGACACAGAAATTCATAAAAGGACAAGCCTTGTCTGACCACCTCACAAAACATCCAGTGGATCACTATTACGAGTCGCTCAAAACCTACTATTACACCCTACCCTCTTGAGCTCGGAATGTCTCTTAAGCTTCTTAGAAGTTATTATGCAAGCCGAATAATCTACGTCACTATCAAACAACTCTAAGGAAGGAAGAATGTGATACCCTATAGTAGGAAAGGTTGGAAATAGGGTCATGAGAAGTCAGAAGGAGTTGGAGGCCAATTATTGAGTCGTAGAACTCGACTTACCTACATAAACTATTAAATTAGAAGTCTTACATACTTAAGCTACTTGAGTACATACCAAGCTTGCATAGCAAGGATTACATAGGTTCTTAAAATAAGACAAGATTATGAACCCATGAGGAAGAGGAAAGAATGATACATGGAAGCAAGGAGGGAGTGACACGTGGCAGCAACTGAAGTAAGAAGGTGACCTACCTGCCTGCTTGGGGGGTTGACCCCCACCACCACGTGGCAGCCCCTAATTGGCTGCATAGATGCGTTGGCCCAATAAGGGCTGGACACATGTCACCCTAAGGGGCTGACATATGTCAACCCCAAGGAATACTATATATACATATTTTATGACTCTTAAATTCATTCTTTATCCAAAAAAACTTCAGCCAAAAATAAAGAAAAGAAACCCTAAAGCTAGAGAGAGAGGAGCGACGACCAAGAGAGAAAAAGGTAAGGTTCCCAATTTCATTCCATGAATTAATTATTTAAGGTATTCTATGGTGATATAGCGGTGTTTGATAATGTAAAATTTCATTTTGGGGCAGCAAGGAAGTGATACAAACAATCCGCTAAATTTCAGCACGTTAAGAGAACTTCCGAGGCGCATTTTGATAAGTTTCAGGTAAGGTAAGGTCTTTCCTTTCAATTTGGACTTTATGGTGTGGTTGTGGAGTGTATTACACATCTTTTATGTTGCTGGAAGTATAGAAATTCCATAAAGATGCTTGACGTTAGAAACAATCTAAATTGAAGTCATTATAGTTAAATTGAAGTTGAGTGGGGTGTTGTGCTTGTGGTGCTGCATCTGCAGGTGGCGTGGTGGTGTGTTGAAGGGATGGAACATGGTCTAAATAGGGTGTGGGTGCTTCTGGTTGCAACCCGACCCTCCATCCCATACGGTTAAAGGTTTTACAAAATAGAGATTAAAATACCCTATTTTGGTATCGTAGTTTTAAGCGAGTTGTTTGGAGGTTGTATTGTGTAATGTTGCCATGTTTTATTTGTATATGAGCTGTTGATTGTTGTTGTTGGTTGGATGTAGTAATTGAGGGTGTAATTGAAAGTTCGGATAGGGCAAGTTATAGTGAGGTGCTGCCCGATTTCCGTTAACTCCATAACTAATTAAGGGACTAGTTGAGAAAGGCGAGCGTGGGAGTGAGTTCTATAGATACTCGAAGGTAACTTAAGATGCTAGAAAGTCGAGTGTTGATATTCGTATTTACTTTCATATTAAATAGGTTCAAAGGACAATGAAGCAAACGTGGTTAGGAGCGATCCATAAGAGGTATGTAAAGCCTATCCTTTCTCTTCTTTGGCATGTCCTAGATATAAGTAAAAGATGGTACGATTGCAGAGGTGATTCCATTACTAAGTGTCTCTTATTCACTTCTGGATATCGAAATAATAGTTGAAATACTTTCCTTGAACCTTTTATATGCTAAGGAATTAAAGAATATACGGGCTCCTAGTGTAAGGACTATATGAAATGTTACACCTTGCACTTTTGAACCTTGAAACGTGTTCCTAGTCTTCTTGAAAATGCCCATGAGACCCCTACTGTCCACACACTGATAACAACTCTAAGGAAAGAAGAATGCGATACCCCATGAGAGGGAAGGTTGGAAATAGAGTCATTTGAATCCGAAAAGAGTTGGAGGCCAAGAAATGAGTCATAGGACTCGATTTACCTACGTAAGATACTAATTTAGAAATCCTATACACTTGAGCTACTTAAGGACATACCAAACTTACTGTCATGACCCAACCCCATAGGCCGTGATGGGTGCCGGAACTGGACACCCCTGTCTACCCTGACCAACTATACATAGTCTGTCCCTTGGTTATACTCAAAATACATCAACATATAAGAAAACTTATAAGCCGATAAGGCTATTGTAACACATGGGGTCATCCCGTGATACATATATATACGAGCCAATAAGGCCGCCACGACACCGGGAACGCCCCGGATTATAAGTCATATCAGTATAGCCGTACATAAAGCTCATATACTACTCAGGCACAACTCATATACATCCCATGCACAACTCATATACAGCTCATATATAACTTAGATACAGTCCATATACAACATATATACAACTTATATACATATACGCTCTACACACAAACAACCCACATCTGTATCCACAAACCTCTAAGAGTCAAAAGAACAGTAACATAAGGCGGGACAGGGCCCCCGCCGTACCCGTGAACAAAACTTATATACATGCATCAAGTTTTAGTACCCAAAATCAGGCTCCAGCACAATAGAGCATTTTTAGACCGCTGAGTGGGACTCCTATGCTGGTGGATCCCCAACTTGTATACCTGCACCTGCGGGCATGAAACGTAGCCCCCCGAGGAAAGGGGGGTTTGTACGACATATGTACTGAGTATGTAAAATGTAACATAACACGACAAGAGGTATATCCGAAATAGAGAAGCAGGGGAACAAATTATCAAACCAGAAACCTGTACCTGTACTCTGTGAATTAAAAAAGCATGCATGCTCAAATTATACAATATAGCCAACCCTTTCAGGGATCCGACGAATCACATCTGTAGGACCATCATAGGCACGATGCTATCACCACCTTATTGCAATACATCATCATCATACATATATATATACGTACCCGACCCTCAAGTGAGGGCTCGGTGAACAATGCAGTGAGTTGTACACGATAACGGACCTGGCCTGGGACTCGGTGAAAGAAGTGTTACAGTATACACGAGTAGAGTAGTGAGTAACTATATGCAATTCAAATCATTATCAGAGACTCAATAGAATAAGAAAGTTGAGCTTTTGTTTGAGGACCTGAGTAACGAAGTAGTCATCTTGAGCGTCCTCTAAATGCCATTATGGGCTGTCTCAAAAGTAATCTCAGGGACCCTAGACATGTATTAAAGCAGGGTCAAATTATTTATGAAATCAAACACATAGTCTCGTGTAGTCTTTATGACTCAGAGCTTGTATATTTGGTACCTCTTTAACGTATAGAAGTTTCCAGGAAAATAGTTCAACTACTATCAGAGTTTGGTATTCAAAAGTAAACAGGATATGCTAAGGATGGAGTTACCCCAGAGCTCAGATCATATTCAACTTAAAACTAAGACAAGGACATGTCCAAAAGAAGAAAGAGAATAAGCTCTATATAGTGTGTACTTTCCCTCAGGTGATCTGCATATACATATTTCATACCCAACCCATCATGGGGCTCAGTGAACCACTATGGCATCGTAATCTCATTTTCGTATCAAATACATCTCAATGGAAAGGAGAGATAGCTTCTCACACACTACATTCTAACACATAGAAGCCCTACTAGGGAATACTTAATCTTTACAGGAACTCTAATGCTGAACAGTGGATAGGGGTTATGAGGCGTACTTGGAATTCTAGGAATGGAATTATCTTCACACTTCATATACAATTCACTTAAGGCTAAACATTGCCAAGAGGAAAGAAAGATAGTTGTATGCACTTATACTAAAAACATGCCAAAAGAAAGTTCCACATACCTCTTATGGATTCCCCTTAATCGCGTTCACGTCGTTGTCCTCAAAACCTATTTAACATGGAAGTAACGCAAGTATTAACAACCTTAGACTTCTCAGCAACTCAGACTACTCACGAGTATTCATAGCATTCATCCCCTCGCTTGCCTTCTCGACTAGTTCCTTAACTAGTTAAGGTGTTAACGGAAATCGGACAGCACCTCCCCTATAATGTGCCCTATCCGAATTCCCAACCATGTCCTTAACACCTGAAGCCAACCAAAAATACAACCAGAAGCTCATATATATATATAACATGGCAACATTACACAATATAAACTCCAAACGACTCGCCCGAAATTACGATACCAAAAGAAGGTTTCTAGTTTCTATTTTGCGAAACCTTTAACCGTACGAAGTGGGGCGTCGTGTGGATGTAACCAGCATCTCCACCAACTCATTTAGAGAACTTTTAGACCCTGCAACATGCCATAAAACAACCATCAGAAGCCCCCACGCGCACAACACCTTATTTCAACAACAATTTAACTATAACGATTCCGATTTAGTTTATTTTGAATGTCGAACTTTTCCTGACTTTTTCCCAACTTCCAGCAGTACAAAATGTGTTTAATACACCCCATAAAAATATCATAAACTTCAAGTTAGAGGGGAATACCTTACCTTTCCCGAAATTGGCTAGAACTTGCCGAAATCGCGCCTCGAAACTCTTTTTTAGCGCGCTGAATCGTCGTGGCAGCTTGCTGTCCGTTTTTTTGCTGCACCAAACTCTAGTTTTATACTACTAATACTTCCATATCATCGTGTTATATGCTAAATAATTAATTTACAGAATGAAATCGGGACTTACCTTATTTTTCTCCCAAGCCGTCGCAATTTTCTCTCTAGACTAGGGTTTGTTCATCTATTTTTGTTTGCTGCAAATTTGATGAATAAAAGCTGAAGTTTATGATACATATACATACATATATGTGGTCATAGGGTGTGACACGTGTCATTCCCAAGAGGTGATATGTGTCCAGCCCCTATTGGGCCACCGTATCTACATGCTGAAGGAGGGGCTACCACGTGGTAGTGGGGCCCACCTCCCCCAAGGAGGTGGGTCACCTACTTGGCCCCAAGTAGGTGGGTCACCTGCTTTCTTAGGTTCTGTCATGTGTCACCCTCCTATTGGCCGCCCCGCATAATTTGTTTTCCTCCTCGTGGGTTCGTAATCTCGTCTTATTTTAAGAGCCTATGTTATCCGTGCTACGCAAGCTTGGTATATACTCAAATAGCTTAAGTATGTAAAACTTCTAAGTTAGGGGCGTACGTAAGCAAATCGAGTCCTTTGACTCATCACTTGGCCTCCAACTCCCTCCATCTTCTCTTGACCCTATTTCCAACCTCCCCTACCATGGGGTGTCACATTCTCCCTTCTTAGAGTTGTTCAATAGGGTCGTAACTTAAGTAGCTCACACACTAGCTTCTAAGTAACTTAAGGAACCTTCCGAGTTCAAAGATGTGGGGTGTAACATCCTTCCCCCCTTTAGAATATTCATCCCCGAATGTTAAATGCAACTTCCTTTAAGACTTTATATAAATTATAGAGGGGTTCCCTTCCTTTATACTATCACATACATTTCCATCTATATTGTTAACATACGAGTGCTCAAGAGTTGGAGTTACCTATAGATATCGGGAACATGTATGGATACCTGTGCTTCATGTCCTCTTCGGTCTCCCAGGTCATTTCCTCCCAATTTCTATTCCGCCACAACACCTTAATCGAGGCTACTTCCTTAGTTTGCAATCTCCTAATCTGCCGATCTAGGATGGCGACTGGCTGTTCTTCGTAGGCTAGTTCTTTAGTGACCTGGATGTCATCCACGGAATATACTTGGAATGGGTCACCTACATATCTGCGAAGCATTAATACATGGAAAACTGGATGTACTGCTTCTAGGTCGGCTGGCAAGTCTAATTCATAGGCAACCTTGCCTATTCAGCGAAGGATCAAGTAAGGACCAATGTATCTCGGACTCAACTTCCCTTTCTTGCAGAATTTCATTACTCCTTTCATGGAAGACACTTTCAAGAATACCCATTCACCCACTTGAAACTCTAATGGTCGACGTCGACTGTCTGCATATGACTTCTATCGACTTTGGGTAGTTAATAATCTTTCCCGAATAAGCTTTACCTTTTCCACCGTCTTTTGGACTATGTCTGGACCCATTAGTTGCGTTTCGCCAACATCGAACCAACCGATAGGGGACCTGCAATTCCTGCCGTATAAAGCCTCATACGGCGCCATTTGAATGCTGGAGTGATAACTGTTATTGTAGGCAAACTTAATAAGTGGTATATGATCATCCCAGCTACTTTTAAAGTCAATTATATAGGCTCGTAACATATCCTCTAGTGTCTGAATAGTGCGCTCGGCCTGCCCATCAGTTTGGGGATGAAATCTTGTACTAAGGCTTACTTGTGTTCCTAAGCCTTCCTGGAATGACAACCAAAAATGGGCTGTGAACTGGGCTCCCCTGTCCGAAATAATAGATGCGGGAACGCCATGAAGTCATACTATTTCCTTGATGTACAACTTTGCATAATCCTCGGCGGAGTATGTGGTCTTGACTGGGAGGAAGTGGGTTGATTTTGTAAGCTTATCCACAATAACCCATATGGAATCCTGCTTCCGGAGAGTGCGAGGTAAGCCGATAATGAAATCCATGTTAATTGCTTCCCACTTCCAGGTTGGAATCTCCATCTCCTGTAGTAGCCCACCCGTTTTTTTATGTTCAACCTTAACTTGCTGGCAATTCGGGCATTGGGCTACGAACTCTGCTACATCCCTTTTTATACCGTCCCACCAATATAAACATTTGAGGCCGTGATACATCTTGGTTGACCCCGGATGAATGGAATAACGGGCATATTGTGCCTCTCCTAGTACTTGCTGCCGCAAACCTGCAACTTTCGGTACACAGACTCTGCCTTGATATCATAGTATCCCACCCGTCGTGACCTCAAATAGAGGCTTTCCCTTTTGGAGAGTTTCATCCCTATATTATGCTAGAATAGGGTCCTGGTATTGATATCGTTTTACTTCCTTCATGAGGGAGGATTCAGCAATTCCTCAAATAGAAACCCCGTCCTCACCCGAATCAACTAAGTGGACTCCAAGGCTGGCAAGCTGGCAGATCTCACGGATCATCTCCTTCCGTTCCGATTGTACCTCTGCCACGCTACCTATTGATTTACGGCTGAGCGCATCCGCCACTATATTTGCCTTCTCTAGGTGGTATAAAATGTCGACATTATAATCCTTTAATAAATCCAGCCCCCTTCTCTGTCGTAGGCTTAACTCTTTCTGCTTAAAGATATATTGGAGGCTTTTGTGGTCCGTATAAATGTCAACATGTACACCATATAGATAGTGTCTCCATATTTTTAAAGCATGGATCACCGCTGCTAATTCCAAATCATGGGTTGGATAATTCTTTTCGTGCTTCCTAAGCTGTCAGGAGGCGTACGCTATAACTCTACCATGCTGCATCAGAACGCACCCTAATCCAATACCGAAAGCATCACAATAAATAACAAAGCCATCTGGTCCTTCTGGAAGAGTGAGGACAGGAGCCGTAGTCAATTTTTCTTTTAACAGTTGGAAGCTTCGTTCATAAGCGTCAGTCCATTGGAACTTAACCACTTTTTAGTCAGTCTTGTTAAGGGTGCTGAACTAGAAGCAAACCTTTCCACGAACCTCCTATAGTATCCTTCTAATCCCAAGAAGCTACGTACCTCCGTAGGGGTTGTGGGTTTTGTCCAAGCCTTTACGGCCTCAATCTTCTGTGTATCTACTCGAATACCGTCAATTCCAATAATGTGTCCAAGTAAAGCCACTGACATTAACCAAAATTCGTATTTAGAGAACTTAACGTATAATTTTTGATGTCGAAGTACCCCGTGTACTGCCCACAAGTGATCCGCATATTCCATCTCCGATCATGAATAGACCAGAATATCATCAATAAATACGATCGCCAACAAATCTAGAAATGGTTTGAACACTCAGTTCATTAAATCCATAAATACTGCTGGAGTGTTTGTCAGACCAAAACACATTACCTTGAACTCGTAATGCACATACCGGGTCCTAAATGCAGTCTTTGGTATATCTACCTCCCTTACCCGCACCTGATGATAGCATGACCGCAGGTCTATCTTCGAAAAGCATTGTGCACCCTGCTACTGGTCAAACAAATCATCAATCCTGGGGAGGGGATATCAGTTCTTAATGGTTACCTTATTCAGCTGCCTGTAGTCAATACACATTCGCAGTGATCCATCTTTTTTTTCCACAAACAACACTGGTTCTCCCCATGGTGATGTGCTGGGCCTAATAAACCCTTTTTCCAATAGGTCTTTCAACTGCTCCTTTAGCTCCTTTAAATCCACGGGTGCCATTCTATATGGGGAAATAGAGATAGGCTGAGTATCTGGTGGCACGTCCATAGTTAACTCTATCTCCCATTCTGGAGGGAGGCTTGGAAGTTCATCTGGAAGCACATCTGGATATTCATTAACCATGGGTACCGACTGAAGAGTTGGCACCTCTGCTTCTAGATCATGCATGTGGGATAAATGATAAATGTACCCCTTGTTGATCATCTTCCTTGCCCTAAGGTATGAAATAAACCTACCCTTCGGTGATGATGTGTTTCCTAACCACTCGACAATTGGTTCGTCTGAAAACTGAAATCGAACCATTTTATTTTTACAGTCTACGTTGGTGTGACAAGAAGCTAGCCAATCTATACCCATGATAACATCAAATTCCACCATATCTAACTCTATCAAATCAGCCAAGGTACAATGACTATACACATTTATCGGGCAGTGTCTATATACCTGCTTTACCACAATGGAGTCGTCTACTGGTGTAGCAACCTCAAATGATTCTATTAACTCAAGTTTAATTCCAATTCTACTAGCAACAAAAAGAGATATATATGATAAAGTAAAGCCTGGATCCATCAACGTATATACGTCCTGAGAAAGGATTAATAATGTACTTGTGACTACATTCGATGACGCTTCCTAGTCCTGTCTACTAGCTAAAGCATATATACGATTAGAAGGACCGCCAGAACTAGAAGCTCCACCACGGCCTCTACCACGGCCTGCTGGTATCTGCATTCCCCGCCCTATCAGGTGCATAGCTACAGAAGAAGACGAACCCGCAACTGACCCAGTTGGCTGAGCCATACCACCTGGAGTACTTTTAAATGGACACTCCCTCACAATATGGCCTTGACGGCCACAAAAAAAAAGCACCCGTAGTCCAACGACATTCTCCAAAATAAGGCTTATTGCAATGGGGACACTGGGGTATCGAGGGTCTTGACTACCGAGAACTTTGGTTTATCTTTATACCTGAGGCTTTAGAGATTTGATTGGCCCCCGAATATCTGGCGCTTTCAACTCGTCCACCTGGGAATTATGGAGGTACACTCCAAGTTGGCTGGGAAGGATATCTACCAAACTGCTGGAACCGCCCGCTGCAAAATTCCCCCAGATGACCAACTGACCTAGACCTCTTAGGGTGACTCCTGTCGAACCCTTTGTCAGGCTGGCGCCTTCTATGTCGCTCTTCTACCCCTTGGGCGTATGCTTGTACCCAGAAAATATCCATGCCTGGCTGAGAAGCCATGGCCATACAACTATCAACCAAATAAAGATCTAAGCCCATAACGTATCGATGCACCCTGTCTGCCATATCAGCTACAATCGTGTGGGCATGTCTTTCCAATGAGTCAAACTCGAGGCTATAGTCTTGAACACTCCTGATGTTCTGCTTCAACTGCAAGAATCTATCCACCCTGGATCATCTCATTTCTAGAGGCAGGAAGTGGCTAAGAAAAGCTTCTACAAACTCATCCCATTCAGTTAGAAGAGAACCCTCGCCCCTTGATAACTCCCAAGACTCGTGCCAGTTAGCGGCTACATCACGTAGCTAATAGGAGGCCAATTCAACCGACTCGATCTTCGAAGCCCTAATGATCCGCATTATACGCTGCATTTGTCGAATTAATTCCTAGGCATCCTCTGCAATCGAATGAAATTCTGGAAGGTTACAAGCTAGGAAATCACGGACCCTCAAGCTGTCTTATGTATTAGCATCATCTGGGCCACGCCTTTGGTCCTGTCCTTCCATCAGTCCAGTCAACAGCTGAACGGCATCTCGTATAGCTCTATCCTCCGCCCCTTGCTGTGGGCTGGAAGGTTCCTGTGCTGGAGGTTCAGGATCGGCAACTGCTGCTTCCCCAAGCTCCTCTGGAGGTGGCAACGTAGTAGAACTCGCCGACTAGAGTACAATCCTTGGCATAGACTGGGCACGGGCCCTGGTAATTCTCGGGGTCTGACTAGTTTCCCCCATTGCTGATTTGGCCTTCTAGGCCATGGTCGCTTTCCTTAGAGGCATTACTGTAAACATATAGATCGGTTAGTGAGGGGTCATCCTAAAAATATAGCTCTATCGCACAATCTAAGATAAGAAAGAAGGTAACATCCTAAATGTCCTGCATCCTCCTGTCTATAGGTGTGGTGCACAACACACTGATAAACAAGCCTCTACTAGACACAGTCTGTGGATACTCCGAGAAAGAACTGCTCTGATACTACTTTTGTCATGACCCAATCCTGTAGGCCGTGATGGGTGCCAGAACTAGACATCTCTGTCTACCCTGACCAACTATACATAGTCTGTCCCCTGTTTATACTCAAAATACATCAATAGATAAGAAAACTTATAAGCCGACAAGGCTATTGTAACACATGGGGTCGTCTCATGATACATATATATGCAAGCCGACAAGGCCTCCACGACATTGGGAACGCCCCCGATTATAAGTCATATCAGTACAGCCGTACATATCCGTACATACAGCTCATATACTACTCAAGCACAGCTCATATACAGCCCATGCACAACTCATATACAGCTTAGATACAGTCCATATACAATGTATATACAACTTATATACACATATGCTCTACACACAGACAACCCACATCTGTATCCACAGATCTCTAAGAGTCAAAAGAACAGTAACATAAGGCGAGATAGGTCCCTCGCCATACCCGTGAACAAAACTTATATACATACATCAAGTTTAGTACCCAAAATTAGGCTCCAGCACAATAGAGCGTTGTTGGACCGCTGAGTGGGACTCCTACGCTGGCGGATCCCCAATCTGTGTACCTGCACCTGCAGGCATAAAACACAGACCCCCGAGGAAAGGGGGGTCAGTACGACATATGGACTAAGTATGTAAAACGTAACATAATACGACTGGAGGTATATCCGAAATAGAGAAGCAGGGGAACAAATTATCAAACCAAAAACCTTTACCTGTACTCTGTGAATCACAAAAGCATGAATGCTCAAATTATACAATATAGCCGGCCCTTTCAGGGATCCGGTGAATCACATCTGTAGGACCATCATAGGCCCATTGCTATCACAACCTTATTGCAACACATCATCATCATATATATATATACGTACCCGACCCTCTAGTGAGGGCTCGGTGAACAATACAGTGAGTTGTACATGATAACAGACCCGGCCTAGGACTCAGTGAAAGAAGTGTTACAGTATACACGAGTAGAGTAGTGAGTAACTATATGCAATTCAAATCATTATCAGAGACTCAAAAGAATAAGAAGGTTAAGCTTTTGTTTGAGGACCCGAGTAACGAAGTAGTCATCTCGAGCGTCCTCTAAATGCCATTATGGGCTGTCTCAAAAGTAATATCGGGGACCTTAGACATATTTTAACACAGGGCCAAATCATTTATGGAATCAAACATATAGTCTCGTGTAGTCTTTATGACTGGAAGCTTGTACATTTGGTACCTCTTTAATGTATAGAAGTTTCCAGGAAAATAGTTCAACTACTATCAGAGTTCGGTATTCAAAAGTAAACAGGAGATGCTAAGGATGGAGTTACCCCGGAGCTCAGATCATATTCAACTTGCAACTAAGACAAGGATATGACCAAAAGAAGAAAGAGAATAAGCTCTATATAGTGTGTACTTTCCCTCAGGTGATCTGCATATACATATTTCATACCCAGCCCATCATGGGGCTCGGTGAACCATTATGGCATCGTAATCTCATTTTCATGTCAAATACATCTCAATGGAAAGGAGAGATAGCTTCTCACACACTACATTCTAACACATAGAAGCCCTACTAGGCAATACTTAATCTTTATAGGAACTCTAATACTGAACAGTGGATAGGGGTTATGAGGCGTACTTGGAATTTTGCGAATGGAATTATCCCCACACTTCATATACAATTCACTTAAGGCTAAACATTGCCAAAAGGAAAGAAAGATAGATGTACGCACTTATACCAAAAAATGCCAAAAGAAAGTTCCACATACCTCTTATGGATTCCCCTTAATCGCGTTCACGTCGTTGTCCTCGAAAACTATTTAACATGGAAGTAACGCAAGTATTAACAACCTTAGAATTCTCAGCAACTCAGACTACTCACGAGTATTCATAGAATTCATCCCCTCGCTCGCCTTCTCGACTAGTTTCTTAACTAGTTAAGGTGTTAACGGAAATCGGACAGCACCTCCCCTATAATGTGCCCTATACGAATTCCCAACCATGTAGTTAACACCTGAAGACAACCAAAAATACAACCAGCAGCTCATATATATATAACATGACAACATTACACAATATATACTCCAAACGACGAGCCCGAAGTTACGATACCAAAAGAGGGTTTCTAGTTTCTATTTTGCGAAACCTTTAACCGTACGAAGCGGGGGGTCGTGTGGATGTAACCAGCAGACCCCCCTCCTCATTTATAGCACTTTTAGACACTTCAACATGCCACAACACAACCAGAAGCAGCCCCCACATGCACAACACCTTATTTCGACAACAATTTAACTATAACGATTCCGATTTAGTTTATTTTGAATGTCAAACTTTTCCTGACTTTTTCCCAAATTACAGCAGTCAAAAAGGTGTGTAATACACCCCATAAAAACATCATAAAATTCAAGTTAGAGGGGAAGACCTTACCTTTCCCGAAATTGGCTAGAACTTGCCGAAATCGCGCCTCAGAACTCTTTTTTAGCGCGCTAAATCGTCGTGGCTGCTTGCTGTCCATTTTTTTTGCTGAACCAAACTCTAGTTTTATACTAATAATACTTCCATATCATTGTGGTATACACTAAATAATTAATTTACGGAACGAAATCAGAACTTACCTTATTTTTCTCTCAAGCCGTCGCAATTTTCTCTCTAGACTAGGGTTTGTTCATCTATTTTTGGTTGCTGCAAATTTGATGAATAAAAGTTAAAGTTTATGATACATATACCTACATATATGTAGTCTTAGGGTGTAACACATGTCAGCCCCAAGAGGTGACATGTGTCCAAACCCTATTGTGCCACCGCATCTACATGCTGAAGGATGGGCTTCCACGTGGTAGTGGGGCCCACCTCCCCCAAGCAGGTGGGTCACCTACTTGTCCCCAAGCAGGTGGTTCACCTGCTTGCTTAGGTGCTGCCATGTGTCACCCTCCCATTGGTCGCCCCACATAATTTTTTTCCCTCCTCGTGGGTTCGTAATCTCATCTTATTTTAAGAGCCTATGTCATCCGTGCTACGCAAGCTTGGTATATACTCAAATAGCTTAAGTATGTAAAACTTCTAAGTTAGGTGCATACGTAAGCAAATCGAGTCCTACGACTCATCACTTGGCCTCCAACTCCCTCCGACTTCTCTTGACCCTATTTCCAACTTCCCCTACCATGGGGTGTCATATTCTCCATTCTTAGAGTTGTTCAATATGGTCGTAACTTAAGTGGCTCACATACTAGCTTCTAAGTAACTTAAGGAACCTTCTGAGTTCAAAGATGTGGGGTGTAACACTTACGTAGCACGGATTACATAGACTCTTAAAATATGATGAGATTATGAACCCATGAGGAAGAGAAGAGAAGGACACATGGCAGCCTAGAAAGGCGACACGTGGCAGCACCTCAAGCAAGCAGGTGACCCACCTGCTTGGGGTCAAGTAGGTGACCCACCTACTTGGGGTGGGCCCCACTAAGGAAACGTGGCAGCCCTTCATTGGTTGCATGGTTGAGGTGGCCCAATAAGGGCTTGAAACGTGTCACCCTTAGGGGCTGACACATGTCACCTCCTAATGGAAAGTATATGCAGTTCATTTGATGACTAAGTCATCATATGTTAATCTTTTCCAAGTTAGAAAGTGAGAGAGAGCCAAGGGAAAACTCTAAGGGCTAAGAGAGAGCACCTACGACCAAGGCCAAGAATTCAAGGTAAGTTCTAATTTTTTGCCATGAATTAATTATCTACGGTATTCCTCAACCACATGGAGGTGTATATATGTATCTTACGATGCCTACGGAACCATACCTTCAGCTTTACACTTAGAAACTTGGAAGAAAGTTGAAAGAAAAGCTTGACAAAACAAGAAGAGGAGCTACGAGTTTGGGGATGCCAAGGTAAGCCTCCGAGTTTCGTTCCATGAATTAATTATTTAAGGTATACCACGGTCCTATAATAGTGTTTTATAACCAAAAATTCCAATTTGGGGCAGCGGAGAAGTGACACAAATAGTCCACTCAATTTCAGCACGTTTGGAGAAGTTCCGAGTTGTAATTTGGCAGTTTTGGGTAAGGTAAGGTTTCTCCTTTCAATTTGGACTTTATGGTGTTGTTATGAAGTGTATTATACGCCTTGTTTGTTTATGGAAACGTAAAAAATGATATAGGAATGCTTGACATTGAAGACAATCTAAATCGGAGTTGTTATAGTTGAATTGTCGTCAAAGTGAAGTGTTGTGCTTGTGGTGTGCTATTGTAGGTGTGTGGGGGTGTGTTTCAGGGATTAAATGTATTATAAAAGGGGTGTGGGTGCTTCTGGTTGCAGCCACACTACCCCTCATTTCGTATAATTAAAGGTTTTGTAAAATAAAGGCTAGACACCCTATTTTGGTATCATAGTTTTGAGTGAATCGTTTGGAGTTTATGTTGTATATTGTTGGTGTGAATTTCTTAAACACATGCTGAAGGTTGGTGTTGTTGGTTGGTTTTAGTGTTTAGGGATCTAATTGGAAATTTGGATACGGCACGTTATAGGGGAGGTGCTGCCCAATTTTCGTTAACGCCTTAACTAATTAAAGAACTAGTCAAGGAGACGAACAAGGAAATAGATTCCATGAATACTAAGGTGCAAATTAAGTGCTGGAAACTCAAGAGTGGTTGATATTCGTACTACTTCCGTGTTGAATAGGTTCAAAGGACGATGAGGCGAACGGGACAAAGAGTAACTCATAAGAGGTATGTAAAGCTAGCGTTTCCTTCTTTTGGCATGTTTTGGCATAAGTATGTAAAGCCTATATTTTCTTTCTTTTGGGCATGTATTAGATTTAAGTGAAAAATGATATGTGTATGAAGCTTGGGGTAACTCTATTCATGAGCTCTGAACATGATTCATAATTCATAATTCGTGCTCACTTCTGAATGTTAAGACTCTTAAAGTAGTTAAGCTCCATTTCCTCAAGTCTTCTATATGCTGAAAAGTAGTGTATGTAAAGCTTAACTCTTTTTTTCTTGTGGCATGTCTTAGCCATAAGTGGTTGGTATGTTTAATGTGGAGGCAGTTCCATTCTTAGAACCTCGAACATGACTCGTTAATCTTATTCACTTCTTGAGGTTAGAACTCCCGTGATGCTTGAGTCATGGTCTTGTAAGCCTTCTACGTGATAAAAAGTAATACACGTGAAGCCTATATCTTCCCTTTCTTGAAATGGCTTAATGTAAGTGAAATGATGTATGATATAAGTTAGAGACGGTTCCATTTACAGGTTCTGGATGTGACTCATGACTGGTACTCACTTTTGAATGATAAGGGTCTTAAAGTAGTTGAACTACAACCCTCAAGCCTTCTATAGGCTGAATAGTGATGGAAATATGTAAGCTCCTATACCTAGGGGCTCTTGAACATACTTAATGGTGATACCTGAGGGATGTTTGACATGTTACCAAGTCTTACATGCACGTATATACATTGTTATGTGATATGTGGATCGGGTCGTCGTTCCTCGGCATTATTATATGATATGCATGTATACGGATCGGGCCGTCGTTCCTCGGTACTAATATATGAGATATGGATCAGGCCATCGTACCTCGGTATTATCATAGGATATACGGATCGGCCATCGTACCTCAGCATTATCATGCGATATACGGATTGGGTCATCGTTCCTCGGCATGTGCTTGCTGTATATATGGATTAGGCTATAAGTTCTATAGCGCTAATAATATGCATATGCCTATCATGATAGATGATGTATTTGTAACACCGAGTCCCCGAACGGGCCGGATACGGTACGTGATAATGGTATAAATGACTTTATTTAGTAAGGTGCAGGTATGGTACCCTATTAAATGTTATACTTGGTTTCCTACTCCCTACTTCAGTTGTTATCTCATTTATGTTATGCTTATATACTCAGTACATATACTGTACTGACCTCCCATCCTCTGGGGGGCTGCATTTCATGCCTGCAGGTACAGATACAGGTGTTGGGAGTCCGCCAGCTTAGGATTCCACTCAGCCAGTTTGGAAGGAGCTCCATTGATTCGGAGACGAGTTGTAGTACCAAACCTCTTATGTATATATTTGTTTATTCAAGAGTACGGCGGGGCCCCTGTCCCTCCATATGTTACTATTAATGTTCTTAGAGGTCTGTAGACATATGTGTGGGTTATACGTGTAAGTTCTGTTCAGTTATGCCTACATGATGTATTGTAAATATTAAGGTACTATGGCAGCCTTGTCGGCTTGCACGCCCTTTCATGATAAAATACAAATGAAAGAGGCTACATGTATGAAAATGGTAGGACCCACTGGGGTTCTTATGGATAATTCTTATATTGATCATTACATCTGATAGAGGCGGATATGGGGGTCCAGGTCGGACCCCAGTTGCGGCCCACGGGGTTGGGTCGTGATATGAAAACAAGTTCTCCTAAGTCCTTAAGCGGTTAGCATTACTTTAATACATGTCTAGGGTCCCCGAGATACTAATTGATATAACCCCTAATAGCATTTAGAGGGCACTTGAGATGACTACACTACTACTCGGGTCCTCAGACGATGGCTTAATTCTCTTATACTGTCGAGTCTCTGATAATGATTTAAATTGTATATAGTTACTCACTACTCCACTCGTGTATACTATAACACTTCCTTCACCGAGTCCTGGGCCGGGTATGTAATCATGCACAATTTACTGCATTGACACACCGAGTCCCTTACTAAAGGGCCGGGTACGTATGTATATAAATATGATGATATGGTGTGACAAGGTGATGATGGTGCCGGGCCCTATGATGGTCCTCCAGATATATGATTCACCGGGCTCCTGAAAGGGCCGGCTATATTATATGATTTGAGCATGCATGTTTTTATGATTCACAAGGTACAGGTATATAGGTTTCTTATGTGATATATATATCCTCTTCTTCTCTGTTTGAAATATGCTTCCAGTTATGCTATGTTA
Organism: Solanum dulcamara; assembly: GCF_947179165.1. NCBI lineage: Eukaryota > Viridiplantae > Streptophyta > Magnoliopsida > Solanales > Solanaceae > Solanum > Solanum dulcamara. The sequence goes on from NC_077245.1 coordinate 41,352,437, forward strand.
GGTTTTACATACTTAGTACATATGCCATACTGACCCCCTTTCTTCGGGGGACTGTGTTTCATGCCCACAGGTACATATGTTCATTTTGGAGATCCACCAGCTTAGGATTTTCACTCACCTATGTTGGAATTGCTTCGCTGTTCTAGGGCTTAGCTTTTGATGCTGGTTATTCAATTTATATATTTGTTTATTTAGGGGTACGGCGGGGACCCTGTCCTGCTATATGATACAATTAATACACTTAGAGGTCTGTAGACATGAGTATGTGGGTTGTTGGTGAGTTTGTTTAGTTGTAAATGTTTTTATATTATGGCAGCCTTGTCGGCTTGTGTGCCCTTTCATGATATAATATGATACGAATGAAAGAGGCTACATGTATAGAAAAATGTTATTACCCACTAGGGTTATTGTGTATAGTTGCTATATTTGACAGTTATGTATACGGGGGCCCAGGTCGGACCCTAGTCGCGGCCTACGGAGTTGGGTCGTGATAGAAGTGGTATTAGAGCAGTTCATCCTTGGAGTGTCTATAGACCGTGTCTAGTAGAGTCTTGTTTATTGGTATATTGTGCATCACATCTATAAATAAGAGGCTATAGGACATTTAGGATGTTACCTTTCTGTCACGACCCAACCCCGTAGGCCGTGACGGGTGCCCAACCGGGCACACACGCGTACCCCTGCTACCTATACATAACCTGTCTCCTGTTTATACCCAAAATGCATCAATGTATATGAAAACATACAAGCCGACAAGGCTGTATTACTATATATAGGGTCGTTCCATAACACACATATACGCAAGCCGACAAGGCTGCCACAATACAGGGAACGCCCAAAATCATAGGTCATATCAGTACAGCTGTACATACATATATATATATAACTCAGATCCCACTCATATACAGGCACAACCCACATACGTATCCACAGACCTCTAAGAGTAAGAAAACAGTGACATAAGGCAGGACAGGGCCCCCACCGTACCCATAACCAAACAAATATATACACCACGTTTAGTACCAAAATCAGGCTCCAGCACAATGGAGCACTTCTGGACTGCTGAGTGGGACTCCTATGCTGGCGGATCCCCAAACTGTGTACCTGTACCTGCGGGCATGAACGCAGCCCCCCAGAGAAGGGGGTCAGTACGACATATGTACTGAGTATGTAAAACATAATATGGAATAACTGAACACATATCTGAAACAGCGAAGCAGGGGATAACATATCATATGAAAACTTATACCTGTAACCTGTGAAGTATCAAAATATGCATGTTCAAATTATATCGTATAGCCGGCCCTATCAGGGGTCCGGTGGATACCTCTGTAATATCATCACAGCCCAATGCCATCACCACCTTATTACCACATATCATCATATATATATACACGTATCCCGGCCCTCTAGTGAGGGACTCGAGGAATAATGCAGTGAGTTGCGCACGAGAACATATCCTGGCCCGGGACTCAGGGAAAGATGGGTCACAGTATACACGAGTAGATTAATGAGCAACTATATGCAATTTAAATCATTATCGAAGACTCAATCGTAGAAGAAAATTAAGCTATTGTCTGAGAATCAGGATTGTAATGTAATCACCTTAAATGCCCTTTAAATGACATTAGGGGCTATACTAGTTAGTGTTTTGGGGTCCTTAGACACGTACTAAGATAATGCTAACTGCTTAAGGACTCCAGAATACATGTTTTTATATAGTCCTTACAACTAGGAGCCCGTATATTCATTAAATCCTTAGTATAGGTAAGGCTCAAGGAAAGTAGCTTAACTATTATAAAAGTTCATTACCCAGAAGTGAATAAAAGACACTTAGAAATGGAATTACTTCAGAGATCACATCATTCTTTACTTACCTCTACGACATGCCAAAACAAGAGAAAGAATAGGCTTTACCTACCTCTTATGGATTTCCCGTAATCGTGTCCACGTCGTTGTCTTCGAAACCTATTTAACATGGAAGTAAGGCAAGTATTAACAACCTTAGACTTTTCAGCAACTTAGACTACCTACGAGTATTCATAGAGCTCGTCCCCTCGCTCGCACCCTCGACTAGTTCCTTAACCAGTTTAAGAAGTTAACAAAAGATCGGGCAGCACCTCCCCTATAACGTGCCCTATCCAAATCCAAAACCATGTCCTTAACACCTGCAGCTAACCAACAACATAACCAGCAGCCCATACATATACATATTACGACAACATTACACCATATAAATTCCCAACAATTCACTCCACACTAAAATACCAAAACTAGAGTTTTTAATCTTTCTTTCGCGAAATTTTTAATTGCAAAGCGGAGGGTCGTGTGGATGAAACCAGCAGCCACACACGCCCTTAGCAACACACATTCCAGCACCCTAACAACTCATCACACGACCAGCAGTCACATACCACAAGTACGAGGCATTATTCGATTACAATTAACTATAGCGACTCCAATTTCGCTTATTTCGAACGTCGAACTTTTGAAGCCTTTTACCCAACTTACAGCAGATAATAAGGTGTATAATACACTCCAATTTAACATCATAAACTTCAAATTAAAGAGGAAGGACTTACCTTTCCCGAAATTGGTTAAAACTAGCCGAAATTGTGCCTCGGAACTTCTTCAATTTGCTGAAATTGAGCGGGCTGCTTGTGGTACTTCGTCACTGCCCCGAATTAAATTTTTAGGTTATAAAACACTAATATACAACTTAGGGACACTTCAAATAATTAATTCACGGAACGAAACCCGGAAGCTTACCTAACAAGGGTCAAATCCGTAACCCTCTCCCTTGCCCCTTTTCACGTTTTCTCTTTTTTTTTCCTTCCAAATTTCAGTTGCAACGCTGGAGTTTCAGTTCCATAAACGTCTTAAAACACATATATACGTATCCACGTACTTAATATACACCGTATATAATTAATTCACGGAAGAAAGTTGAGAAACTTACCTTAAAATTTCAAGAACCAAGGCTGCCTCTTTTTCTCTCTTCTACGTATTTTTTTCTAAGACTAGGTTCTGTTTTAGGATATGTTAACAGCTGAAGCATCACCTATTAATATATATATAAGGTGACACGTGTCATCCCCTAAGGGTGACACGTGTCAGGCCATCATTGGGCCACCTCAACCATGCGGCCAATGGGGTGCTGCCACATGGCAGCGGGGTCCACCTCCCCCAAGCAGGTGGGTCACCTACTTGACCCCAAGTAGGTGGGTCACCTGCTTGCTTAGGGCTGCCACGTGTCACTCTCCTATTGGCTGCCCCACGAAATTTTTTTTCTTCCTCGTGGGTTCGTAATCTCGTCTTAGTTTAAGAGCCTATGTCATTCATGCTATGGAAGCTTGGGGTGTACTCAAATAGCTTTAGGTAAGTAAACTTCTAAGTTAGAGGCGTACGTAAGCAAATCAAGTCCTACGACTCATTGCTTGGCCTCCAACTTCCTCCGACTTCTCTTGACCTTATCTCCAATCTTCCCTACTATGGGGTGTCACATTTTCCCTTCTTAGAATTGTTTAATAGTGTCGTAACTTAGGCGGATCACATGATAGCTTCTAAGTAGCTTTAGGAACCTTTCGAGTTCAAGAATGTGGGGTGTAACATCCTTCCCCCCTTTAGAACATTCGTCCCCGAATGTTGAATAAAACTTTTCTTAAGACTTTATGCCGATTATAGGGAGGTCTTCTTCTACTATGATAACATACATTTTTATCTAAATAATTAATATACCAGTTCTAAGAGTTGGGGTTACCTGTAGGTGTCGAAAATAGGTACGGATATTTGTTTTTCATGTCCTCCTCAGCTTCCCAGGTCATTTCTTCCCGATTCTTATTTCGCCACAACACCTTGACAGAGGCTACGTCCTTAGTCCGCAGTCTTCTGATTTGCCGATCCAGGATGGCGATAGGTTGTTCTTCATAGGCTAACTCCTCTGTGTCCTGGATATCATCTACGGGATGTACCCGGGATGGATCACCCACACATTTACGAAGCATTGACACGTGGAAGACTGGATGTACAGCTTCTAGATCCACTGGTAAGTTTAGTTCGTACGCCACTTTGCCTATTCGGCGAAGAATTAGGTAAGGCCCAATGTATCTTGGACTCAGCTTCCCTTTCTTGCCGAACCTCATTACCCCTTTCATGGGCGATACTTTTAAGAACACCCAATCACCTACTTGAAATTCCAAGGGTCGACGTCGATTATCTGCATATGATTTTTGTCGACTCTGGGCTGCTAATAATCTTTCCCGAATAAGCCTTACTTTATCTACCGCCTGCTGGACCATGTCTGGGCCTATTAGTTGTATTTCACCAACCTCAAACCAACCGATAGGCGACCTGCACTTCCTGCCGTATAAAGCCTCATACGGCGCCATCTGGATGCTAGAGTGATAACTGTTATTGTAGGCAAACTCAATAAGGGGTACATGATCATCCCAGCTACCTTTGAAGTCAATTATGCAGGCCCGCAACATGTCCTCTAACGTTTGAATCGTACGCTCCGCTTGCCCATCAGTTTGAGGATGAAATGCTGTACTAAGGCTTACCTGTGTCCCCAAGCCTTCCTGGAATGACTTCCAAAAGTGGGCTGTGAATTGAGCTCCTCTATCTGAAATAATAGATGTGGGAACTCCATGAAGTCGTACTATTTCCTTAATGTACAACTTTGCATAATCCTCAGCTGAGTAAGTGGTCCGGACTGGAAGGAAGTGGGCTGATTTTGTCAGCCTGTCCACGATAACCCATATGGAATCCTGCTTTCGAAGAGTCCGAGGCAAACCTGTAATAAAATCCATATTAATCGCTTCCCATTTCTAAGTTGGAATCTCCATCTCCTGTAGTAGCCCACCCGGTTTCTGATGTTCAACTTTAACTTGTTGGCAGTTTGGGCATTGGGCTACGAACTCTGCTATATCTCTTTTCATACCATCCCACCAATACAGACATCTGAGGTCGTGATACATCTTGGTTAACCCTGGATGAATAGAATAGCGAGCGTAATGTGCCTCTCCAAGTACTTGCTGTCGTAGTCCTGCAACCTCCGGTACACAGACTCTGCCTTGGTATCGTAATATCCCACCGGCCGTAAGGTCAAATGGAGTCTTTTTATTTTGGAGAATTTCATCTCTATACTTCGTTAGAACAGGGTCCTGGTATTGACATCGCTTTACTTCCTCCATGATGGAGGATTCAGCAATTCCTCGAACAGAAACCCCGTCCTCACCCGAATCAACTAAGCGGACTCCAAGACTGGCAAGCTGACAGATCTCACGGATCATTTCCTTCTGTCCCGGTCGTACCTCTGCTAAGCTACCCATTGATTTACGGCTGAGCGCATCCGCCACCACATTCGCTTTCCCAGGGTGGTATAAGATGTCGACATCATAATCTTTTAGCAATTCCAACCACCTTCTCTGCCGTAAGTTCAATTCCTTTTGTTTGAAGATATACTGGAGGCTTTTGTGATCTATATAAATATCCACATGTACACCATATAAATAGTGCCTCCATATTTTCAAGGCATGAATCACCGCTGCTAATTCCAAGTCATGAGTTGGATAATTCTTTTCATGTTTTCTGAGCTGTCGGGAGGCATAAGCTATAACTTTACCATGTTGCATCAATACACATCCAATTCCAATACCGGAAGCATCAAAATAAATAACAAGGCCATTGGGTCCTTCTGGAAGGGTTAGAACATGAGCCGTAGTCAATTTTTCTTTTAACAACTGAAAGCTCCGTTCACAAGAATCAGTCCACTGGAACTTAGCCGCCTTTTGAGTCAGTCTTGTTAAAGGCGCCGAAATGGAAGCAAACCGTTCTACGAACCTTCTGTAATATCCTGCTAATCCTAAAAAGCTACGTACCTCCGTAGGAGTTGTAGGTCTTGGCCATGCCTTCACGGCCTCAATCTTCTGCGTATCTACGCGAATACCATCAATCCCAATAATATGCCCCAGAAAAGCCACTGAAGTTAACCAAAATTCACATTTAGAAAATTTAGCATATAATTTCTGGTGTTGGGGTATTCCCAGTACTGCCCGTAAATGATCTGCATGTTCCTTTTCTGATCGTGAATAGATCAAAATATCATCAATAAATACAATCACGAACAAATCTAGAAATGGTTTGAACACTCGGTTCATCAAGTCCATAAACACCGCTGGAGCATTTGTCAACCCAAAAGACATCACTCTGAATTCATAATGTCCGTATCGGGTTCTGAATGCGGTCTTTGGGATATCTACTTCTCTTACCCGTACCTGATGGTAGCCTGACCGCAGGTCTATCTTCGAAAAGCATTTAGCACCCTGCAACTGGTCAAACAAATCATCAATCCTGGGGAGGGGATATCTATTCTTAATTGTTACCTTATTCAGCTGCCTATAGTCAATGCACATTCGCAGCGATCCATCTTTCTTTTTAACAAATAATACCGGCGCTCCCCATGGTGATGTACTGGGCCTAATGAAGCCTTTTTCCAGCAAGTCCTTCAGTTGCTCCTTTAGCTCCTTTAATTCCGCGGGTGCCATTCTATATGGGGGAATAGAAATAGGCTGAGTATCTGGTGGCATGTCTATCGTGAACTCTATCTCCTGTTCGGGAGGAAGACCTGGAAGTTCATCTGGAAACACATCCGGATATTCATTAACCACGGGTACCGACTGAAGAGTTGGCACCTCTGCTTCCAGATCATGCACGCGGACTAAATGATAAATACATCCCTTCCTGATCATTTTCCTTGCCTTAAGGTATGAAATAAACCTACCCTTCGGCGACGCCGTGTTTCCTGTCCACTCAACAATTGATTCACCCGGAAACTGGAACCGAACTACTTTATTTCTACAGTCTACATTGGCACGACATGAAGCTAACCAATCCATACCCATAATAACATCAAATTCCACCATATCCAATTCTATCAAATCAACCAAGGTACGATGACTATATACATTAACCGGGCAATTTCTATATACTTGTTTCACCACAAGAGAATCTCCTACTGGTGTAGCCACCTCAAATGCTTCTATTAATTCAGGCTTAATCCCAATTCTATTAGCAACAAAAGGAGATATATATGATAAAGTAGAGCCGGGATCCATCAACGCATATACGTCCCGAGCAAAGATTGATAATGTACCTGTGACTACGTTTGGCGACGCCTCCTGATCTTGTCTACTAGCCAAAGCATATATACGATTAGAAGGGCCACCAGAACTAGAAACTCCACCACGACCTCTACCACGGCCTGCCGGTATCTACATACCCCACCCTATCGGGCGCATCGACAAAGAAGAAGAAGAACCCGCAACCGACCCAGTTGGCTGAGCTATACCACCTGGAGTACTTTTAAACGGACATTCCCTCGCAATATGGCCTTGGCGGCCACAAGAAAAACAGGCACCTATACTTCGGCGATATTCCCCAAAATGAAGTCTATTACAATGGGGACACTGTGGTACTGGTGGTCTTGACTGTCGAGAACGCTGGTCCATCTGTGTACCTGATGCTCTGGAGCTTTGACTAGGCCCCAAATATCTGGTGCTCTTAACTCTTCCACCTGGAAACTGTGGAGGTACACTCCGAGCTGGCTGGGAGGGATACCTACCAGATTGCTGGAATCGCCCGCTGCGAAATTCTCCTGGATAACCAGCTGACCTAGCCCTTTTTGGCTGAATTCTATCAAACCATCCGTCAGGCTGACGCCTCCTATGTCGCTCTTCTACCCCTTGGGCATATGCTTATACCCGGGCAATGTCCATGCCTGGCTGAGAAGCCATGGCCATATAGCTATCAACCAAATAAAGGTCTAAGCCCATGATATACCGATGCACCCTGTCTGCCATATCTGCCACAACTGTGGGGGCATACCTCGCCAATGAGTCAAACTCTAGGCTATAGTCGCGAATACTCCTGCCGTTCTGCTTTAACTGCAAAAATTTATCAACCCTAGCTTGTTTCATTTCGGGAGGCAGGAAGTGTCTAAGAAAGGCTTCTGCAAATTCATCCCATTCAACTGGAGGAGCACCCTCTCCCCTCGATAACTCCCAAGACTCATGCCAGTTAGCAGCCACATCACGCAGCCGATAAGAGGCTAATTCTACCGACTCAGTCTCCGAGGCCCTAATGATTCGCAGTGTACGCTGCATCTGTCTAATGAACTCCTGTGGGTCCTCTGTAGGTCTCGATCTATGAAATTCTGGGGGATTGCAGGCTAGGAAGTCACGAACCCTCAAGCTATCTTGTCTATTTGCATCATCTGGGCCATGCCTCCGAGCCTGTCCTGCCATCAGTCCAGTCAGCAACTGTACTGCATCTCTCATAGCTCTATCTTCCGCTCCATGCTGTGGGACTGGAGGATCCTGTACTGGAGGTTCGGGATCTGTAGCTGCTGCCGCCCTAAATTCCTCTGGGGGTGGCGGCGTAGTAGAACTTGCCGACTGAAGTACAATCCTCGGCATAGACTGGGCACGGGCCCTGGTAATTCTTGGGGTCTGACTAGTTTCCCTAGCTGCTGACTTGCCCTTCTGGGCAGTGGTTGCTTTCCGTGGAGGCATCACTACAAACATAAAGGTAGGTTAGTGAAGGATCATCCTAAAACATAACTCTATCGCACGATCTATGATAAGAAAGAAAGTAACATCCTAAATGTCCTGTAGCCTCCTGTTTATAGATGTGGTGCACAACACACCGATAAACAAGCCTATACTAGACACGGTCTGTGGACACTCCAAGGAAGAACTGCTCTGATACCACTTCTGTCACGACCCAACCCCGTAGGCCGTGACGGGTGCCCAACCGGGCACACACGCGTACCCCTGCTACCTATACATAACCTGTCTCCTGTTTATACCCAAAATGCATCAATGTATATGAAAACATACAAGCCGACAAGGCTGTATTACTATATATAGGGTCGTTCCATAACACACATATACGCAAGCCGACAAGGCTGCCACAATACAGGGAACGCCCAAAATCATAGGTCATATCAGTACAGCTGTACATACATATATATATATAACTCAGATCCCACTCAATTACAGGCACAACCCACATACGTATCCACAGACCTCTAAGAGTAAGAAAACAGTGACATAAGGCGGGACAGGGCCCCCACCGTACCCATAACCAAACAAATATATACACCACATTTAGTACCAAAATCAGGCTCCAGCACAATGGAGCACTTCTGGACTGCTGAGTGGGACTCCTATGCTGGCGGATCCCCAAACTGTGTACCTGTACCTGCGGGCATGAATGCAGCCCCCCAGAGAAGGGGGTCAGTACGACATATGTACTGAGTATGTAAAACATAATATGGAATAACTGAACACATATCTGAAACAGCGAAGCAGGGGATAACATATCATATGAAAACTTATACCTGTAACCTGTGAAGTATCAAAATATGCATGTTCAAATTATATCGTATAGCCGGCCCTATCAGGGGTCCGGTGGATACCTCTGTAATATCATCACAGCCCAATGCCATCACCACCTTATTACCACATATCATCATATATATATATACACGTATCCCGGCCCTCTAGTGAGGGACTCGAGGAATAATGCAGTGAGTTGCGCACGAGAACATATCCTGGCCCGGGACTCAGGGAAAGATGGGTCACAGTATACACGAGTAGATTAATGAGCAACTATATGCAATTTAAATCATTATCGAAGACTCAATCGTAGAAGAAAATTAAGCTATTGTCTGAGAATCAGGATTGTAATGTAATCACCTTAAATGCCCTTTAAATGACATTAGGGGCTATACTAGTTAGTGTTTTGGGGTCCTTAGACACGTACTAAGATAATGCTAACTGCTTAAGGACTCCAGAATACATGTTTTTATATAGTCCTTACAACTAGGAGCCCGTATATTCATTAAATCCTTAGTATAGGTAAGGCTCAAGGAAAGTAGCTTAACTATTATAAAAGTTCATTACCCAGAAGTGAATAAAAGACACTTAGAAATGGAATTACTTCAGAGATCACATCATTCTTTACTTACCTCTACGACATGCCAAAACAAGAGAAAGAATAGGCTTTACCTACCTCTTATGGATTTCCCGTAATCGTGTCCACGTCGTTGTCTTCGAAACCTATTTAACATGGAAGTAAGGCAAGTATTAACAACCTTAGACTTTTCAGCAACTTAGACTACCTACGAGTATTCATAGAGCTCGTCCCCTCGCTCGCACCCTCGACTAGTTCCTTAACCAGTTTAAGAAGTTAACAAAAGATCGGGCAGCACCTCCCCTATAACGTGCCCTATCCAAATCCAAAACCATGTCCTTAACACCTGCATCTAACCAACAACATAACCAGCAGCCCATACATATACATATTACGACAACATTACACCATATAAATTCCCAACAATTCACTCCACACTAAAATACCAAAACTAGAGTTTTTAATCTTTCTTTCGCGAAATTTTTAATTGCAAAGCGGAGGGTCGTGTGGCTGAAACCAGCAGCCACCCACGCCCTTAGCAACACACATTCCAGCACCCTAACAACTCATCACACGACCAGCAGTCACATACCACAAGTACGAGGCATTATTCGATTACAATTAACTATAGCGACTCCAATTTCGCTTATTTCGAACGTCGAACTTTTGAAGCCTTTTACCCAACTTACAGCAGATAATAAGGTGTATAATACACTCCAATTTAACATCATAAACTTCAAATTAAAGAGGAAGGACTTACCTTTCCCGAAATTGGTTAAAACTAGCCGAAATTGTGCCTCGGAACTTCTTCAATTTGCTGAAATTGAGCGGGCTGCTTGTGGTACTTCGTCGCTGCCCCGAATTAAATTTTTAGGTTATAAAACACTAATATACAACTTAGGGACACGTCAAATAATTAATTCACGGAACGAAACCCGGAAGCTTACCTAACAAGGGTCAAATCCGTAACCCTCTCCCTTGCCCCTTTTCACGTTTTCTCTTTTTTTTTCCTTCCAAATTTCAGTTGCAACGCTGGAGTTTCAGTTCCATAAACGTCTTAAAACACATATATACATATCCACGTACTTAATATACACCGTATATAATTAATTCACGGAAGAAAGTTGAGAAACTTACCTTAAAATTTCAAGAACCAAGGCTGCCTCTTTTTCTCTCTTCTACGTATTTTTTTCTAAGACTAGGTTCTGGTTTAGGATATGTTAACAGCTGAAGCATCACCTATTAATATATATATAAGGTGACACGTGTCAGCCCCTAAGGGTGACACGTGTCAGGCCATCATTGGGCCACCTCAACCATGCGGCCAATGGGGTGCTGCCACATGGCAGCGGGGTCCACCTCCCCCAAGCAGGTGGGTCACCTACTTGACCCCAAGTAGGTGGGTCACCTGCTTGCTTAGGGCTGCCACGTGTCACTCTCCTATTGGCTGCCCCACGAAATTTTTTTTCTTCCTCGTGGGTTCGTAATCTCGTCTTAGTTTAAGAGCCTATGTCATTCATGCTATGGAAGCTTGGGGTGTACTCAAATAGCTTTAGGTAAGTAAACTTCTAAGTTAGAGGCGTACGTAAGCAAATCAAGTCCTACGACTCATTGCTTGGCCTCCAACTTCCTCCGATTTCTCTTGACCTTATCTCCAATCTTCCCTACTATGGGGTGTCACATTTTCCCTTCTTAGAATTGTTTAATAGTGTCGTAACTTAGGCGGATCACATGATAGCTTCTAAGTAGCTTTAGGAACCTTTCGAGTTCAAGAATGTGGGGTGTAACACTTTCTTTCTTGTGTTAGATTGGGCGATAGAGCTATTCTATTAGGATAATCCCTCCTTAACGGACTACTAGGGGTACGGTAATACCTCTAAGGGAAACTTATTTTTGACTTACTTTCTTGCAGGTGGGTACAGTTAAGGTAAGAAATGAAGAAACTAGCTCTATACAGTAGAGGGGGTGTGGAGAAGGCCCCCAGGGTACCTATGGGACCCCAAGATCCAGGACCAAGCAGGCAGAGCCCCAGTTATTCAATTGAGACTGATCCCTCCAAAGAACCTGATTATGTTATAGAGAATGATACCTCGGAGGGCCCAAAAACAGAGTCCTCAGAACATTTGGCAACCAGGGAAGTGGCTCCGAAAGCCATGCTAGTTGCTCTCACAACAGAGAACTATGTCCGGTCGGCTTCCACAATAAGTGTCACGGTATATTCGAGCCCTTTATCTTGATCATTGGTGAACCAGGAATTACCTGGCTATCGATGTCTTTTCGATTCAAGCGAGGAAGAAAATGAGGAAAAGACAAGCAGGTGGCAACCGGATTGGGGAGTGCATATAAAAGAAATGGATACGACTATCAGATAAGATTGCTACATTAATTACATTACTCGAGTACCAACTATCAGATAAGATTCTCTAGGGTATATCGAGAATTTAAAGCACCTCATGATTGTATTAGGGTTTTATACATGGATAACCTAAAGTATAGGTGATATAAAGGAAGATATGGATATAACTCAGTATATTAAATATGTTGGAAAAGACTCATATGTATTTGGAAAGTTATAAATAAATAGACAATAACATAGATACACCCAAAGGGGGGAAGTGGACATGGGAAATACAAACATGAGATGAAACCAACCGACACTACAACGTGTTAATGTGAATACTTAAACTTCAAGTGAGATCCCATACTGGAACGAGTTAACCAGGTCTGAAGGCCAGCAATAAATGGATAGAAGCTATGATATCTAAGACTGTGCTGGGAATTATTGGCAAAGACCTCGAATGGAATGACACCGTAGGACGGGTGCATATAAAAGAAATGGATACGACAAAGAGAATAATAATGGGTGACATAAAGGTATTCTAAAGGATAGCAAGGCTATACCTAACCAAAGGCTGGGATGTGGGCAACAGAGTTATTGGCTACTATTATGGTGACGTACAATTAGCACAGGAGAAAGGAGAAGAAATCCCACCTATGGTAGAAGTAAGAAGACTTAAGGATAAGTAAAGAAAGCAAAACAAGGGTGACAAAATAGACTGCGAGTGCCTGTCAATACAATGGTGTATGTGGAGTAGAGTAAGCCAAGAGTAGGGGAGACTATGAGTGGAATTAAACGCACTTGGTTCGAATTGTATAAGAATAGTCATGCAATCTACGAATAGTGGTATGCTAAGAGTGAGATCAAGTAATTACTTGATGAAGATAATAAGGAGTTAGTAATAGCAGGGTGATTGCCATAGTTCGAATGCATTAAACAAAAGTATAAGATGGTTTGAGGCAAAACTATTAAGATATAATTAGTATTAAGGAAAAAAGCCATAGTGGAGCCCTACCATCAACTAAAGGAGGTAAGGGACGAATATGGCGACGTTAAGGCATCTTCTGGACTATTGTAAGTACCTACACACATTTGTGTAAAGATTACAATGTGATGTGTGGCAAAAGAACTGGAAAGAAGGTCTGAGTAAAAACACAGTAGAACATGCCTAAAGTGTTACAAGTTTGGCTAAGAGAATTATAAAATGGGTTGAGTAAGACGATCAAAACTAGCTGGTTGCTAAAAGTTGGTGAACTTGTATGCCAAATCTTTTTCAGAATTATACCAGTGGATGAGAGACAGCACACAGAGAACTATGTACAATTATTATATGGGGAGACCCCAGCGTTATTTGATAGCCAACCCTAAGGATTGAGCTTAGGGCTACTGAGCAGAATGACAATTAAAGCCTTTAAAAAGGAAGCGAGAGATAATACATGGGAGCCGATGATTCCGGAATATGGACTTTAATACAAACTTACTTTATGCCTTACGGAAGAATGATTCCATATGGGCTATTGTGGATAGGCTGATAGGAATCAGCCCACTTCCTTCCAGTTAGGACCATATACTCAGTCAAGGACTATGCGAGACTATATAAGAAGGAAATAGTAAAACTTTGCGGGATCCCCCCCCCCCCAGCTATGATCTCAGACAGAGAAGCCCAATCTACAGCTAACTTCTGGGGATCATTCCAAGAAGGAATTAGGAACTTAGGTGAATCTTAGCACAACCTTTCACCCTTAGACTAATGGACAAGCCGATTGCACTATACAAGTGCTAGAAAATATGTTGCGGGCCTGCATTATTAACTTCAGAGGTAGCTGGAATGATCATCTGTCACTTATTGAAGTTGCTTAGAATAGCATCCATATAGCACCATAGAAAGCTTCGTATAGTAGAAGGTGAAGAGCAACTAAAGGTGGGTTTAGGGTTGATGAAGGTCCATTGATGGTCCCGAATATGAGCAATAGGCTATTGATAAAGTGGAACCCATTCGGGAGAAACTAGTAGCAGCCCAGAGTCGACAGAAGTCATACTAAGACGATCGATGTTGACCTTTGGAATTTCAAGCGGGCGATTGGGTGCTCTTGAAAGTATCACCCATGAAGGGAGTAATGAGGTTTATTAAGGAAGGAAAGCTGAGGCGGAGATATATCGGCCCTTATCAGATCCTTTGGCGAATAAGCAAGGTTGCCTGCGAGCTGGATTTACCAGCAGATAGAAAGCAGTACACCCAGTCTTGCATGTATCAAGGCTTCATAAGGGTACTAGTGATCTACCTAGAATAATGACTGGATCACAGAGGAGTTATGCTACGAGGAGCAACCTATCGCCGTCCTGGATCGTCGGAGTAAAACCTTGCAAACTAAGGACGTAGCTTCCGTCAAAGTATTATGATGACATCAAAAGCATAAGAAATGACCTGGGAAGCTGAAGAGGACATGAAACACAAGTATACATACCTATTCCCTATATATACAGGTAACCCCAACTCCTAAAACTCGTATATTAATTACTTAGATGAAAATGTATGTATCGCAATAGAAAGGAATCTCCCTACAATCTGTATAAAGTCTTAAGGGAAGTTTTGTTTAACATTCGGGGAAAAATATTCTAAAGGGGGAAGGATGTTACACCCCACCCTCTTGTGGCCGTTAAGTCCATACGATGAGAGA